>NC_045769.1:64576224-65190391 GCF_008692025.1 Phocoena sinus
TTGCTTCCATGTCTTGGCTGTTGTATAGTGCTGCAATGAACATTGGGGTGCATGTATCTTTTCAAATTAGAGTTTTCATTTTTTCTGGATATATGCCTAGGAATGGGATTGCTGGATCATATGGTAACTCTATTTTCAGCTTTTTTTTGTTTTGTTTTGTTTGTTTGTTTGTTTTGTTTTTTATGGTACACGGGCCTCTCACTGTTGTGGCCTCTCCCGTTGCGGAGCACAGGCTCTGGACGCGCAGGCTCAGCGGCCATGGCTCATGGGCCCAGCCGCTCCGCGGCATGTGGGATCTTCCCGGACCGGGGCACGAACCCGTGTCCCCTGCATCGGCAGGCAGACTCTCAACCACTGCGCCACCAAGGAAGCCCTATTTTCAGCTTTTTTAAGGAGACTTCATTCTGTTCTCCAATCTTGTTGGACATCTCACTCAGGATCACCTGGCTTAAATCAACAAATCTTTCATCTTGCCAAGGATGCTAGTGGAAGTTAACTATGCCACTATAGTCTTTATGCCATTTTTGTTTGGCTGTTGGACAACTCTGCCTTGAGGTGATATAATCTGCCTTCCTTGGTACTTCCTTGACAGTACCTGGTACATCCTTGTGTGATAAAGTTACCCCTGAGAGGATGTGCTACACTCTTGTCTCATTCTCTGAACCAGAGGCTCCAAGTCCTAGAGAGTGGTAATACAAACCAACATCCAAGATCTAGGGATCATCATGGAGAAGAATGGACAACAGAGTCCAATGGTGATGTAACAACCCATTTGTGTCCCCAGTACATCCTCCACCCCCACCAAAGCTTGAGCAGAAATTTGAAGGTATGGCCATCCAGTACGCTGTAACATTTGGTTTCCAATTTCTATTTTCTTTCTTTGTTCACGCTTTGCGAGAGAGACCAACAGGCATTAAAATGTCAGAAAAAAGGAGGCAATGGGAGGAAAATGGAAAAAATAAGTAATCTTTGGTTTCAAGCTTGGCTGGACCTCTCCCCTCCTCTGCTGCCCTTAAGGAACAGACCTTGTAGCAGGTGTCAGAGGCATTCACCACCCACCTCAAGTCCTCACTCTCTAGATCCCTCAATCTGAAGGTCATTTTGTCTCATATTTCACTGAGAAATAGAGGCCAACGGTTTGAAAATCTTTCCTTTCCCCTCACCCTGCAAACCTCCCTCTATTTAGAAAAGTGTGCCTCCTACTTTTCAAAGTTAAGCTCTCCTCCCATGCTCCTAACACCAGTCCCACCTACCTTCTTCTGTAACTCGCTCCATCAACTACCTTTATTTTTGTCTCCTATGTCTCTCGGGTTACAAATATGTTCAAGGGCACCATATCTTAAAGGCAAACCAACACATGAAAAGGCCTTTCTACCCCTAACCCACACACTGCCAGTTCACTTTTTTTCCCTTTGCACAGATTTGTTGAAAGGGTAAGGCTTCATGTACTGTATGTACTTTCTCACCTCCCATTCACTCCCTGATGCAATATGGTGTCTTTGCTGAAACTGCTTCCCCCAGACCAATGTATTGGACATCTGGGTTTTTGTTGTTGTTTGCTTGTTTGTTTGTTCTGACCGGCATTCCTGACCAGAGTTCCCCTGGTGGTCACAGTCAGAGGGGACATACACAGAAGCCAATGTAGACCTCTTGAGTTTCCTTCTTTGGAATCTTGACGCCTGAGCAGAGACACACTGAAGAAGATGTGAGTGCCGAGCATCAGTTGGCATCACAGTGAAAAAAGTCCACCTGTTTTTTTGCTGCTCAGCATCCCAGGGCTCCTATATTTCCTGCCCTTCCTGAGACTTGGTATCTCAGCTCTTCATGAGACTGTGAGCTATACTGTATCCTGATAGCTCCCCTTTTCCTTTTTAAGTTAGTGAAGGGGAAATGGGGAGTAAAGGCTAATAAGCATAGAGTTTCTTTCTTCCCTGAGATATCTTTCTCACCCATGTCCTAAGATGATGGGAATACAAGGGGTAAATCCCTGACATCAAAACTCCCTAAAAGTCCGATATTACAGAGCAAGTCATTAGCATGAATCCACCAGACACCACTTCCCCTGAGTTGTCTTACACAGATTTTCCCTGCTAAAAGGGGCATTCAGAGGTGGAGTGATGATAGTTGAAAAAAACAAAAGAAGTGCAACAGGGATGCTTATTAATTAGTTAGAAGAATAAAGAATCAAGTTGGCTTATCCTCAGTTCTAGGAGGCCTGGAGAGGAGCACACATAAAATCAGGTGGACACAGATTCATGTTCTGGAAGATCCAGCTTTAAATCCCAGCTCCATTGCTTAATCTGATTTTAGACTTCCTTAACTTCTCGAAGCCTCAGTTTCTTTACCTGGAAAATGCAGGTAATAAAGGTATCTACCGTGTAACGTTTTTATGAAGATGAAATGAGCTGTAAGAAATTTTAAATGGTTAGCAGGGCGTCTGTTAACCAGTGAGTGATCAATAAATGTAGCTTGTTGGGCTTCCCTGGTGACGCAGTGGTTGAGAGTCCGCCTGCCAATGCAGGGGACACGGGTTCGTGCCCCGGTCCGGGAAGATCCCACATGCCGCGGAGCGGCTGGGCCCGTGAGCCATGGCCGCTGAGCCTGCGCGTCCGGAGCCTGTGCTCCACAACGGGAGAGGCCACAGCAGCGAGAGGCCCGCGTACCGCAAAAAAAAATAAAAAAATAAAAAAATAAATAAATGTAGCTTGCTATGACTATGATTTTTTTTCTAAGTTCATGTATAATCTCGCTGGCTTGCCATGAGTTAGGCCACAGTGGATGGTCATAAAGAAACATATTTTAACTGCTTTTTTTTTTTTTAACTGCTTTTTAAAATTATTTAAAAATCATCCTGAAGTTGCCCATAAGGAAAAAAGAATTGGCTTGGATTCTTCAAGAAGAAAAGATAGATCTGAGCGTTCAGTGATGATAGGTGAGCTTCCTAAGGAACGTAGCAACTTGGTTACTAGGGAATTTTTTTTTAACTGAGGAAGAAATGATTACGTGTTAACATATTTTAGATGTGTGTCATGTTTAGGGATCCTTACTGTTCAAGGAAGTCAAGTAAGGAGGGAGGCAGTTTCTCATTGCACAAAATGAGACAAAAAGAAAGTACAGTGGACCCTTGAATGATGAAAGGGTTAGGTATATCAATTCTCCCTGCAGTGGAAAATCCCTGGATAATTTAGTCAGCCTTCCTTATACGCGATTCCTCCGTATCTGCGATTCCATATCCTTGGATTTAACCGACCTCAGATGGTGTAGTACTGCAGTATTTACTGTTGGAAAAAATCCGAGGGTTTTTTCCCCTCGGGAAAAGTGGCCCCACGCAGTTCAAATCCATGTTGTTCACTGGTCCACTGTATTGAACTGAGAGAGAAACTGAAGGTTACAATGGCAATTGACACTTCATCTAAAACTGCAAAGTAGACAGGTGAGTGCTATGTGGCTCAGTGCTAAACCCAGAATATAACTTCAGCAGTTTCCTAAAAGCAATAAGGAGTATGATAATTGAGTAGAGATTTATAACACTGGGACTTTAGTTCAATGATTTACAGGACCTGTACCTAATGTTGTTCTCTGTTCATGTCCTTACAACGCAGCATTAAAGAGGTTGCTTGAAAATTAAATAAGAGGACGAGGCCTTAGTACCTGTGTGACCTTGGTTATATAAAGCGTGGCCATCTGTAAAGTTTAGCAACTAAAAACACCTGCCAAACTGACTTCGAAGAACTATTGGAAACATCAAAATGAATAATTTATGTGAACACACTTTGCAAATGAAAAGGCAGGATACAAATGACTATCCTTGTGATTATGTGAAATCAAGTGGTTAGTAAATGGTTAAGCACTTTACATTTTATTTTAAAGATACATTTTTATAGTGAAAACAGAATTGACTTCACCATAAATTCATTTTTTAAAATTAATTAATTAATTTTTTGCTGCCTCGGGTCTTCATTGCTGCGCACAGGCTTTTCTCTAGTTGTAGTGAGCGGAGGCTACTCTTCGTTGCGGTGCGCGGTCTTCTCATTGTGGTGGCTTCTCTTGTTACGGAACACGGGCTCTAGGTGCACAGGCTTCAATAGTTGTGGCACGCAGGCTAAGTAGTTGTGGCTCACAGGCTCTAGAGCACAGGCTCAGTAGTTGTGGTGCACGAGCTTAGTTGCTCCGTGGCATGTGGGAATCTTCCCGGACCAGGGCTCGAACCCGTGTTCCCTGCATTGGCACGTGGGTTCTTAACCACTGCACCACCAGGGAAGTCCCTGTAAATTCTTTTTAAATTAACAAAATATTTAAACTATGGGCTCCAGTGTTAGACACCACCTGGTGGCAGTTACGAGTAATGCAAGTACATTGCTGAGCTGCAGCACAAATGTCACAGAAAAATGTTAGGTGGAATGGGTACCGAGAAGTTCAAAGAAGGGCTTAGACTAAAATGAGCTGAAATGAGACTTGGCATGCTCAGGATTGAAGCTAGAAAACAGCTCTAGGGTTCGTGTGCTACAACCTGCAGCAGTGAAGCCACTGCTTGCCTCAGCTGTAACTAAATTAGGGGAAGAAAGTCAAGCCTCTTCTTTATCCTCGTCTTCCCACTGACCAGCACAATAGTGCTCAAAAAGTTTATTAAATGAAAAAAACAAAAAGGAAATAATAAGGGAAGGGAAAGAGAAAGGGAGATAGAGAGGGAGGGAAAATCTTAAAGGAAACTCTGTAAACGAGCCCATTCTGTGTGTTTTTATTTTGTTAGCTTTTTTTTCCCTTCTTGTTGCCATCTGGTTTCTTTTGAAAAATTCCAACTCTGTGTCAACTGAACTAAGTTAAAAGATGCTAAGTTGGGATGGATGAAAAGCAATAGTATATCTTTTTGGAAATTTTATTTTATTGAAGTATAGTTGATTTACAATGTTGTGTTAATTTCTACTGTACAACAAAGTGATTCATTTATACATATATATATATATATATATATACATTCTTTTCCATTATAGTTTATCACAGGATGTTGAATATAGTTCCCTGTGTTATACAGTAGGACCTTGTTGTTTATCCATCCTATATATAGTAGTTTGCATCTGCTAATGCCAAACTCACAATCCATCCCTCCCATACCTCCTCTCCCACTTGGCAACCACAAGTCTAGGAACAGTATATATATATATATAGGCTGCATTGGGTCTTCATTGCTGCATGCAGGCTTTCTCTAGTTGCAGTGAGTTGGGGCTACTCTTCATTGTGGTGCACAGGCTTCTCACTGAGGTGGCTTCTCTTGTTGTGGAGCACAGGCTCTAGGTGCTCAGGCTTCAGTAGTTGCAGCACGCGGGCCCAGTAGTTGCGGGGTGTGGGCTCTAGGGCATGCGGGCTTCAGTAGTTGTGGCGCACGGGCTTACTTGCTCTGCGGCATGTGGGATCTTCCCAGACCAGGACTCAAACCCGTGTCTCCTGAATTGGCAGGCAGATTCTTAACCACGGTGCCACCGGGGAAGTCCCAGTATATCTTTATAGGCTCTTTGTGATGGGACAAATCTGCCCTGACCTGGAATGCTAGGAAGAGTCCATGAAGTAGGGCAAATACGACCAAACATTGAGATAGTTTGTGGGAGTCAGCTAAGGTCACAGCTCAGCAGTTCCTTCTTGCCTAGATGATCTTCACAACACCAGCCCCCAAATGCAAGAGTAACTGCCCCAGTCTCGGTTGGTTGCTACCTGCCTTTTGGTTCTGGTATTCCCTAGCAGAAACAGGGAAATGTCTCCCTTTAAAGCCATAGTCTTTATGCTCTGGCCTTCCTCCATTTTCTCTTCTCTAGGTCTCTGCCCTGCTCCCAGTAACAGAGCGTACTCAGAACGTAACTTGTCCATGATTACTTTTCCCTGCAATGTGAGAAAATTTGCAAACAAACTACTGGCTACATCATACCAGCCTCACAGACAATCAAGAACTTGGGCTTCAATTACAGACTGAGCTGATAGAAATCTTCCAACCAGCTAGTTAACCCCAATCTTCCACGTAAAATTCGTTTAATTTACATAATACTGTGAAGTAGGTACTATTATGACCTTCACTTTGTAGCCTATGAAAATAGGGACTCTTCCTTGATGAAGACTCTGAAGATATGTATTACTCCAAGGGTGATGTAATACAGAAACTAGAAAAAAAATCATGAAACATTTATTAAAGTCCTAATAGGATGGTCAAAGTCATTGCTATTATGATGAGGGAGCAGAAGTTCATAAAGGAAAGAAAAAGATGCAAAATAGGATGGCTGACTTTTTTTTTTTGGATAATGAATGCTAGGTTTTGAAAATGATATATATTGTCAAATTGTATCTCAAAGCACAGTAATAATCTATAGTCCTACACAAAAGTCCTGAGAATGGTTATTTTATTTTGTTAGACATTGTGCATTTAAGAGTCTTTGCTACTTTAATACATAAGAAAATAATATTTAAGTAATTTTATATGTCTTTGAACATCTTTTTTTTAGATTTTTATTGGAGTATAGTTGATTTACAATATTGTGTTAGTTTCATGTGTGAAGCAAAGTGAATCAGTTTTTTATATATATATGTGTGTGTGTGTGTGTGTGTGTGTGTGTGTGTATATATGTATATATATCTCCATTCTTTTTCACATTCGTTTCCCATACAGGTTGTTATAGAATACTGAGTAGAGTTCCCTGTGCTATATATAGGTCCTTATTAGTTATCTATTTTATATATAGTAGTGTATATATGTTAATCCCAATCTCCTAATATATCACTTCCCCCCATGTTTCCCCTTTGGTAACGATGAGTTTGATTTCAAGATCTGTGAGTCTGTTTCTGTTTTGTAAATGAGTTCATTTGTATCATATTTTTTAGATTCCACGTATAAGTAATATATGATAGTTGACTTTCTCTGACTTCACTTAATATGATAATCTCTAGGTCCATCCATGTTGCTGCAAATGGCATTATTTTGTTCTTTTTTATGACTGAGTAATATTCCACTGTATATATGTACCACATCTTCTTTATCCATTCTTCTGTTGATAGATATTTAGGTTGCTTCCATGTCTTAGCTATTATAAATAGTGCTGCAATGAACATTGGGGTTCATGTATCTTTTCCAATTATGATTTTCTCCAGATATTTGCCCAGGAGTGGGATTTCTGGATCATATGATAGTTTTATTTTTAGTTTTTAAGGAACCTCCATACTGTTCTCCATATTAGTTGTACCAGTTTACATTCCCACCAACAGTGTAGGAGGGTTTCCTTTTCTCCATATTCTCTCCAGCATTTATTGTTTGTAGATTTTTTGATGATGGCCGTTCTGACCCGTGTGAGGTGATACCTTATTGTAGTTTTGATTTGCATTTCTCTAATTAGTGATGTTGAGCATCTTTTTGGCCGTCTGTATGTCTTCTTTGGAGAAATGTCTGTTTAGATCTTCCTCCCATTTGTTGATTGGGTTGTTTGTTTTTTTGATATTGAGCTACATGAGCTGTTTGTATATTTTGGAAATTAATCCCTTGTCAGTTGCTTCGTTTGCAAATATTTTCTCCCATTCTCTGGGTTGTCTTTTTGTTTTGTTTATTGTTTGCTGTACAAAAGCTTTTAAGTTTAATTAGGTCCTATTTGTTTATTTATTTTCATTACTCTAGGAGGTGCATCATAAAGGATACTGATATGATCTATGTCAGAGAGTGTTCTGCCTATGTTTTCCTCTAAGAGTTTTACAGTATCTGGCCTTATGAACATTTTCTTATATGTGGCTTCTTCTGTGTATTATCTATTGTGTCTTTTTATATTTACTAAGTTTTAATATTTAAATTATTTTATGATAAACATATTAACCTTTAAAAAGAAAACAAACATAATAAAATGAATGCAGGTTGTTATTAATTACATTGTGCATTAGAAGCAATAAGTATTATAGCACTTGAAACCATGAAATAGAAGAGAATCTTGAAAAGCCCAATAGGAGTTCATACAAAAAGATAAAGAGGGCTTCCCTGGTGGCACAGTGGTTGAGAGTCCACCTGCCGATGCAGGGGACACGGGTTCTTGCCGCAGTCCAGGAAGATCCCACATGCCACAGAGCGGCTGGGCCCGTGAGCCATGGCCACTGAGCCTGCGCGTCCGGAGCCTGTGCTCCGCAACGGGAGAGGCCACAACAGAGAGAGGCCCGCGTACCGCAAAAAAAAAAGATAAAGAGATGAGAGATGTTGATCCCAAACAGGATAGAGAATGAAAATCAATCCTAAGAAGTGTAGGTATTCCTATGGCTGGATTTGGCAATGGTGGTAGGATGGGAGGAGTAGATGAGAAGACTTGATATAGAAGAAATAACTAAAGATGTATTTTAAGAAATCTGAGTTGAAATAAAAGGCTGGAATAATATTAAATAGGTGATTCTATTGTGCATCTGAATTTGAAACCCACTGATCTAATTACTTTGTGCAGTTTCTTCCACCTGGAGCCCTCTATGAATTTAAATTCCAGCAATGTATTTATGTTTTATCACATCCTCTGCCTTTCTGTCCACACTCACGTTGGAGGGAGAATGGAGAAGAAGAGTTTCTACAGAATTTTTGTAATTTAGTGATTTCAAAACAACGTATGATCTCAATGGCTTCATAGAACAAAAAGTGTGACTTGATAAGAGGTCAAGTGAATTTATGAATTTTTTTTACACAAAGCTCTTTGAGGAATTTTTCCTATTAAAAGAAGCCATCATCTTAGAAAAAAATTTTTTAACCTGTTACTATACTTGGAATATACTTGCTTTAATTTTTTGTTTATGAGGGTGTTTTAAATTATGAAAATGAATAAATTAATGGACAGAAATAGCCCCAAATCCTCTCATGTTGATTAATATGAATGGGGTTGGGGGCAGAAGAAAGCAACTCAGAATGACACAGAGGGAGAAACTTTAGACTTTCAGGGGATTTTTCTGTTAAAATCTGACTAGGAACTGACTCTTCAAAGACTTGACAGCAAATTTCCCTGAAAACATAACCTTCCTTTTTAGGTTGCCTGTTTTTTGGAGGACTTTTTAGCCAAAGGTCAAGGGAGAACTTCTTCTTAATGAGGGTCCAAATTAATTAAAATAGTTTGCTTTTATGTTTTGTTTTGATCAAAGTTGCTTACTCTCTTTTTAACATTATATTAAATTATAATCAGATAGAATTCGCGTTGTTTCCCCTTTTACAGGTGAAATTTCTCTCTCCTGAGTCCCTAGAGGCTCTTCTTCCTAGTCTCTCTCTCCCACTTTTCCTCCTGTCCCATCTCCCCAAGTTAGGAGAGACTGATAAAAAAGGTTCACCAATTTGAAATGTTGGTGATGTAACTTGGTCCCTGTTTTCTTCTTTGATGTTACTGGCCTCCCGACACACTGATGGCATTCAGGTATGACTTTCCTTTCTCATTTGGGGGCACTGGAAGAAGAATGTTCTCTACTTTCTAACAACGAAGTAGCAAGCATGCAACAATTTCTCTTGACCTCGCAAAAGACCAAGACTGAAGAACATCTTATGCTTTCATTCTCTTTCTCTTTGTTGCCCTAGGCCTTTCTCTTCCATTCTCTCTTAATAATAGTGTACCATTCTGAGTTTCCAGATGAAGAAAATATTATCAAATGACAAATGGCTGTGAAGGCCCTTTGGCCAGATTGTCTAACGGTCCACTCATACACAGTCCCTGTAGGCTCTGACCTTTTAGAGTTTCCATTGTACTTTTAATAACACTTTTTTTTTTTCTTACTGGAGCACCTTTGATAGGCCTGATGATGTATTATATTTTTTCTTTGGATGAGTTCCTAAGAGATGTGTCTCTTATGGGAATTACATGTTTCCTCCACCTGCACTTTAGGCCCATCGCATTCAGGACCACCTCTGACTTGAGCTGGAGGGATAAAGGGAAACCTTGCTGAGTTTCAAACTCCACCCTCAGCTGCTGGTGCCCTCTGCCTAGATCTTCATTGTATAGTTCACAGACTTGGGCTTGGGATTTTGTTTCTGCTTGTCCAGAACTCCCAATTCCTTCACTCGTCCTTCTTTCTAGGCCCTCCTCTGATAATCTAAGTACCCCATCCTTGCCACTGCCTTCCCCAGACTTGAAGTCGGAAGAGTAGTTGGATGGAGGTGTGCATTTTCAGGGGTGGAAGAGTCATGAGGGAAGCCACCACTGTCTTTGAGCACATTTCCCCAAAGTGGCACATTTTCAACAATTTCTCCAAGTAAATATGAACATGACCATTGTTAAAACTGAGAAATAAAGCCTTTAGAGAAGTGAGTATAAGAATGAAACATGGTGATCAGACCATGAGTTGCATAGAGAAAGTGGTTTAAAGTTCAGCCCGCCCATCCATTTTGCACCCTACCGTCATTCCACGAACCACCAGGCTCTATGCAGTGGCAGTTAGACCAGGCACAAGTCTCTGCTCTAAGCATCTTCCCTGCCTAGACTTACGGCATCTTCCTGCCTCTCCCTGATTTATGTCATCCTTTCTGAACTCAAACTTTCCATCCAGTTGACTTGTAATATGTGCCATTTCTCCACTGGTCTTGCCAAAGTCCTGCTGTTGTTCCCCTTGACTTAGAAGACACAGTCATTCTGCAACCTCAAGTGGTTCCCCATGAGCAGAACTTAAAAGAAAGGGAGAGGGGAGGGGGATGCCAAAAAAAATCCATGTGGGCCTGATCCCTTATTCACAAAGGGGCTCAATTGTAGATTTTTAGCCTTATGTTCTATTGAGGTATTAATACAGAGATACTAATGGGGTTAAGAGACAAAGACATTTGTTGTAGAACTTTACATTTTTGTCCCTTCATTGGAACAGACTTCCACAGTGCAGTATGAATTGATATTTTTTCATGATTTGTAGTTGTGATGAATAGCATAGTTGGATTTATGATAATTTGTGTTAAAAGCACTATTGTTAATTATAAACTTATTATATGTTTATGTACAATTATTCTAAGTCTATCTTGTATTTCATCATTTTTTTAATATGCTGGAGCCTCAGAAAAATAGAAGTGACCCAAACCTCTCTTGCCCTCTGAGAGGCTCTACAATCCTATTAATATAATGACATGTGATGGATACTTGGTTGAATAGTCTACTACTGTTCTTCAGAGTTTGAAGTTATTGTACACTGATGTAACTCAAGAAGACTTTCTGGAGCGATGGACTCCATTCTTTCCTTCTTCTTTCCTGATGTATTATATTTTCTCTTTGGATGAGTTACTAAGAGATGTGTCCATTATGGGACACATATGTTATGCCTTCCTAGAGCTTTTCACCTTATTGGCATCTTACTCGGGAAGTGTGTAAATGTTCCTTAACAATGATGTCTTACCTAAGCCTCAAGGGACTTATGTGTCCTGCTTCATTTGTTATTTGTTATGCCTGTGCTCTGCCAGATGGAGTTGTTTGCCAGGGTGTAAGGAGAAGTCTCTGGGGATGACCTTTCTCCCACCTCTCTCTTTCCCTTCTAGCGTCCCCTCCTACCCCCACCATGGGAATCAGGTCCTTCTAAAAGAATTCAGGGAATTCTCGCAATGAACTTGGCTTTTGGACTTTCTCTTCTATTTTCCTTTCCATACCTAACCAGAAAGGTGACCCGATTCATTTCCTCAGAGACCTTTAGAAAAGAAAATTCCAAAGACACTTTGGGCATTTGATCTGCATGTTTGCATTAAGTAAGAAGGAATTTATAAGCACATCTTTAAAATTGTGCTTAATTTTGAGAGAGTCAAAGGAGAAAAAATTACAAAGAGTAACATACCAGATATCTTATTCAGTCATTCTGAATTAAACATTGTCAATATTTTGTCTCATTGACTCTCAGCTTTTTGTTTATTGGTTAGTTAAGGAATAATACACTACAGATCTAGGTCAGCCTCCCTTAAACTATATCACCATCATATTCCCTCCCATTCCCCACACCCCTCTCTTCTGGTGTGTTTGTAGTGCTGTCTATTGTCTTCCAGTCTGTCTTCAAATAGGTTTACATATAGTTTTACATATCTCTACATATAGAAATATACACATATAATATGCCTATGCTTTTAAATGCTATGTGTATGTAAAAGATAAGTATAAAAATACATGTATGGGCTTCCCTGGTGGCGCAGTGGTTGAGAGTCTGCCTGCCGATGCAGGTGACACGGGTTCGTGCCCTGGTCTGGGAAGATCCCACATGCCGCAGAGCGGCCGGGCCCTTGAGCCATGGCCGCTGAGGCTGTGCCTCCGGAGCCTGTGCTCCGCAACGGGAGAGGCCACAACAATGAGAGGTCCGCGTACCGCAAAAAAAAATACATGTAAGATTATTTTCTTTTGTATATGTATATGGTTAATACACACAAATAGCATCATACTATATGTATCAATCTCCATCTTGCTTTTCTTTTTCAGCATCACTTTTGATATCTATATCTATATTTAGAGATCTTTTAGCTGTCGTTGAATAGTGGATTGCATGGATATAATACATTTCATTCATCCATTCCCTTATTGATGAGCATTAAGGTTTTTCCACTTATTTACTAATATTAACAGTGCTTCCGTGAACATCCTTGATGTTTCCCCTTTGTGTACATACAATGTGTTTTTCGAGAGTGTATACTGAGACATAGAATTAGTGAATTAGAGGTTATGTGTATTTTCAATTTTATTAGATGCTGCCATATAATACTACTTTATATTCCCAACAGCAAAGTATATTTTTCTCCAAATCCTGATCAGTAATGATATTTTCAGACTGAAATTTTGCTACTTTGATGGTTTAAAGTAGTATCTCAGTGTTGTTTTAATTTATGTTCTCCTAACATTACTGAGGAGGAGTATGATTTCATGAACGTATTAGACATGTAGATTGCTTCATTTGTGAATTGCCTATTTATATCCTTTGTCTTTTTCTATTGCATTGTCTTTTTTTCTATCAATTTGTAAGAGTTCTATATATAATACAAATATTAGTCCTTTTCTAATTGTTATTACTGGAAAGACTTTTCCTAGTCAATTGCTTCTCTTTTAACTTTGCTCAGTGTTTTTAACTATATAGACCTTTTAACATAGTCAATTTTTTTCCTTTGGGTTGCTCCTTTTGCCTTTTTTAAAGACATGTGTGACCACTATATTTCCTATTCAAAAATTGCCTTAGCTATTCATGTACTTTGACTTGCATGAATTTTGGATTCAGGTTATCAAATTTGCTGAAGAAATCATTTTGTAATTTTATTGGAACTTATTAAATATGTAGCTTAACTTGAGGAGATATTTTTATTAAAATGTGCCCTTTCATCCTTGAAAATAGTCTTTATTTATTCAGATTTTCTTATTATGCCCTTCACCAAATTTTCAGAATTTCTCTATAAAAATCTAACATTGAAAAAACTAATTTCTTGACATTTTATAATATTTGCTGCTCTTGAGAATGACTTGGTATAAAAAAATTGGTAAAAGAAATACTTTTGAGTTGTTATGCTGACTTTTTATCTTACTGGAAAATTCTGCTGAATTATCTTATTCATAGTTTTTCTATTCCTTGATGTTGATAAGATTATCATATCATTTGCAAATAATGACAAAGTTTTCTCTTCCTTTCAGAAGTGGACAACGTGGTTAACTTTTTAAATTTCCAAACCACAACAGATTGACTGATGTGCAATCTCTCTGACACATTCTCTAATTCTTACACTGCTTATTCTTTTCTTATTCTATTGACTAGGACTTATAGAACAATGTGCAATAGTTGTGGCCTCCAGACTTTAACAGAAATATTTTTAAAGTTTTATCATTAAATATATTTGCTGAAGGATCTTTAAAAATATCCTTCTCTCGTTAGGCTAAGGAATTTCCTTATTTTACTAATTAACTAAGCTTTTTTTTTCATAGAATGCCTTTTCTATAGCCATTGAAATCACCATTAAAACATGTATTAATGTGATAACATTAACAGTACCTAGATTTTTTTGCTATTGATCATGACTTTATTTCTGGAATATGTACTACTTTATCATTATTAACAAATTTTGCGTTCAATTTACTTATAATTTATTTAGAAAGTTGGCATCTGTTTTATGCATGTGTGTATATGTATGTATGTAATTAAAAGTGGTGCCTAACTCTGTTCATTTAAACACTTCCATTTAATTTTGCCACTTTGGTTTATTAAGTACCTGAGAAGTAAACTATCATTTCTTCATGGGGAACTTCTCTGAACTCCAGCCTAAATTAGAGCCCTTTGTTAGCCCTCTCACTGTACCCTGTATTATAATTACATAGTTATCTATGAAGTTGATTATTGACCGAGTCACCCACTAGGCTTTAAGTTCCATAAGGTCAGGGGATTTTATCTGTTTAACTCACTGCTGTAATCCTGGGGCCTAACTTGCAATTAGTACATAGTAGACACTTTAAAAATTATTTGTGGAATGAATACATGATTAAATAAATAGTAGTTTGAAAGCTGATGATGTTCCAGGGTCTTTCTCTGTTTAAAACTTGCCTGATGTTGATATAACAACTCAATGTTCATTACTAGGCTGCTTTTTCCAATATCTTCCCCTACTTGGACTGATATGCCAAAGTATTTCTTTGAAGTCCCTGAGACTGGATAAATCCCAGTGAACCCCCTTTCTCCTCACTTAGTACACTGCACATCATGACAAATCAGGGTAGTTTTCTAAACTTAGCAATTAAATATTACTAAAACAAACACACCGCCTAGTAAGTATTTTTTTCCATTTTCATCTATAGGAAATTGTACATTCACATGCTTCAACACATCCTACAAACCAAAGCACAATTAAGCAATGATTGTTACTCAAGAGTTGGTAAACACTGACTTTTCAAGGCCAAAGATAAATGTGCCAAAAGCCAGCTCTGGATGGGGCCTCCAGATCCTTGGAGATTAGTCAAATAGAGAGAGGCAGTCAGCCTTTCACACCACAGCTCCTTGGAAGGTACCAGGAATCCTGTGGACAGTATCTTGTTTCTCTGATTCACTTTCTCACCAAAGGTTCCTAATTTTCAACACAATTGTTGACATTTAGGCTAGTTCCAGAGTGTTTAACAGTTGACTAAAGGTAATCTCATTCTTTGCCCTTAATTACACCTTTGAGGAGGTTCTGGGGAATCGTCAAAACATTTTTTTTTTCTGATTTCTTAGTAGTAAACATGTCATCATTAAGAAAAGGAATAGCCACCTTTTGCCAGTAGTGACATTTTAAAATTAATTAATTTTACTTTACTATATTAATACCCCAAAATAATTGGAGGCAGTTGCAAATTTCCACCAATTATTAGGCTACCCATAGTGGTTAAAATTATTTAATGCATTGCTAAAATCGCATGGTATTCAAAGTTTGTCAATTTTACAATTCCAATTTACAATTAAATCCTGGATACGTTTTAATTCAAAGGGTGCTTTTTTTAAATGAGCAAATTCATTTTTTTCATTGACAAAAGTAGAATTTGTTCATTTAAAAGATGCATCCTTTGAATGACAACTTATTCAAGACGTCGTGAGTTGAAAACTATACTAGGTGCTGGGCACAAAGTATGTTCCCCACCATCATGGAACTTATAGGCGTGTAAGGGAATGGGTAGTTTTGTACTGTATCAGCCTAGCTTCCCCTTTTGTGTATAGTTCTGGTTTAATGTTGGCCACAAGAAACATCATGAAGTTTCATCACCGTGAAATTCGGAAGGGGAGGGGAAGGGGAAGTAGGTGTAAGGCACCAGGCACTGCTGCCCTCATACACGTTGTCACTGCTCTGCTGGCTCACCTTGTTGGCATCGAGCAGCAGCCAACCAGCAGTTCCTGCTACTCCTGCCCCAGACTCCCTCCGCTTTTCTGAGTCCTGGGCCAGATATTTGTGTATTTCCATGGAGAAGAGTACCAGCTTCTTCCACACGTTTCCCACATCATGAAGGTAGGAGGTTGCTATAGACTGAATGGTTGTGTCCCTTCAAAATTCATATGTTAAAATCTAATCTCCAACTTGATGATTTTTGGAGAAGAAGCCTTTGAGAGATGATGAGTATAAAAGAGATCCCAGAGAGTTTCCACATTCTTCCACTGGGTGAGGTTACAGAGAGAAGACGGGAATCTACGAAATAGGAAGTGGGCTCTCACCAGACACTGAATCTGCTGGCATCTTGATCTTGGACTTCCCAAAGTCCAGAACTGTGAGAAATAAACTTCTGTTGTTTATAAGCCACCCAGTCTATGGCATGTTACTATAGCAGCCTGAATACACTAAGTGTGTATTCAGGTGTGAGATGGTGTAAGATGAACATGGGTTCTAGTTGTCTTCATGGGTTATTGTTTGTCCTTACTCTCCCTGTTTTATGCCTAGCATTTCTTCCTAACTGCTAATCCTGCTGACCTATGGAGACTTCAGGCCCACCACCAGAGGCAAGACAACAGCCTTCCGTAGACTTCACCAGCATCCACAATTGCATAAGGACTAATCCCTATAATACTTCTTGCTTTTGATATTACTCAGGGTGATTCTATTTCTCTGATCAAATCTTGGTGATACAGGGAGACAGACATTGCTCAAAGAATCGTGCAATATACTCTACAATTACCACTTGTTAGGGATTTCAAGGAGGAGTACGAGCTACAGTGAGATCATACAAATACAGTGCCTTAATTTAGATTGGGGAAGGAGGTGTCAGGGAAAGCCCCTTTGAAGAAGTAATATGTTAGCTGAGATCTGGAGTTTGAGTAGACACTAGCCAGGTCAAGAGTTAGACAAGAGGAATAGCAGTGGGCAAGAGCTCTGAGGTCTGCCCCACTGGAGGAACTGAAAGAAGACTAGTGTGGCCAGGACAGAAGGGAAGGAGGCACTGAGTGGTAGAAGGGCCAGGTCACCAGGGCCGTATACCCAGTTCAAGGTCTTGAGGCTTTACTCAACGGGGATATAACAGGAGCAGTTTTCTGTTTTTAAAAGATTTCTCTGGATGCTATGTAAACAAATTGATTATCTATATATTTGCAAATGATGATCTGTTTGTTGACAATTAAGCATTTTCTATAATGGAATTCAAAATTCAGCACTTGGCTATCTCCTGAAATAAAAATTACCTGTCAAAAACTCAAGATTGTGGAAAAATAAAGACTTGGCCCCATAGCACTCAAAGCCTGACCATCACATATATGGAAGGCGGCTTAATTGTTATTCTTGATGAATCACATTGTAATATGATAGATGCCTATGCCTTCACATTTTTGGCAGTAGTGAGCAAGGAAAGCTCTACACTGTCAAGATCGTAACTTCAAAAAATGAATTAGAAAGAGAAGATTATTTGAACCTCAGTTTAAAAACATGCTGACTAGGGCTTCCCTGGTGACACAGTGGTTAAGAATCCACCTGCCAATGCAGGGAACATGAGTTCGATCCCTGGTCTGGGAAGATTCCACAAGCCTCAGAGCAACTAAGCCCATGTGCCATGACTACTGAGCCTGAGCTCTAGAATCTGCGAGCCACAACTACTGAGCCCATTTACCACAATTACCGAAGCCCGCATGCCTAGAGCCTGTGCTCCACAACAAGAGAAGCCACCGCAATGAGAAGCCTGCGCACCGCAATGAAGCGTAGCTCCCACTCACCGCAACTACAGAAAGTGCACTCGCAGCAACAAAGACCCAAAACAGCCAAAAATAAATTGATTAATTAATTAATTTAAAAAAACATGCTGACCTTATTCTGACACAGAAGTCTTCTTAAATATCATGAAATCTGTCTCTTTCCATTAGATCTTGAGTTAGCCACATGGCGATAATTTTGCCTGTACAAAACATCTTGTTCTAGCAATGGAGATGCCTTCTACCACATCTGTTGCACTCCAGATTTTTGTTATCCATTTTTATTTCTTCTAAGGAAGGTTTGGGGCTATAATTCATCAAATTTCAAAACTGTATTTCCAGGACTCTTTGCTAACTTAAATGGCCAAAATCTGAGGCATATAAAGAAAAAAAAATAACAGAGGTGATGATGATGATGATGATGATGATGATGATGATGATGGAATATGGAGAAGTAAGGGAAGACTGGCTTAAGAACAAGTTCTTTAAGAGCTGCAGATGACGGTGGTGGCGGCTGCCTTTGGGCTTGAGGAGTGGGTTCACAGTAAAGGTGCTAAGAAAGAGAACGTAAGACAGTAAAATAATTAAATATTTTTACTGAGCCGTGTGGCTGACAGGGTCTTGGTGCTCTGGCCGTGTGTCAGGCCAGTGCCTCTGAGGTGGGAGAGCCGAGGTCAGGACATTGGTCCACGAGAGACACCCCAGCTCCACGTAATATCAATCAGCAAGAGTTCTCCCAGAGATCTCCATCTCAATGCTAAGCCCCAGCTCCATTCAACAACCAGCAAGCTACAGTACTGGACACCCTATGCCAAACAACTAGCAAGACAGAGGCTGCCTAAAATCATATAAAGTCACAGACACCCCAAAACACAGCACTGGACATGGTCCTGCCCACCAGAAAGACAAGATCCAGCCTTATATACCAGAACACAGACACCAGTCCCCTCCAACAGGAAGCCTACACAACCCACTAAACCAACCTTACCCATTGGGGGCAGAAACCAAAAACAATGGAAACTACGAACCTGCAGCCTGCAGAAAGGAGACCCCCAAATACAGTAAGTTAAGCAAAATAAGAAGACAGAGAAATACACAGCAGATGAAGGAGCAAGATAAAAACCCACCAGACCAAACAAATGATGAGGAAATAGGCAGTCTACCTGAAAAAGAATTCAGAGTAATGATAGTAAAGATGATCCAAAAACTTGGAAATAGAATGGAAAAAATACAAGAAACTTTAAAAAGGGCCTAGGAGAACTAAAGAGCAAACAAACAATGATGAACAACACAATAAATGAAATTTAACAATCTCTAGAGGAATCAATAGAAGAATAACTGAAGCAGAAGAACGGATAAGTGACCTGGAAGATAAAATAGTGGAAATAACTACTGCAGAGCAGAATAAAGAAAAAATGAAAAGAATTGAGGACAGTCTCAGAGACTTCTGAGACAACATTAAATGCACCAACAAATGAATTATAGGGGTACCCAAAGAAGAAGAGAGAAAGAAAGGGGCTGAGAAAATATTTGAAGAGATTACAGTTGAAAAACTTCCCTAATATGGGAAAGGAAATAGTCAAGTCCAGGAAGCACAGAGAGTCCCATAAAAGATAAATCCAAGGAAAAACATGCCAAGACACATATAAACCAAACTATCAAAAATTAAATACAAAGAAAAAATATTAAAAACAGCAAGGGAAAAAAAACAAATAACATACAAGGGAAACCCCGTAAGGTTAACAGCTGACCTTTAGCAAAAACTCTGCAAGCCAGAAGGGAGTGGCAGGACATATTTAAAGTGATGAAAGAGAAAAAGCTACAACCAAGATTACTGTGCCCAGCAAGGATAACATCCAGCTTTGACAGAGAAATTAAAACCTTTACAGACAAGCAAAAGCTAAGAGAATTCAACACCACCAAACCAGCTTTACAACAAATCCTAAAGGAACTTCTCTAGGCAGGCGACAAAAGAGAAGGAAAAGACCTACAATAACAAACCCAAAACAATTAAGAAAATGGTAATAAGAACATACATATCGATAATTACCTTAAATGTAAATGGATTAAATGCTCCCACCAAAAGACATAGACTGGCTGAATGGTTACAAAAACAAGAAACATATATATGCTGTCTACAAGAGACCCACTTCAGACCTAGGGACACATACAGACTGAAAGTGAGGGATGGAAAAAGATACTCCTTACAAATGGAAATCAAATGAAAGCTGTAGTAGCAATTCTCATATCAGACAAAATATACTTTAAAATAAAGACTATTACAAGAGACAAAGAAGGACACTACAGGGATCAATCCAAGAAGAAGATATAATAATTGTAAATATTTATGCACCCAACATAGGAGCACCTGAATACATAAGGCAAATTCTAACAGCCATAAAAGGGGAAATCAACAGTAACACAATCAGAGTAGGAGACTTTAATACCCCACTTTCACCAATGGACAGATCATCCAAAATGAAAATAAATAAGGAAACACAAGCTTTAAATGATACATTAAACAAGATGGACTTAATTGATATTATAGGACATTCCATCCAAAAACAACAGAATACACTTTCTTCTCAAGTGCTCATGGAACATTCTCCAGGATAGATCATATCTTGGGTCACAAATCAACCTTGGTAAATTTAAGAAGATTGAAATCGTATCAAGTATCTTTGCCGACCACACACTTTGAGACTAGGCATCAATTACAGGAAAAAATCTGTAAAAAATACAAACACATGGAGGCTAAACAATACACTACTTAATAACCAAGAGATAACTGAAGAAATCAAAGAGGATATCAAAAAATAGCTAGGAACAAATGACAATGAAAACAAGATGACCCAAAACCTATGGGATGCAGCAAAAGCAGTTCCAAGAGGGAAGTTTATAGCAAAACAATCCTACCTCAAGAAACAAGAAACAGGGCTTCCCTGGTGGCGCAGTGGTTGGGAGTCAGCCTGCCGATGCAGGTGACACAGGTTCGTGCCCCGGTCTGGGAAGATCCCACATGCTGCAGAGTGGCTGGGTCCATTGGCCATGGCTGCTGGGCCTGTGCCGCAAAAAAAAAAAAAAAAGAAAAGAAAGAAAAAACATCTCAAATAAGCAACCTAACCTTACACCTAAAGCAATTAAAGAAAGAAGAACCAAAAAAACCCCAGAGTTAGCAGAAGGAAAAAAATCATAAAGATCAGATCAGAAAAAAATGAAAAAGAAATGAAGGAAATGGTAGCAAAGATCGATAAAACTAAAAGCTGATTCTTTGAGAAGGTAAACCAAATTGATAAACCATTAGACAGACTCATCAAGGAAAAAAGGGAGAAGACTCAAATCAACAGAATTAGAAATGAAAAAGGAGAAGTAACAACTGACACTGAAGAAATACAAAGAATCATGAGCAATTACTACAAGAAACTGTATGCCAATAAAATGGACAACCTGGAAGAAATATACAAATTTTTAGAAAAGCTAAACCTTCTGAGACTGAACCAGGAAAAAATAGAAAATATAAACAGGGCTTCCCTGGTGGCGCAGTGGTTGAGAGTCTGCCTGCCGATGCAGGGGACACAGGTTCGTGCCCCGGTCCGGGAGGATCCCACATGCCGCGGAGCGGCTGCGCCCGTGAGCCATGGCCGCTGGGCCTGCGCGTCCGGGGCCTGTGCTCGGCAACGGGAGAGGCCACAACAGTGAGAGGCCCGCGTACCGCAAAAAAAAAAAAAAAAAAAAAAGAAAATATAAACAGACTAATCACAAGCACTGAAATTGAGACTGTGATTGAAAATCTTCCAACAAACAAAAGCCCAGGACCAGATGGCTTCTCAGGCGAATTCTATTAAACATTTAGAGAAGCGCTAACACCTATCCTTCTCAAAATCTTCCAAATTATAGCAGAGGGAGGAACACTCCCAAACTCATTCTATGAGGCCACCATCACTCTGATACCAAAACCAAAGATGTCACTAAAAAAGAAAACTACAAAAAAAAAAAAAAAAAAAAAGAAAACTACAGGCCAATATCACTGATGAACATAGATGCAAAAATCCTTAATAAAATACTAGCAAACAGTATCCAACAGCACATTAAAAGGATCATACACCATGATCAAGTGGGATTTATCCCAGGGATGCAAGAATTCTTCAATATATGCAAATCAATCAATGTGATACACCATATTAGCAAATTGAAGGAGAAAAACCATATGATCATCTTAATAGATGAGGAAAAAGCTTTTGACAAAATTCAACACCGATTTATGATTAAAAAAAAAAACCCTCCAGAAGTTAGGAATAGAGGGAACTTACCTCAACATAATAAAGGCCATATATGGCAAACCAACAGCCAACATCGTTCTCAGTGGTGAAAAACTGAAACGATTTCCTCTAAGATCAGGAAAAAGGCAAGGTTGCCCACTCTCATCACTATTATTCAATACAGTTTTGGAGGTTTTAGCCACAGCAGTCAGAGAAGAAAAAGAAATAAAAGGAATCCAAATTGGAAAAGAAGTTAAGCTGTCACTGTTTGCAGATGACATGATACTGTATATAAAGAATCCTAAAGACGCTACCAGAAAACTACCAGAGCAAATCAATGAGTGTGGTAAAGTAGCAGGATACAAAATTAATGCAAGGAAATCTCTTGCATTCCTATACACTAATGATCAAAAATCTGAAAGAGAAATTAAGGACACACTCCTATTTGCCATGCAACAGAAAGAAAAAATACCTAGGAGTAAACCTACCTAAAGAGACAAAAGACCTGTATGCAGAAAAGTATAAGACACTGATGAAAGAAATTAAAGATGATACAAACAGAAGGAGAGATATACCATGTTCTTGGATTGGAAGAATCAACATTCTGAAAATGACTATACTACCCAAAGCAATCTACACATTCAATGCAATCCCTATCAAATTACCAATGGCATTTTTCATGAACTAGAACAAAAAATTTCACAATTTGTATGGAAACACAAAAGACCCCAAATAGCCAAAGCAGTCTTGAGAAAGAAAAATGGAGCTGGAGGAATCTGGCACCCGGACTTCAGACTTTACAACAAAGCCACAGTAATCAAGACAGTATGGTACTGGCACAAAAACAGAAATATAGATCAATGTTACAGTATAGAAAGCCCAGAGATACACCCTTGCACCTGTGGTCACCTAATCTATGACAAAGAAGGCAAGAATATACAATGGAGAAAAAATAGTGTCTTCAAGAAGTGGTGCTGGGAAAACCGGAGAGCTACATGTTAAAGAATGAAATTGGGGGCTTTCATATAGATATATAGATGTGGCACATATATATAATGGAATATTACTCAGCCATAAAAAGACACGAAACTGAGTTATTTGTAGTGAGGTGGATGGACCTAGAGACTGTCATACAGAATGAAGTAAGTCAGAAAGGTAAAAATAAATACTGTATGCTAACACATATTTATATCGAATCTAAAAAAAAAAACGGTTCTGAAGAACCTAGGAGCAGAACAGGAATAAAGATACAGATGTAGAGAATGGACTTGAGGACATGGGGAGGGGGAAGGGTAAGCTGGGAAAAAGTGAAAGAGGGGCATGGACTTATATATACTACCAAATGTAAAAGAGATAGCTAGTAGGAAGCAGCTGCATAGCACAGGGAGATCAGCTTTGTGCTTTGTGACCTCCTAGAGGGGTGGGTTAGGGAGCGTGGGAGGGAGATGCAAGAGGGAGGAGATATGAGGATATATGTATATATTTTCTTTCACTACTATATTTCTGTATGTATCTTTAATTTTGAATTTTTGAATTGTATTTTTTTATACAGCAGATTCTTATAAGTCATCCATTTTAGACACATCAGTGTATACATGTCAATCTCAAACTCTCAGTTCATCACATCACCACCCCCACACCCCACCGCTTTCCCCCCTTGCTGTCCATACGTTTGTTTTCTACATCTGTATCTCAAGTTCTGCCCTGCAAACCAGTTCATCTGTACCATTTTTCTAGGTTCCACATGGATGCGTTAATACATGATATTTGTTTTTCTCTTTCTGACTTACTTCACTCTGTATGATACTCTCTAGATCCATGCACGTCTCTACAAATGACCAATTTCGTTCCTTTTTATGGCTAATATTCCATTGTATATAGGTACCACATGTTATTTAGCCATTCATCTGTCAATGGGCATTTAGGTTGCTTCCATGACCTGGCTATTGTAAATAGTGCTGCAATGAACATTGGGATACATGTGTCTTTTTGAATTATGGTTTTCTCTGGGTATATGCCCAGTAGTGGGATTGCTGGGTCGTATGGTAGTTCTATTTTTAGTTTTTTAAGGAACCTCCATACAGTTCTCCATAGTGGATGTATCAATTTACATTCCCAGCAACAGTGCAAGAGGGTTCCCTTTTCTCCATGCCCTCTCTAGCGTTTGCTGTTTGTAGATTTTCTGATGATGCCTATTCTAAGTGGTGTGAGGTGATACCTCATTGTAGTTTTGATTTGCATTTCTCTAATAATTAGTGATGTTGAGCAGCTTTTCATGTGCTTCGTGGCCATCTGTATGTCTTCTTTGGAGAAATGTCTATTTAGGTTTTCTGCCCATTTTTTGATTAGGTTGTTTGTTTTTTTAATATTGAGCTGCATGAGCTGTTTATATATTTTGGAGATTAATCCTTTGTCCGTTGATTCATTTGCAAATATTTTCTCCCATTCTGTGGGTTGTCTTGCTTATGGTTTCCATTGCTGTGCCAAAGCTTTGATGTTTCATTAGGTCCCATTTGTTTATTTTTGTTTTATTTCCATTACTCTAGGAGGTGGATCAAAAAAGATCTTGCTGCGATTTATGTCAGAGTGTTCTTCCTATGCTTTCCTCTAAGAGTTTTATAGTGTCCAGTCTTACATTTAGGTCTTTAATCCATTCTGAGTTTATTTTTGTGTATGGTATTACGGAGTTTTCTAATTTCATTCTGTTACATGTAGCTGTCCAGATTTCCCAGTACCACTTATTGAGGAGACTGTCTTTTCTCCATCATATATACTTGCCTCCTTTTCATAGACTAGTTGACCATAGGTTCATGGGTTTATCTCTGGGATTTCTATCTTGTTCCATTGATCTATATTTGTTTTTGTGCCAGTACCATATTGTCTTGATTACTGTAGCTTTGTACTATAGTCTGAAGTCAGGGAGTCAGATTCCTCCATCTCTGCTAGTTTTCCTCAGGACTGCTTTTGCTATTCGGAGTCTTCAGTGTCTCCATACAAATTTTAAGATTTTTTGTTCCAGTTCTGTAAAACGTGCCATTGGTAATTTGATAGGGATTGCATTGAATCTGTAGATTGCTTTGGGTAGTAGAGTCATTTTCACAATATTGATTCTTCCAATCCAAGAACATGGTATATGTCTCTATCTGTTTGTATCATCTTTAATTTCTTTCATCAGTATCTTATAGTTTTCTGCATAGGGGGCCTTTGTCTCCCTAGGTAGGTTTATTCCTAGGTATTTTAGTGTTTTTCGTTGCAATGGTAAATGGGAGTGTTTCCTTAATTTCTCTTTCAGATTTTTCATTAGTATATAGGAATACAAGAGATTTCTGTGCATAAATTTTGCATCCGGCAACTTTACCAAATTCATTGATTAGCTCTAGTAGTTTTCTGGTGGCATCTTTAGGATCCTGTATGTATAGTACCATGTCATCAAAGCACAGTGACAGTTTTACTTCTTTTCCAATTTCTATTCCTTTTTTTAAAAAATTTTTTTTGCGGTACATGGGCCTCTCACTGTTGTAGCCTCTCCCGTTGCGGAGCACAGGCTCTGGACACTCAGGCTCAGCGGCCATGGCTCACGGGCCCAGCCGCTCCACGGCATGTGGGATCTTCCCAGACCGGGGCACGAACTCGCGTCCCCTGCATCAGCAGGCAGACTCTCATCCACTGTGCCACCAGGGAAGCCCTCTATTCCTTTCATTTCTTTTTCTTCTCTGATTGCTGTGGCTAGGACTTCCAAAACTATGTTGAATAATAGTGGTGAGAGCGGACATCCTTATCTTTTTCTTGATCTTAGAGGAAATGCTTTCAGTTTTTCACCATTGAGAATGATGTTTTCTGTGGGTTTGTCATATATGGGCTTTGTTATGTTGAGGTAGGTTCCCTCTATGCCCACTTTCTGGAGAGTTTTTATCATAAATGGGTGTTGAATTTTGTCGAAAGCTTTCTCTGCATCTGTTGAGATGATCATATGGATTTTCTTCTTCAATTTGTTAATATGGTGTATCACATTGATTAATTTGCATATATTGAAGAATCCTTGCATCCCTGGGATAAATCCCATCTGATTATGGTGCATGATCCTTTTAATGTGTTGTTGGATTCTGTTTGCTAGTATTCTTTTGAGGATTTTTGCATCTATATTCATCACTGATATTGGTCTGTAATTTTCTTTTTTGTAGTATCTTTGGTTTTGGTATCAGGGTGATGGTGGCCTCATAGAATGAGTTTGGGAGTGTTCCTCCCTCTGCAATTTTTTGGGAGAGTTTGAGAAGGATGGGTGTTAGCTCTTCTCTAAATGTTTAATAGAATTCACCTGTGAAGCCATCTGGTCCTGGGCTTTGGTTGTTGGAAGATTTTTATTCACAGTTTCAATTTTATTTCTTGTGATTGGTCTGTTCATATTTTCTATTTCTTCCTGGTTCAGTCTTGGAAGGTCATACCTTTCTAACAATTTGCCCATTTCTTCCAGGTTGTCTATTTTATTGGCATAGAGTTGCTTGTAGTAGTCTCTTAGGATGCTTTGTGTTTCTGCGGTGTCTGTTGTAAGTTCTCCTTTTTCATTTCTATATTTATTGATTTGCGCCCTCTCCCTCTTTTTCTTGATGAGTCTTGCTAATGGTTTATCAGTTTTGTTTATCTTCTCAAAGAACCAGCTTTTAGCTTTATTGATCTTTGCTATTGTTTTCTTGGTTTCTATTTCATTTATTTCTGCTCTGATCTTTATGATTTCTTTCCTTCTGCTAACCTTGCGTTTCGTTTGTTCTTCTTTCTCTAGTACCTTTAGGTGTAAGGTTAGATTGTTTGAGATTTTTCTTGTTTCTTGAGGTAGGCTTTTATTGCTATAAACTTCCCTCTTAGAACTGCTTTTGCCACATCCCATAGGTTTTTGATCATCGTGTTTTCATTGTCATTTGTCTCTAGGTATTTTTTGATTTCCTCTTTGATTTCTTCAGTGATTTCTTGGTTATTTAGTAACATAATGTTTAGCATCCATGTGTTTGTATTTTTTACATTTCTTTCCCTGTAACTGATTTCTAATCTCATAGCATTGTGGTCAGAAAATATGCTTGATATGATTTCAATTTTCTTAAATTTACTGAGGCTTGATTTGTGACCCAAGATGTGATCTCTCCTGGAGAATGTTCTGTGCGCACTTGAGAAGAAAGTGTAATCTGTGGTTTTTGGTTGGAATTTCCTGTAAATATCAATTAAATCTATCTGGTCAATTGTGTCATTTAAAGCTTGTGTTTCCTTATATATTTTGTTTGGATGATCTGTCCTTGGTGTAAGTGAGGTGCTAAAGTTCCCCACCATTGTTGTGTTACTGTCGATTTCCTCTTTTACAGCTGTTAGCAGTTGCCTTATGTATTGAGGTGCTCCTATGTTGGGTGCATATGTATTTATACTTGTTATATATTCTTCCTGGATTGATCCCTTGATCATTATGCAGTGTCCTTCCTTGTCTCTTGTAGCATTCTTTATTTTAAGGTCTATTTTATCTGATATGAGTATTGCTACTCTAGCTTTCTTTTGATTTCCATTTGTGTGGAATATCTTTTTCCATCCCCTCGCTTTAAGTCTGAATGTGTCCCTAGTTCTGAAGTGGGTCTCTTGTAGACAGCATATATATGGGTCTTGTTTTTGTATCCATTAAGCAAGCCTTTGTCTTTTGTTTGGAGCATTTAATCCATTTACGTTTAAGGTAATTATCGATATGTATGTTCCTATGACCATTTTCTTAATTGTTTTGGGTTTGTTTTTGTAGGTCCTTTTCTTCTCTTGTGTTTCCCACTTAGAGAATTTCCTTTAGCATTTGTTGTAAAGCTGGTTTGGTGGTGCTGAATCCTCTTAGCTTTTGCTTGTCTGGAAGGCTTTTGATTTCTCCATTGAATCTGAATGAGATCCTTGCCAGGTAGAGTAATCTTGGTTGTAGGTTATTCCCTTTCATCACTTTAAGTATATGATGCCACTCCCCTTTGGCTTGTAGAGTTTCTTCTGTGAAATCAGCTGTTAACCCTATGGGACTTCCCTTGTATATTATTTGTCATTTTTCCCTTGCTGCTTTCAATAATTTTTCTTTGTCTCTAATTTTTGCCAGTTTGATTACTGTGTGTCTTGGCATGTTTCTCCTTGGGTTTATCCTGTATGGGACTCTCTGCACTTCCTAGACTTGGGTGGCTATGTCCTTTCCCATGTTAGGGAAGTTTTTGAAGGAAATCTCTTCAAATATTTTCTCTGGTCCTTTCTCTCTTCTCCTTCTGTGACCCCTGTAATGCGAACGTTGTTGCATTTAATGTTGTCCCAGAGGTCTCTTAGGCTGTCTTCATTTCTTTTCATTCTTTCTCCTTTATTCTGTTCTGCCGCAGTAAGTTCCACCATTCCGTCTTCCAGGTCACTTATCCGTTCTTCTGCCTCAGTTATTCTGCTATTGATTCCTTCTAGTGTAGTTTTCATTTCAGTTATTGTATGGTTCATCTCTGTTTGTTTGTTCTTTAATTCTTCTAGATCTTTGTTAAACATTTTTTGCATCTTCTCGATCTTTGCCTCTATTATTTTTCCAAGGTCCTGGATCATCTTCACTATCATTATTCTGAATTCTTTTTCTGGAAGGTTGCCTATCTCCACTTATTTAGTTGTTTTTCTGGTTTTATCTTGTTGCTTCATCTGTTACATAACCCTCTGCCTTTTCATCTTGTCTGTCTTTCTGTGAATGTGGTTTTTGTTCCACAGGCCACAGGATTGTAGTTCTTCTTGCTTCTGCTGTCTGCCCTCTGGTGGATGAGGTTATCTAAGAGGCTTGTGCAAGTTTCCTGATGAGAGGGACTGGTGGTGGGTAGAGCTTGCTGTTGCTCTGGTGGGCAGAGCTCAGTAAAACTTTAATCCACTTGCCTGCTAATGGGTGGGGCTGGGTCCCCTCCCTGTTGGTTGTTTGGCTTGAGGAGACGCAACACTGGAGCCTACCCAGGCTCTTTGGTGGGGCTAATGGCAGACTCTGGGAGGGCTCATGCCAAGGAGTAGTTCCCAGAACTTCTGCTGCCAGTGTCCTTGTCCTCACGGTGAGACAGAGCCACCCCCCACCTCTGTAGGAGACCCTCCAACACTAGCAGGTTGATCTGTTTCAGTCTCCCCTGGTGTCACTGCTCCTTCCCCTGGGTCCCAATGTGCACACTACTTTGTGTGTGCCCTCCAAGAGTGGAGTCTCTGTTTCCCCCAGTCCTTTTGGAGTCCTGCAATCAAATCCCACTAGCCTTCAAAGTCTGATTCTCTAGGAATTCCTCCTCCCGTTGCCGGACCCTCAGGTTTGGAAGCCTGACGTAGGGCTCAGAACCTTCATTCCAGTGGGTGGACTTCTGTGGTATAAGTATTCTCCAGTCTGTGAGTCACCCACCCACCAGTTATGTGATTTGATTTTATTGTGATTGTGCCCCTCCTACCATCTCACTGTGGCCTCTCCTTTGTCTTTGGATATGGGGTATCTTTTTGGTGAGTTCCAGTGTCTTCCTTTCGATGATTGTTCAGCAGTTAATTGTGATTCTGCTGTTCTCACAAGAGAGAGTGAGAGCACATCCTTCTACTCCGCCATTTTGAACCAATCTCCTGTATATGTATATCTGATTCACTTCGTTATAAAGCAGAAACTAACACACCATTGTAAAGCAATTATACTTCAATAAAGATGTTTAAAAAAAAAAGGGAAGAAGCTCTTTAAGTGGAAATGCTTAAAGAAAATACAGTTATGGGATGGGTTGTTTTTCCCAGAGAAAGAAAACTCTAATAATGAAGACTGATAAATACTAAAAAGTAAAGAGATAAGAAACAGGAGGTTATTATAATGGGTCTGATGAATGAAAGGGCTGTGACAGTGGGAACAAATTGGAGCAGAGGTGCACAAATCTTTTAAGAAGTAAAGGCAACAAGACCTGGAGTTTGCTGGAATTTTAGCGGGATAGGAGACGTGGTGACTCAGTAATTATATCACGTTTAAAACAGAGTTCTGGAGAATGGTAGAGGTTTTTTTTATTTCAAAAAATTTTTGAGATTGAGTAGTGCTAATGAAGAATATGGTAACTCTGGGCCTTCTCTTTAGGTTAAGCAGAAGAACTGAGTCTCCTTTTCAACTATCACAGAATTTCCATTTTCTTCAGGTATTCAAATGCAATCAAACTACTTCATTCTAGAGACTCTTGAGACCTCAGATATTTGAGAATGGAAAGCTTTATTTTTTCAGAGTAACGCAACATATGGACATGGTCTTTCAAGCCAGAATTGGTATGGCATTTAATGGCCTTAGGTCTTCCCCTTTTTTGTTAAGTTTGTAGCCTTGGTGAATTAATGCAGAGGGAAAGTATTTCAGAATGGAATTGTCATGATAATGACATGATTGGTATTTTGATTCTTTGTATTTGCCTGAACTACCTGTAGTTACATCTACGACAAATAGTATTATAAGAATATCACCATGCACTTGGATATTCTCCTACTCAGATTACAGGCTGCCCTTGGTATTCACTGGAACTAGGTTTTCCCCAAAGGCACGTGTTCTGGGGAAAAAAGAGTGTGCAGCTCTTTGTATATTTTGGAGATTAATCCTTTGTCACTTGCTTTGTCTGCAAATATTTTCCCTCATTCTGAGGGTTATCTTTTTGTTTTGTTTATGGTTTCCTTTGCTGTGCAAAAGCTTTTAAGTTTCATTAGGTCCCATTTGTTTATTTTTGCTTTTATTTTCATTACTCTAGGATGTGGGTCAAAAAAGATCTTGCTGTGATTTATATCATAGAGTGTTCTGCCTATGTTTTCCTCTAAGAGTTTCATAGTGTCTGGCCTTACATTTAGGTCTTTAATCCATTTTGAGTTTATTTTTGTTTATGGTGTTAGGGAGCAATTCTAATTTTTTTCTTTTACATGTAGCTGTCCAGTTTTTCCAGCACAACTTACTGAAGAGACTGCCTTTTCTCCATTGTATATTCTTGCCTCCTTTGTCATAGATTAGGTGACCACAGGTGCAAGGGTTTATCTCTGGGCTTTCTATCCTGTTCCATTGATCTATATTTCTGTTTTTGTGCCAGTACCATACTGTCTTGATTACTGTAGCTTTGTAGTATAGCATGAAGTCAGGGAGCCTGATTGTCCATCAACAGAGGAATGGATAAAGAAGATGTGATACATATATACAATGGAATATTACTAAGCCATGAAGAGGAATGAAATAGTGTCATTTGCAGAGACATGGATAGACCTAGAGATGGTCATACAGAGTGAAGTAAGTCAGAAAGAGAAAAACAAATATCATATAATATTACTTATGTGTGGAATCTAGAAAAATGGTACAGATGAACTTATTTGCAAAGCAGAAACAGACACAGATGTAGAGAACAAACTTGTGGATACCAAGGGGGGAAGTGTTGGTAGGATGAATTGGGAGATTGGGATTGACATATATACACTACTATGTATAAAGTAGATAACTAATGAGAACCTATTGTATAGCACAAGGAACTCTCCTCAGTGCTCTGTGTGACCTAAATGGGAAGGGAACCTAAAAAAAGGGGATATATGTATAGCCAATTCACTTTGCTGTGCAACAGAAACTAACACAACATTGTAAAGCAACTATACTCCAATAAAAATAAAAATAAAACAATGTGTGAGGAGGAGATGGTATTTGGTGCCAGCCTCCACCTACCTCCACCCATCCCCTCCTCTACCTACTATGCCAGTCCCAGTTTGAGTGATCTTTTCTCTTGCACCTCGTGGAATTCTAACTCACCTTTTCCCCGTCTGGGCCTTTCTCTGATCCTAGACTCTGTAAGTAGGAGAACAGATTCCATTATTTATGTGGTTGGCAAGAGAAAAAAATAGCAATTCTTATCTATGACGAAAAGCTCCTCAGATGGGGGAGCTGTGAACATTCCATTAGTTCACTCAGAGAAGTAAAAAAGCTTGGGAATCTGGGAGTAAGAATTATGTTTTTAAACTGTAAAGTGTATTCTGCTGTAGTTTCTTTGGATTCAGTTACTGAGGGCTGGTGGCTCCAACTCTAGGGCCCTAAGAGGGAGCTGGTAGAGCTTGTTGTGCAGCACATGCCCTGATTCTAGAAAGCTTCTGGAAAGAGACTTCATTGGCACTTCCCAGTGCTGGGTGTTTGGAGTCCGTTCCTTTTTTCTTTTTTTTTTTTCAACATAAAAATGGTATCAGTTTCAGCCTTCATCCTCTTTTAAGGCTACCATGGATATTCAAAATCTTCAAACTTTTTCCTCCCAGCTTTCTCCCTTCCACTGACGTGCACAGATCACTACGTTGCTTTAAAACCTTTTTATCTTTGGAAAGACTAGAGCTCCAGAAAATCTGGGCAATTCTTAATCAAGACTAACCCAAGAGGTATTGTTTAATGGGTACAAAGTTTCAGTTTGGGATGATGAAAAATCTCTAGAAATGTATAGTGGTGATGGTTGCACAACAATGTGAATATACTTAATGGCACTGAATTGAATGCTTAAAAATGCTTAAAACGATAAATTTTACCTTATGGGTATTTTACCACAATTTTAAAAAGTCAGGTTGGTGGTTACCTCAAGAAGGAGCTACGGATGGGAGTATTTTGGAAGGGCCTGGCATTTTCTGTTTTTCCTCTAGTGATTACACGTCTGTTTAGTAATTATTATATTTACCTTTGCTTTGTATTGAAGCATAAAATTATGTTATATTTCTTAGTAAAAAGAAATATAAAATTGTCTGAGTTGAAGCAATATCATCTCTTAGCTCTCTGTCTGAGGCATGTCTGGCTCCTTTTCATCCTCTGTAACCATCAGGATAGCACAGTGGTTGGGCACAGCTTCCGAGGTCAGAGAGCTTGGGATTTGCATCCTGGTTCTGGTTCTTGCAGCTGTGCGACACTGAAGGAGTTCTTAAGGTTCTAGGATTCACCTCCTCATCCGTAAAATCGTGATAACAATAGTAACTTCATCATCAGGCCGATGTGAGGATTTTTGAGTAAATGATGTATTTTAAGTGTTAGCTATGGTTGCTGGGACACAGTAAACTGTCTAAAAATGGTTGGTAATTGTTATTGCCCCATTGTAATTGCATCTCATCCCTTTCCATCCCCCTACCTCTACCTAATCCAAATTCCTTTAAAGTGGATGTCTTTTCTCTATATTTCTTGTGCTTTGGATTCTAGGGTTAGAAAGTTGGGGTTCTCTTGGCAGTGAAAGAGGGTACCTATCTACCTGGCTTGTCTTAATTCTCTTGCCATAGAAAAGCAACCACCATCTTTGTTTAGTAATCAGTTCAGGAATAAATGCAATGAATAGTTTCTGTAAAATGGTAGCCAACCAGAGGAATGAATGAGGCATGGTCACTTACAGAATGAGAAGCTTATCGCTCAATTCCCGATGCAAACTAAACATGAGTTGCAAACTTGAAGGCAACTTAAGTCCCCCAAAGCAATGGACTAGGAAAAGAGAATGGAGTAGTATTTTTCTTTGATGACAGCATTATTTGACAAAATTGGTTACTCCATTAACAGCACCTTTTTATGTTTCAGGCTTTGTTTTGGATACAAAGCATACATCAATAAAAGTGATCAGATAAAAATCCCTTGTGGACTTACATCCTGGTAGGGAAAAAATAGATAGATGGATGGATAGATAGATAGATAGATAGATAGATAAACTTTACAGCACTAGGAGGTGATAACTGCTTCAGAGAAAAATATAGAGTAGGATAAAAAGGGTCAGAATGAGAAAAGAGAATGGAATGTTGTTTGCATTTTTAAATATTTTGGTCAGCAGACATTTGAACAAAATTGTGAAGGGTCTGAGAGAGTGAACCACAGGGACATTTGGAGGAAAAAAATTACAAGTCGAGGGAACACACTGTACAAATGCCTCCAAAGCAGAAGTATGTCTGGCTTGGGCAAGGAACAATAAGGAAGCCAGTGTAGAGGCCAGAAATAATAATAATGATAGGAATAAAGTAGCTAATTTCTGCTGAGCTCTCAACTCTGAGCAGTCTTCTAAGCATTATATATAATCTTCAAAACTTCTCACAATGTAGGCAGAGTTATTCCTTCCATTTTATAGATAAATAAGCCAAGAACGTTAAGACGTTGAATAATTTGCACAAAATTACACAGCTGGCAACCACTGGAGCAGGATGTCTCCAATTCCAAAGCTCACGTTCTTAGCCACAACACTTTTTGCATTACATCTTTGTCTTGGAGGTCAAGACTGGATTAGCTCTACTCTGTTCCCCACTTGTCAAAGCTGTGCAGTTCTTTGTTCTGACCTCTTTACTGGTTCACTTGTCCTTTAGATGCATTTTATTTTACTTTATAAATCTATTTATTTTTATTTTTGGCTGCGTTGGCTTTCATTGCTGTGCGTGGGCTTTTCTCTAGTTGCGGTGAGTGGGGGCTACTCTTATTTGCCGTGTGTGGGCTTCTCATTGAGGTGGCTTCTCTTGTTGCGGAGCACGGGCTGTAGGCACACAGGCTCAGTAGTTGTGACGCACAGGCTTAGTTGCTCCGCGGCATGTGGGATCTTCCCGGACTAGGGCTCGAACCCGCGTCCCCTTCACTGGCAGGAGGATTCTTAACCCCTGTGCCACCAGGGAAGCCCTAGATGCATTTTAATTCAAATACAGAGTATAACGTGTTAGCAGGGGTTTTCCATGGCCCCTTTACCATCTTGTGACATTTCCAAATTCTTTCCTCTTCTTTCCCATTCTGATCCTCCATAATTTTACCAGCTCTTCCTTTGCATACAAACCAGTTCAGCCTCAAGCAGAAATCTATACACCAGAGGGTAACCACATCCTCTTTGGGCTTCTTCCTCCAAAGATGTCTGGTGGAGCCTCTTCAGATTAAGTTTTACTTCGTGAATATAGGATTGTGAGCACTCATACTCAGAGACATTGCTTTTGCAAGTTATTTTGGTAAATCCTTTTTCCTTCCTCCTTTTATTTTTATTTGAGTTTACTTATTTATTGTATTTTTGGCTGCCTTGGGTCTTCGTTGCCATGTGGGGGCTTCTCATTGCAGTGGCTTGTGGAGCATGGGCTCCAGGCGCGTGGGCTTCAGTAGTTGTGGCATGTGGGCTTCAGTAGTTGTGGCTCACGGGCTCTAGAGTGCAGGCTCAGTAGTTGTGGCGCATGGACTTCGTTGCTCCGCAGCATGTGGGATCTTCCCAGACCAGGGCTCGAATTCATGTCCCCTGCATTGGCAGGCAGATTCTTAACCACTGCGCCACCAGGGAAGTCCCTATTTATTTATTTTTGTGTACAGTTTTCAAGATTCACCTCAGTCTTTGATAGTATTACTTTAATAATTTCTAAATTCTCAACCCTATCTACCACCTTCTTAATCAAATGCAAAGTAGATTAAAAATAAAGCCAGGAAATTGTACTGAAGGTTTAAAGGTCTGTTCACTTCTCTGTCCATTGATGAATGTTTCTCATCAGAATTCCTGTGAGCATTATCCCTGTCCAAATTAAATCATCTCCTTCTCTCTTCAAAGAAAACACAAGAGGATTGAACTACTTTTCCTTCTTCAATATGTATAAAATATTTTCTCCTGGTAAAAGTGTTTGTCAAATTTCAAACCAGAATCAGAAGGACAGAATGTTCATTCCTCTATTAGGTTATAAAATCCTTGCGCTAGAAAGACAATGATCTTGACAAGGAAGAAATTCATCTTTTTGCATTAGTAACTGAACTGAAATGGAAAAGTGAGAGTGGAAAATTTGGATATTTTCCCCATGAAGAACATGTAAAATTACAATTGCTTGGCTATTGGTATACTTGGAATGGGTATTGAAATAGATATGGGTGAAGGAAACCATGAGTTTTGTGAATAATGCTTTTTAAAGGAAGTTCTAGTTTTTAAAAAATGGAAAGACAAGTATGTTGACCAAATTTTTGAGACTGATGACATTAACTTGAATGGCAGAAAGCCAATCTATGGTAATTGCTTTCTTCAGAAGCTAAAGGTACATTTACTTTTTAAATCACATGGAAAAATCAGGCATAGGGAGTAACCAAGCACAAGTTATCATATTCCAAGTGGAAGCCAAATGGTTCTTAGACTGTGACATATACAGTAGTACCCATGGAAATGGCCTGACTCAACTTTTCCCTCGAAAACCTCTCCAGGTTTCTTTGCCTTCCTAGAATGACTGAAACTGATATGTCCCTAAATAAACATGACTTTACACACTTTCTTCTTTATTCTTTCATGGAAATTTTCAAATAGATACAAAATGAGAGAGATCATTTTAATGAATCCTCAGCTCTTATCACACAGCTTCAACCACTATCAACACATGGTCAATCTTATTTCATCTATACATCATCCTCTTAACACCCTTTCATACAATTTTGAAGCGTGTCTAAGAGAGCATAGCATTTCATTTGTAAATATACAATTTCTTCTCAAGTTTAAAGAGTTGTAGTCTGAAACAGGCAGTAAATCAATGTTAAAGAAAAGTGGTGAAGTCACTCGCATCTTAAATGTGCTTCCTGATTCCACTGGCTCACCGTAGCTTCTCATTTTAGCCCAAGAAAGATAAGAGCACAGTTTTAACCAAGACTAGTAGTCAATCTATTGGGAAAAAAAAGTCAAGAAGGTAAAGATTCATTGTTATATATAGTAGATGCACATAATTATTTTTGTCTGCCTAGCATCTGAATACCATTTTCTGTCTTTGGAGACTTCTACACGTTGAAGCATCATAGAAGAAAAATCTGTTTCCCACTGTAGGAGCTGAAAATGCAGAAGCTCGCTTTTCCAGCTCTATTGTATCTAGAGCCATGGCCATAATGGAGGCTTAGCCATGAGACACACCTGCCCCAGATTGCAAAAAGGAGTTGGTGACCCAAAGAAGAACGGACACAGAGAGCCTGCTGTGGATGCAGCGGCTGTGGCAGCCATGTCCATTTTGTGGGTAGGGAGGGGAGAGGAGGAATACAGCGGGAGACAGTGACAGTGGTGCCAGTATCTGAGTTCAGCTTCAGCGTATACAGCCTATTGATGTATGCTCAGCCATGAAGCCAATGTGGGACCAGGTTGTAAATATGATTATGGCTGGGGTGCTAGCTGAATAGTTTCCAAGCTGGTTTTTCAGCTCTGCTGGCCATTCTTTGAGCTACCCATATTTTTTGACTAAATTATTCTCTGTATAATCAGTGTTTCTGTTTTTGCTATCAAGAAACCCGACTGATGCACCTGGAGTTTATGCAAAACTTTAAATAAGCACCTCAAAGGGACCCTAAGATATAAGATGGATTAAGGAAGAAATAGAGAGGAGACCAAAAATTATTTAAAGATCACCAACAAAACGCTGGTAGAAACATATCACAGTAGCAGTTTGAATAATTGTAGAGCAGTTCTGTTGGTGTGGTAGTTGAAGTTTTTTTCACTGCATTCCATTTGAACTTCTTGGTTCAAGGCATTGTTGATATATAACAGCGTTCATCAAGCATTGCCTATAAGAGTAAAACATGTGGGAAGAAAAGTCACCTTAAATATCCACCAGGTGGATTGGTCACATTAAGACAAACTCTGCTACACTGGTCTCTTCCACTGCCCATCCTACCCCGTCTTCTGCCAAAAGTTAATGGGTTTGGAAAAATGTCAGCGACACAATTTTAAGTTAAAAAAAAAAAAAGCGTGAAAACCCAACATCAAGCTAGATAGAAGAACAGTCCCAAGTATAGCCCCATTTCTGAAAGGTTCGTGTTTGTGAATATATACAGTATGTAAATATAAACACATACATATACAGTATGTAAATATATATACAGTATGTAAATATAAACACATCATGCAGAACTGCATGATGACCCTCAGTGGGAGACAGGAATAAAGAGATCATTTTTATTTGTTTTTTTTCCATAAGCTTTATGTATTAGTTTCCTATTGCTGCTGTAACAAATTACCACAAATTTAGTGGCTTAAAACAACACAAATTTATTATCCTACAATTCTGGAGGTCAGAAGTCTGAAATGAGGGACTTCACTGGTGACACAGTGGTTAAGAACCCTCCTGCCAATGCAGGGGACATGGGTTCGAGCCCTGGTCCGGGAAGATCCCACATGCCGCAGAGCAACCAAGCCTGTGTGCCACAACTACTGAGCCCACGTGCCACAACTGCTGAAGCCTGCATGCCTAGAACCCGTGCTCCACAGAGAAGAACTGCCGCAATGAGAAGCCTGTGCACTGCAACGAAGAGTAGCCCCTGCTCACTGCAACTAGAGAAAGCCCACAGGCATCAACAAAGACCCAACACAGCCAAAAATAGATAAATAAATAAATATATTTTTTAAAGAAAGAAGTCTGAAATGAGCCTTATCGGGCTTAAGAGGTCAGCAGGGCTGTTTTCCTTCTGGAGGCTGCAGGAGAGAATCTGTTTTCTTTACCTTTTCCATCTTCTAGATGCTACCCACAATCCTTGGAGTGTGACCTCTTCCTTCATCTTCCAAGTACATCACTCCAACCTCTGGTCCCCTCATCACATCTCCTTTTCTGACTTTATCCTCTTGCTCCCTCTTTCACAGGCCCTTGTGATTACATCAAGCTCACTTGGATAATTCAAGAAAATCTTCCTGTCTCATGACCCTTAACTTAATTATATTTGCAAAGTCCCTTTTGCCATGAAAGTTAACATATTCATAGGTTCCAGAGATTAGGACTTTAGGAGGCCATTATTCTATCTATCACACATTCTAAAAACAATCTAATGTTATTGAGAATTTATTTTTTCCCTTGAAGCCTTGTTCTCAATAGTTTAATAGTTTTATAGTGTAATTGTAAAATTCCTACAAAGCCTCAACTAGAGTGCAGTATTTAAGCCAAATAGATTAAATGATTAGTTTTCATTTTTGTCACTTTCTTTTTTTTTTTTTACAAAAATATGTTTTTTTCAAACCCAAGATAATGCTAGAAATTAAAGAATTTATAGTTCTCCATATTTCCTTTCTTTTCACTCTCTGTGGCTTTTTTTATATCACAGTTACATTATTTCATTTGACAAAATGTCTTGAAAGTATTGTTCAGTATAGGTACAGTTGACATTGAATCCATCTTCTCACTTCTTAAAGATAGATATTGTGCTAAGTGTCAATGAATATATACCAACAAATGCCATTAACAATAATATAAATAACAAAGATATTAACTTTTTTTACCATTTTTTTGTCAAATGTTTTTCAGATTTTTTTTCATGTGGACCATTTTTAAAGTCTTTATTGAATTTGTTACAATATTGCTTCTGTTTTATGTTTTGGGTTTTTGACCACAAGGCATGTGAGATCTTAGCTCCCTGACCAGGGATTGAACCCACACCCCCTGCATTGGAAGGCAAAGCCTTAACCACTGGACTGCCAGGGAAGTCCATTTTGAACTATTTTGTATCCTTCCTTTCATTTATTTTTTTAATTAATCTTTATTGGAGTATATTTGCTTTACAATGGTGTGTTAGTTTCTACTGTTTTATATAATAATTCATCAATGGATAAAGAAGATGTGGTATATATACACAGTGCAATACTACTCAGCTATAAAAAAGAATGAAATAATGCCATTTGCAGCAACGTGGATGGACCTAGAGATTATCATATTAAGTGAAGTTATATTAAGTGAAGTTAAGTCAGAAAGAGAAAGACAAATACCATATGATATCACTTATATGTGGAATCCAAAATATGACACAAATGAACTTATTTACAAAACAGAAACAGCTCACAGATATAGAAAAACTTATGATTACCAAAGGGGAAAAGGGGTGGGGAAGGGATAAATTAGGAGTTTGGGGTTAGCAGATACAAAGTACTATATATAAAATAGGTAAGCAACAAGGTCCTACTGTATAGCAGAGGGAACTATATTTGATATCCTGTAATAAACCATAATGGAAAAGAATATGAAAAAGAATATATGTGTGTATGTGTATAACTGATTCACTTTGCTGTACACCAGAAACTAACACAACATTGTAAATCAACTATACTTCAATAAATAAACCATCAAATGCTAACATTTACATTAAAGATATATGGCTTTTGATGCCTTTAAAATTTGGCCCAAATGGTAGATAATAATAGAATAATTTCTAGTTCAAGTGTGTTTTATGCTTGAAAACAGAAATTCATGATTAATATATTTTTGTTTACCTACCTATAACTATTAATGGTTGGGAAAGAAATATTTCTTCCAATGTAAAAGGATTCTCAGTTTCTGTTGCCGTTATATAAAATAATATCGAATCTCCATCTCCTGATTTACAGAATATCTGATGGAAAAATGCTCACTAATAACAATCTGTACAGTTAGGGATGCTCTTTCCAAGGATAAATGTGATTAACGGGCTTGCTAAATAACTCAGCTAGAAAAACAAAAAATAGACAACATAGCTTTCATTTGTCAACCCGCCTTAAAAGCAAATGACAGGAGCAATTTCTCTTTTTCTTTTACTCGCCCAATATGAATTCATAGTCATTAGAGGGTTGAGTGTGCAGTGCCTTGCAGGTGTTCTTTTGTAACACAGGAATATTCATTAAGTCTTTGTACAATATCCAGTCACTAATTACTATTTAGCTCCACGAGTTCATGTCTCAGAGTCTTTATGTGTTGCTGTTTTTCCCTGCTCAGCCAGCCTCCTTTGCTTGGCAGTGTTTTGCATCTGCCTTCCCCCTGTGTGTTTGTAACTATCTCTCTGGTGTAGGTCATTCTCCAGCCTTCACAGAACCTCAGTAGCATAATGGGTATATTTTGACTCCACTGAATTTCTGTTACAGAATTCTCTCTCCACCTCCTCTCACCGCCCACGATTTTCATGTTGTTCCCAGTGATATCTTGCCAACCTTCTACTTTCCTGGGAAACTGTGTGAAGACTTCTCTTTTTTCTGAGCTATAGAATCTTGACAGAAATGATCATAATGTTAATAGGTGGGTCTGTTATCATGGGGAAAATGTAAGGAATGTTTTAATTCATCGGAAAGAATGTAATCGTGCAGAAGTTTTCTAATTAGAATACTTTTCTCCTAATGGTAGAGTAGTTAGAAGTCAGGTTTATAGAGAGTTGAAATTCCCCTAAGATTATTACTTCATACTTGAGGCCCTCCCTGCACACTCTGGGCAACTGACCAACTGGAATGATTTCAGGGGTCTGGGAAGCTCCTTGGTCGCACATATTTCTCTGACCAAGGTTCAGAAGAACCACTCCTTAAGGGCTTTCTGGTAAAGATGTTTTAGGATTAGTAGCTAATCTTTGGGGCTAGTTAAACCTATCATCATTCACATTACCTAAACAGAGAGCAGACACTAAAGGTATGGGAACTCATGAAGTGTAATTTTTAAATGGAAAGGACCAATTAAGAGAAGTGATAGAGAAAAATGCCTGGAGGGCAGCACACTGTAAACAGTTTGTGGTTTGAAGTTCATCATAGAAAAGAAGCAACAGGAAAGCTTTAGGGAATGTTGCATAGTTTTCCATATAGATGTATTTATTCATCATTATTTTACATGGTTCTCATTAAGTGTCTATTGCCTATGGTCCAGTTAAACCATTTGGTGTCAGCTATGCAAAGCAATAGTTTTTCACGTTTTTATTTTACTGGCCAAAATCTTTTCCAATAAAAATTTACATATTCTCATTGTGTAAACCAAATGAAAGGAGAGCTATCCTGATTGAAGAGGGTTGGAATATTTGAGGATTTCTCTTTCCCACAGCACCTGGCCTCTCCTTCCTCTCCCCCAACAATCTGTGAGGCAGCTCTCTGATTAAAGTCTGTTTGAGTAATCAACATCCTTTGAAATGAGGGGCATTTATTCAATAGATTCATGATTGAAACCACCACTTCAAGAAGAAAAATCACTCTTCATTAAAGTTGGCAAACTGAAGAAATTGCTGATACCCCACTTCATTAATCCATTCACTCATTTTCTTTTCCAAAGAATATTGATAACCTAGTATGTGCCACTGACATGCTCTGGAGATAGAAGAGTGACCAGTGTAGACATGGGCTGTGCCTCACGGAATTTACACCCTAATTAAGAGTCAGCCATTTGAAGCAACATGGATGGACCTAGAGATTATCGTACTAAGTGAAGTCAGTCAGGCAGAGAAAGACAAATACGGTATGTTATCACTTATATGTGGAATCTAAAAAAAATGATACAAATGAACATATTTACAAAACAGAAACAGATTCACAGACATAGAAAACAAATTTATGACTGCCAAAGAGGAAGAGGGGGAGGAATAAATTAGGAGTATAAAATGAACAGGTACACACTACCACATATAAAATAAACAAAAAGGATTTACGGTAGAACACAGGGAACTATATTTAATACCTTGTAATAACTTATAATGGAAAAGAATCAAAAAAAGACTATAAACATATACATATATATGTATAACCAAATCACTTTGCTGTACCTCTGAAACTGACATAATGCTGTAAAGCAACTATACTTTAATTAAAAAGAGTCAGCTATGTGCCATCACATGCACTCTTTGAACAAATGATTTGCCCAAGGTGTTTGCCTCTGTCCAACCATATTTTGCTCAAAGCATACTTTCCCATAGATAATATTCTTAGACGTGTCTTATGACAACTTGCTCACACTGTATAAAGTTCAAAAGCTTATCTAGGTGGGGCTAATACAGCAATTGAGAACACTATTTGCAATATGTTGAAAGATTGCCAAAGCATTACCCAATCCCAAAAGACATTATTATTCTATAGTCAAAATATGCAGGGTTAGAAGGAGTCTTTTCCATTCATCCATCCTACTGTTTCTCAGTTCCCTCTATCTATGAAGTTCTTTGGGACATTTAAAATTCATTCTCTGGGGACTTCCCTGGTGGCGCAGTGGTTAAGAATCTGCCTGCCAGTGCAGGGGACACAAGTTCGAGCCCTGGTCCTGGAAGATCCCACATGCCGTGGGGTAACTAAGCCCATGCACCACAACTACTGAGCCTGCGCTCTAGAGCCCTCGAGCCACAACTACTGAGCGCACGCACCGCAACTACTGAAGCCCGCAGGCTTAGAGCCCGTGCTCCACAACAAGAGAAGCCACCGCAATGAGAAGCCTGAGCACCACAATGAAGAGTAGCCCCCGCTTGCCACAACTAGAGAAAGCCCGTGTGCAGCAACGAAGACCCAACACAGCCAAAAAAAAAAAAAATTCATTCTCTGAACAAACTCAAAAAATCTCAACAGCTCATTTCTTTTAAGGCTTTTTCTTTTCGATCACCAGCAAATCATAGAAGAGCAGACAAGTTGCACGGCCTGTGATCTCAGGAAGCTGCGCCCGCAGAGGCAGACTGACTGGCTTCATAGGAGCCGCTGTGTGTGATCCCCAGGGTCTGCCCTTCCAGACGCCCTACATGTATAACTGAGCCACTTTGCTGTACCCCTGAAACTAACACCACATTGTAAATCAACTCGACTCCTATATAAATTTAAAAAAAGAACACCTTTCTAGAGTCAATATTTTATATCATGCCATCCCTCCTCTTGGTATGCCCTCCAAACTACTGCATGTTACGTTTTCTTTTAAAAACGTTCTTTACTTTTATTCTGAAAACCCTTGAAATAGCTCGAACCAGTCCAAAGTGAGGTAGAACAGTACCCGGAAATCAATGGCATAATACTAACTAACATAAATAGCACTAGTTTACTACTAGTTATTCATAATTAATTTGATCCTTACAATAACACTGTGACAGATGGAGAAACTGAGCTTCAGCAAATGCAGAATAACTAAAAGGCACACAGTTAGAAAGCATCTGAGCTTAACTCAAAAGCTGGTCTTCTGATACTCAGAACTGAGTCAAATCGGTACCCGCTGCCCACCCGCATTTCTGGACCTGGGATCATCCCAGGCCTCAGACCTCCACATGGGCTCACGTTTAGATTCTTGAGAAAACTCGTCAGAAAGACATTTTAATCTTGATTTCCTGCAAGAAGGGGGAGACGTTGTGAGGAATTCGAAGCCGTCTATGAGAAAGAGGAAGGACAGGGTGGTGAGGTGACTGCAAGCACTGACTGGAATTGTGAGGTAGCACCACTCAGCGCCCCGGGCCAGGCCTGCCCTGCTTCCCTCCGCCTTCTTCCTGCCCCTCAAGCACTCAAAGCTCTTTCCCACCTGGGGATCTTCACACTGCTGCCCGCTCAGCCTGACGTGCTTCCCAGACCTTCTACTGGCTGGTGCATTTCCACGATTCCCATCATGTTCAGGTGGCCTCTCCTCAGGGAGGCCACTTCTGACACCCCTCTATGACCCACCCCGTTGCCTCTGTCCTGTCACCTCATTTTGTTTTCCTCACACTGCTTACACTCTGAACTTGACTTATTGACTTTTTAAGATTGTGGCAAAACCCAGATAACGTGAAGTGTACCGTCTTAAACATCTTTAAGTTCAGTGGCATGAAGTATACTCACGAAGTTGTGCTGGGATCATGACCACCCAGCTGCAGAACTCTCTTGCAAAACTGAAACTCTATACCCATCATACAACTCCCCATTCCCCTTCCCCAGCCCCTGGCGAGCATAATTCTGTGTTCCGTCTCTAGAAATGTGACTATCCTAGGCACCTCATGTAAGTGGACTCATACAGTGTTAATCTTTTTGTGACCAGATTATGGCACTTAGCATAATGTCCTCCAGTTTCACCCATGTTGTCGAATGTGCCAGAATTTACTTCCCTTTTAAGGCTGAATAATATTCCATCGTATGTATAGATCACTTTTTTTTTTTACACCCATTCATCCATTCATTGACACTAATGTTGCTTCTGCGGTTTGGCTATTGTGAATAATGCTGCTGTGAACATAGGTGTATAAATGTCTTCAAGTCCTTTCTTTCAGACTTTTTGGGTACGATACCCAGAAGTAGAATTGCTGGACCATATGGTAATTCTATTTTTACTTATTCAACATAGGCTGGCATACAGTAGGTACTTGATTATTTTTTTTTTTTTTTTTTTTTTTTTTTTTTTGCGGTACGCGGGCCTCTCACTGTGGTGGCCTCTCCCGTTGCGGAGCACAGGCTCCGGACGCCCGGACCGGGGCACGAACCCACGTCCCCTGCATCGGCAGGCGGACTTTCAACCACTGCGCCACCAGGGAAGCCCTTGATTATTTTTTGATTGGACAAAGGATGGCCATTGGGCCATAGAGCACATACTTTTTCATTTAATTTTTAAAGTATATAATACATGTAAATGGTTAAAAAAAAAACTATAATAGGGTTTAATTGACAAGCAAGTCTCTCTCTTCTTGCCCCCAACTAACTAATTTCTCTTGTTAGAGGCAATATTTTTACTAATTTCTTATATGTCTGTCTAGAAATATTCTATGAATGTACAAACATATATAATATATACTCTCTTTCTTCATTAATGGTATACGGACTTATGAACAAAGTGAAGAATTACCAGGCAGGGTCAGACTAATGGACTGATTCTGGGAAGAGTTAAGACCTCAGAATAAGAGCCCAGAAAAGACAGTCCTCAAGCATCAAGGAACATTCTTCCATGTGTCAGTTAAGTCCCTACTTGCACCTGGCAACACCTTTTCTCTGCCCCTTGTACACCAATTAATTCTGGGTGTCCTCCCTACCTGCCAAGGAGAAAGGCCACGTGGCAGGGCAGAAAGATGCAACATGAGTTTGATTGAGGGGTTTGAGGTCACAGCACGATGTGGAAGTGGGAAGTACCCAATAACCATCACAGTTATGAGGATGGAAGTGGTGGGTATGAGTCTGAACTAGAGATAAAGTCTTGGGTGTCAACTATAGAGAAAGGGGTGCTGAATTTTGTGGGCAGCAATGAGACTTCAGAGAGAGTGTGTCAAAGGGAAGAGCAGGGCTTCCCTGGTGGCGCAGTGGTTGAGAGTCCGCCTGCCGATGCAGGGTACACGGTTTCGTGCCCTGGTCCGGGAAGATCCCACATGCCGCGGAGCGGCTGGGCCCATGAGCCATGGCCGCTGAGCCTGCGCGTCCGGAACCTGTGTTCTGCAGCGGGAGGGGCCACAGCAGTGAGAGGCCCGTGTACCACAAAAAAAAAAAAAAAAGAGGGAAGAGCAGTAAGCCAAGGACTGGGCTCTGCTGATGCCCCTGGACAACAGGCAGGGAGAGGGAAATTGTTGAAAACAAGTATCATCAGACAGCATCATCAGTAACAGAGGAAATTTAGACATGGGCATGACGGTGACGTTTCTTCAATTAATAACTTGGAAGTTCACTCTGAATCGTGTAAGCTTTCCTTTTTAGTACTTCCAGTAATTTTTTTGCTCTGAGACCAAATGCTTTCCTGGAACACTGTTCTGTAAAAATATGTAACTCTAAAAGACAGCATTTGTCGATGAGGAACAAGGAAGAAACAGTGTGTTCTGGCCACAAGCAGTATTCTGAACATGTTCCTCTGGCCAGATACTTGCCATATTTCCACTATTCCTTCCAGTCCTTGTTTTCTTCTTCAACCTATTTTAAAATACCATGTTTCCTTTCTGACTTACTTACTCATTTCTAAACCTAAAACAATAGTTGTTCTTTTCTCTGCATTGCCGTGCCATTTTTCTCTCTGTGGGTAGGAACAATTAGCTCTTTCTGAATCTTCAATTAGGTTCTTGATGATTTACCTATAAAAGTTACTTATAGATGTCTCTTAGGAACACTGTCCACAGTGGCTTGTTTGTATCTTAATCTTTTTTTCTTTTTATTGGCCGTGATGCCCAGCTTGTGGGATCTTAGTTCCCCCACTAGGGATTGAACCCAGGCCCTTGGCAGTGAGAGCCTGGAGTCCTAACCATTGGGCCACCAGGGAATTCCCTATATCTTAGGATACAACCTTTGAATCTTCAAACTTCCCTTTTCCCTCTTCTCTCCTGTTTCTTTCAGGCCCAAATATACAAGACAGCCTTCTGAATAGTAAGTACATTTCTCATGGGACAACTTGAAAGAATGCATTTTTAAAAAAAAGGTCTTTTTGTCCTGAAGGAATAATGGGAATCCTGGTTCTTTGGCTGTTTTTTTGTTTTGTTTATTGAAGTATAGTTGATTTACAATATTGTGTTAGTTTCAGGTATACAGCAAAGTGATTCAGTTATATGTGTGTATATATATATAATATATATAATACATATATATAATATATATATTCTTTTTCGGATTATTTTCCCTTATAGGTTACTGAGTGTAGTTCTCTGTGCTATATAGTAAGTCCTTGTTGGTTACCTATTTTATATGTAGTAATGTTCTTTGGCTGTTTTATGATGAAATTTCACCTTTGGCTTTCTATTTAGGGCTCACTGTGTATCAATGCTTTATTGTTCTTTGAGGGAGAGCAAGAAGGTACTTGTGAATCCTAGTAAGCCCACATATTAGGGATGCAAACACAAGTTCCAGAATCTATAAACTCATAAACATAAGTCCATGACATGTGGAGAAAAGAAAAATAACAAAGAAGGAGCCCAGTTATTCTCAAGAAAATACAGCTAAGGGGAAGAGTCTTAAAAATTATTTAAGCCTTTATATGTGTCTATACGTACTTATTTCTATTCAACTCGCCTTTATTGACTACTTATCATGTGTCAGGCACTCGTTAATGCGGTAACATAAAGATAAATGATTTTATAGAGCATAGGTAGTAGGTAAAATGAATATGACCTTTTCACAGAGAAAAGTAAATATGACACCATTGATGTTACAAAATCCCAGTGGAATAGAATGTCAACTAGGAATGGGGCTTTGGAAGGGAAATCTAGTTCAGGAAAGTATCTAATGGAAGAGATCTGTTGAGAAGGTATAAAACCCTGCATGAAATTCAGAAGGACACATTGGCTATATTTATTAGGAGAGTTAGAAGGTACCATACTTCTTCTGCATGCGTCATCCTACCCAAAGAGGAACATCTAATAAATCCTTGGCTTAGCTTACTGACAGTTTCTCCTGTTAGGGTAAGAAAAACAATGAGGAAACAGCTGTGTTGGCTGTACTTCTAGCCAACCTGGAAGACTGGTCAGGGGTATGGAAATGGCAGGAGTCACGAGGGAAGGTGGTTCCAGTACATGATAATAACAAAGGGGGAGAAGTTGTGAGTGGCTAAGCACTTCCCTGACTGTAAGAAAGGAACCTGTAGAAGGTTCAAAGGAAATGTACATGTGATCCATCATCTGAGACTAAGAAAGAATATGACTAAAAGAGAGAAGGAGGTTCTACCAAGTTAACACTGAGAAGGCAATTAGAAATTATCTCGAGTAGAAAGAGAATGGGGAGATGGCCATAGAGACCAACGCAGGTACATAGATACTCTGAGGACTTCTGATTTTGAAAGGCTATGTGGAAAAGATGCAAGCTGGGACACAAAGTGAAGGGCACCTAAAAAAGTGATGCGATCTTTTCAGACTAGCAAGAATCAGCCTATATATGCTGATGGAGCAAGACACTGTTTTGACACATTAACTATGACGTTTTCCCTGGAGACTTCTTGCTACCTTGTGACTCTCCCTCAACAGCAAGCTAGACACAAAGCCCCTGTTATCTCGAGTGAGAATTGTAACAGCAGCAACCCGAAGAAAATGTAGTTCAGTTCTGGGACCTGCTTTGTTGTACAGCTTTGTCAGAGTAAGAGATACCCCCAAACCCCATACTGACTCACTCTGCCCCATGGCTATGCCAAGTTTGATTCTTTTTAAAATCAATGAGAAAATTTCAGAAATCAATTTTGTTTTTTTTTTTTTTACTTGAAGAAATGAATAATTTTTTACTACCTTCTTTTTTCTCTAAGATAATTTTAACAATAATAAACGTTACTCAGACTACTTAAAGACATTTCTACTACAGGTGAATTTTTTCACTGGATTATACATGAAGTCCAGGAGACCACTCCCTACCCATTGCCAACAACAACCCTTACCAGGCTCAAACACACAAGAACTCCAGGGCATGGTCAAGTGACTACCACAGGGGAAGGAGGTATTTGACTCCTTTTATTAAGAGCCCTAGGGCAGAAATGGTGAGCTATAAAGCCATCACCACCTATTGTCAACTCATCTTAGGCAGTTTCAGTGGGTAGGTTTCTCACTATGCTTCATCAAACTCAATTCAGGTGACCTCTAGACAAAGGAATTACTCATAGAAATTTGGTGATCATTACCTGGTCTCCTCCATTTTTGCGACATAGATTTTTATCTCCTAGAAAAGAGTCTTACGTATCTTGCTATTACCTACTTTAGAATCATAGTCAACGTCATAAATTGCTCTTCCTAGTTGTTTCTCAGAGGAAACAAAATCCTAGTCATATTAATTGCATACAGTTCTTCTAGACTGTTGTTCAAAGAAGTAAATATAGTTGGCTATGGCATTGGTCCCTCCTGACCTCTTTGTGCACAAGACAGAGCTTCTGCACAATAATGATGCAAGGATTGGATCTGTAATAGCTTGAATACTCATTGGAAAGAATAATGACTTGTGGACGGATGGCAATGTGAAAAGAAGCTTCAAAGAATATCTCAAAGGAAGCTGTCCTATTAACAATTGTTTAAAGATGACTAGGATGAAGACATGAAAAACATAAAGAATTATAATATATAAGCAAAATAAAGGTGGTGGGAATAATATACCAGATAGCAGAGTCAAAATATGAAAGTGTCACAAACAGTTGATAAAGTGGGGTGAAATAAATGATACCTGAGAAAAGAAATATAAATTCCCACATTAGACCTGAAAAAAAGTCAGGTTTTTCAAATCCAGATCATGGGGAAAATATCTTAGGAGCAGGTCTCGTGAAAAAGGTTGAGTGTTTACACTGAAAAGAATGTCAACATTGACCAGATTAAAGAAGGCAATAAATTTTATTTGGGACCATGGGTGGTCAATGCATTTTAAAGTTGCATTAATAGAGTAACGATGTCCACATCTAGGGTAGTACTTGTCTCAATTGTACTTTGCCCCCAACACAACTCATCCAGATGTTATATTTATTCCTTGGTACATCATGGAAAGCATTTTGGAGTAAGGTAAATGGAATTACAAGGAACTAAGTGAATTTTTATATACCCAGAACCCCTTTTTACAAAAAAGAAATAACCCCCCCTTTATTCCATGTGGTCCTGATGAGATTATCCCTCATTGTACCCTCCCTAGTCTTTGGTCCAGAGTGATTAGTTCAGGGACTGATGAGATTTGTGTATTTGAGGTTCAAGAATTTTTCATCTTTGTTATGATAGGCTGTAAGATGTAGGCTTGGGACAGCCAGGTACCAATTATCTGGCCATAGGAGCCTGTTGCCTACAGAGGAGAGTGAGGTCAGCATGCGAAGCAGAGATAGTGGTATGTTACAGCCAGCTCAAACTGACTCATGAGAGCCAACTCTTAAATTTTCATGAAATTTTATGAACCAGTAGTTAAAGGCAGCCATTTTTTGTTATTTATTTTCTTTTATTTTTATGTTTTTATAAATGTATTTAATTTATTTATTTTTGGCTGCATTGGTCTCTGTTGCTGCGCACGGGCTTTCTCTACTTGTGGTGAGCGGAGGCTACTCTTCGTTGCGGTGTGCAGGCTTCTCATTGCGGTAGCTTCTCTTGTTGCAGAGCACGGGCTCTAGGCACACGGTCTTCAGTAGTTGTGGCTCACGGGCTTAGAGCACAGCCTCAGTAGTTGTGGTGCACGTTCTTTGTTGCTCCGCGATGTGTAGGATCTTCCCAGACCAGGGCTGGAACCCATGTCCCCTGCATTGGCAGGCGGATTCTTAACCACTGCGCCACCAGGGAAGTCCTAGTTTTTAGTTTTTATTTAAAAATTTTTTTTTATTAAAAATATAGTTGATTTACAACATTGTGTTAGTTTCTGTTGTATAGCAAAGTGATTCAGTTTTATAGATATAGATATATAAATAATATATAATTCTTTTTCATATTCTTTATATATATTCTTTTTCATATTCTTTTCCATTATAGGTTATAATAGAATATTGAATATAGTTCCCTGTGCTATACAGTAGGACCTTGTTGTTTATCTATTTTATATATAGTACTTTGTATCTGCTAATCCCAAACTCCTGATTTATCCCTCCCCCATCCCTTTTCTCCTTTGGTAACCATAAATTTGTTTTCTATGTCTGTGAGTCTGTTTCTGTTTTGTAAATAAGTTCATTTGTGTCATATTTTGGATTCCTCATGTAAGTGATATCATATGGTATTTGACTTACTTCACTTAGTATGAAAACCTCTAGGTCCATCCATATTGCTGCAAATGACATTATTTCATTCTTTTTTATGGCTGAGTAATATTCCATTGTGTATATATACCACATGTTCTTTATCCATTCATCTGTCGATGCGCATTTAGGTTGCTTCTGTGTTGGCTATTGTAAATAGTGCTGCTATGAACATTGGGGTGCATGTATCTTTTTGAATTATGGTTTTCTCAGGATATATGCCCAGGAGTGAGATTACTGGATCATATGACTACTCTATTTTTAGTTTTTTGAGGAACCTCCATACTGTTTTCCATAATGGCTGTACCAATTTACATGCCCACCAAAAGTGTAGGAGGGTTCCCTTTTAAAGACAGTCATTACTAAAAAATAAATTATATAAATATACACTTAAGTAAACTATAATTAAAAACAAAGGTAATACCTATTCAAAACTCATTTCTTCCTAATTATTTTACTACATTTTATTATTATCTGTGCTCTTGGGACTATTTACAGCTATTGTTCTCTAAATAGTGGAAGTACTAGATAATGGTGCATTACTGCACATCTCTTCCCAGTTCTGTGTTCAGTGATATTTACATTGGTAGATTGAAATTAGCCAGTGTGGGAGTATTTTTACTATAGAAATTGATAAACACTACAAATCAAGGCTGGATTTTTTGTTTTATTGATTTTTGGGATCAGAGGTCAGCCAACATTTTCTGTAAAGGACCAAATAATAAACATTTCGGGTTTTGCAGGCCGTATCATCTGTCAAAACTACTCACCTGTACCACTGCAGTACAAAAGCACATATAGACAATACATAAACAAATGAATGTGGCTGCATTCCAATAAAGCTTTATTTAGAAAAACAAGCTACAAGCCAGATTAGGACCACAGGCATAGTTTGCTAATCCTGTCTCTAAAGTTGTAGAGCAAATGTTAATTATACAGATTAAACATAAAAGTGTGTCATGTCTAAGGAAGGTATATCACATAGCATAAAGAAATGAGGAAATACTATCAGGTATTCAAAAATTATAGTCTGATCAGCAAAATCAGGCTTTGCAAAAGGAGTTCCCACATACATATTTATTGTTTCACTTTCGTCTTATCTGTATCAGCTTAGGCTGCCATAACAAAATACCATAGACTGGATAGCTTAAACAACAAAAATGTATTTCTCACAGTTCTGGAGGCTGGAAGTCCAGGATCATCAACATGCCAGCAAAGTAGGTTTCATTCTGAGGCCTCTTTTCTTGGTTTGTAAGTAGCCTCCATCTCACTATATGCTCACATGACCTCTTCTGTGTGTGCATGCAGAAAGAGAGAGAGAAAAGGATATCTTATTCTTTTTTTTAAATTCTATCGAAGTATAGTTGATTTACAATGTTGTGTTTAAGCTCTGCTCTACAGCAAAGTGATTCAGTTATCCATATATATATTCTTTTTCATATTCTTTTGCATTATGGTTTATCACAGGATATGGAACATAGTTCCCTGTGCTGTACAGTAGGACCTTGTTGTTTATCCATCCTATATATAATAGTTTGCATCTGCTAATCCCAAACTCCCAACATCCCTCTCCCAATCCCCTCCCCTTGGCAAGTCTATTCTCTATATTTGTGAGTCTGTTTTTGTTTTGTAGATACATTCATTTGTGTCGTTTTTTTAGATTCCACATATAAGTGATATCATAAGGTATTTGTCTTTGTCTGAACCACTTGCATAGTATGATAATCTCGAGGTCCATCCATGTTGCTGCAAATGGCATTATTTCATTATTTTTAATTGCTGAGTAATATTCCATTGTATATATGTGTCACATCTTCTTTATCCATTCCTCTGTCAAAAGACATTTAGGTTTTTTTCCATGTGTTGGCTATTGTAAATAGTGCTGCTATGAACATAGGGGTGCATGTATCTTTTTGAATTATAGCTTTGTCTGGTTATATGCCCAGGAGCGGGATTTCTAGATCATATGGCAACTCTATTTTTAGTTTTTTGAGGAACCTCCATACTGTTTTCCATAGTGATTGTACCAATTTATGTCCCACCAATAGTATAAGAGGGATCCCTTTTCTCCACACCCTCTCCAGCATTTATTATTTGTAGACTTTTTAATGATGGTGATTCTGACTGCTGTGAAGTGGTACCTAACTGTTGTTTCGATTTGCATTTCTCTAATAGTTAGCAATGATAAGCATCTTTTCATGTGCCTGTTGGCTATCTGTATGGCTTCTTTGGAGAAATGTCTATTTAGGTCTTCTGCCCATGTCTTATTCTTCTTTTAAGGCACCAGTCCTATTAGATTAGGATTGATTATGACCTCATTTAACTTTCATTACCTCCTTGTAGGCCCTATCTCCAAGTACAGTCACATTAGGAGTTAGGGCTTTGTCTTAGTTGACTCAGGCTGCTATAGCAAAATACCATAGACTGGTAGCTTAAACACTATTTATTTTCTCATACTTCTGGAGGCTAGAAGTCTGAGATCAGAATGCCAGCATGATCAGGTTCCAATGAGAGCCTGGCTAGCAGATAGCCACCTTCTCATTGTGTCCTTACATTTGGTGGAGGGGTGGGTGTGGCTGTGGGAGGAGCTCTAGTCTGTTCCTTTTCTTATAAGAACACTAATTCCATCATGAGGACCCCACCTTCCTGACCTCATCCCAGTTTAATTACCTCCCAAAGGCCCTACCTCCTAATACCATCACATTAGAGGTTCACACTTCAACGTATGCATTTTGGGGAGACACATTCAGTCCATAACTGACTTCAAACATGAGTTTAGGGTGGGGAGACACAATTCAGTCCATAACATTGTCGTTCTTATTAATAAAAATAGTAGCTAACATTCACAACTACACTCATTCTTCAGTAACCACGACATTTGGCTACAAGTACAAGAGTTTGACAAAAATCAACAAAAGCATTCTATGAGAATAAATTAGCTGTATCAACTTTATATAAAGAGGATGATATATTTTGTTATTAGTAGTAAATTGTGCTAAACATCCTTTAGAGTAGTGAAATTTACAATAAGCTTATGTGTGTATATGCATACATACATTCTTTTTCTTCAGAGACCTAGTTGTTGAACATTTCCAGCCCACCACTAGGCAGAGACAAGTAGAAGTGAATGATGAAAAAGAGCTTGAGGGACAGTGTTAAGCCCCCAGATCCAGCAGTATTTATAATGCCAGATCCACCCTTGTATTCTCCAGTTACATGAACCAGTAAATTCCTCTCATTGTGATTGCCTAAAGCTAATTTTTTTTTTTTTTTTTTTTTTTTTTTTTTTTTTTTTTTTTTTTTTTTTGCGGTATGCGGACCTCTCACTGTTGTGGCCTCTCCCGTTGCGGAGCACAGGCTCCGGACGCGCAGGCTCAGCGGCCATGGCTCACGGGCCCAGCCGCTCCGTGGCATGTGGGATCTTCCCGGACCGGGGCACGAACCCGTGTCCCCCGCATCGGCAGGCGGACTCTCAACCACTGCGCCACCAGGGAAGCCCCTAAAGCTAATTTTAATTGGATTTTTGTCACCTGCTTTCAAGAATCCTGACTAATGCTATGTGTCATAGGCAAATTCGGGGAACAAAATAATTAGTATTTTTTAAAGCCCTGAGGAGGAAGTTTCTGCAGGTTTGAAGACACAGCCTTCACTTTCAGGATCAAATCAGACTTGAAGCAGAAGGGATAAATGAGCTGTGTCCTGAAACTCTGGATTTTGCATTGCTGGCTTTACTGCTTCTCCAACTCTGCTCTCATGTCCCACTTTAATAACAGGATCCATATCTGAGCCCCAGTTCCCAGTTTTCACCCAGTTCTGAAAATAGGGCTCTTCTGGTTCTAGCGCCTGATCCACTTGTCTGGTCCCAGTCCCTTTAGGCCTGGCTCTGTCTTTTCCCTCCCACATGCTCCAGGGCTTCGCTGTAGGAAGGCAGTATCCCCTGTGCCACTGTCCTGTGTGTATCTTTGTTAGACCTGCCCCTCCCTGATTTCCCATCGCAGTGCTCTTGTGGGGATGTGTTCTGCTGGCCCTCTCTGATGCGATTTGCTGTTCTCAACAATACCTCCCATCTGTAACATGACCCACATGTCACAATGTCCTGCCTGCCACGCTAGCCCCTTCCCTGAGTCTGCCGCTCATTGGAGCCCACCTGGCTGGCCCTTCTCAGCCAGGGCCCTCCTTACAGAGTGGGCTCTTCCCAGGCCTCCGCTGCAACCAGTCAAGCCAGGCCCTGATAAGTCTCTTCTCAGAACTGCAGCTCCTGATGTCAGCTTGTGGGGAACCATACACTGCAATTTAGAAACCATGTGCACACCTACTTTTCAACACAGGCTTGGCGTTCCCCTTGAATACTGAGGAGAATAGCTCTACCTGTGAAAATGAAGTGCTAAATATTGTTTAAATTTATCACTAAAAACCAAATTAATTCTAGGTAGTGGGTTGACATGTACTTAGGTGGTTCTACAAAATAAGGCTGAAGACCGTTTCCACCTGCCTACTTGTAACTTCCTTTACCCGTCCCCCCACCTCCACCTGTTCTTTTGAGATGTCAAAGCCACTAAAATCAAGGGAGGAGAGAGAAGCATTAATCTAAAACCTCAAACAGCAATAAAAAGCTTAGTTCCACAGTCCTCGAGACAAGAATCACATGTATCTTTTATCTTTGTTAGCGTGTTCCTTTGCACGGCGGGTGCAGACACAGCCCAACGTCTTAATAATGGGTCCCATTAAATTGCATTTTCCTCTTTGCTTGAAAAAAATTAATGTCATCATACACATTATGTTCAAGCAATTATAATGTGTCAACATCATAAAGTCTGGACTGATGAGTTCGAAAGATTGAAAATAGGGTAATTTACTTTGTTCCACTTGAGAGAAAGTAAGAGATGAAGCAAAATGGACTAATTAACAACCTTACCCTGTCTGGAATTTTTTTCAGATGCTACAGAAAAAAAAAATGGCCTTAAAGAACAGATATTGCAGAAAAGACAGGACCCATTCAAGATCCATGCATATAATAATGCAATTATTACAATAGAGAGTTTCTCTCAAATCATATAAAGGCTTCCATTGGGGATTTTCCACAGTAATGGGATTTGTCTTAGTTGTTCCCTGGAGCAGCTGTGCTCAAACATTTTTGTACTACAACTCACTTGATGGATGACATGTAAATATTTGACACTCCCACAGGCATGCCCAGGTTTTAATGAATCAAAAACAATTTTTGTGTGCAGAAATAAAGCACTACCATTATTTGTAATGGTCAGGGCTATTAAATGTAGATCAGTAATGGATAGGCAAGACTGCCAGTTACACTTAATTCCTGATACATTAGTGGTAATTCCACATCTTTTTCTCCCACTCAAAACAGCATTATGGAGTTTAGATGATTGAGAGTTATGTTATTTGGGGGAGTAATCTTGAATCCACTCAAATGAATATTTTAAATTTAAAATATTTGCAAACTTGAGAACTTCAGTTCTCATCAGTTATACATTACTGTGACACACCTCACATATGATTGAGACTTACAGCCTTGGAATTTAGGTCATCAAATAATAAGAGGGAAAGTGGAAGGGAAAGGAAGAAAAACCATTTTTATAGGAAATGAAAAGGGGTGGGAAAGAGAATAGGGATGAAATGGAAAAGAAGAATTTGGCAGGCGGTGTGGAGTGTTAGAATACCAGCTTCTTTGACTTCCCCCAGTTTAGCAGATGTGTTTGGAAGTAAAGAAAGCAAATTGACTCGGGCCTTTATTCAGTGGAGTCTTAAGACCGGGTAGATGGGGAGAAGAAGGCCCAAGTTGGGACCGGCATGTCCCAGAACTTTTCATGAGTATACCTTGAAAAGTCAGGAGACAAAGTACACTTTTGACATCCAGTCTAATTAGTTGAATGCTTTCCCAAGATGCACTGAGAAAAAGATAAGGATCCACCATTTTAGTACCAAATACCTTTAGTCATGTTAAACTTCTACATTTAAAAAGATTCCGGGGCTTCCCTGGTGGCGCAGTGCTTGAGAGTCCGCCTGCCAATGCAGGGGACGCGGGTTCGTGCCCCGGTCCGTGAGGATCGCGCGTGCCGCGGAGCGGCTGGGCCCGTGAGCCATGGCCGCTGAGCCTGCGCGTCCAGAGCCTGTGCTCCGCAACGGTGAGAGGCCCGCGTACCGCAAAAAAAAAAAAAAAAAAAAAAAATTCCGGTTTCAAAGCAGGACTTCTAATTTGAAAAACTTTCATATCCCAGCTTTTAACCATAACATGATGTTGAGAAATTGGGTAGGAATTTTGACATCGCAACAGGAGTATGTGTCAGAATACCAGCAGGAAACAGCTGGCACGCTCAAAGGGGGTGGAAGTTTAATAAGGGGACTATTGACAGAGGTGAGATCAGGGTCAAGGGAAAAGATAGGGGATGGTGAGGCGCCTAGGATTAGCAGCACTGTGAAGCCATTAGCATTGCTATGTCTGAAGGGACCAAGGGAGGTGAAGTGAGCCAGAACCTGAGTGGAGCTGTACGGCTGTGGGAGGATGATTACCCGACAGGAGTGTGGCTGAGGGGAGGGGAAGGAGACCTCAGCTGAAGCACAGCCAGGCAAGGAAGGTCCCTGGGGGTGGCAGAAGGAGTCCCGAAGTAATAACCTTGTTGGCATTTCCCATTGGCTAATCCCAGTCCGAAGCCAGAGGGAAAGGGAATAGGAGTGCTAAAGTCAGTGGAGCTCAGCCTCCTTGGGCACAGAGCAGGAAGGAGAAGACAGAGAATGGATCTAAGTGGCAAATGGAGAATAACCTGCTCAGAGAGGTTCTTTCTATACAGCCTTCTGCCACCCTTCTGCCCACCTCTTCATCACTCTGTGATGTGACTGACAATGTGAGTGGACAGGAAGAATTGGTAAACTAATGCTTCCTGGATTTTGCAATACTGTTTAGATTTGGGGCAAATTCCTTTACGGAAGGAAAAAGTCACAGTTAAAACAAGGACAATAGCAGGTTAAAGAGGCAACCTGGGCAGTCTGATCAAGATTTGGTGCCTTATGGACATATATACACGACCAAATGTAAAATAGATAGCTAGTGGGAATCAGCCGCAGAGCACAGGGAGATTAGCTCGGTGGTTTGTGACCACCTAGAGGGGTGGGATAGGGAGGGTGGGAGGGAGGGAGACGCAAGAGGGAAGAGGTATGGAAACATATGTATATGTATAACTGATTCACTTTGTTATAAAGCAGAAACTAACACACCATTGTAAAGCAATTATACTCCAATAAAGATGTTAAAAAGAAAAAAAAGATTTGGTGCCTTGTTTCTAAAACAGAAATACAACTTGGAACATAGTGTTTAATAGAATTTGTCCCCTGCAGACAAAGGCCATTGAAGTCAACAAATTGTTCTTAACTCTTTCAACTTCACTTAATTGCATTGAGGCCCCATAATCTACAGGAACCCAAGAGAAGACACGTCCTTACAACTTGACAGTTTGTTCTTCTGCTCCGAAATGGCTTGAAGATTTTCTTTTAGTGAAATTCAAAATGTCAAAGAATAACTCAGCTTGAAATTAACAAGCTCCAAAAGGTTTTAATTCAGTATAAAAATAAAATTATTTTATTCTGATATCTAGGAAATCAATATAGAAACCTCACTTTGATGCCTGGGTGCAGGAGTTTTACTTCTTCAAGACTTGTGGTTCTGCTTGTGTCTTTCATGATGCCTCAGGGGCCAGGTAAGAGGAGCCTGTACTGTTATCCTGACTAGCAAGTCCTAACTCAAATTTTGTTAAGTTTATCTCATCTCTAACACACATTTATTATTGTTATATATCTAGAAAATAGTTGATTAAACAAATATAAATGGGTTTTGTTACTACAGAATTTCTCATATCCTTCATATTTTAATGGAATGATGTATTTACACAAGAAGAGGCTAATGTGTTCCTGAACTTCCTTGGCCATGGAACCCTTGTGTCACACATCATCTTGTAGACTAAAATTTCGTGGAATGAATTTTGAAACACTGTCCTAACAACCGGTCTCCAAGCCCCTATTTCTCTAGTAACAATCTATCAATCCTGGCAAGATAAGTGGTGAGACTTTAGGCTTTCAGGAATGTCTATGGGCTGATGGAAGCTTACTGTAAGTGAAGAGTTGGGAGAACTAAGTTTTGTTTTGTCTGTTTGGTTTTACCACTTACTAGCTGAGTGACGTTGAACAAATCAGCATGTGATGTTGTTGAGTCTGAATTTCCTCATCGCTGGGAGTAATTATTCTTACCTTACAAGGTCATTGAGAAGTTTGCAAAAATAGCTTGGCCGTTTCATAAAATGTTAAATATACACCTACTATATGATGCAGCCATTCCACTCCTAGGTATTTATTCAAAAGAAAGGAAGTCAGATGTAATAGAGGAATGTTCATAGCAGCTTTATTTGTAATAGCCCAAACTGGAAACAACTCAAAGTCTCCATTGACAGGCAAATGGATAAATTGTGGTATATCCGGAAAGTGGAACACTACTTAGCAATGAAAAGGAGTGAGCCATTCATACACGCAACGTGGATAAATCTCAAAAAATCACGTCCAGTGAAAGAAGTCAGACAAAATCATACATACCATATGATTCCTTTTATATAAAATTCTAGAGAATGAAAACAAATCAACTGTGACAGAGAAAGGATCAGTGACCGCCTCAGAACTGAGGGCAAGGGAGTGACAAGGGTTAGCAGGAGGGAGGATTTACAGAGTCAAGAGTAAAATTTTGAGAATGATAGCTATGTTTACTATATTTTTGCTGCATATAGAATTCTAGGATGATGGTTTTTTCTTTCACTACTTTAAAGATGTTACTCACCATCTTCTTGTTTACCTTGTTCCCAGTGAGAAAATTGCCATCATCCTTAATTTTTTCTCAGTACCTAACATACTTTTATTCCTCCCCTCTGGCTGCTTTAAAATTTCCCCCTTTGTTGCTGATTTTGAGCACAGTAATGTGTTTTGATGTGGTTTTTTTTCGTATGCTTAGGGTTCATTGAGCTTTTTGCAACTATAGTTTATCGTTTTCATCAAACTTGGGAAATTTTTGGCTATGATTTCTTCAACCATTTCTTCTTTCCCACCCCTCTCTTTTCTCTCCTTCAAGGACTTCAATTACACAAGTGTTAATTAGACCACTTGGAACTGGCCCACAGCTCACTAAGGATCATTTTTGTAACATTCCCTCTTCTCTTTGTGTTTTATTTTGGATAGTTTCTCTTGCTATCTCTTCAAGTTCAGTAATCTTTTCTTCTGCAATGTCCCCTCTATATTTAATCTCATCCAGTGTTGTTTGTTTGTTTGTTTTTACCTCAGACATTGTAGTTTTCATGTACAGAAGTCTAATTTGGGTCTTTTCAAAATTACCTTCTATGTCTCTACTTAATTTTTTGAACATTTGGAATACAGTTATAAAAACTGCTTTAATGTGCTTGTCTGCTAACTCTAACTTCTGTGTCAGTTTTGAGCCCGCTTTGATTGATTTTTCTCCTCATTATGGGTCATATGTTCCTGCTTCTTTGCGTGCCTGCTTGGTGGGATGCCAGACATTGTGAGTTTTGCCTTGTTGGGTGCTGGATGTTTTTATCTTCCCATAAATATGCTTGAGCTTTGTTCTGGGACACAGTTAAATTATTTGGAAACAGTTTGATCTTTTCAGATCTTGCTTTTTATGACTTGTAGGCAGGACAAGAGCTGTGTTCAGTCTAAAGCTAATTATTTTCTACTACTGAGATAATACCAAGTATTTTTACTCCTTTACTCAAGGAATCTACCAAGATTCACTTGGCTTCAGTCTCCCTGACCTGTGGCCTGGAAACTCTCTCAAGGTAATCTCAAACTGTGGCAACTGTAGGGTTCACCTCATTTATTTGCCATCTCTTAGAGAACACTGTCCTTTGTTATCTGATGTATGGTGTCATAATCCATCAGCCTTTCACTTAACTGTTTCATCAATCATTGATGTTCAAGTCCTAGAGCCATTATCGTATTAAGGGTTATAAACTGATGATATTTAATTCTCTCACTATTTCTGCATCTGTTAGATGGAATTATTTTAAAAGATTCTTTCTGCCTTATCCAGTTTGTTACCTAATAGTATAGTTTATAAAGAAAAGGAAGAATAAGTGCTCTCTTCCCATGTTTTTCAGTTTTCAGAATAATTAGCTGTTTCACTAGCATTCTCTAAAGGTAATCAGTGAGTTTCTTTTAAAAATTGTATTTAAGAGCTTCCAGATTGGTGAACACATGGGGATTTGGGCAGAGTATCAGGCTTAGAGAAGGCATGGACACTGCACTCTATCCTCTGACTTTGCCCTATGCATCTCTTCTATCCTGTGTTATATTATCCTTTTGTAATAGGTGGTAATCTAATCTGAAAGACTCTAGCTGTGGAGGGAAGAAACATAAGTGCAGAGGCCAAAGGCTAAAGAGGAACAGAGAAGTGCTGGTCCGCCTGCCTTCATGCTACCTGGCCCACAGAGAACAGGGTCTGATTAAGGAGGAAGTTGGAGGAGACCCTCAGCTTCCACCCCAACTCACTTCCTGTCTGCCCCAATTATTTTCCTCTCTTTCTTTCTTTCTTTCTTTTTTTTTTTTTTTTGCCTGCCTTGGGTCTTCGTTGCTGCACACGGGCTTTCTCTAGTTGCAGCAAGCGGGGGCTGCTCTTTGTTGCGGTGTGTGGTCTTCTCATTGCAGTGGCTTCTCTTTTTGCGGAGCACAGGCTCTAGGCACGTGGGCTTCAGTAGTTGTGACATGCAGGCTCAGTAGTTGTGGCTCGCAGGCTCTAGAGCACAGGCTCAGTAGTTGTGGTACACAGGCTTAGTTGCTTCACTGTATGTGGGATCTTCTCGGACCAGGGATCAAACCCATGTCCCCTGCACTGGCAGGCGTATTCTTAACCACTGTGCCACCAGGGAAATCCCCTCCCTTTATTATTTTCACTACAAAAAAATGTATTTAAGTTATTATTATGAGCTCATGAAATTTAATATATTTGATGAGTTTTAATGTACTTAAAATTTTGTAAATATTCAAACTGTTCTATCTATGACCAAGAAGTCCCTTCAGATAGGTTTCTATGTCCTTTTGACATTACTTCAGTAGTCTTAGATACCTTCATTGCTTTCTGAAAAAGCACAATATCCCAGGTTCATCTTGCATATTTCCGGACCCAGACATGGAACAAACTATTTGTCTAGATAGCACTCAATCTTTTGTAGTAGGGAATGGTATTTACAGACCATAATCTGGGTGCTAAGACTGCTTCTTTCTCCTGGGTTGTCACTATTTCTAAGCTATTCAGCGGAGAGCTTAGGAATAAGTATTTATAGAAAGAGAAAAACACATCATGAATTCATACTGATATTTAGATTTAAGATTGTAGAGTTTTACTTAACTTTTTGGGTTTTATATTTGTAGTCTTTCCTTTCATGCTAAAAAAATTTTTGGTTCCTAATAAGAAAGTAATTAGTTATTTGCTTTATCATATATATACATATACATACCACATAAACATATATATAAAATAAATGTATAAATACGTGTGTTTAAATAGTCTTAATACTAGTAGTAATAATTATATTGTTACTTTGAAACTATCACATACATATATAATATGTATGTGATACACGCAGAGGCGGGGCCAAATCCAAAGCTGAACCCCGGGAGCTGTGCGAACAAAGAAGAGAAAGGGAAATCTCTCCCAGCAGCCTCAGGAGCCGCAGATTAAATCTCCGCAATCAACTTGATGTACCCTGCATCTATGGAATACCTGAATAGACAGCGAATCATTCCAAAATTGAGGCAGTGGACTTTGAGAGAAACTATAGACTTTGGGATTGCTTTCTGCATCTAATTTGTTTCTGGTCTTGTGTTTATCTTAGTTTAGTATTTAGAATTTATTATCATTGGTAGATTTGTTTATTGATTTGGTTGCTCTCTTCCTTTTTTTAATATATAGATATATATTTTTTTCCTTTTTCTCTTTTTGTGAGTGTGTAGGTATATGCTTCTTTATGTGATTTTGTCTGTATAGCTTTGCTTTTACCATTTGTCCTAGGGTTCTCTCTATTTCTATTTTTTTTTCTTTTTCTTTTTAGTATAGTTTTTAGTGCTTGTTATCATTAGTGGATTTGTGTTTGTTTTTTGTTTGTTTTGTTGTTGGTTTTTTTTTGCGGTATGCGGGCCTCTCACTGTTGTGGCCTCTCCTGTTGCAGAGCACAGGCTCTGGACGCGCAGGCTCAGCGGCCATGGCTCACGGGCCTAGCCGCTCTGTGGCATGTGGGATCTTCCCAGACAGGGGCACGAACCTTTGTCCCCTGCATAGGCAGGTGGACTCTCAACCACTGCGCCACCAGGGAAGCCCAGTGGATTTGTTTCTTGGTTTGGCTGCTCTCTTCTTTCTTTCCCTCTTTTTTTTTTTATTACTTTTGAATTTTTAATAATTTTTTTACTTTTTAATAATTTTCTTTCTTTCTTCCTTCCTTCCTTCTTCCCTCCCTCCCTCCCTCCCTCCCTCTCTCTCTCTCTTTCTCTCCTCTCTTTCTCTCTTTCTTTCTTTCTTTTCTCCCTTTTCTTCTGAGCCGTGTGGCTGACAGGGTTCTTTGTGCTCCAGTCGGCTGTCAGTCCTCTGCCTCTGAGGTGGGAGAGCTGAGTTCAGGACACTGGCCCACCAGAAACCTCCCAGCTCCACATAATATCAAATGGCATAAAGCTCTCCCAGAGATCTCCATCTCAACGCTAAGACCCAGCTCCACTCAACGACCAGCAAGCTACAGTGCTGGACACCCTGCATCAAACAACTAGCAAGACAGGAACACAACCCCACCCATTAGCAGAGAGGCTGCCTAAAATCATATAAGGTCACAGACACCCCAAAACACACTACCGGATGTGGTCCTGCCCGCAAGAAAGACAAGACCCAGCCTCATCCACCAGAACACAGGCACTAGTCACCTCCACCAGGAAACCTACACAACCCACTGAACCAACCTTAGCCACTAGGGGACAGACACCAAAAACAATGGGAGGGGCTTCCCTGGTGGCGCAGTGGTTGAGAGTCCATCTGCCGATGCAGGGGACATGGGTTCGTGCCCTGGTCCGGGAAGATTCCACATGCCGCGGAGCGGCTGGGCCCGTGAGCCATGGCCGCTGAGCCTGCGCGTCTGGAGCCTGTGCTCCGCTACGGGAGAGGCCACAACAGTGAGAGGCGCGCGTACCGCAAAAAAAAAAAAAAAACAATGGGAATTATGAACCTGCAGCCTGCAAAAAGGAGACCTCAAACACAGTAAGATAAGCAAAATGAGAAGACAGAAAAACACACAGCAGATGAAGGAGCAAGGTAAAAACCCACCAGATGAAATAAATGAAGAGGAAATAGGCAGTCTACCTGAAAAAGAATTCAGAGTAATGATAGTAAAGATGATCCAAAATCTTGGAAATAGAATGGAGAAAATACAAGAAACGTTTAACAAGGACCTAGAAGAACTAAAGAGCAAACAACCAATGATGAACAACACAATAAATGAAATTAAAAATTCTCTAGAAGGGATCAATAACAGAATAACTGAGGGAGAAGCACGGATAAGTGACCTGGAAAATAAAATAGTGGAAATAACTACTGCAGAGCAGAATAAAGAAAAAACAATGAAAAGAATTCAGGACAGTCTCAGAGACCTCTGGGACAACATTAAACGCACCAACATTCAAATTATAGGGGTCCCAGAAGAAGAAGAGAGAAAGAAAGGGACTGAGAAAATATTTGAAGAGATTATAGTTGAAAACTTCCTTAATATGGGAAAGGAAATAGTCAATCACGTCCAGGAAGCACAGAGAGTCCCATACAGCATAAATCCAAGGAGGATGGGAGGGAGATGCAAGAGGGAGGAGATATGAGGATATATTTATATGTATAGCTGATTCACTTTGTTATAAAGCAGAAACTAACACATCATTGTAAAGCAATTATACTCCAATAAAGATGTTAAAAAAAAAAACACTGTGTTTTAAAGTCACTTGAAATAATTTTTCTTTCTATTACTATGGCAGCTAAATGATATATGTTTGATAAATTTGTTTATTTCAGTTTCTTTTTTATTTTTAGTGATTACTCTTTTTTTGTGTGTGATTACTCTTTTTAAAGTTTACTTTTACTTTTAAATTATGCGAATATTAACATGGTTCCATAGTAACAATGTGCTGGTAAATATTTGACAACTGGCTCCCTGGGATAAAAGACCTGATTTTGTTAATTTCTATGGTTTAGATATTACCGTGACTGATTTTAAGCTACCAAAGTTATGTCATTGAATGCAGAGTTTGGGAGATGTGCAGTCACATATCATTATATAGTATTTCTACCATACAGATAGAATAATCTCAGTAGCATAGATAATAGTAAAATAATTACAGGTTGATGAGTTTTGAATATTTATTATCTTTATTTTTAATGTAATTTATCTAACATTAAGTTTATATAATTTAATTTTTATTAATGGCTATTGACTAACTGGCTCACAAAGTTCTTGAAAATTTAACAATCGATTCTTGCTGGCTGGTGTGACCTGGCTCCAGCACATCACTCTTCCAAAGTCAAAATCACAAAACATAGCACATTGCGAAAAGGATTGCCTTCTACCTATCCTTTCCATCTGGTTCCCTCTCTTGCTGTATAGGTAACCATTTGTATTAGATTTTTGTCTCTTTCATTGTTTATTTTTGCAAATACAGGCAGACATGATTTTATATTTTCTTACACAGAAGACAGCACACAAATAACACCCTTCTGCTCCATGTTTAGCTTAGAATCATGATTCCTGTTTAAATGTAACTCCCCTAGGAGAGGTAAAGAGGTGATATGGAAACTATTTCCAACATCACACTTCAGTAAAAATTAGTTTTCTTGAGAGCTGAGAAATGTCTGAGTGGGACCAGAGAGTTCCGTTGAGAATATGGGTGAAACCATATGAGAGCTTCATAGACAAACTTCACAATTTTACTCTGGATCAGAGAAGTGAGGGCCAGGCCTTGGAGCTGCTGAGGTGGCAAGGTTGCATGAATGAATGCTCAAGTCCTGGCTCAGCTCCCACCATATGAATGCAGCTACTTTCACTGAAGTCATCCTACCTCCCTGTTATAAAACTTCCGGCCATCAGAGGGGGTAATTGGTGTTTTAATGTTTTAGTTGGGTTTTTCAGCTGAGGTAAATGGAATAGGAATATGCTTATCACTCTTCCGAAAGTCATTTCTATAATATTTATACACTTATACTCTTTGAGACTGAAAACTTTTATTGATATTCTGTTTGTTTCTGATAACTTTGCCCTGGAAAGAAACGACTGAGATCTTGGAATTCACGTCATTATTACATGACTGCTTTGAAAGTCATGAGATTTTAAAGAAACCTCTTTATTTCCTACAATGAGGATATCCCATCTTGCCTTTGCCTTAATAGGTAATATCATTAGTGATTATTAGCACTTTATGACGCCATAATATTTGCACCATAATGAAGGTCAGAGACGTGAAAGGGCCATTGACATGATTTGCTGGCTCTTACTGTTAACCAGAATGGGCCCTTTTATTCTGTGCAACCTCTAATTATTTCTGGATTTTATTACGTTTTTCTGTGAATTCTAGGGGAAAATATGTAATAGTGTTTATCACAAGAATACATGTGATAGCTGGTAAAAACAGACTGATACAGTGTTTTTAATGACTATCTCCCAGCTTAAGGTTAGAGATCCCATTGGCACACAGATCCTTTCTGTGAAATCAACATGGAAGAAATAAATGCAAGATATTGTATTGCAGTGCTGGGCCAGCACTTTCTATCCTATACAGAGAAGTAGCCTCAGAAAAAAGACTATGGCGGATAACTAGGGCAACCTCTTATGTCCTTACATAGTGCCTTGACCTTTATAATGGGTATGCAAAGTTACCTGAGATTGGCACATAGAAAAGAGTGGGGGGGGGGAATTTACATGAGCTTACTGAAAGCTGCTTTGCAAACCTGCATTTAAAGAACCTCAAGATTTTTTTTTTTTTTTTTTTTTTTTTGCGGTACGCGGGCCTCTCACTGCTGTGGCCTCTCCCGTTGCGGAGCACAGGCTCTGGACGCGCAGGCTCAGCGGCCATGGCTCACAGGCGCAGTCGCTCCGCGTCATGTGGGATCTTCCCGGACCGGGGCACGAACCCGTGTCCCCTGCGTCGGCAGGCGGACTCTCAACCACTGCGCCACCAGGGAAGCCCTAGAACCTCAAGACCTTTGACTTGCTGTGATGATTGCTACTCTCGTCTAATTGGTTGCCACTAAAATTTGCTCCCTATCCTATTACTTTGATAAGAAGATCTGAAAGAATGGGCCCAAGCCCCAATTTTTCTCCCTGGTGCTACTATTTTCCACAATATGCTTATTCTAGGTTAGTCCAGTGATTCAAATATAACTGATTGTGGCTGTAATCTAGCACCCAAGTACCAAACGCATAGTCTTTGAGCCATGGAATACAACAGAGTCCTTTGAATACAAGGACTGTTGAATACAACTGGACTCCTTTCAGTTACCTTCTTCTCTAAGATGAATTTCAGTCAGACACACCAAGTAAGAGCAGAGACTCTGTATTAGAGACCTAGAGCTTCTGAAGGAAACAACTAAGGATATTAGCTTACAGACATGGAAAGGGGTGTGTCAGGGACTTGGGAGTGAGTGCAATTCACACAAAAGAATTGGCATCACACGATCTGGCCTAAGGCATTAATTCAAGGCCTGTCTTGTCTACTTGTGTATCCTTAGACACATTACCGGGGGACAATAATCTCTATTACTTGAAGTTCTTGTGACAATCAAAGAAAATATTTCTGGAAGAAAAACACTTTAAAATATTAGAGAGCTAGAAAGACTACCATAAGGAAAGAGTGAATCAGGAAAAATATTCCCAGTGGCTCAGGGATACAATAAGGATGCTTTGCTGTCTTGGTCTGGGCTCTGGAGAAAAAGTTTCCCTGGAGAATTTGTAAGCATGAGTCTGTCATTACATTAGTTCCAAGAATACTCAAGCTGTGAAATTATCATAAACCAAGGTGGGGGCAGTAATTCCCCTTGGGCAGCTAACAGAAACAAATGCAAAACCCACTTGTTCTGGAAGACGAGGTGCTTGTCCAAATCTCTCAGAATTTCTTCCAGCCGTTCACATATTTGAAGATGCTTCTTATGTCCCTCATAAATCTTATACTCTCCAGTTTAAATAGTCCTAACTCTGTCAACTACTTTTCATACAGTAGTTTCCAGAGCTGTCTCCATCCATTTTCTTCTATGTTCTCTCTAATATATGGGTGTTCCATTTAAAATGTGCCGTCTTCATCCAGTTCAGGCCTAAAGGCAACATGTCTAAGGCAAATTGTTACGTTTTGTTCATGAGTGGGATAATATGAGACCATTATAAAAATATAATAATAAAGTACTATAACATCATATCACCATAGTAATTCATTAATGTAATGCCACTGTCATAAAGCTTACAGTATAATAGCAAATACTACTAAATGTGTTTTATGTGCCGAAAACTATACACTTTACATGCAGTATCCTTTTTAATCCCCATGAAACACTAAGACAGGTTTTATGATTATCCCCATTTCGCAGATAAGGAGAAAACCTAGTAACTAGCCCAAGGTTACTTAGCTGCTCACAGAGATAGTAATATGTATATAACCAAAGCCAGGATGCAAACCCAGACCTATCTGGCTTCAATGGCCTTGCTTTAAACCACTAATACTCTACACACCTTAATATAGTCCTGGGAGGGCATCTGAAAATCCAAATGCCATTTTTAGTAACTGTCACTCTCTTGACTGTGTGGGCAGTGAGCTAAAATTGCTAGCATTTTTATTTCTTTAAAATTTAAATCACAGTTATTTTTCCTGAAGATACATTTTCATAGGATAAGGGGACAAATAAGAAGTAGGAAGACACAGGGAGAAAGGGGCAGAACACCAGAAGGCAAAGAGAAGGGTGGTTGGGTACACTAGTAATGACTTTTGTTTATTTCGCAAGCTTTTAGTCAACCAGACCTGGCAGGTGACAAGAAGCTCCTGTGGTCACACAGCCAGGAATTCTGCTTGGTCTTAAAGATGTTTTGGTGATTTTTATTTCCTACATTTCTTTTTTATTTATTTTTTAAAACATCTTTATTGGAGTATAATAGCTTTACAATATTGTGTTAGTTTCTGCTGTATAACAAAGTGAATCAGCTATATGTATACATATATCCCCGTATCCCCTCCCTCTTGCGTCTCCCTCCCACCCTCCCTATCCCACCCCTCTAGGTGGTCACAAAGCACTGAGCTGATTTCCCTGTGCTATGCAGCTGCTTCCCACTAGCTATCTATTTTACATTTGGTAGTGTATGTATGTCCATACCGCTCTCTCACTTGGTCCCAGCTTACCCTTACCCCTCCCTGTGTCCTCAAGTCCATTCTCTACCTCTGCATCTTTATTCCTGTCCGGCCCCTAGGTTGTTCACAACCATTTTTTTTTTAATTCCATATATATGTGTTAGCATACGGTATTTGTTTTTCTCTTTCTGACTTACTTCACTCTGTATGACAGACTCTACTTCCACCTACCTCACTACAAATAACTCAATTTCATTCCTTTTTATGGTGGAGTAATATTCCATTGTATATATGTGCCACATCTTCTCTATCCATTCATCTGTCGATGGACACTTAGGTTGCCTCCATGTCCTGGCTATTGTAAATAGTGCTGCAATGAACATTGTGGTACATGACTCTTTTTGAATTATGGTTTTCTAAGGATATATGCCCAGTAGTTGGATTTCTAGGTCGTATGATAGTTCTACTTTTACATTTTTAAGGAACCTCCATACTGTTCTACATAGTGGCTGTATCAATTCACATTCCCACCAACAGTGCAAGAGGGTTCCCTTTTCTCCACACCCTCTCCAGCATTTATTGTTTGTAGATTTTTTGATGATGACCATTCTGACTGGTGTGAGGTGATACCTCATTGTAGTTTTGATTGGCATTTCTCTAATGATTAGTGATGTTGAGCATCCTTTCATGTGTTTGTTGACAATCTGTATATATCTTCTTCGGAGAAATCTCCATTAGGTTTTCGGCCCATTTTTGGATTGGGTTATTTTTTGATATTGAGCTGCATGAACCTGCTTATAAATTTTGGAGATTAATCCTTTGTCAGTTGCTTCATTTGAAAATATTTTCTCCCATTCTGAGGGTTCTTTTCTTCTTGCTTATGTTTTCCTTTGTTGTGCAAAAGCTTTTAAGTTTCCTTAGGTCCCGTTTGTTTATTTTTGTTATTATTTCCATTTCTCTAGGAGGTGAGTCAAAAAGGATCTTGCTGTGATTTACGTCATAGAGTGTTCAGCCTATGTTTTCCTCTAAGAGTTTTATAGTGTCTGGATTTACATTTAGGTATTTAAGACACCTGGAGTTTATTTTTGTGTATGGTGTTAGGGAGTGTTCTAATTTCATTCTTTTACATGTAGCTATCCAGTTTTCCCAGCAACACTTATTGAAGAGACTGTCTTTTCTCCATTGTATATTCTTGCCTCCTTTATCAAAAATAAGGTGACCATAAGTGTGTGGATTTACCTCTGGGCTTTCTATCCTGTTCCATTGATCTATATTTCTGTTTTTGTGCCAGTACCATACTGTCTTGATTACTGTAGCTTTGTAGTAAAGTCTGAAGTCTGAGAGCCTGATTCCTCCCGGTCCCTTTTTCTTTCTCAAGATTGCTTTGGCTATTCAGGGTCTTTTGTGTTTCCATACAAATTGTGAAATGTTTTGTTCTAGTTCTGTGAAAAATGCCATTGGTAGTTTGATAGGGATTGCACTGGATCTGTAGATTGCTTTGGGTAATATAGTCATTTTCATAATGTTGATTCTTCCAATCCAAGAACATGGTATATCTCTCCAACTATTTGTATCACCTTTAATTTCTTTCATCAGTGTCTTATAGTTTTCTTGCATACAGGTCTTTTGTCTCCTTAGGTAGGTTTATTCCTAGGTATTTTATTGTTTTTGTTGCAATGGTAAATGGGAATGTTTCCTTATTTCTCTTTCAGATTTTTCATCATTAGTGTATAGGAATACAGGAGATTTCTGTGCATTAATTTTGTATCCTGCTACTTTACCAGATTCATTGATTCGCTCTAGTAGTTTTCTGGTAGCCTCTTTAGGATTCTGTATGTATAATATCATGTCATCTGCAAAAGTGACAGTTTTACTACTACTTTTCTGATTTGGATTCCTTTTATTTCTTTTTCTTCTCTGATTTCTGTGGCTAAAACTTCCAAAACTATGTTGAATAATAGTGCTGAGACTGGGCAACCTTGTCTTCTTCCTGATCTTGGTGGAAATGGTTTCAGTTTTTCACCATTGAGGACGATGTTGACCGTGGGTTTATCATATGTGGCCTTTATTATGTTGAGGTAAGTTCCCTCTATGCCTACTTTCTGGAGGGTTTTTATCATAAATGGGTGTTGAATTTTATCAAAAGCTTTCTCTGCATCTATTGAGATGATCATATGGTTTTTCTCCTTCAATTTGTTAATATGGTGTATCACATAGATTGATTTGCATATATTGAAGAATCCTTGCATTACTGGGATAAACCCCACTTCATCATGGTGTATGATCCTTTTGCTGTGCTGTTGGATTCCGTTTGCTGGTATTTTGCTGAGGATTTTTGCATCTATATTCATCAGTGATATTGGCCTATAGTTTTCTTTTTTTTTTAGTTTTCCTGGTATCAGGGTGATGGTGGCCTCGTAGAATGTGTTGGGAGTGTTCGTTCCTCTGCTATACTTGGAAGAGTTTGAGAAGGACACGTGTTAGCTCTTCTCTAAATGTTTGATAGAATTCACCTGTGAAGCCATCTGGTCCTGGGCTTTTGTTTGTTGGAAGATTTTTAATCACTTTCTCAGTTTCAGTGCTTGTGATTGGTCTGTTTATATTTTCTGTTTCTTCCTGGTTCAGTCTCGGAAGGTTGTGCTTTTCTAAGAATGTGTCAGTTTCTTCCAGGTTGTCTATTTTATTGGCAGAGTTGCTTGTAGTTATCTCTCATGATCCTTTGTATTTCTTCAGTGTCAGTTGTTACTTCTCCTTTTTCATTTCTAATTCTATTGATTTGAGTCTTCTCCCTTTTTTTCTTGATGAGTCTGGCTAATGGCTTATCAATTTTGTTTCTCTTCTCATTGAACCAGCTTTTACTTTTATTGATCTTTGCTATCATTTCTTTTTCATTAATATCTGATCTGATCTTTATGATTTCTTTCCTTCTGCTAACTTTGGGGGTTTTTTGTTCTTCTTTCTCTAATTGCTTTAGGTGTAAGGTTAGGTTGTTTATTTGAGATGTTTCTTGTTTCTTGAGGTAGGATTGTATTGCTATAAACTTCCCTCTTAGAACTGCTTTTGCTGCAGCCCATAGGTTTTGGGTCGTCATATTTTCATTGTCATCTGTTCCTAGATATTTTTTGATTTCCTCTTTGATTTCTTCAGTGATCTCTTGGTTACTACATAGTGTATTGTTTAGTTTCCATGTATTTGTATTTTTTTACAGATTTTTTTCCTGTAACTGATATCTAGTCTAATAGCATTGTGGTCAGAAAAGATACATGATACGATTTCAATTTTCTTAAATTTACCAAGGCTTGATTTGTGACCCAAGATATGATCTATCCTGGAGAATGTCCCATGAGCACTTGAGAAGAAAGTGTATTCTGTTGTTTTTGGATGGAATGTCGTATAAATATCAGTTAAGTCCATCTTGTCTAATGTGTCATTTAAAGCTTGTGTTTCCTTATTTATTTTTATTTTGGATGGTCTGTCCATTGGTGAAAGTGGGTATTAAAGTCCCCTACTATGATTGTGTTACTGGTTGATTTCCCGTTCTATGGCTGTTAGCATTTGCCTTATGTATTGAGGTGCTCCGATGTTGGGTGCATAAATATTTACAATTGTCATATCTTCTTCTTAGATTGATCCCTTGATCATTATGTAGTGTCCTTCTTTGTCTCTTGTAGTAGTCTTTATTTTAAAGTATATTTTGCCTGATGTGAGAATTGCTACTCCAGCTTTCTTTTGATTTCCATTTGCATGGAGTATCTTTTTCCATCCCTCACTTTCAGTCTGTATGTGTCCCTAGGTCTGAAGTGGATCTCTTGTAGACAGCATATGTACAGGTCTTGTTTTTGTATCCGTTCAGCCAGTCTGTATCTTTTGGTGGGAGCATTTAATCCATATACATTTAAGGTAACTATATGTATGTTCTTCTTACAATTTTCTTAATTGTTTTGGGTTTGTTATTGTAGGTCTTCTGCTTCTCTTGTGTTTCTTGCTTAGAGAAGTTCCTTTAGCATTTGTTGTAAAGCTGGTTTGGTGGTGCTGAATTCTGTTAGCTTTTGCTTGTCTGTAAAGGTTTTAACTTCTCCATTGAATCTGAATGAGGTCCTTTCTGGGTGGAGTAATCTTGCTTGTAGGTTTTTCTCTTTCATCACTTTAAATATGTCCTGCCACTCCCTTCTGGCTTGCAGAATTTCTGCTGAAAGATCAGCTGTTAACCTTATGGGGATTCCCTTGTACGTTATTTGTTGTTTTTTTCCTTACCACTTTTAATATTTTTCTTTGTATTTAATTTTTGATAATTTGATTAATATGTGGTTTGGCGTGTTTTTCCTTGGATTTATCCTGTATGGGACTCTCTATGTTTCCTGGGCTTGATTGACTATTTCCTTTCCCATATTAGGGAAGTTTTCAACTGTAATCTCTTCAAATATTTTTTCAGTCCCTTTCTCTCTTCTTCTAGGACCCCTATAATTCAAATGTTGGTGCATTTAATGTTGTCCCAGAAGTCTCTGAGACTGTCCTGCATTCTTTTCATTGTTTTTTCTTTATTCTGCTCTGCAGCAGTGATTTCCACTATTTTACCTTCCAGGTCACTTATCCGTTCTACTGCCTCAGTTTTTCTGCTATTGATTCCTTCTAGAGAATTTTTAATTTCATTTATTGTGTTGTTCATCATTGTTATTTTTTTTTCACACACACACTGTATTTTATTTTTACAAGCGATAAATAAACCGACACCAAGCATTGTAAATGGATGACCACAAAAAAAGCAAGAATGGTTGCAATTACCAAACACGAAACACACTCATACTATGTCATAATATTGACGTTCAGTCCCGTAATCCTCCACTGTAACAGCTCCTTTACTTTGCAGTGAAAATTGATTTGTATGTTTTTTGCCTCTTAATCCTTGTGGGATTTTTTTTTTACTCAAACAGGAAGTCACAAAAATTATAATCATCCTCATCAGTTCACTCAGTCCCATGTAATTAATTTTTTTTTATCTTGATCTTCTGTTAGCACTGTTATGAATTCATCAGTTTTCCATTAGAGTTCTGGAAATGTGTATTCATTCAGTTCAGCAGTATAATCAGTTACCAGAAACCTGTACTTGTCAGAGTCTTTTCTATGAATTCCTTGAAGATGAAACCCTTTTATAAGAACGTATTTGCAAAAGCATCAGAGTCCACCCAGAACTGTCTGTAAATGACTAGACTTAAAAATGACCACGGTTAAAGATTTGATGAAAGTTCATAATAATGCAATTGACAAGGAAATTTAGTTATTTCTGAGATATACATTTTAAAGTAATAACTAGAATTATGACATAACATTATACCAGAACATATAAGATTTTTAGAATTTCATGTAATGTCTGAAACATTTATATTAACATATTTCCACACAAATAACCCAAAGAAAGTTTAGTATTAGTTGTTTTGTTTGTTTGTTTGTTTGTTTGTTTATACTGCAGGTTCTTATTAGTCATCAGTTTTATACACATCAGTGTATACATGTCAATCTTAATGGCCCAATTCAGCACACCGTCATCCCCACCCCACCGCGGTTTTCCCTGCTTGGTGTCCATACGTTTGTTCTCTACTTCTGTGTCTCTACTTCTGCCCTGCAAACCAGTTAATCTCTACCATTTTTCTAGGTTCCACATACATGCGTTAATATACGATATTTGTTTTTATCTTTCTGACTTACTCCACTCTGTATGACAGTCTCTAGATCCATCCACGTCCCCACAAATGACTCAGTTGCATTCCTTTCTATGGCTGAGTAATATTCCATTGTATATATGTACCACGACTTCTTTATCCAGTCATCTGTCAATGGGCATTTAGGTTGCTTCCATGACCTGGCTAATGTAAATAGTGCTGCAGTGAACATTGGGGTGCATATGTCTTTTTGAATTATGGTTTTCTCTGGGTATATGCTCAGTATTGGGATTGCTGGATCATATGGTAATTCTATTTTTAGTTTTTCAAGGAACCTCCATACTGTTCTCCATAGTGGCTGTATCAATTTACATTCCCACCAACAGTGCGAGAGGGTTCCCTATTCTCCACACCCTCTCCAGCATTTGTTGTTTGTAGATTTTCTGATGATGCGCATTCTAACTGGTCTGAGGTGATACCTCATTGCAGTTTTGATTTGCATTTCTCTAATAATTAGTGATGTTGAGCGGCTTTTCATGTGTTTCTTAGGCATCTGTATGTCTTCTTTGGAGAAATGTCTATTTAGGTCTTCTGCCCATTTATGGATCGGGTTGTTTGTTTCATTAATATTGAGCTGCATGAGCTATTTATATACTTTGGAGATTAATCCTTTTTCCGTTGTTTCCTTTGCAAATATTTTCTCCCATTCTGAGGGTTGTCTTTTCGTCTTGTTTATTGTTTCCTTTGCTGTGCAAAAGCTTTGAAGTTTCATTAGGTCCCATTTGTTTATTTTTGCCTTTATTCTGATTACACTAGGAGGTGGATCAACAAAGAACTTGCTGTGATTTAAGTCAAAGAGTGTTCTTCCTATGTTTTCCTCTAAGAGTTTTATAGTGTCCAGTCTTACATTTAAGTCTCGAATCCATTTTGAGTTTATTTTTGTTTATGGTGTTAGAGAGTGTTCTAATTTCATTCTTTGACATGTAGCTGTCCAGTTTTCCCAGCACCACTTATTGAAGAGACTGTCTTTTCTCCATTGTATATCTTTGCCTCCTTTGTCATAGATTAGTTGACCATAGGTGCGTGGGTTTATCTCTGGGCTTTCTATCTTGTTCCATTGATCTATGTTTCTGTTTTTGTGCCAGTACTATATTGTCTTGATTACTGTAACTTTGTAGTATAGTCTGAAGTCAGGGAGTCTGATTCCTCCAGCTCCATTTTTTTTCCTCAAGACTGCTATGGCTATTTGGGGTCTTTTGTGCCTCCATACAAATTTTAAGATGATTTGTTCTAGTTCTGTAAAAAATGCCATTGGTAATTTGATAGAGGTTGCATTGAATCTGTAGATTGCTTTGGGTAGTAGAGTCATTTTCGCAGTATTGATTCTTCCAATCCAAGAACATGGTATATCTCTCCATCTGTTGGTATCATCTTTAATTTCCTACATCAGTGTCTTACAGTTTTCTGCAAACAGGTCTTTTGTCTCCCTAGGTAGGTTTATTCCTAGGTATTTTATTCTTTTTGTTGCAGTGGTAAATGGGAGTGTTTCCATAATTTCTCTTTCAGATTTTTCATCATTAGTGTATACGAATGCAAGAGATTTCTATGCATTAATTTTGTATCCTGCAACTTTACCAAATTCATTGATTACCTCTTGTAGCTTTCTGGTGGCATCTTTAGGATTCTCTATGTACAGTATCATGTCGTCTGCAAGCAGTGACAGTTTTAATTCTTCTTTTCCAATTTGTATTCCTTTTACCTCTTTTTCTTCTCTGAATGCCATGGCTAGGACTTCCAAAACTATGTTGAATAATAGTGGTGAGAGTGGCCATCCTTTTCTCGTTCCTGATCTTAGAAAAAATGCTTTCAGTTTTTCACCATTGAGAATGATGCTTGCTGTGGGTTTGTTATATATGGCCTGTATTATGTTGAGGTAGTTTCCCTCTATGACCACTTTCTGGAGAGTTTTTATCATAAATGGGTGTTGAATTTTATCAAAAGCTTTCTCTGCGTCTATTGAGATGATCATATGGTTTTTGTTTTTCAATTTGTTAATATGGTGTATCACATTGATTCATTTGCATATACTGAAGAATCCTTGCATCCCTGAGATAAATCCCACTTGATCGTGGTGTATGATCCTTTTAATGTGTTGTTGGATTCTGTTTGCTGGTGTTTTGTTGAGGATATTTGCATCTATATTCATCAGTGATATTGGTCTGGAATTTTCTTTTTTTGTAGTATCTTTGTTTGGTTTTGGTATCAGGGTGATGGTGGCCTCATAGAACAAGTTTGGGAGTGTTCCTTCCTCTGCAATTTTTTGGAAGAGTTTGAGAAGGATGGGTGTTAGCTCTTCTCTAAATGTTTGATAGACTTCACTTGTGAAGCCATGTGGTCCTGAACTTCTGTTTGATGGAAGATTTTTAATCACAGTTTCAATTTCATTACTTGTGATTGGTCTGTTCATATTTTCTTTCTTCCTGGCTCAGTCTTGGAGGGCTATACCTTTCTAACAATTTGTCCATTTCTTCCAGGTTGTCCATTTTATTGGCATAGAGTTGCTTGTAGTAGTCTCTTAGGATGCTTTGTATTCCTGCAGTGTCTGTTGTAACTTCTCCTTTTTCATTTCTAATTTTATTGATTTGAGTCCTCTCCCTCTTTTTCTTGATGAGTCTGGCTTATCAATTTCATTTATCATCTCAAAGAACCAGCTTTTAGTTTTATTGATCTTTGCTATTGTTTTCTTTGTTTCTATTTTATTTATTTATTTATTTCTGCTCTGATCTTTATGATTTCTTTCCTTCTGCTAACTTTGAGTTTTGTTTGTTCTTCTTTCTCTAGTTCCTCTAGGTGTAAGGGTAGATTGTTTACTTGAGATTTTTCTTGTTTCTTGAGTTAGGCTTGTATATGTATAAACTTCCCTCTTAGAACTGCTTTTGCTGCATCCCATAGGTTTTGGATCATTTTCATTGTCATTTGTCTCCAGGTATTTTTTGATTTCCCCTTTGATTTCTTCAGTGATCTCTTGGTTATTTAGTAACGTATTGTTTAGCCTCCATGTGTTTGTGTTTTTCACGTTTTTTTCCCTGTAATTGATTTCTAATCTCATAGTGTTGTGGTCAGAATAGATATGATTTCAGATTTCTTAAATTTACTGAGGCTTGATTTGTGGCCCAAGATGTGATGTATCCTGGAGCATGTTTCGTGCGCACTTAAGATGAAAGTGTAATCTGCTGTTTTTGGATGGAATGTCCTATAAATATCAATTAAATCTATCTGGTCTATTGTGTCATTTAAAGCTTCTGTTTCCTTATTTGTTTTCATTTTGGATGATCTGTCCATTGGTGTAAGTGAGGTGTTAAAGTCCCCTACTATGATTGTGTTACTGTCGATTTCCTCTTTTACGGCTGTTAGCAGTTGCCTTATGTATTGAGGTGCTCCTATGTTGGGTGCATATATATTTATACTTGTTATATATTCTTCTTGGATTCATCCCTTGATCATTATGTAGTGTCCTTCCTTGTCTCTTGTAACAATCTTTATTTTAAAGTCTATTTTATCTGATATGAGTATTGCTACTCCAGCTTTCTTTTGATTTCCATTTGCATGGAGTATCTTTTTCCATCCCTTCACTTTCAGTCTGTATGTGTCCCTAGATCTGAAGTGGGTCTCTTGTAGACAGCATATATATGGGTCTTGTTTTTGTAATCATTCAGCTAGCCTGTGTCTTTTGGTTGGAGCATTTAATCCATTCACATTTAAGGTAATTATTGATATGTATGTTCCTATGACCATTTTCTTAATTGTTTTGGGTTTGTTTTTGTAGGTCCTTTTCTTCTCTTGTGTTTCCCACTTAAAGAAGTTCCTTTAGCATTTGTTTTAAAGCTGGTTCTATGGTGCTGAATTCTCTTAGCTTTTGCTTGTCTGTAAAGCTTTTGATTTCTCCATTGAATCTGAAGGAGATCCTTGCCAGGTAGAGTAATCATGGTTGTACGTTCTTTCCTTTCATCACTTTAAGGTTATCATGCCACTCCCCTATGGGTTGTAGAGTTTCTGCTGAGAAATCAGCTGTTAACCTTATGGGAGTTCCCTTGTCTGTTATTTGTCGTTTTTCCCTTGCTGCTTTCAGTAATTTTTCTTTGTCTTTAATTTTTGCCATTTAGGTTTCTATGTTTCTTGGTGTGTTTCTCCTTGCTTTTATCCTGTATGGGACTCGCTGCGCTTCCTGGACTTGGATGGCTATTTCCTTTCCCGTGTTAGGGAAGTTTTTAACTATAATCTCTTCAGATATTTTCTCTGGTCCTTTCTCTCTCTCTTCTCCTTCTGGGACTCCTGTAATGCGCATGTTGTTGCATTTAATGTTGTCCCCGAGGTCTCTTAGGCTGTCTTCATATCTTTTCATTTTTTTCTTTATTCTGTTCCACAGCAGTCAATTCCACCATTGTGTCTTCCAGGTCACTTATCCGTTCTTCTGCCTCAGTTATTCTGCTACTGATTCCTTCTAATGTAGTTTTTATTTCAGTTATTGTATTGTTCATCTCTGTTTGTTTGTTCTTTAATTATTCTAGGTCTATGTTAAACCATTCTTGCATCTTCTTGATCTTTGCCTCCATTCTTTTTCCGAGGTCCTGGATCATCTTCACTATCATTATTCTGAATTCTCCTTCTGGAAGGTTGCCTATCTCCACTTCATTTAGTTTTTTTTCTGGGTTTTATCTTGTTCATTCATCTGGTATATAGCCCTCTGCCTTTTCATCTTGTCTATCTTTCTGTGAATGTGGTTTTTGTTCCATAGTGTGCAGGATTGTAGTTCTTCCTGCTTCTCCATCATTGTTTGCTCTTTAGTTCTTCTAGGTCCTTGTTAAATGTTTCTTGTATTTTCCCCATTCTATTTCCAAGATTTTGGATCATCTTTACTATCATTATTCTGAATTCTTTTTCAGGTAGACTGCCTATTTCCTCTTCATTTGTTTGGTCTGGTGGGTTTTTAACTTCCTACTTCATCTGCTGTGTGTTTCTCTGTCTTCTCGTTTTGCTCAACTTACTGTGTTTGGGGTCTCCTTTTTGCAGGCTGCAGGTTCATAGTTCCCATTGTTTTTGGTGTCTGACCCCAGTGGGTAAGGTTGGTTCAGTGGGTTGTGTAGGCTTCCTGGTGGAGGGGACTGGTGCCTGTGTTCTGGTGGATGAGGCTGGATCTTGTCTTTCTTGTGGGCATTACCACGTCCCGCGGTGTGTTTTGGGGTGTCTGTGACCTTATTATGATTTTAGGCAGCCTCTCTGCTATGGGTGGGGTTGTGTTCCTGTCTTGCTAGTTGTTTGGAATAGCATGTCCAGCACTGTAGCTTGCTGGTCATTGAGTGGACCTGGGTCTTAGCATTGAGATGGAGATCTCTGGGGGAGCTTTTGCCATTTGATAATATGTGGAGCCAGGAGGTCTCTGGTGGATGAATGTCCTGACCTCGGCTCTCCCACCTCAGAAGCAGAGGCCTGACACCCGGCCAGAGTACCAAGACCCTGTCAGCCACATGGCTCAGAAGAAAAGGGAGAAAAAAAGAAAGAAATATAATAAAATAAAGTTATTGAAATAAAAAATTATTAAAAATTTTAAAGTAATTTAAAAAAAGAAGAGAGCAACCAAACCAAAAAACAAATCCACCAATGATAACAAGTGCTAAAAACTATATTTAAAAAAACCACAAAAGACAGAACACTAGGACAAATGGTAAAAGCAAAGATATACGTACAAAATCACACAAATAAGCATACACATAAACACTCACAAAAAGAGAAAAAGGAAATATATATATTGTTCCTCCTAAAGTTCATCTCCTCGATATGGGATGATTCGTTGTCTATTCAGGTATTCCACAGATGCAGGGTACATCGAGTTGATTGTGGAGATTTAATCTGCTGCTCCTGAGGCTGCTGGGGGAGATTTCCCTTTCTCTTCTTTGTTCTCACAGCTCCTGGGGTTCAGCTTTGGATTTGGCCCCGCCTCTGCGTGGAGGTCGCCTGAGGGCGTCTGTTCTTCACTCAGACAGGACAGGGTTAAAGGAGCAGCTGATTTGGGGGCTCTGGCTCACTCAGGCCGGGGGGAGGGAGGGGTGCAGATGTGGGGAGAGCCTGCGGTGGCAGAGGCCAGTGTGACGTTGCACCAGCCTGAGGCGCACCGTGCATTCTCCTGGGGAAGTTGTCCCTGGATCCCGGGACCTTGGCAGTGGTGGGCTGCACAGGCTCCCGGGGGGAGAGGTGTAGATAGTGACCTGTGCTTGCACACAGGCTTCTTGGTGGCGGCAGCAGTAGCCTTAGAGTCTCATGCCCGTCTCTGGGGTCTGCACTGATAGCCGCGGCTTGCGCCCATCTCTGGAGCTCCTTTAAGCGGCGCTCTTAATCCCCTCTCCTCGCGCACCAGGAAGCAAAGAGGGAAGAAAAAGTCTCTTGCCTCTTTGGCAGGTCCAGACTTTTCCCCGGACTCCCTCCCGGCTAGCTGTGGTGCACTAACTCCTTCTGGCTGTGTTCACACAGCCAACCCCAGTCCTCTCCCTGCGATCCGACCGAAGCCCGAGCCTCCGCTCCCAGCCCCGCCTACCCGGCGGGTGAGCAGACAAGCTTATCGGGCTGGTGAGTGCTGGTCGGCACCGATCCTCTGTGCGGGGAATCTCTCTGCTTTGCGTTCCACACCCCTGTGGCTACGCTCTCCTCCGCGGCTCCAAAGCTTCCCCCTCCACACCCGCAGTCTCCGCCCGCGAAAGGGCTTCTAGTGTGTGGAAACCTTTCCTCCTTCACAGCTCCCTCCCGCTGGTGCAGGGCCCGTCCCTATTCTTTTGTCTCTGTTTTTTCTTTTTTCTTTTGCCTTATCCAGGTACGTGGGGAGTTTCTTGCCATTTGGGAGGTCTGAGGTCTTCTGCCCGCATTCAGTAGGTGTTCTGTAGGAGTTGTTCCAAATGTAGATATATTTCTCATGTATTTGTGGGGAGGAAGGTGATCTCCACATCTCACTCCTCCGCCATCTTGAAGGTCTCCCCTTCCTACATTTCTTGAAGATAGTAGTGTTACTGCTTTACTGAAAGCCAACAGTTGCTATATTGAAGTTGGTTCATTGGAATCACCTTTGCTTTTCACAGAGCAAGGTCTCTGCAGTACAGAGCGTTTACATTTGTGAAGCTTGCCTCCTGCTGGATTAGTGGAATATTACATTGCACGTTTTCAGAGCTCTCCAAAATTGGATCTAATTTGTAGAGATGCCTTAACTGCGGTTCAGTTTTGGCGAGTTTGGGAAGGGAATAAATATAGCTTTTTTAGATGATTTCTTCAAGCTTCTCAGATTTTTTGTATAAACCTTTAGGTGTGGTTTATGGGTTTTCAAATCATATCTGCCCCCACAGCTCAAAATAAATGGTTTAAGGACCCAAAGAGATAATACCAACAACAATAATGGTAAACATTATATTCAGTGTTTTCTGTGTGCCAGGAATGTGCAAAAATACTCTGTGAACCCCGCTCCTTGCAACACTCACCAACACCCTAAAAGAAAAGTTTGGTACATTATCACCCACACTCCCAGTTTACAGAAAGACTTAAAGAAGTTGAGAGCTCTTTCACCCCTACTGTCACCCACCCAGCCAGAGGTTGGGAGCCCCTAAAGTTTTTCTTGAACTACTTCACCCCATTAACTGGCCACAGAAATAATCAGAAATAGTCAACCGAGCTGGGCTACCCAGATTCTTTCTCCTGGGAATTTGGAGTTGGATTCAAAGAGAACCTCCAGTCTGGCTGGTTACCTAAATGGAGGTCATATAAACTCAGGGGCCCCCAGTGGAGGAGCCTTGTGCATGGAGAAATAGAAAAAGGATGATCAGGAGAAAGGAAAAGAATAAAGCAAAAAGCACAGAGAAAGGCAACGAGGATAGTGTTTCGTTCTTGGTCCCAATCCCTCATAAATTTCCTTGGCTGGTTTCATTGACTTGGCGTATTGAAATATTTCTTTTTCTCTATTAAAAAAAGTGTATAAAACCAAGTCACGTGAGCAATAATATGTAAAAGTGAACCAAATCTAGTGTTATAATGAAATAAAATCTGAAGTTAATATGGCACATTGAATGATGTGCATAATTTTTATTATATTCCATGGAAATTAGACTAAAATAGGGAGCAATTAATGAAAATGACTGTAATTATTGTCATGTCAACAAAGCCAAACCAAGTGATTCCAGAGTCAGCTGTAGGGAAGACAATTTACAGCAGGAAGCTATTCTGCAGTTCCTATGAAGAACCCTGGATTGAAAAACCAGGAGGCTAAGTCCTTCCCTTGCATCCACTTCTCTAGCAACGATAGTCCAGGTGGTTCAAGAGGTCCCAGCTGACAAGTGTGTGAGCCCCTTGGAGCTCCTCACCCCTGTGTTGCAGGACGGAGGACTGCTTCTAGGGCCCCAGAGTGGGCTTTTGTCTAACATTCAGAAATGAATTGTCCAAGGAGACACACGTGCTGACAAAGCAAGAGACTATTGGGAAGGGGCGCCCGGGCGGAGAGCAGCAGGGTAAGTGAACCCAGGAGAACTGCTCTGCCGCATGGCTTGCAGTCTCAGGTTCGTGGTAATTCTGTGTTTCTGGGTTTTCTCTGGCCAATTGCTCTGACTCAGGGTCCTTCCTGGTGGTGTGTGCATCCCTCAGCCAAGATGGATTCCAACAAGAAGGATTCTGGGAGGTTGGTAGGGCATGTGGACTGGCATCTCCTCTCTCCTTTTGACCTTTCCTGAATTTTTCCGGTTGGTGGTAGCTTGTTAGTTCCATGTTACTTACCAGGACTTCCTGTTGTAAGATAACTCATGCAAGTGGCTACTATCTTGACCGGCCAGGGCAGGCGGTTTCAGTCAGTGTTTCCCCTAACACCTGCACTGCCCCTCCCCCACTGCATCTCCAAGGAGAAGAATGCTGAGATTGACGGGTTGTGTTGGAAGGGCTGCGTCTGTTTGGGAGGCTCTCCTTTCCTCAACATTGGATTGATGAGATACAGCGCATGGAGAATTTGAAGCTGCTGTTAGGAAGAGGCTGCCAGCCTGCTTCCCATGGTGCACTGTCCTTTGGTCTATGTCTACCATTAACTACCACAAGGCATCATCAATGTGGTCCAGTCTAGCTCACCTGGGGTCTGTACTGAGAGTGGAGGTGAAATCCTCATGGAAATAAAAAGTGTGAAATTGTCTGACTTTGCTCTCTGTGCAGATAGCTGTCTTCCTCAGTGGCTGGGGAAGGTTGAGGAAGAATTGGATTCTGGTTGTTGAGATTGCTGGCTCCCAACCAAACGCCATCCTCTCAGTCTCTTTTCCATTGATGTAAGACCAACAAGGAACGCTCAGAACAGTTACCATAAGCCAGAATCTTAGAGTCCTGGGACTGGTTTGGCTTAAAGTAGCCATTATTTACAGGGGTAAAAATTCAATGATTCACAGTAGGAATACTTCATTTCAAATTATTCTTTAAGAGACTTATACTTTCATAATTTCGGTTGTATGGCATTTTTCACAATAAAAATAAAAGATTTTTAATATAAAAAAATTCAATGATTCAGAAACATTCCATTTTCCTCCTTCCACACATGGCTAATCCAATACGCTAGTCTGGACTTTGACCTATTAGAGGTGCATTTGTGCTAATGAACAAATGCATCTCGAATATTTTAGAGGTATTACTTCCTTGAAAATGTTTTTGTCATATAAGTAGCTATGATTCTGGCATGGGAGCAATGAGAATTACAGAAAGGACCAAGAAAGTTTTTCCTGGGATTCATTCAATATACATTATTGAGTAAATGCAAGGTGGCAGGCATAGTGTAAGGCACTAGAGAAAAAATTACAAAATAATGTCTGTACTCTTCAGGAGCTTAATGGGTCAGGTACTCATCACTAACTAGTGTGATGACTTAGGGGAGCATTTAAAAAAAGACTATTCCTATCTTGGAATAGTTTAATAACCTTGGAACATTTTATACAGATAATGTTGGGTTAAAATAAAGATTAAGAGGAGTCTAGGAAGAAAAGGATGGGGGTGGGAGTGGGAAGACAATTATAGGAAAGAGGAGGGTGTGATCTCGGGGCTGGAGATGAATGCGTACATATACATCTGAGGGCTGTTTTTAAATACTATCTGTCTGAAGCCTCCCTCCACCCGCATCCTCCACTTTCCACCCTCCAACTCACCCTTCTTCCTGAGTCACCCAGATGGCCATTTCTCACTAGGAAAGGAGAAAAAGGAAAGGGTGCAATTTGTCTAAAAATCCCTAAAAGCTGCCAGGATACATTCGTGCATTTCATCTGCACACCCCACCATGCAAAGGGTGGGAGTTCTGTGTAAAGACAGGGAAACCGAGGTGCAGAGAGGTTGTGTGACTTCTCCACATTACACAGTTTGGAAAAGGCAGTGCCAAAATGCAAGCTCACATTTTAAAATTATAACTAAGACATATGTGTGCTTTCTAAAAAGTAAAAAAATAATAGAGAAGTATGAAATATAAAAAATAAATGTCTTCCCTTCTCCACATTCCAAACTGTTTGGGGTATATCCCTATAGACATTTTTCCCTGTACATGCAAATGTGTATTTACACACATGACATATAACTGTATATGTGAACATCTATAATTTTTACATAAATGGATGTTCTAACTATATCGTTCTGTAACTCGCTTCCATCACCTAACATCATCATGTATATCCTTCCTTATCAGAATCTATACATTTATTTCATTTTTACCTCTAATATGTATATTCAATTTGATGACTATATTACATCTTATTTAGACATTTCCTTATTGATAAGGCTGGCCCTGTTTTGTTTCATTTTGAAATTCAGTATTAGTGTTTTCTAATTAAAGTATTTTCTACATGTGAGTTTTCAAATTTAAACCATGAAAAATTCTGAGATGGAAATTGAAGGCTCTCTTCTCTCACCCTCCATTCCAGTTCCCACTCCCTAGAGTTTTGTTGTTGTCATTTTTGTTACTTTTGTTTTTGTTCTTCAGGGTATGTCACCTTACAACTGAATTAAATACAGATACTTGCAGTTCTTGATTTCTCTGTGTTAGAACAAACTGTTGTCCTGCCTCAGTGATAGCTGGGAAGTTTAACATACTTTTGTTATCTCAGCCTCCCTCTTTTAATTGTTAGCTATATTACAATTTTTAAGTTATTTAGGTTAATTACAGTTATACTTTTCTCTAATTAGGTCTTCTGTGTTTGTTAGAGGTTTCAAAAAATGTAAAGCCCCATCTCAATGCAAATATATTCTGATTATGTAAATATTACACACTGAAGTGCCAAGTAGTATGCTAGGACCCGTAGAGAAGTAGGTACTATCCTCTGACCTAACCATGCTGACAGCTCTAAGGAGAAGCACTGAGGTCCAATGGATTTTTTAAATTTCTTTTCCATTTCCTTCTAGGCTGTACTGGGCTTCCGCTTTTCTTTGTAGATCATATCCAAGCTAATGGATCCAAGCCAAAGGGCTCCATATTCTCCAAAGCCTATAAGAGGCATGAGGGGCTGGGGGCTGAGGGAAAGAACTTCCATTATGTCCCCACTGAGGGGACATGGAAGTCCTCAGAGGGCCCCTGAACTGCCAGTGACCACAGGTTGTATCCAAGAGGCTGCCAAAGGCAGAGATGGGCTAAACCATCAACTTCACCTCTGAAGTTGAGAACGTAACATCCGTAAGTGCCAAAAAGGACCAGACTCTATGCCAGGGTTCTGGTTCTAGACGCAAAACAGGAATTTTCGCTGGAACCTGCATGTGTTGATCTGAGGCCTCCTTATTCCCAAGCCCCGAGGTTACCTGTTCCCCAGCCCCAAACACCCAGATACCATTTTGGTGAGGAACAGCAGAAGGGAGAAGAAATACAATCTAAAAAGACTGTTTGAACCAGAAGAGACTAATATACTGAGATTTGTCTAGTTTAGTTATTTCTACCCCCATATCCAATGGGAAAGAGACCTAGAAGGAACATTAGTTCAGGAGACAGACACAGACCAACCAGCTTGTTCACTAAACCCATTTCCCTTCCTCATGGACTACATTTCCCAGCCTTCTATGCAGTGAGGTGCAACCATGCAAATGAGTTTTGGCCCCCAAAATGTGGATATAAGTGATATATCCCATTTCCAGGTCTGGTACATAAAGATCTCCTCTGCGTTATTCTTCAGGCTCTTTTCCTTTTCACAGTGATCTTGGAAACCCCATATTGAAAATGGTGGAGCTTCATATGGAAGATCTCTGGGTCATCAGAGAGTTAAGGCAACTGCCTGCCAACCAGAAACACCTTTTCTGGGCTTTGAGGTTGTGTTTCAGTTACTATCACTGTGTAACAAATCACTTCAAGACTTAGTGGATTAAGTCTTTATTATAATCTCTATCATTGTAATCGACACTTTATTATAATCTCTGTCAGTTTTGTGGATTGACTGGGCTCAGTTGAGTGGTTCTCAGTTGGGGGTCTCATTTGGCTGAAGTCTGATGGAAGCATCTTTCTTTTCATTCATAATTCATTCACTGCCTAGATCCTTAACTAGCTCCTAGGAAATACGTTAAGAATTCAACTTCCCAGGCCCTGTTTCTGGGGAGTCTGGAGATTTGCATTTTTTTTTAAAGAAGATGTTGGGGTAGGAGTTTATTAATTTATTTATTTATTTTTGCTGTGTTGGGTCTTCGTTTCTGTGCGAGGGCTTTCTCTAGTTGTGGCAAGTGAGGGCCACTCTTCATCGTGGTGCACAGGCCTCTCACTATCGTGGTCTCTCCTGTTGCAGAGCACAGGCTCCAGACGCGCAGGCTCAGTAGTTGTGGCTCACGGGCCTAGATGCTCTGCGGCATGTGGGATCCTCCCAGACCAGGGCTCGAACCCGTGTCCCCTGCATTAGCAGGCAGATTCTCAACCACTGCGCCACCAGGGAAGCCCTGGAGATGTGCATTTTAACCAGCACTGTTTGGAGGGATTTATTCCTCTTGTTGGTTCTCTCCATTTCCCAAGTCCTTAATTACCTAGACGATAGAGGTCAGCCTCTTCGTAGACCTAGTAGGCCTTGCTTTACCCAACTCTATATTTCACAACACACTTAGGAAACCTTCCATTTTGTCAATCACTAGGAATTGGAGAAGTCCTGGAGTCCTTTCAGTCCCACCCTCCAGAGAGGAGAAAAGCGGAATTGCTTTACTCAGAGGAACATTGATCCTATTTCAGAAGACCACCAGGGAGGAGAAGTGTCACAAACTAGACTGCTCAAACACAGAATTAGCTTCTGTTGTGATTAGGTTAACCTCATCTAGTTGACCTACAATTATTTCAAATCCAGAATGTTAATCACAAAACAAGTCTCCCCCCACCCTCCTTGTCTTTTTTTTTTTTTTTTTTGAATGCTTTGATCTTAGTCATTCTTTCTCTGAGCTCTCCACAGGCACTCAGCTCCCTTACTTAAAATTCTCAGCTCCTGCTTTCTGCAACTCCTCCAGACTTTCCTTAATAGTCATGCTCCTTGCCTGGGATGTGGGTTTCCCACCCTGGCCCTGCTACATTTTTACCCTCTTTGAGAAAACACTGCTAATATTGACCTGGCTCAAACAGCAAGCCGTGTGGGGAGGATCAGAAAATGAGGAATGAGAAGAACTCTGTTCAAGGTCTGGCTTTGCCACCTCCTGGCTGTATTAACTGTCAACAGAAAAAAAAAAAAAGCACAATGTGAGAGTTGTGAGTTAAATTTTATTTGGGGCCAAATGAGGACTACAGCCCGGGAGGCAGTATTTCAGATAGCTCTGAGAAACTACTCCGAACAGGTAGGGGGGAAGGTCAGTCTATATGTGATTTTGGTGAAGCCGGGGGGGGCGGTGGGGTACATCCCTCAAGTACACATTTTTGCAGAAGGTTGCTGCCAGTCACGAGGAGCAGACATCACCGTGAAGGATTTTAGTGCTTTTCTAGATATGAGGAGATGCAAGTATTGGGTTCATAAAATCTTCTCCTGAAAATATCTAACTATCTGAAGGCCTGTTCTGCCAGTTTTTCCCGGAACGCAGAGTGCCTCATTCCTGATCTCCACCCTGAACTCCTTTCAGGGGGTGTTGAAGGTCAGCAGCTATAGCAGGCTTGTAGTTTTATCCTTGTAGAGGCAGATGGCAAGTGTCAAACTTAAGTTGGCATACCAGACAAATGAAGTCCAGTAACTGGTCTTCATTTTCCTCATCTGTAAAATGGGTTTAGTATTAATCCAACTGTAGAGGGCTTTTGCTCCAGGCACACTGGTTTTCTTTCAGTTCCTGGAAGGCATCATGCCCCCCTCCTACCACAGGAGAATTTATTCCCTCTAAATGGAACAGTGTCCCTCCCCACGCCTTACCCTGGTAAATGCCTACCCTTTCTTCAGGTATCAGTTCAGTGGTCATGTCCTCAGGGACTAGGCCAATGTCCCTTTCCTACCACTATTACCTCACCTTCAGGGCACAGTTCACAGTTCTAAATTTATATTGATTTGTGAGATTCTTTAACTAACATCAATCTCCTGTAATAGACTATATGTTCCCTGAGAACAGACACATCTGTTTTCTCTCAGCCTTTTATCTCCAGCAGCCAACACTCGATAAATCAGTGAATGAATATGAGTGAATGAATTATAGTTGTGAAAATAAAGGGGACCATGCATGTCAATCACTTACCACTGTTTTGTTATTAATAATATTATCTTCTCCAAAACAGATTTTATAATAATAATACCAATGATCAGGTTCACAAGGGAAGGTATATACAAGTTGTTCGTAAATTGTAAAGTAGACAAATATTAGATTTTTGTGAGCATTGATATCCCTTAGTTCTTTTTCTTGCAAACACCTCAGCAATCCCCTGCACAGCCATCTAACGCATAAGTACACAGAGACAACTGAGCTTCTAGAAAGTGATATTTATCTGGTTTGACTAGTAAGTAATTGTCTTCATAGACAAATCACAAGTCAAACAGCAATGGCACCATGAATGGAAGAAGTGATGCATTTTAAGGAAATGGCTCTCTTAAATCTCGGACACAGAGGTGCCTGTGATTATGGAGCAAAACTTTGTCATAGAGAGAGTGAGCAAGGGTTGAGGGGGCTGAGGCTGTGCAGGATGGGGAACTGAGCTGTCTGCTGCCCTGCTTGCAGAGGGGCACTGGGGCAGCCAGTGCCCAAAAGGGTACGGCAAGCTCACGAGAAAGGCTTAGGCAGTCATCCATCCTGGTGCACGACCTGTTGGATGCAGCATGGACATAAACGGAGTCAAGCACAGCTATGTGTAGTAGCTCCTAATGGTCCAGTCAACCACAGCAGGACTCTTCTCAGTGGCTGAAGCCACAGAGACTTCAGGGGAAAGGGGTCACGGCGGATTCGAGATGGCCTCAAACTCTTTGACAATCCTGCCACTGAGAAGCAGAGTGTAGTCCCTTCCCCTTGAATCTGGGCAGACTCTATGACTGCTTTGGCTGATAGAATTTGCCAGAAGTGATGCTGTGCCAGTTTCTGAGGCCAGGCCTTGTGAGACTAGCTGCTTCCAAATCCTATCTCTTGGAACAGTCTCTCTGAGGAAGCCAGATGCCATGTAGGAAATCCACCTACTCTGAAACCTTCATGCATGAGAAGGCCAAGCCACCGTGCTGTCACTGGGCCCTGAAGGATGTGCCTGGGCGGGGTGGCAGGGTGAGAGATCGAGGAGAGAGAGAAAGAGAAGGCCTAGGGAGCACTGAGGCACCACACGAGGAAATCACGATTGTTTGAAACCACTGCATTTTGAGGAAGTTGATTCTGCAGCAATAGTTGAAAAGGAACCTACTGGCAAGAGACAGAGACTCCAAAGCTGGTGAGGTTCAGGGAAGAGCTGTGATCCTAAAGGGAGATTGGGCTATTAGGTAACTCATCGCGCTGAGTCCTAAGAAGGAGAAGGCTAGGGAGATGACTCAAGGTTACCTGACACTCAGCATGTCCCTAGACACTGGACACACTTCACACTAGCCCACCAGAAGTGGGCCGAGGCCACTTGCCACACCTAGGCCATGCAGGTGACTAGACGAGAAACTGTCAGAGACTGAGCAGAAGGTAGGACCCGTCAGGATGCCAGGAGGAAAGAGAGAGACAGAAAGAGAGACAGGGAAAGCGTAGGGGGCTGTGTAAAGATAAGATGAAACAATGCAAGAGTTGTGAATTCCAGTAAGTTTATGAGTTGTAGTAAGACTTCACAAGACTTGACTTGTCTTTATAAGACTTGGAGTGTTCATATATTACTACTACTACTACTTATTCTTTTCTTTTAAATTTCAAGTTTAATAAAGGCAACAACTGTTCCGCTATATTTTTTTCCCCTCAGAATGTAGAATACATATGTTACAGGGGTTAATGTGATTTTGTTACCAAAATCCAACTTTCTTGCAGCTTCTTTGAGCAACCCCCTGCTTTTGGAAATCATAGGAGAGAGACATGAAACAGAGAATTGCAGATGACTGAGATCCCGAGGGTGGCGGAATTCTCAGGACTAAGTTATTTATACGAAGAGTAGGCAGTAAGAAAGCCTAGTTTAGCTCACAGTATTAAACAGAATTAAGAGAAAAACAAAATAAGTTTTTGTGTAGGCTGCATTGTTTTGTTTACTAAATTACTGCAGTCATTCTCATAAAAAATTTTAATTACAGCGAGAGACAGTTCAATAACATTTTCAAATAATACAAAATTGTCCAATCCAAGAGTCCAGATTAGTATATGCCAATTCAGTGGGGAGTTTGTTATTCTGTTTTGTATTGTTTTTCCTTGTTTTTTGACCAACCAAGCTGAAAATACAGAAAGGACCTTGCCAGATTTAAATGACTACAATGCCTTAGAACTGAAAGCATGCATTTCCTATCATTTAGGGAATTACTTCCTTCTTGTCTGACATAAAGGCTCTGTAGTCAGAGGTAATTCTCTTGGATTCTCATCTGAATGTACCTTTTCCACCAAGCACTCCTGCCTAGTGGTCTCAAGTGAACAAATCTTACTGTGTTCACTAGACTAGAATATTCACAAGGTCAGGTTCTATATATTAACTTTTTTAATTTGTTAAATCTTTATTGAAATATAGTTGATTTACAATGTTGTATTAGTTTCAAGTATACAGCAAAGCGATTCAGTGACATGTATTTTATATATATATATATATATATATACACACACACACACATATATACAAACTTTTTATTGAATTTAATTTTAAATTTATTTATTTTTGGCTGCGTTGGGTCTTTGTTGCTGCGTGCAGGTTTTCTCTAGTTTCAGCGAGCAGGGTCTATTCTTCGTTGCGGTGGGTGGGCTTCTCATTGCAGTGGCTTCTCTTGTCGTGGAGCACGGGCTCTAGGTGCACAGGCTTCAGTAGTTGTGGCTCGCAGGCTCTAGAGCGCAGGCTCAGTAGTTGTGGCGCACGGGCTTAGTTGCTCCGCGGCATGTGGATCTTCCCGGATCGGGGCTCAAACCCGTGTCCCCTGCATTGGCAGGCGGATTCTTAACCACTGCGCCACCACGGAAGCCCCTGTTTGAACTTTCAAAATGTTCATCACATACTTTAGGAGAATTAATGACACACTATAAAAACTTTATGAATATGGTTGAATTAACTTAATTTCAAGGAACTCTTATAAACCACTGGTGATTACATAACTACCCTTTTATGATACTAGAATACCTTATCATAGTGGCTGTGTGCTTTAAAAGAATAATTGTTCTCTCAGTTATTTTAAGCCCTAAATTTGTCTATTACAGGGATTAATATTTTTTGCATTGAACAATATTAATAATCTGTCTTTGTAGTTGAAAGTACTAAGATCACTTGGGTTTATAAAACCCTGTTAAAAATCTATGCTCACCTCTTCTACCCAATCAGATAAATAGGCAACAAGACGGTACTTTCAAATACAAGTAAGGTCCACACCAGATCGGCTAGCTTTCCTTGGTATTAATTATATGAATTTTTAAAATTTCATATTTTATAAATACAACAAAAAGGTTGAAAAACAGAAAATAGACTTTGGAATTAACTATTTACAGTTTGCTAACAACTAACAAATATGTATTAGAAATTAAGTTTCTCGGGCTCCCCTGGTGGTGCAGTGGTTAAGAATCTGCCAGCCAATGCAGGGCACACCAGTTCGACCCCTGGTCCGGGAAGATCCCACATGCCGGGGTGCAACTAAGCCTATGTGCCACAACTATTGAGCCTGTTCTCTAGAGCCCATGAGCCACAACTACTGAGCCCACGTGCCACAACTACTGAAGCCCGTGTGCCTGGAGCCCATGCTCCACAGCAAGAGAAGCTACCGCAATAAGAAGCCTGCGGGCACCGCAGCTTGCTGAAACTAGAGAAAGCCCGCACGCAGCAACGAAGACCCAATGCAGCCAAAAATAAATAAATAAAATAAATAATTTTTTTAAAAAATTAAGTTTCTCTCCTCATCTTCCAAGATTATATCCTTAAAGATTCCCAAAGTAGAAAATGTCACTGAAAAGAATTTAAGAAAGAATTAGATTAGGGGCCAAGATTAGGGGTACATCTATAAAATCTCTAAAAACTTTTTAATGTTCACTAAAATAAAGCAATAGATTCTACAGCTAAGTAAAGGAGAAATCAGTGACATTTATGCATCTTAAACAGTAGTGTCATTGTTTGAATCATGTCTCGCTCTGTAACGAGCCACCCCAACACTTAGTGGCATAAACCACTTTATTAAGTTCCTGAATTCTGCAGATCAAGAATACAGAGAGGGTCCAGCAGGGATGACTTGTCTCTCATCACAAATTCTGGGCCTTCAGCTGGGAAGACTAGTAAGTGGGAGCTAGAATCACCTGGAAGCTTCTTCAGTCTCATGGGCCATGATGAATTGAAGGGTGGGCTCAGTTGAGGCCATCACCAGAGACCCTACACAGGGCCTCTTGTCATGGCTTGGGCTTCCTCATAACATGGCAGCCTCAGGGTGATCAGCATTCTTACGTGGCCCCTCAGGGCTCCAAGAGCATGTGAATGAGGAGAAAGCTACGTGGCTTTTATGACATAGTCTCAGGTGTCACATAGTGAAAGTCTGCGTTACTTTTTGGTCAAAATAGTCACAAGCGGGCTTCCCTGGTGGCGCAGTGGTTGAGAGTCCGCCTGCCGATGCAGGGGACACGGGTTCGTGCCCCGGTCCGGGAAGATCCCACATGCCGCGGAGCGGCTAGGCCCGTGAGCCGTGGCCGCTGAGCCTGCGCGTCCGGAGCCTGTGCTCCTCAACGGGAGAGGCCACAGCAGCGAGAGGCCCGCGTACCGCAAAAAAAAAAAAAAAAAAAAAAAAAAAAAATAGTCACAAGCTCACCCAGGATTCAAGGGTTGGGAACATAACTCACCTCTTGATGGGAAGGATGTCAAAGAGTATGTGACTGTTTAAAAAGCACCGCAATCACACATTTTACCTCTCCTAACTTACTAGAAATAGTTCTAGATCTCATCTGCCACCTGTATTAGGCAGGGTTCTCCAGAGAAACAGACCAATAGCATGTGTGTATATATGTATACAGTGGACCCATGAGTCACACGGATTTGAACTGTTTGGGTCCATTCATAAGAGAATTTTTTTTACTAAGTACATACCACAGTACTACACTATCTTCAGAGGGCTGACTGTAAGGTTCTATGAGGATTTTTTACTGCGCAGACTGTGGCCCTAACCCTTGTGTTGGGAACTGTTTCAGAAGGAATTGGCTCACACAGTTATGGAGGTGAACAGTTCCAGAATCTGCAGGAGATAGGCCAGCTGCCTGGAGACCCAGAAGAACCAACACTGCAGTTCTAGGCCGAAGGATGGAAGACTGCTTTCGAACCAGTCCAATATCTACAGCTGATATTGTAGATGAAGTCCAAGGGCAATCTGCAGGGGAATTCTCTCTTGCTCTAGGGAGGCCTCTTTTTGTTCTATTCAGGCCTGTGCTCGATTGGATGGGGCCCACCTACCCCATGGACTGCAATCTGCTTTACTCAAAGACCACTGATCTAAATGTTAATCTCATCTAAAACACCCTCACAGAAACACCCAGAATAATGTTTGACCAAATATCGGGACACCCTGTGGCCCAGCCAAGTTGACACATAAAATTAACCATCACCCCATGCCATACCACGTTCTCGGTTTTAAAAAGTACTTTAAAATTCCTTTTGTTTTACTGCCAGATAACACACATGCTAAGGTTCGTTCTTCTTTTTTGTTGTCTGCCTTTCTGGTTTCATCAGAGCTCAGAATCGTTTTCCTAAATTACTATTTGGAGTGACTGGAGAGTCACATATATTTGATCCTATAATTCTCAGTTCCTAAAGGGACTCAAAGAAGTACATCTGCATTATACTTGAATTTATAATGCACAAGTTCAGGCCGGGGAGGCATAACCCCTGTGGTCTCCAGGTTTAAACCATCAGAGAGCAGCTGAAATGGTATCTCCATTTTGGTCCTAATGCAGATCCTAGTTCACATTTGTTATCCTGCTTCCGTGTCTCCAACTTCCATTATCCTCATCTATATTCCATTCTGTTTCCTGCCTCACATTAATACTCATTGTAGAGAGCTCTCAGCCCATCAATAATTGTACAAAGTTCAAGCCATAAAATTCAGGCATTCTCTGCAGCTACAAAAAGTGCATCATCTGTGTTTGTGTTGCTCTTTTTCTGCTTCTAGTAGTTATTACAGAAAACATGCAAAGCAAGAATCACAGGAGGGGTGACTCTCCCATGTGGCTTCCTTCAGATGAGGTGTAGAGCCCTGGATGAAGGCTTCTTTTCACATTTCTTACAGTCAGAAAAGTTATGGACTTCTGTGGCCTTTCAGGAAAAAGAGTGCCTGGAAACTCTCCCATTAAGCAAACCCCTCACTCACATAAGACTTTACTGCAAAGGAGCTATTTTTCCTAGAGCTGAGATGGAGGATGTGTTTCTTCCGACACCTGTTTTTGGAGCACGCTGGGCTGGATGTTCCAGATTCCTGGGCCCTACCCAGACCACTTGAATCACATTCTCTAGTTGGAGGACTGCCTCAGGCATTTGAGTTTTGTTTGTGTGTGCGTGCATGTGTGTTAAAATATATGGTGTGTATGTGTATATATGTACACACGTGTATATGTGTGCATATATATACATACACAACATAAATTTATCATTTTAACAAATTTTAAGTGGATAGTTCAGTGGCATTAAATACATTCATACTGATATGCAACCATCACCATGACTCATCTCCAGAAATTTCTCATCATCTCAAACTAAAACTCCATGCCCATTAAAAAGTAACTTTCTTGGGCTTCCCTGGTGGCGCAGTGGTTGAGAGTCCTTCTGCCGATGCAGAGGACACGGGTTTGTGCCTCGGTCTGGGAAGATCCCACATGCCACAGAGCGGCTAGGCCCGTGAGCCATGGCCACTGAGCCTGCGCGTCCGGAGCCTGTGCTCCGCAACGGGAGAGGCCACAACAGTAAGAGGCCCGCGTACCGCAAGAAAAAAAAAAAAAGTAACTTTCTTTCTCTTTATTCCTCAGCCCTAATCTTTATTCTACTTTCTGTCTCTATGAATTTGACTATTTTGGGTACCTCACATAAGTGAAATCATATAATACTTGTTTTTTTGTGTCTGTCTTACTTCACTTAGCATAATGTTTTCAAGTTTCATCCATGTTGCCGCGGTGTTAAAATTTTCTTCCTTTTTAAGGCTGAATAATATTCCATTATATATATATATACACACACACACACACATATATATATATATATATATACACATATACATACCACATTTTGATTATCCATCGATAGACATTTAGGTTATTTCCTCCTTTTAGCTGTAGTGGATAATGCTGCTGTGAATATGGGTGTACAAATACCTGTTAGAGTCCCTTTCAATTCTTTTGCATATATATTGAGAATGCATTTGCATTTTTAATGCACTTCCCTAGTGAGCCTCTTGCCCTAAATTTTGATAGCCACTAGCTTAGAGGATTTCCTAGTTAACTGTTTTGTCAAGTCTTGTGCAAAGGTATCTTGAAATTTAGTTTAAAGGGGAATGAATGAGTGGGTTTTTGCACCGTCTCTTTCTTTTGCTGTTCCCTCTTCCACATCCATGTTAAGGTCCTAAAACCTTGGGCCTTACCTCCTATGAGAATCTCCTGGGATGAATCTTTTCCTTTTCCAAGTTATTCTCAGCACAGTGGTCAAAGGACGCTTCCTAAAACACCTCTCTCATTTTTCAAATCCATCCCAATTTCATCCAAAACCTTACAACGATTCACAGTTGGGCTCCATTCATCTTTTCAGCCTCCCCTTCCCCTAGAAAAGCTGTCCTCTTGCTTAGGGTTTCTCTGAGTAAGCTCCCTGGACCACCAGCATCATCATTACCTGGGAACTTGTTAGAGATGCAAATTCTCAGTTGGCTTCAGATCTATTCAATGAGGAAGGACGCAGGGTGTGGAACCCAGCAGCTTGTGTTCTAACAAGCCCTCAAGGTGATTTTGAGTGTGAGAACCGCTGCTATTACCAAGCAACTTGAGATAGTCTTCCTAAAACACTTCTCCTCTGCCAGCTGTTTGTCTTCACACTCTTCCACTTGGCAGAGATTACCCCCTCTTTCTGCCCATTCAAGTCCTGTGTGGCCTCCAAGCCCCAAGTCATTTGCTACCTTCTTCACAGAGCCTCGGTTGAATATGCAGTGGGAAATCCCTCCCGTAGCTCTGCACTCGAATGGGCCCTTTTCTGCGAGCCATTTGGCAGTTCATCCTGTACTGGCTTGTATCCTCTCTTTCTCGCACATGGCAAGTAATGACTACATTTTCTTGATTCGAGCAGATTCGCTTTACCTCTGCTGGATTTAAAAGAAATTTTTATTGAAGTATAGCTGATTTACAATGTTGTGTCTAATTTCTGCTGTATAGCAAAGTGACTCAGTTATACATACATATATATAATTTTTCATATTCTCTTCCATTATGGTTTATCGCAGGATACTGAGTATAGTTCCCTGTGCTATACAGTAGAGCCTTGTTCATCCACCCTCTACTGGATTTTAAAGCAAGCTAAGAAATTCCTCAGACTATAGCCCTGGTCCCTTCAGACCGGCTAGAGTGCCATGTTGTTAGTCCTAAATCATTGATGAGAGCCAGACCTTTCAGACAGAAATCCCACCATGACTTAACAGCCCTGAGCCAAAGGTGGGTGCTGTGAAGTGGTGTGAACGTCAGTCAGGTGGCACGCTGATAAACATTTCTTTCAGGAAACGAGAGAGACTCAGCTGTAGCCACAGATGGGTAGTGGGCTTGGGGAATCAGCCGCCTGCAACCATCAGAGTGAAAGGGCTGCAGTAAAGCACAGGTGCAAGGCTTTTGTCCCCTAGCTCGCTCCCTGTGGACTTATGGAAATGTCTGAGAGCCCTTCCCTTTTCTTTCAAGCTTTATGGCCCACAGAATCTAAAGGATGCATTTGCTTCCTCGCAATTACTCTAAAAGGAATAAATAGTGACTTTTGTGTAGAAGATCTAGGAGAGTGTGCCAGGTTCAATTAAATCTTCTACAAAGCCTGTGAGAAGCAACGGTGGGAAGGCGAGATTTAATTTTCCCCCCAGAGGCTGAAGAGTCTCTGTAGTCTGTGGGGAATGCTGTAATGTGTTTGGAATGGGAACGTCTATCTTTTTGTTTAAGTGCTGCCTAATTCACTAGAAAATGGGGAGGGAAACGCTTTCCTACACATAACTTGATAAGAGGATTCATTGGAAATACTGTTGTAGAATTAATAAAATGTTGAATGATTTTTCCATCATTTTTATTCCTAATAGTTGGTTAATGAGGATGAAAAGCAATTATTTTTATAATACATTTTCACGTAATTGACAGCTAAGTGTACTCAGTAGAGAATAATGAATGTACTCATTTGCAATGAATTCTTTAAAAGGAAAGAACAGAATTGGGAAGATTCTGAAAAATTTTACCCTTTGGGCTACAAACACAGACTTCCTGTCATCCATCATTACCTATAATTTACAATATCTTAAACACTAAAGATGGTGTTATCATTTCTTTAAAAAGGCATGATTCTTTGAGAGTTCTGCATTTGGAGCTAGTCTGTAGTGTTGCTTCAAATCTGCAGGCTGCATACAATGACAGGAAAAACATGTTTGTTATTTTAAGTTGGCCATTTTTAGCTATACAGGCTAAATAGAAAAAGCCATCGTCTTTAAAATTATGCTATTGAATACAATTTCTTGATATATGAAAGGAAACTGTTTTCACTAAATGAAATTCAAAAACTACTCGGTGCATACAGGGGTCGGGGGGCAGGGAGTTGCTTAGTCGAAGAACTTTTTTTAGATCCTCTGCTCAAGAAGCTCAAGAAGGAAAGCACCACCTGATATTTACGTATTGTGATCACAACAGCCAATAACCATTTAGAACCTTCAAGGAAATGACTCCAGTTTACGTCTCTAAAGACGCAATAATTTCTAGGTCCTAGGAAGAGGTCTCAAATACACATGAGAATGTTTGGAGCGCTCACTAGTTTCTATTTATCTTTTCAACAGAACTATTTTCACTATTACATACATAGCTTCAGGTCTCTACTTTAACCCCCTCCTGTATTCCCTTGGAGTCCTTACTGCTGTTGATGGAGAGTGTTCTTCTTGGGGCGCTGTCTGATTCGAGGTCAGATTTGAAGTTATACAAAGGAATTTCCATGGGCATTCATTGTAGTGATGGCAGAACAGTACGGGCACGTAGCTTCTATTCCTCTAGAGAGGGAAATACTTTGATGTCTGAGAAAGGTTGGGATTGCTAGGTGGTCCTGTGGAGATATCAGAACTTGTGGAGTGGGGGATCTCAATTTTTATTCTCTTTTTCTGCACAGTTTTGCTAAAGAGAACTTAAGTTTGTTAGTTTTGTGAATTAATTTCAATAACCTTACTTCAGCTGCTTTCTTCTTCATATTTAAGAAATGCATTTGAATTTCTCTTTCTCCCCCAGACTTGTTTCCATACATGACTCTTGTCTGCTCTTCTCCTGAGACATGGCCAGCTCTAATGACAAACAGTCTTTAATAACTCCTCGGTCAACCATCAGATAGGAGATCTCTGAAAGAATCTCACTGGGCCAGGTGTCAATTCGACAGGAAATTACTATGCTGCATTCAGCAGCCTGAGAATCAAAAATTCAACTGGTGAAGTAAAACTTGACAGAGACATTGTGAAATCTTGTTTGACTAGTGACTGTATTCATGGTTGATTTGGTTCTATCAAGCCTTGTATCCGTCATGCCATGCTTTATTTATGCAAAGGTACTTCCCATAACAATATGCTTATTTCTTTTCTTCATAAAAAGACACCTGGTCCCTTCTGTCTGTCTCCATCTTTCAAACACTATAACTACCGTATAATGCAGACCCTGTGTGTTTTCCCTTGTATACTGCCATCTCCCCACACGATTCCACCTTCTCTATGCTCATCAAATTAAGCTTCCAAAACTGAAGCTCTGTCATATCATTTTCCTTGGAAACCTGCAGCTTTTCTCTCTTGCCTGATGAACTTACACTGGCATCCAAGGCTCTGCAAACTAGAGCTTTAGCCAACTTTTTCAATCCTATTTCCCACTCTCTCCTCCCCCCTGCAAGCTTCCATAACCTTCAGCCAAAAGGTAACATACTGCAGCTTCTCACATCAACATCTTTGTTCATGTGGCCTACAAGAGGGGTTGGCACACTCTGCCCTGTGGAATTGGGTCTGCAGCTTGTTGTCGTACAGCCCTTAAGCTAAGAATGGCTTTACATGTTTAATGCTAGAGGAGAAGGAGTGTAAAAGTATGCAATGGAGACAGGATGTGACCTGCAAACCTTAAAGTATTTATTTTCTGTCCTTCACTGAAAAGTTTGCCAACCCCTAGCCTAGAGAACACCCTTCCTTCTACTGTTGCCATGAAAATCACATTTATTACTGCAGGCCTGTGCTAAATGCTAAATACAGCCACACACACCCCTTTCTGCCCAACTGCCCAAATGTCTCCTTTCTTCAAACCAGCTTAGGACCTTCTTGGACTCTCAGAGCTCTTACCTTTCTCTCTGTTATATAATAATTATATAAGTAAATTTTTATTAAGCTACAGCTCCTTGAGGATAGGGATGATTTCTTTCTTTCTTTTTAAATACATCTTTATTGGAGTATAATTGCTTTGCAATGGTGTGTTAGTTTCTGCTGTACAACAAAGTGAATCAGCTGTATGTATACATATATCCCCACATCCCCTCCCTCTTGAGCCTCCCTCCCACCCTCCCTATCCCACCCCTCTAGGTGGTCACAAAGCACCAAGCTGATCTCCCTGTGCTATACAGCAGCTTCCCACTAGCTAGCTATTTTACATCTGGTAGTGTTATATATGTCAATGCTACTCTCTCACTTCATCCCAGCCTCCCCTTTGCCTCCATGTCCTCAAGTCTGTTCCCAATGTCTGCATCTTTATTCCTGCCCTACCACTAGGTTCATCAGCACCATTTTTCTAGATTCCATGTATATGTGTTAGCATACGGTATTTGTTTTTCTCTTTCTGACTTACTTCACTCTGTATGACAGACTCTAGGTCCATCCACCTCACTACAAATAAATCAATTTCATTCCTTTTTATGGCTGAGTAATATTCCATTGTATATATGTGCCACATCTTCTTTATCCATTCATCTGTTGATGGACACTTAGGTTGCTTCCACGTCCTGGCTAGTGTAAACAGTGCTGCAATGAACATTGTGGTACATGACTCTTTTTGAATCATGGTTTTCTCAGGGTATATGCCTAGTAGTGGGATTGCTGGGTCATATGGTAATTCTATTTTTAGTTTTTTTAAGGAACCTCCATACTGTTCTCCATAGTGGCTGTATCAATTTACATTCCCACCAACAGTGCAGTAGGTTTCCCTTTTCTCCACACCCTTGAGGGTAGGGATGATTTCTTTTTTTTTAATTAACAAATTCCTGGGGCTTCCCTGGTGGTGCGGTGGTTAAGAATCTGCCTGCTAATGCAAGGGACGTGGGTTCGAGCCCTGGCTCAGGAAGATTCCACATGCTGCTGGGCAACTTAGCCCGTGAGCCACAACTACTGAGCCTGAGCTCTAGAGCCCGCGAGCCACAACTACTGAGCCCACGTGCCACAACTACTGAAGCCTGCACACCTAGAGCCCGTGCTCCACAACAAGAGAAGCCATGACAATGAGAAGCCCACACACCACAATGAAGAGTAGCCCCCACTCGCCGCAACTAGAGAAAGCTGGCGCACAGCAACGAAGACCCAACACAGCCAAAAATAAATAATAATTTAAAAAAAACAAATTCCTTCCAGCATCCCAGAATCTGGTAAAATGAATTAGAGACCAAATAAACTTAGTAAATATTTGTAATTGAATTCAATTAGGGTCAAGTAAATATAAGCCATTTCCTAGGTTCCTAAAAATGGATGAGAAGTTTCCTCTTTACCTGAGCCTCAGGTTGTGCTGCTCCAATAAGCAGTGTTCCCTGGAGAGGGGTCCTAGAATACAGTGGAAGGGTGAGCTGGGAGCTGAGTGAACCCACAGGGGTTGCTGGAAATTCTCTTGGCCAAGTGAAGAACACATGTGAGTTAACTCCTAAAGATGTCACTTACTCTAAAATGCTCTCAGGTTTGTGGAGTTTACTATTTAATAGTGGGGTGACTAATTGATTGAGATCATTCTTTTTAAGAATTTTTTTTTTTTAGCCACACAGCACGGCATGTGGATCTTAGTTCCCTGACCAGGGAGCGAACCCACGCCCCCTGAATTGGAAGAGCAGAGTCTTAACAACTAGACCTCTGGGGAAGTCCCTATATGAATTTATTTATTTATTTATTTTTGGTACGTGGGCCTCTTACTGTTGTGGCCTCTCCCACTGCGGAGCACAGGGTCCGCGGCCATGGTTCACGGGCCCAGCCGCTCTGCGGCACGCGGGATCCTCCCGGACCGGGGCACGAACCCGCGTCTCCTGCATCGGCAGGCAGACTCTCAACCACTGCGCCACCAGGAAAGCCCCCATATGAATTTTTATATTGTAATTTGGAAATTTACATTCTGAGTCTGTGAGGATCAAAAGTTTCCCAATCCCGGTGCTCTCTGAGGCACGCTCTCTAAAACTACTGCAAACATTCAGTAGAAGTTCTGGCATAATTCGATGATATACAGGGGTAAAATAAAGAAGTGGGCATGTGGGGTAACATGACTGATAAGTCGTTAAAGAGCCATGAGTGGGGTTGATCTGCCAAGCCAGGATAAAGCTGGTCATTCGTTGGATTTTGTGCATGTCAGTCATTTTCACTCGACAATGAGTTAGTATAGGAAGCATCCTTTAGACAGGAAGTAAACCTAGTGGGTGTTCCAAGGAGGGACATGGACTTTGAAATAGGAAAAGAAGAGCTGATGTGTTTCACACAGGTTTCATGCATGTCAACATGGTCATCAATGTGAAGATCCTGTCTCATATTTGTGACAAATCCAGCAAGGACACACACTCTGAACTGGGAAGAAGTCCAAAGATATATGTTAGGAAAACTCATGTCATAAAACCAGAAGGAGAGCTTGAATCATAGTTGAGGAAGGAAGCAAAATACTGAAGCCAGAAATGGAGTGCCTAATTTCAGGTCTAAGGAATGAGGTAAGGCCGTCATTAGCTAACCATGTCATAGGTAACCATGTCAGAAGTTGGAAGATTGGACACAGCTCCAGAGTCAGAGGGTGAGGCAGGCAAGGGGAGTGAATCATGGTGAAGACTGTGACTGGTATGAGGGTGTCAAACACATGATCATAACTACATGGGTAAGAATTTTCAGATCAAGATCAGTAAAAAGTAGCCATCTTCTAGTGAGATTGTATCCAGAGCACAGTCTAGGGCTTTAGAACTTTACGCACCAATGACATTTTCCTAAGTAACCACAATATCCTTGTTACCCCTAAAAGAAAAAAAAGAAAAAGAATTACTACTTAATATTATCTGGTACCCGGTCCATTTTCTAATTTTCTCAATCGTATGAAAATTCTTTACACATTTCTCATGGTGACATATTTTCAAAGACTGTGATGGAACCTAATGTTTATTGATTTTCTGTTCAGTCTGTGAGGGTTGTGAATAAATATTTTCAGAATCCCATGATGATAGAAGCAGTAGCATGATGTCATATTGGAGACTCCAGCAAGGTCAGGAGCTGGACCGAGGGGGTGTTAATGGAAACACAAGAGAGAAGCAGGGCTTGAACTACACCACGGTGAGCAGGCAACTGCCTACAGAGGGCTGCTTTCAGGGTGAAAACTCCTTCTCCACCTATCCCATCTGTTAACTCCTCCCTGCCACCCGGGGGAGCAAGCGCCCGCACCTGGAACTACTGAGAGCCCAAATAAGGACGCTCTGGCTGGGGCTTCCCAGCCTCGTTCTTTTCTCACAACGTGCTCAGCCGTGCTGCCCGCTCTGTTTCAATTCACGTACTATCTGCTTGCTCCGCGGCTTCCCCCTCACTCCTCTTCAGTTTGCTTTGACATTCTGACTCCAACTAGTGCTTCGTTATATAGTTCCATGTCCTCTGGCCGAATTTCAGATACCCCTCAATTTGGGATCTCCACCCCTTACTTCATTGTGCTTGCCACCTGCCGCTAGGAATGGCCCTTCAGCTCCCAAACTCCGATAGGAGAGGGGCCCTAGTCTGTGCTTCCACATCCCGGCCAACATCTTAACCGCAACTCATGAGAAACCTTGCGCTAGAACCACCAAGCTGAGCCATTCCTGAATCCCTGATCCCCAGGAACTGTGAGATAATAAATGTTTGTGTTGTAAGCTGCTAACTACAAGGTACTGTTGTTACCTAGTAAGAGATAAGTAAGTTCCTGATTTCTTCCTACGTTGATTCATTTGACCCGAGAAATAATTATTGAGCTCTATTGGCTCAGTTGCAAAGCAAAGTCTGTGGCAGGGTATGCAGCACAAGCATCTGTGGACAGAAGAAAACGGCTACATCCCAGGCTTACAGCCACAAACGGGCATCTCCCAGCCTTAGTTGTAGAACAGCCCCTATTTCCAAAGAAGCTGCATTTAACGCACCCCTATCAGACAAAGGGGAAGTACCCTATTTTTGAGTATTTTAGGGACAGAGATTGTATCAATTCGCCCAGAGTTGTTTTCACATCTCATTACTTTGTTTAGGAAGTTAATTTCCACCCTCCCGCAAAGTTCTTGCTATGATTTGTGTCCTTTTATTCTTATCACTTCTTTGGTGAAGTCGGGAAACATGCTCAGTATAACAAAGCCTTCACCGACTCCAAATTACCCATTTCAGCATCTACATAATTAATTTTTAAAGGACACAGATCCCACTGTGCTAAGTACAACAGAAATAAATAATGTATATCTATGCATTTCTCATGTGCTTGTCCCTAGCCATAGTGCATGGGTGAGAGTATTAATCAATCCCAATTTGGGCTCAGAGACCAACCCAGTGATGCAGTGTTTTAACCGTTTGGTACAAGTATGCTTCCTTCAGTATGTAATTCTTTTTAATGCTTAGACCCACAGGAGAAAAAAGTGTAAGCCATCAGCCTTAGTTTCCTGTCATTTGTTTCCTACGCATCCCTGTTGGTACATTGCTACTGCACATTCTGATGTATGACTTTCTTCTTCAATACAAGAATTTTAAGTGAAGTGTGATTTTTCCATGATAACTTGTATAGACTATACAGCAGCTTTGAATTCTTGAATAAATTATTATTATAGTCATGGCACATGACCTAGGCCACTATATTAGACAGCTGAGGGGAAAATACTTTCTTTAAATCGGCTGTAACTTTTCATTCCAGTAGAAAATAATTTGTTGGGCAAATGAGTAAATACATTTGAATTGTAATTCTATTCAAACAGTTTCCTCCAGAGCCAGCTTTTAAACCATGTTTACTGAAGACGCAGGTATGCCAATCGTTTATTAAAAGACCTACTGACCACAAGTTGCATAAATTAGACTCCCTAAATATAGTCGTTTTTCCAATGAAATTCCTTAGCCTTTTGGTCACAGGAGCAAAAGTGAATCATTTTTCTTTGCAGATTCACTTTTTAGCTACCAAAAAATGTATGATGTTTGAACATTGGAATTATTCCTGAGTGGTCAGGCATTTTTTAATATATAATTTTAGAGACTGGGGGCCCAGTGAGTGAGAGAGAAGATAAATGGATCTTTGGCAACTAACTTTAGACCCTGTGGCAGAGTATACAATTGTCCAATATGAACAGGCTTCTAAAAATAACCATGGGCAAACAGTGCCCGCATGGTAAATTAAAATACCTCCTACTGAAGACAACGGAGCTTCATATATATTTAGTGTTTTGGGTAGGACAGAAACCCGAGTCTGTTAGATGAGACTCTTAACCAGTCTCAGTCCTGTTTTAGTTGAAGGCAAGTTGTCAAAGAGATAGTAAGCCCGAAGAAATAACATAAGTTCACATTTATTTTTAGTTTCCAATTTCTCTACACAGTAGAGTCTTAAGAGGCAAAAAAGCACGTTTCATAAATGAGTCAATTCATAGAACAGCTTTGTCAGACAGGTTATGTTGACAGAAAGATAGGTTGTGGGGTTGAAGAATGTCTCTCTGCACTTGAAATTCAGTGTGTGTTAATTTTGGAGAGAAATATTTATGTTACCATTGCAAATGTTTAACTTATAAAAGCCATGCTGTAGGGCTTCCCTGGTGGCGCAGTGGTTGAGAGTCCGCCTGCCGATGCAGGGGACACGGGTTCGTGCCCCGGTCTGGGAGGATCCCACATGCCGCGGAGCGGCTGGGCCCGTGAGCCATGACCGCTGAGCCTGCGCGTCCGGAGCCTGTCCTCCGCAACGGGAGAGGCCACAACAGTGAGAGGCCCGCGTAACGCATTAAAAAAAAAAAAAAAAAAAAAAAAAAAAAAAAAAAAAAAAAAAGCCATGCTGTGGAAGAGGGAAAGGCTGATGGGTAAGGCTTATGCAGCAAAAATATCTGGTTCTAATGTTTATAATAATCTTTTGTTTTGATAAAAGAACAAAAATACACATTTTCAGCATGTGTGTTTTTGAAAAATACCAGATGAAGCATTTGTTTAGTTTGGTTTGAAAAGGAGTTTAAACTCAGAGTTAAGAAAAAAATTCACTCTGGAAATGAATTTTGATTAATTTCTTTCATAAAGAGTAACTAAGGCAAATACTCTGTCCAGTGCATTAACTATGAGCCATGCATGCTATTTAAATTTATCTAAAATTAAATAAAATTAAAATTTCAGTCGCATGTGCCACATCAAGTGCTCAGTGGCCACGTGGGCCTAGTGGCTACCACATTAAAGAGCACAGATAGAGAACATTCTCATTTTCACAGAAAGTTTTACTAAACAGCACTGCTCTATATCCCACCTGGAGAATAGACAAAAATAAGTCCCACCTAAAATTGTTACCTAGGGGGGGCTTCCCTGGTGGCTTAGTGGTTGAGAGTCAGCCTGCCGATGCAGGGCACACGGGTTCGTGCCCCGGTCCGGGAAGATCCCACATGCCGCGGAGCGGCTGGGCCCGTGAGCCATGGCCGCTGAGCCTGCGCGTCCGGAGCCTGTGCTCCTCAACGGGAGAGGCCACCACAATGAGGAGCCTGCGCACCGCAATGAAGAGTAGCCCCCCGCTCACCACAAATAAAGCCCATGCGCAGCAACGAAGACCCAACGCAGCCAAAAATTTAAAATAAATAAATTTAATTTAAAAAAAAATTAGAATATGATAAAATTGTTACTTAAATTCAGTACCTAAGAGAAGATACAGGAGTTCACTGGAAAAAGTAAAGATATTTTAAAAATAGAGAGGCACCTGAAGATTCTCATGCTACATAATGGTATAAAAGTAGCGGGGTGACCCACCAAAGATTTAAATTCTGTTTTGAATTGTGTTGTTGTTGGTAGTAGTGGTGGTTATTTACTTGTTGCATTAGCAAGATAGATTCCAGAGATTCCTTTGAATTATGCTGGGCAGGATGACTGATCAGGGAAGCAGAGAAAATATTGATATTTCCCACTAAAAATAATTTTGACCCAATCAAAGGCAAGTAAGCTCTGTTTTCTGATGAAGGGTGTGGAATGAATACTCGATGTCTTGAAAGTTGGAAAGGAAAGGAGATTGGCCAACCCCTCCCCAGCCTCCCCGAATTTCTGAGACTGGCAAGAGTAGTTGCGTATTCAGTGATGGACTGACCCTCTAATCAGCTCAAGCACAGCACTTCTGGGCAGAACTTGGCTGCCAAGGCACTTAGGTGATCTCCAGAGACCTCAAGGGAAGGAATCCTGTGTCAAGCTGAGCCACCCACCTACGTGGCCTCCTTTGAAAGCTTAGGATGACCTGTCGCAGAAGTTGGCTGAGGGTGACTTCCCTGCAGCTCTGGACAGTCAAATGGGCACACAAAAGCAGCAGTGTGTAGCAGCAAGGAATGATGACCACAAGGCAACAGCAGATCTTAAGACACAAAGTTCCTCCCCAGATGGACGTGAAAGTGGATTGCCCTCTTTGTTGTATAGAAAGCCACCACACGTTTTGGATGAGCAAAGGGATTGTGGGAACCCCAAGAGTGTATTCTAGGATTTCCTTCCCATCTGGCGTGAAGAGGTTTAAGCAGTTTTCATTTACCTCGGGAAAATGAAAATAGACTTGATGTTAGACTTGAACCACATGTGGTAGAGTAGTTAATACTTTTCTCATGAAGACATGGACAGCTGTAGGGTAACAGCTCACCCCTGAGCAGTTTGTATAAATATCCCAAGTTTAGAAATACTTCAATTGGCAAGAAACTCAAATAACTGGTAAATTAGCAGATGAGACATGCCCATCTGCTGAGAAAACTTAATTCAGAGAGTGAACCAGTGAAGTTAATTTTAAAACACTTTTTGAGTAAATAAAAAATTTAAAGATATAAATTCCCATAAGTTATAATTTTTATTAACAATTTTCAAACCCGTAATATCTCAATGAATAACATATTTGAAAATATTGACTTTTTGTTTATTAAGTTCTAAATTAACTTTTTCAGTTCTTTGGGCAGGTTTGATCTGCCTTGCAAATCATTGGTTTCTGTACATAACAGACTTTGTGTGTTAAAATTCATGGCAAAAATTGTCCTATTTTCAGATGAATTAACCCATCTTCAAAATTGTGGGATTTTCTAGAATAGAATAAAATAGAATTTGCTTTTACTTAGATTTTGGAAAATAGTTCTGTTAATTTAAAATATTCTCGTAATTGTCATAACTTTTTAAATGATCATGATTTGAAATATTTGACTCATTTTAATTCACATGCTTTTCTTAGAAACTTAGCTCCTTTTATAATTATAAAATTATGTTAATTTTTGTACATAGATTATTAATGTCACAAATTTACAAATGCATCAGATTGGTATTAATATGCATAACATTTCAATGTTTTCTCTTCCTCTATGTGCTCCAGTTCCCTGAAACCAATTTATTAGCTGTAGCTATTAGACATTTCCCTGACTAGTACCATATGAAAGTTTTTAATTGTTCAGTTCCCTGGTTTCCCAGAAGAAATGTTTATCAAAATATGTTTTTGGATAGGGTATGCTGAGCCTCACTCAACCCCACCCTATCTCCAAAGTCTGCTGTTCCCACTTTAAATCCTGGTTTCAGGATATTCATGATGATAAAAGGCAAAAGAGCTATAGTAATTCTCTTTGAGTTTTTTACTAAAAGTTTACAAAATTACTGTCTTAGACAGAGCTACATACTCATACAACTGTTCAATTTTGTGTGGTGTCGAGAATGACTGGCAAGTAAGTTCAAGACTAAAATAAAGATGGGATATTAAAAAAAAAAAACTTTCACATTTGAGCTGGCTAGTGGACTTGCTGAATTACTAAGTGGGCAGACTAAACATGCTTGGGCACCAAAAAAATGAGTGAGAAAGAGAAAGAAATTTAAGTTCAGTTTCAGTGAATTTATCCAGAATATTATAATCTGAAAATCCAGGGGAAAAAGTATTTTAATTTCTCTTTAATGTAAATCGTGCATATTCCAGCTTAATATTATTTTAATTTTTATCCGTACGTTTTGGAAAAGGGGCACCATTTTTTCCAACGGGTAGAGGCTCTAAGGGCAACAACTTTAGTAGGTGTCATAGTATCCAAAAGAGATGTGTTTCCACCATCAAGTCAGGCCATATCTGTCAGGCAATAGTGCATTTCTGTTCAGATGTAATGAACATATGTCCTCAGCAATGCCAGCCAAGGACTCAGGTGGGAGGAAATTCCCGAGGAAGTAGTACTTACTACCCTAACATACCCCTGGGTTTCAGGCCCCTGTCGAGATGTCTTATGTATTCCTGACAAATCCAGGTCTCTATGTCTCCATTACCATTAGAAGAATTCATAGACTTTTTTTCCAACCTGCCATAACCCGGCTCTTAGGAGATTTCACCCACCAAACTGGCATTTCTTTCTGGTTGGTTGTGAATGAAACTCAGCATATACTAGGTGAGCCTGAGCCAGGGCCCCAGAAAACACTTCCTTCTTTTCCAAAGAAGGTGTGAGTATCACCAGGTTACCCCTTTCCCAGTTGGAACCCCTATCTTTGCCAGGGTAACCTTCTTTTTCCCTCCTCTTAGCCACTACTTCCTGCCTCTATCAGTAGATTCTCTACCTAATAAGATGAGCAATTCTCTTCTGGGGGCTTTTAACACATGCATAATTCAATCACTAAGATTTTATGTGCTGAAAGAAAGATTTGTCTCCTGCCAGGAGTTCAAAAAGCACAGCTACTTTCCAAGTCTCTCAACCTCTAACCCTGTAAGAAAAGGTAAAATTTCTTTCAGTGAACCAACCCAGAATTTTGTTTTCATTTAGACAGATATGAACAGTGTCTTAAATAAAACCATTGTGATGCTAGCAAAACCCTCAGCTTTCTCAATCCAAATTGAAAGAATTCATAGGCCCAAAATTCTGGCCTCAGTTACAGGATATGTATGATGATGATACAAGTCTTACACGATGAACACAGGCATCACTCCAGTTGACTTAATCTGGCAAGATCTTCCTTCGGTATGAGTATGAGTTTGGGCCTTGAGCCAGCAATCAAAAGGGATTGTACATTTAAATGATTACCTCATTTAGTGAAGTCTGCTTTTTGGCTAGGTCAGACGCACCTTCTCCAAAATTTATTCAGAATGCATTTGAATCATTCTAGCCGTGTGACCTTGGAAAAATTATTTAATCTCTCTGTAGCTCTGTTTCTTCATCTGTAGAGTGACGTAAATTATAATATTTACCTCACAGGCTTATTAAGCAAGTTAACATATATAAAGCACTTGGATTACCTGGCACATAATAAAATCTATATAAGTATTAGCTATTATTATCATTACTTTTTTTTTTTTTTTCCTGCGGTACGCGGGCCTCTCACTGCTGTGGCCTCTCCCGTTGCGGAGCACAGGCTCCAGACGCACAGGCTCAGCGGCCATGGCTCACAGGCCCAGCCGCTCTGCGGCATGTGGGATCTTCCTGGACCGGGGCACGAACCTGTGTCCCATGCATCGGCAGGCGGACTCTCAACCACTGCGCCACCAGGGAAGTCCTATTATTACTATTTTTATTAGGTTGGTAGAGGGAAGCTGGAAACACTTTACATTTATTCTGAACCCATGTAATTATCTAGATAATACAATTTCCACTTAGAGAATATTTTAAGATGTATTTTTTTTGTACTTAAATATTCTCCAAATAACTATCTTAAATCAAATATAAACCCCTCTGGAAACAGTTTCTTTTTAGAAGAAAAAATATTTTGCGAATGAATGGCTTATCTTTGGAAGATGAAGGAAGAGATAAAAATAGGAGGGACATTCACTGAAAAATCTTGACATAAGCTCCTAATTACTACTTGGGTTGTAAAGTTTTGTTTTTCATTAACCTGCATAAAGGTAACCACAGTTAAATACCTTGGTGAATTCTAACATTTATTTTTCAATTTACTTTAATATCACTTTGGCAATTTAAAAATCATTAAAATATACTTTTTAAACTGATAAAATACCTCTTGGAAAAAAATATTTCTGGTTTAAAAATGAACAGTCTTGGAACTTATGGTTTTTGTTATGATTGTATGCTGATACTGGACCAATTCTGCTATGGTAAAACACTAGAAAACTGGGTAAAATATTTGAAACAACTATGTTCAGATATTGGACTACAGGCAGTACAGGACTATTATCCTTGAGGGAAGGAAAACAAGTAAAGTAAACCTACAATTACCCAGACTGACTGCATGGAAGCATCTTCCAGGCCAGGGGATGGAAGGAAGAACCCAAGCAAAGCACAGTAGTCTCACTGAGCAAAAAGACAGAGATCAGAGGCAAAGGGGGCTGAGGCAGCTAGAATGGGAGGTACACAGAATAAGGACTCCAGAAATCTTCACAGGGATCCCTTTAAGTCTTTAGCTAAATACTTACCTGTATCTGCATAGGGTCACACTCAATGAGACCAGGCAAAGATAACTACCAGGAAACTATAAACTGAAAAACCACTGGAGTATCCATAGAATTAGAAGACATTCAACTTCTGTACTTGAGCTAGAGTGGAGAAACATCCTTGAACAATTGGGCATTAGTAGAGGCTCCAGAAAGGCTCTGCCAAGACTAGAGCTGAATTACCACTACAATATAGGTTATGCTACACATGCCCTACCAAAGCTTTAAGACAAGCCTCAAAAAGATTAAGGGGAGCTGCAATAGATTAACTGCTCACAGGAATAAAACCCAACCTTCTTCAAAGAAAGATAACAAAATTCATACACTTAATAAGATGAGATTCACAATAGAAGGCATACAATAAAAATTTACTGGAAGTGCAAGGATCAAGAAAATGTGACCCATAACCAGGAGGAAATCAGTTAATGGAAGCATAACCAGAATTGACAGAAACAATAAAATTAATAGATAAGGACTATAAATCACCTTTAATGAATATAATTAAAGATTTAAGGAAAACATATACAATGAAGAGAGAAATGGACATTATAAAAAAAAAGCCAAGTCAAATTTCAAGAGCTGAAAATTAAAATATCTGAAATTAAAAATTCACTGAACTTAATATACTAGACACTGCAGAAAAAGGAATGAGTGAACTTGAAGACAGTGCAATGGAAACTATCAAAACTGAAGTAGGAATAGAAAAAGAGATTAAAAAAAAGACAAACCTCAAATACTAATGTATTTTCTCAGTGCAAGAAGCCAGACACAAAACAAAAAATGTTGTGTGATCCCATTTATATGAAAAGTGAAGACAAGGCAAATCATAGAGATAGAAAATATGCTAGTGATTGCTTAGGTCTAGGGGTAAAAATGGGGGGTGACTATAAAAATGTGCAAGATTCCTTTTGGGAATGTTGGAAATGTTCTAAAATTGTGGCAATGGTGCACATCTCTGCAAAACTAAAAAATCCTGTGGTTAGATTATATACTTAAAATGAGTGAATTTTATGGTATGTAAATCATAACTCAAGGTATTTTAAAAAATCAACAGCAAAGCATACATTGCTTAAGGAACAATGTCAAGTGGTCCAACATATATGTGATTTGAATCTCAGAAAAGGTAGAAGTCAGAAAAAAATTTTGAACAAGTTATTGAGGTATAATTGACTTACCAAAACCAAAAGAGCATGTTTGATGTATTTTTGATGTATCTCCAAACTCTCCTTGAGTTTGGAGATAATTTACATCCATGAAACCATCTCCATAATCAATGCCATAAACATATCCATCACTTCCAAGAGAAAAAAAATTTTCATGGCTGAAATTTTCTAGATTTAACTAAAAATATTAATCCAGTGATCTAAAGAGCTCAACATACTTCAAAAAAGAAAACCAAGGCAAAGACACATTATAATCAAATTGTTACAAAAATCACAATTATTATAAAGAAACATTTTTAAATTAGCTAGACAAGAAAAGACTACAGGGTCTGGGGACTTCCCTGGTGGTGCAGTGGTTAAGAATCCACCTGCCAATGCAGAGGACACAGGTTCAAGCCCTGGTCTGGGAAGATCCCACAGGCCACGGAGCAACTAAGCCTGTGTGCCACAACTACAGAGACTGTGCTCTAGAGCCCGTGAGCCACAACTACTGAGCCCATGTGCTGCAACTACTGAAGCCTGCATGCCTAGAGCCCATGCTCTGCAACAAGAGAAGCCACCGTGATGAGAAGCCCGTGCACCGCAACAGAGTAGCCCCTGCTCACCGCAACTAGAGAAAGCCCACGCACAGCAACAAAGACCCAATGCAGACAAAAATAAATAAATAAATGTATATATTCCCAAAAAAGACTACAGGGGTCTGAAGTTAAGAATAAACTGACTTTTCATAAGAAACAATGCAAGCCAGAAGACAATGGAAAACCATTTACAAAGTGCCAAAAGAAAGATAAGTCTGTCAAACTAGAAATCTATAAAAATATCATTCACAATGAAAGTAAAATAAAGATATTCTCAGACAAACAAACCTGAAAGAATTTCTTGTCCGCAAAACTTGTACTACAAAAAATGTTAAAAGAAGTTCTTCAGGCTAAAACAAAATAATACTAAATAAAAATTCAAATATATACAAAATAATAAAGAATGCCAGGGGCTTCCCTGGTGGCGCAGTGGTTGGCAATCCTCCCACCAGTGCAGGGGACACAGGTTCGAGCCCTGGTCCGGGAAGATCCCACATGCTGCTGAGCAACTAAGCCTGTGTGCCACGACTACTGAGCCTATACTCTAGAGCCCACAAGCCACAACTATTGAGCCCGCGAGCTACAACTACTGAAGTCCACGTGCCTAGAGCCTGTGCTCTGCAACAAGAGAAGCCACCGTGATGAGAAGCCCGTGCACCGCAACAAAGAGTAGCCCCCAATCGCTGAAACTAGAGAAAGCCTGCACACTGCAACAAAGACCCAATGCAGCCAAAAATAAATAAATAAAATAAGTAAATTTTTAAAATGCCATAAATGGTTAATATGTAGTACAATATAAAATACATTTTACCATTTTAAAATTATGCAAAGGATTGTTGATTTTCTGTACCAAAAAATGACAATTTTCTGAGATTAATCACATTTTTAGAAATAAAATTAACAAGAAATCAATTAAGAAAAAGCATGAGGAGGGGAAATAGGAAATATACTGTTGTAATTTGGGTTTTTATGTATGAAATGATATAACATTATGTGAAGAAGGCTGTGATAAGTTAAATATGTATACTGTAAACCTTAGAGCAGTCACTGGAGGAAAAAAAAAAGAATGTGGAGGTATAGATAATAGTTCAATAGAGAAAGCTAAATAAAATTCTAAGACAATTCAACCTATAAAAAGGCATAGAATAAAGGGGAAAAGGAAGCCAAAAAGGTTAGAAAGAGAAAACACATAGAAAGATGGTAGTATTAAACCACCTTTAATGTGTGCTGGAGCTGATTGATGCCACCTCATGAAATTGAATGTATAGCTTTCCCAACTCTCCATCTAGTGATAACATGTTGGTAGTTTGAAACCAACATTGGTGGGAATATTTACACAGTGAAAATCAGTAGATGCTAAAAGTTAGGACTTTTTATTTTGGAAAGCCTACTTACCATCATACCACTGACTTAAACCATATAAAAATTACATAAAATATAAAATGAATAAACTCTCTAATTAAAAGGCAGAGAATGGCATATCAATATAACATAATACTCAACTATGATGCTATTTAAACAAAATACGCCTTAACAGAGATAGGTTATAAGTAAAAAAAAAAAAAAAAAAAAAAAGGATACTATCCAACATTGTTCTGGAGATTCTAGCCTGGACAGTTAGATAACATAAATAAATAAATAACATCCAAATTAAAAAAGGAAGAAGTATTTAAAACTTTCTCTATTCACAGAAGACATGATCTTGTATATAGAAAACCTAAGAAATTCATGAAAACGCTATTAGAACTATTAAGCTTAGAAAGGCTGAAGGATATAAAATCAATACACAAAATGTATTTATATTGTTTGCTTCTATACAGCAGCAATGAACAATCTAAAAATCATACTAACGGGACTTCCCTGGTGGCACAGTGGATAAGAATCCGCCTGCCAATGTAGGGGACACAGGTTCGAGCCCTGGTCCGGGAAGATCCCACATGCCACGGAGCAACTAAGCCCGTGCATCACAACTTACTGAGCCCACGTGCTGCAATTACTGAAGCCCGCATGCCTAGAGCCCATGCTCCACAGCAAGAGAAGCCACCACAATGAGAAGCCCATGCACCACAATGAAGAGCAGCCCCTGCTCACCGCAACTAGAGAAAGCTCACACACAGCAATGGGGACCCAATGCAGCCAAAAAAATAAAATAAAATAAAATAAAAACATTTTTAAATAAAATAAAAATCATACTAAGAAAGCAATTCTATTTGTAATAGCATCAAAAATAATAAGAATATTTATGAATATTTTAACAAAGGAAGTATAAGACTTTTGTAGTTCGTTAAAACTTCAAAATGTAGTTAAAAGAAATTAAAGAAGACCTAAATAAACGAAAAGATAGCTCATGTTCGTAGGTCATAAGACTTAATATTGTTAAGATTACAATACTTCCCAACTTTTCCTACAGATTCAACGCAATCCCTATCAAAATCCCAGTTGTCTTCTTTTGCAGAAATTGACAAACATCCTGAAATTCATAAGGAAATGGAGGGATTCAGATTAGACAAAACCATCTTTAGAAAGAGGCTGGAGGACTCACATTCCCTGATTTAAAAACTTATGACAAAGCAGCAATAATCAAGGCAGTAAGGTACTGGCTTTTATCAAGGTAAGTCATATGCTGAAATACAGGATGCATTTCAATAAATTTATAATGATCAAAGTCACATGGAATGTTTTTCAGTTACAATGGAATTAGAAATTAATTACTAATTAAAATATCAAAAATTTCCCAAATAGTTGGAAATTAAAAAATATTCTGAATAATCATCAGTCAAAAAAGTCATAAAGGAAATTAGAAAATATTTGAACCAAATTATAATGAAAACACAACATATCCACATTTGTGGGATTAGCAATAACTAGACAGAAAGTTGTAGCTTTAAGTGCTTATATAGAAAAAAATTTCTTTCAAATCCAAGTTTCTACCTCACGAAGATATAAAATTAGAGTAAATTAAGCCCCAAAAATAGAGGAAATTAATAAAAAAGAAAAAATCTGTGAAATAGAAACAGGGCAAACAATAGAGAAAATCAATAAAATTAAAAGATGGTTGGGACTTTCCTGATGGTCCAGTGGTTAAGAATCTGCCTTCCACTGCAGGGGATGAGGGTTCTTTACCTGGTCAGGGAACTAAGATCCTGCATGCCGCATGGTGCAGCCAAAAAATAAATAAATAAATAAAAGATGGTTTTTGAAAAGGGAAAGAGGAAAGTTGAATACATTTATTAATCATTGTATAAACAATAGATATGAATTAAATTACACCATTAAAAACTGGCAAAAGAATAAAATATTAAACAAGAGAAAAAGAGGATTAGAGGTATATGCAGATAGAGAGAGAGATAGCTGCGTTTGTATTTTTGTTCTAATACATAGAGTGTGTGTGTGTCTGTATGTGTGTGTGTGAATATAAATATATATAATTATAGCCAGGCTTATTATTTATATGAAATTATAGCCAGCCTTTTCATTGTTGGAAGACTCCCTGAAAAAATGACTGATTCCAGGGCTTGGGCAGGAAGAGCACAAGGGAGCCTGGAACACTGTATTAGTTTGCTATTGCTTCATACAAAACTCCACAAACTTAGCAGTTAAAAATAACACCCATTTATTATCTCAACATTTCTGTAGGTCAGAAGTCCAGGTATAGCTCAGATGGATCTCTGCTTAGCATCTCACTAGGCTGAAATCAAGGGGCCAACCAGGCTATGTTCTCATGTAGGGTTCAGAGTCCTCTTCCAAGCTCATGCAGGTTGTTGGCAAGATTCAGTTCCTTGTGATTGAAGACTGAAACCCCCGTTTTCTTTCTGGCTGGCAGTGGTGATTTCTCTCAGATCCCAAAAGCCACCCAAAGGCCCTTTATGACCCTCTTACTTCAAGGTAGCATTCTTCTTCAGAGCCAGCAGGACAATCCCTGCAGAGAGTTTTGTATAATGTTTTTATAATGTAACAGAGCTTTATATCATGTAACACAACCATGGGAATCACTATCCTGCCCCCTTCCAAGGGGAGATGATGTATATTCTTTATCCATTCGTCTGTCAATGGGCATTTAGGTTGATTCCATGACCTGGCTATTGTAAATAGTGCTGCAGTAAACATTGGGGTGCATGTGTCTTTTGGAATTATGGTTTTCTCTGGGTATATGCCCAGTAGTGGGTTAGTTGGGTCATATGGTAATTCTATTTTTAGTTTTTTAAGGAACCTCCATACTGTTCTCCATAGCGGCTGTATCAATTTACATTCCCACCAACAGTACAAGAGGGTTCCTTTTTCTCCACACCCTCTCCATCATTTGTTGTTTGTAGATTTTCTGATGATGCCCATTCTAACTGGTGTGAGGTGGTACCTCATTGTAGTTTTTTTTTTTTTTTTTTTTTTTTTTTTTTTTTTTTAAATTTTTTAATTTATTCTTTTTGCGGTATGCGGGCCTCTCACTGCTGTGGCCCCTCCCGTTGTGGAGCACAGGCTCCGGACGCGCAGGCTCAGCGGCCATGGCTCACGGGCCCAGCCGCTCCGCGGCACGCGGGATCTTCCCGGACCGGGGCACGAACCCGTGTCCCGTGCGTCGGCAGGCGGACTCTCAACCACTGCACCACCAGGGAAGCCCCTCATTGTAGTTTTGATTTGCGTTTCTCTAATAATTAGTGATGTTGAGCAGCTTTCGTGTGCTTCTTGGCCATCTGTATGTCGTCTTTGTAGAAATGTCTATTTAGGTCTTCTGCCCATCTTTGGATTGGGTTGTTTGTTTTTTTAATATTGAGCTGCATGAGCTGTTTTTGTATTTTGGAGATTAATGCTCTGTCCGTTAATTCGTTTGCAAATATTTTCTCCCATTCTGCTGTGTTGTCTTTTCATCTTGTTTATGGTTTCCTTTGCTTTGCAAAAGTTTTTAAATTACATTAGGTCCCATTTGTTTAGTTTTGTTTTTATTTCCATTACTCTACGAGGTGGATCAAAAAAGATCTTGCTGTGATTTATGTCAAAGAGTGTCTTCCCCTGTTTTCCTCAAAGAGTTTTACAGTGTCCAGTCTTTTATTTAGGTCTCTAATCCATTTTGAGTTTATTTTTGTGTATGGTGTTAAGGAGTGTTCTAATTTCATTCTTTTACATGTAGCTGTCAAGTTTTCCCAGCACCAGTTATTGAAGAGACTGCCTTTTCTCCATTGTATATCCTTGCCTCCTTTGTCGTAGAGTACTTGACCATAGGTGTGTGGGTTTATCTCTGGGCTTTCTATCCTGTTCCACTGATCTATATTTCTGTTTTTGTGCCAGTACCATACTGCCTTGATTACTGTAGCTTTGTAGTATAGTCCGAAGTCAGGACGTCTGATTCCTCCAGCTCCGTTTTTTTCCCTCAGGACTGCTTTGGCTATTCCGGGTCTTTTGTGTCTCCATACAAATTTTAAGGTTTTTTGTTCTCGTTCTGTAAAAATTGACATTGGTAAATTGATAGGGATTGCATTGAATCTGTAGATTGCTTTGGGTAGTATAGTCATTTTGACAATATTGATTCTTCCAATCCAAGAACATGGTACATCTCTCCATCTGTTTGTATCGTCTTTAACTTCCTTCATCAGTATCTTACAGTTTTCTGCATACCGGTCTTTTGTCTCCCTAGGTAGGTTTATTCCTAAGTATTTTATTCTTTTTGATGCAATGGTAAATGGGAGTGTTTCCTTAATTTCTCTTTCAGATTGTTCATCATTAGTGTATAGGAATGCAAGAGATTTCTGTACATTAATTTTGTATCCTACAACTTTACCAAATTTATTGATTAGCTCTAGTAGTTTTCTGGTGGCATCTTCTCTATGTATAGTATCATGTCATCTGCAAACAGTGACACTTTTACTTCTTCTTTTCCAATTTGTATTCCTTTTATTTCTTTTTCTTCTCTGACTGCCATGGTTAGGACTTCCAAAACTATGTTGAATAATAGTGGCTAGAGTGGACATCTTTGTCTTGTTCCTGATCTTAGAGGAAATGCTTTCAGTTTTTCACCATTGAGAATGATGTTTGCTGAGGGTTTGTCATATATGGCCTTTATTATGTTGAGTTAGGTTCCCTCTATGCCCAGTTTCTGAAGAGTTTTTATCATAAATGGGTATTGAATTTTGTCAAAAGCTTATTCTGCATCTATTGAGATGATCATATGGTTTTTATTCTTCAGTTTCTTAATATGGTGTATCACATTGATTGATTTGCATATATTGAAGAATCCTTGCATCCCTGGGATACATCCCACTTGATCATGGTATATGATCCTTCTAATGTGTTGTTGGGTTCTGTTTGCTGGTATTTTGTTGAGGCTTTTTGCATCTATATTCATCAGTGACATTTGTCTGTCATTTTCTTTTTTCATACTATCTTTGTCTGGTTTTGGTATCAGGGTGATGGTGGCCTCATAGAATGAGTTTGGGAGTGTTCCTTCCTCTGCAAAGTTTTGGAAGAGTTTGAGAAAGATGGGTGTTAGCTCTTCTCTAAATGTTTGATAGAATTCACCTGTGTAGCTGCCCGTGAAGCCGTCCTCACGTGCTGAGTAGGTCATCTTGGAAAGATCTGGGAGCTCACACACAGAACAGGACCTTATGGACTTGCGTAATTACTGTAATTTTGTGTATAATGGTTTCTTACAAGATTTCACACCTTTACAATTCTGATGCTTTTTAAATTAAAAAAAAAAAACTAAGAACTCTTTAACATTTCCCCTTAACTGTACTAAAATGAGAAAGTACCTACAAAAGCATATTGCTTTTTCAGATTATTAAGTTATCTTTTCTAATAACTTGGCTATTGTAAATTTTCAGGGAGTTTAGTGGACCTCAGAGCCATACCTTTCCTGATATCTCATCTGTGTATCTGTTTCCAGAAGCTGATTTCACAGGGTTTGGGGCGGGTGGCTGCATGTTTCTGTGCGTGGCTGTGTCAGCTCATCTCTGGAATGTTGAGAAACAGCAAACCTACAGATGCATCTTTCTCTTGTCATAAAGAAATTTGAATTACAAACTTCAACCAGGGAACAAAACACGTTTCTTGGTTTTCCTCAGTGTTTATGTATCACCTGACATGTTTTTTCCCCCAAAGATGATTAAAAGCAACATCTGAATAGAAATTGTTGGATTTTAAATAACAATTTATTTTAAAAGGTTTAAATTTTACCAGCCTAAGGAAAGTGAGAAAATAAACCAATTAAAAGGCAGGGTGGGTGGAGGGAGTAGCTTTCTTTGATTTGAATAATCAGGAACATTTTGTTTGTTGAACTTTACCATCTGAGCAGTTCTTTCTATGTCCCAGGAAAAGTCATTGAAATGGAACAATATTTGTATAAAGCCTGAGATGAAAATAGTGATATTAGCTTAAGGACTGCAAACTAGAAAGCTTTTCACTGTGAGACACAGTATACTGCTTCTTGTCATGTATTTTCCAAGTGCTTCTGAAGTGCAAAAGAGAGAAAATACTTGCTAATTTATTTGACTGTACAAATAAGCTTTGATAATTTTAAAAATATTTTCATAAACGTACTTTTGCAAATTAGAGAATTTCATTTGTTCTGTGGAGTCTGTTCCATTGTACATCACAACAGACTTTTCACTTTCTAGCACAAACAGTTAAGTTATCAGAACATGGAGATCTTGGCAATTTGGGGTGATTGGTGTTATAGACCCTGTCAGTGGGTTACATTAAAGTGGCGACGAGTTCCAACATCTAATGTGATGTGAAGGTTTTTTTTAATGTGTAAAACAAAATTTTTCTAATCTAAATACAACAGATGTAAAAAATCAAGTGTGTTTCTTTAGGTTTACTTGATAGAAATTTCTGTAAATTGTATTTTATATTGAAAAGTGTGATATCACTGTGCATTGAAACATAGAACTTCATAGCTTTGTTACTTGAAGTAGAATAAACACCTACAGAAGGGGAAAAAAAAAGTCCTGGACTTTTGTTTGTTGGAAGATTTTTAATCACAGTTTCAATTTCATTACTTGTGATTGGTCTGTTCATATTTTCTATTTCTTCCTGGTTCAGTCTTGGAAGGTTATACCTTCCTAAGAATTTGTCCATTTCTTCCAGGTTGTCCATTTTATTGGCATAGAGCTGCTTGTAGTAGTCTCTTAGGATGCTTTGTATTTCTGCAGTGTCTGTTGTAACTTCTCCTTTTTCATTTCTAATTGTATTGATTTGAGTCCTCTCCTGCTTTTTCTTGATGAGTCTGGCTAATGATTTATCAATTTTGTTTATCTTCTCAAAGAACCAGATTTTACAGCCGCAAGGCACAGGATATTAGCTCAGTGCTTTGTGACAGCCTGGAGGGGTGGGATAGGGAAAGTGGGAGGGAGGGAGACGCAAGAGGGAAGTCATATGGGAACATATGTATATGTATAACTGATACACTTTGTTATAAAGCAGAAACTAACACACCATTGTAAAGCAATTATACCCCAATAAAGATGTTTAAAAAAAAAAAAAAAAGAACCAGCTTTTAGTTTTATTGATCTTTGCTATTGTTTCTTTGTTTCTATTTCAGTTATTTCTGCTCTGATCTTTATGATTTCTTTCCTTCTGCTAACTTTGGCTTTTGTTTGTTCTTCTTTCTCTAGTTCCTTTAGGTGTAAGGTTAGATTGTTTATTTGAGATTTTTCTTGTTTCTTGAGGTAGGCTTGTATTGCTATAAACTTCCCTCTTAGAACTGCTTTTGCTGCATCCCATAGGTTTTGGATCATCATGTTTTCGTTGTCATTTGTCTCTAGGTATTTTTTGACTTCCTCTTTGATTTCTTCAGTAATCTCTTGGTTATTTAGTAACATATTGTTTAACCTCCCTGTGTTTGTGTTTTTTACATTTTTTCCCCTGTAATTGATTTCTAATCTCATAGCTTTGTGGTCAGAAAAGATGCTTGATATGATTTCAATTTTCTTAAATCTACTGAGGCTTGATTTGTGACCCAAGATGTGATCTATCCTGGGGAATGTTCCATGTGCACTTGAGAAGATAGTGTAATCTACTGTTTTTGGATGGAATATCCTATAAATATCAATTAAATCTATCCAGTCTATTGTGTCATTTAAAGCTTGTGTTTCCTTGTTAGTTTTCCTTTTGGATGATCTGTCCATTGGTGCAAGTGAGGTGTTAAAGTCCCCTACTATGATTGTGTTACTGTCGATTTCCTCTTTTAGAGCTGTTAGCAGTTGCCTTATGTATTGAGGTACTCCTATGTTGGGTGCATATATATGTATAATTGTTATATCTTCTTCTTGGATTGATCCCTTGATCATTATGTAGTGTCCTTCCTTGTCTCTTGTAGCATTCTTTATTTTAAAGTCTATTTTATCTGATATGAGTATTGCTAGTATTGCTACTCCAGCTTTCTTTTGATTTCCATTTGCATGGAATATCTTTTTCCATCCCCTCACTTTCAGTCTGTATGTATCCCTAGGTCTGAAGTGGGTCTCTTGTAGACAGCATATATATATATATGGGTTTTGGTTTTGTATCCATTCAGCAAGGCTGTGTCTTTTGTTTGGAGCATTTAATCCATTCATGTGTAAGGTAATTATCAATATGTATGTTCCTCTTACAATTTCCTTAATTGTTTTGGGTTTGTTTTTGTAGGTACTTTTCTTCTCTTGTGTTTCCCACTTAGAGATGTTCCTTTAGCATTTGTTGTAGAGCTTGTTTCGTGATGCTGAATTTTCTTAGCTTTTGCTTGTCTGTAGTGTGTTTGATTTCTCCATCCAATCTGAATGAGATCCTTGCCAGGTAGAGTCATCTTGGTTGTAGGTTCTTCCCTTTCATCACTTTAAATATATCATGCCACTCCATTCTCGCTTGTAGGGTTTCTGCTGAAAAATCAGCTGTTAACTTTATGGGATTTCCCTTGTATGTTATTTGTCATTTTTCCCTTGTTTTTTTCAATAATTTTTCTTTGTTTTTAATTTTTGTCAATTTGATTACTATGTGTCTCAGTGTGTTTCTCCTTGCTTTTATCCTGCCTGGGACTCTCTGTGCTTCCTGGACTTGGGTGGCTATTTCCTGTCCCATGTTAGAGAAGTTTTCGATTATAATCTCTTCAAATATATTCTTGGGTCCTTTCTCCTTCTGGGACCCCTATAATGTGAATGTTGTTATGTTTAATGTTGTCCCAGAGGTCTTGTAGGCTGTGTTCATTTCTTTTCATTCTTTTTTCTTTATTCTGTTCTGCGGCAGTGAATTCCACCATTCTGTCTTCCAGGTCACTTATCCATTCTTCTGCCTCAGTTATTCTGCTATTGATTCCTTCTAGTGTAGTTTTCATTTCAGTTATTGTATCGTTCATCTCTGTTTGTTTGTTCTTTAATTCTTCTAGGTGTTTGTTCTTTAATTCTTCTAGATATTTGTTAAACATTTCTTGCATCTTCTCAATCTTTGCCTCCATTCTTTTTCTGAGGTCCTGGATCATCTTCACTATCATTATTCTGAATTCTTTTTCTGTAAGGTTGCCTATCTCCACTTCCTTTAGTTGTTTTTCTGGGGTTTATCTTGTTCCTTCATCTGGTACATAGCCCTCTGCCTTTTCATCTTGTCTGTCTTTCTGTGAATGTGGTTTTTGTTCCACAGGCTGCAGGATTGTAGTTCTTGCTTCTTCTGTCTGCCCTCTGGTGGATGAGGCTATCTAAGAGGCCTGTCCTTATAGGGTATCATTTATTGCTTTCAGGGATTAGGCCTGATATATTTTTCTTGGAGTTGACAGAGGAGGGCAGTATTTTGCCTATCACTATAACTACTAACAAAATTAAAATTTCAGATCACCAAAGGGAGAAAATCAAGCAGGCATACTAACGCAATGCAACCAAGTAAATTCTACTATAAAATGAAAAGGATCCTCAGATTGAATTAAAAGCACTTCTAAGTGTAAGCTAATAATGAAAGGCCCAATTCAAACAAACCAGTAAAAAGTTAAAAATGAAGGTTATGCACAAAAGATAAAGAAAGAAAAAGTGACATTATTGTATCAAAATAGAACTTAAGACAAAAATCATTAAATGGAACAAAGAATAATTTTATATTGATTAAAAGTAAAATCCACAACAAAAATATATTTAATAACATCTATATGACATACGTTTAAAATATATAAACAATTGTCAGATACAAAGTGAAACCACTGATGAGAATATACCTCCCTCTGTTTCTAAAGATGAAGTCGACAAAATTAATCAAGGAAATGGAGAAACTGAAAAAGCCAGTATAATTACAAAGATGCAGAGAAAATTTTTTGAATCAGCTCTGCCCGAGGTCACTTCAGTTTTTCTAGATGTATAAGAGAGAGTGACTGAAATGCTCTATATCTGGTAAGGAAACAGCAGCTAAAATGGTGGATTAATTAGCACAAGTCTGATGAGTTCATGTACAGCTTAAGTGAGCAAATTCAATTTCTTACAACAAATACCAGTGTGCTGGCAAAGGTTTTACAATCAGCAATCCAGGGGGGAAAAAGGGACTCTGTTTTGTACTATTTGTGCATTTCTGTGGTGTAAATACTCCCACCGTGGCTGATTTCACACTAACAATGTGAAGTTACTGAAGGTCGAGTTGGGGAGACATACACCCAATTGGCTCTCACAAGCCCTCTGAGTTGACTCCAGCCTATGACTGATGCACTTAATGACTTAGATAACAAGCACATTTTCCTTTTTACTGAACAAATTTAACAAGCATTCTGGTCACTAAAGTCTCATTGATAAACAGTGCATTCTTGGAGACATAACTAAAACTTTATAGGTAAACAGTTAAGTATCACAAAAATCCACCTGCCTTTCCTTATCATCAAACATAAAAATAGGAACTGATAATTACCCTAACAAGAAACAGAGCACATATAGATATAAACTTATGGCTCCCCCAGCCCATCTCCAATGGTGCTTGTTTTTTACTATTTCTCTGTGGCCACCTGAATATAAATGAATATAAAAAGAATGATTTCAACCTAGCATTTGAATACTTACACCTACAGATTATTCTCTTTTCAAAGCTTCTTATCAGATAAGATGGTAACCTAAAGTCTATCACTTTTTATTTATACACTCACATACACACATATAGAGATTTACACCCTACTGAGTATGTATTTCCCTTGAATATTAATTGTTAGTCCATAGGCAATTTAATAATCACAAATGTGAAAAAACTTAGAGAAGACGTGGTAAGATTGAACTTAAAATATATAGAGATATATTTATAAATCAATAAACAATTGCTTATTAGTTTTGTTGTAGGCTAATATTGAATAGGGGAAGAAGAGAGGGAAAGAGCCAGATTATTTTATGGGAAGAGAAGAAATTTAGATTCATGTAACAGATGGGAAAATGATGGACAAAACCGATCAGAAGAAAAAAGTTTTAGGTTAATGGTAACTACATAAATGTATTTGTTTTTAGAGCATTTATAAGCAGATAATTATATAATTATTCTTGGACATATTATGTATATGTGGCAATAGAAGCAGAATGTACTAAATTAGTGGATTTATGAGAACATGTATTGGTCAATTAGATGTATGAAGACACTGGCAGGACAAGATGGAGGCAACTGCTTGTTTTTAATCCTGCAACCACGAAAATGAGACACAGTTGTAGTTCATCAAATTGGAACAAAGGGCACAACTATGACAACTATTTAGTCACCATTTCTAATTGCCCTAATGATTTACTTAAGATTAAGTTTTGATGTGTGGTCTGTAGACTGATAGCAGCAGCATCAACTGAAAATTTCTCAGAAATGCAAATCTTGGACTACACTCCAGACCTAATGAATCAGAATTTCTGGAGGGGATGGGGGCACAGGAATCTGTGTTTTAATAAGCACTCCAGGTGAATTCTAAATGCTAAAAGAAGCATTGTATTAGTAGAAGCTCTTGAACAATGTAACTAAAGCAAGTGTTTTTTTAATCCAGTTTGTTTTCCTGATCCTGGCACTGACCTTGCATAAAAGGAAACATTAGATGGAGCTGGATACAGACATCAGCATTAGTAAAATTAAAATGGAATGTTTATATATTTAAGAAAACAAGAATAAATCTTCCCCACACTTCCGTATCTAGCTGTATTTATAAATATGAATATATGTGTATATGAGTGTTTCATATTACTATTAACTGGTATTATGCTTGATGTGGAAAAATTAGACATTCAGTGCAATCAGTTGTTACTATTATTTAATGTAACCAGTGCAATTAATCCCCAAATCAAAATAAATATGATAAATACTGGAAAGAATGGTACAAATTTACCATTATTTATAGATATGAATGCCTTTTTAGAGAAATAAACTTGCTTGAAAGAATCATGGGAAACACCTAACTATAAGTATGCCAGTTTTCCATAGCCTAATGTAGTTAACTAAAGATATTAAACTAAAACCTCAAAGCAGTTTTTTAGAAAAAATGCAACAAAACTATCCTAATATTCAACTATGAGCAAAAATAGCTATGAAAATTCTGAAAAAATTGGGGTCTTGGTTTACTATATATTATATGAACAAAGAAGAGAAAGAAATGAAAACATTGTAGTAGTGACGCCAGAATAGGAGGGTGAAACAATATAACAAAATGGGAAACATGGATTCAGAGGTATAGATGTAAAATAATTTAATATATGATAAAAGGGTCATTTCAAGATAGTGGAGAATGAAGGGTTTAGTCAATAAATGAGGTCCATACCCTTGGAAATATTCATATGCTTTGACCAGAGATATGTATGAATGGGTATCCCAAATATTTATTTATACGTTTTTAGTTCATGACAAGAGTGGCAGTTTATAGTGAGAAAAGGTATAGTTTATTGAATTCATAGAACTTGGATAATTTATTTTACAGGAAATACAGGACTATTTTGTAGGACTATTTTGTCCTCTCAAACAAAATAGTATTTTCTAGAATGATTAAAACAGTTAATGGATAGAAATGCAAATTAAAATTAAAATGAGAGGGGCTTCCCTGGTGGCACAGTGGTTGAGACTGCCTGCTAATGCAGGGGACACGGGTTCGAGCCCTTGTCTGGAAGGATCCCACATGCCGCGGAGCAACTAGGCTCATGAGCCACAACTACTGAGCCTGCGCGTCTGGAGCCTGTGCTCCGCAACAAGAGAGGCCGCGATAGTGAGAGGCCCACGCACCACGATGAAGAGTGGCCCCCACTTGCCACAACTAGAGAAAACCCTAGCACAGAAACAAAGACCCAATACAGCAAAAATTAATTAATTAATTAATTAACTCCTACCCCCAACATCTTCAAAAAAAAAAAAAGAAAACCACAGCTTAAAAAAAAAAAAAGAAATTAAAGTGAGATACTTTCTTAAACTTACCAAATGGAAAGTTTGAAATTGCACTATGTTGGTGAAGGTATAGGGGAGACAGAAACTCTTAAGTATTGCCTGTGGGTATATAAATTGGTATAAGCCCTTTAGAGGACTCTTTGGCAATATCCATGAAAATGAAAAATACTCATCCCCTTCAACTCACTGTATCAGTCAGGACTCTCCAGAAAAACAAAACTAATAGGATGTATGTATAAAGAAATTTGTTTTTAGGAATTGGTGCACATGATTAGGGGGGATGGCAAGTCCAAAATACATATGGCAGGCCAGCAGGCTGGAAACTCAGTCAGGAGTTAATGCTACAGTCATGAGACAGAATTCCTCCTTTTCTGGAAAACCTCAGTATTTTCTCTTAAGGCCTTCAACTGATTGGATGGGACCCATCCACATTATCAAAGATAACATTTACTTAAAGTCAACTGATTGTATTGAATATATGTTAACCACATCTACAAAATATCTTCACAGCAACACCTAGATTACTATTCGATCAAAGAACTGGGTACTATAGCCTGACCAGGTGATACATAAAACTAACCATCATACTCACCAATCTCACTTCTAAGTTTACTCTAAAAATATATTTGCACATGTAAAATTTTATACATATACACACATATTTATGGAAAATCTTTGCAGCATTGTTTTATAATAACCAAAGACTAGGAACAACCTAAATTTAAACAGAGGACTGGTTAAGTATTATATATATTGAGATGAAATATCTGAAATATTGTTAGGTTAAGAAAACTAGATACCATTTTGTGTGAAAATATCTTTAAAAAGTATTCACACTCGGGTTTCCCTGGTGTCGCTGTGGTTGAGAGTCCGCCTGCCGATGCAGGGGACACGGGTTCGCGCCCCGGTCCGGGAAGATCCCACATGCCGCGGAGCGGCTGGGTCCATGAGCCATGGCCGCTGAGCCTGCGCGTCCGGATCCTGTGCTCCGCAACGGGAGAGGCCACAACAGTGAGAGGCCCGCGTACCGCAAAAAAAAAAAAAAAAAGACTGACAGCACCAAGTGCTGGAGAGGATGTGGAGTAGCCATAATTCTCACACACTGTTGGTGGAAGGAATTAGAAAATGGTAACTTTGGAAAAAGTTATGGTGGTTTCTTATAAAATGAAACATATATCTACCCAACAGTCTAATGATTTCATTCCTTTGTGTTTACCTAAGCGAAATGAAAACATGTGGCCACAAAAAAAGACCATTATAGAAGAATGTTCATAACAGCTTTATTCTCAATAGCCAAAAACTAGAAAGAGCCCAGATATTCATCAACAAAAGAACAGCTAAACCCATCATGGTATATTCATATAATGGAATACTAATTAAGGAAACAGAAGAAACTATTAATACTTGCTATAGATGGAGTGTTTGTGTTCTACCAAAATTTATATGTTGAAATCTAACCCCCAGTATGATGGTATTTGGAGGTGGGGTCTTTGGGAAGCGGTTTTGTCATGAAGGTTGAGTCCCCATGAATGGGATTAGTAGCCTTATAAAAGAGACCTCAGAGAGCTTCCTCTCCCCTTCCACCATGTGAAGCCACAGCAAGAAGACAGTCCTCTATGAACCAGGAAGCAAGCTCTCACCAGACACCGAATATGCCAGTGCCTTGATCTTGGACTGCCCAGCCTCCAGAACTATGAGAAATAAACTTCTGTTGTTTATAACCACGCAATCTATGGTATTTTTGTTACCATATAGCAGCCCAAGCAAACTGAGGGACTACTCCAAGATGCAACAGTATGGATAAATTTAAAAGACATTATGCTATTTGGGGCTTCCCTGGAGGCACAGTGGTTAAGAATCCGCCTGCCAATGCAGGGGCCACGGGTTCAAGCCCTCGTCCGGGAAGATCCCACATGCCGCGGAGCAACTAAGCCCGTGCACCACAACTACTGAGCCTGCGCTCTAGAGCCCGCGAGCCACAACTACTGAGCCCACATGCCTAGAGCCCATGTTCTGCAACAAGAGAAGCCACTGCAGTGAGAAGCCCGCACATGGCAACGAAGAGTAGTCCCCACTCACCGCAACCAGAGAAAGCTTGAATGCAGCCAAAAAAAAAAAAAAAAAAAAAGACATCATGCTATTTGATAGAAGTTTTAAACAAAACACTACATATGATATCATTACACTTATATAAAGTTCTAGAACAGGCAAAACTAATCTGTGATAGAAAAAGTTAGAACAGTGGTCTCCTCTGGAGAATGAGGGTGAGTGTTGACTAAAAGGGGGATGAAGGAACTTTATGGGGTTCGTGGTAATTCTCTACATCTTGATAAGGGCTTGGGTCTCATAGGTCAAAGCTTCTAGAATGGCACACTTAAGGCTTAGATATTTCACAGTATATAAATTTTAATTTGAAAATATTCTTAAACAAATATAGAACTCTAGTTGATATGCATACATAGTTACTATATAGTAAATATATATTAAATATAATAAATAGTAAATATACTTTTACCTATCAAGGAAGCAAAGTTTGTGTTTATTTTCAATGTAAATGCAGTATTGGCTATGGTTCAGTGAAAGGGGCACTGTTATACATGATTGATGGAAATGTTGTATAAATAATGTTTACTATATTGTTATTCACAAATCTAAGTAATTGGAATTATTATTACTGTTTTTTTTTTTTTTTGCGGTACGTGGGCCTCTCACTGTTGCGGCCTCTCCCATTGCGGAGCACAGGCTCCGGACGCGCAGGCCCAGCGGCTATGGCTCACAGGCCTAGCCACTCCGCAGCATGTGGGATCCTCCTGGACCGGGGCACGAACCCGTGTCCCCTGCATCAGCAGGCAGACTCTCAACCACTGCGCCACCAGGGAAGCCCTGGAATTAATTTTTAAATTGAAAATATTTAAAAGTTAATTATATATATGAGGTGGAATACTTAAGCAAACTATTAAAAATTATAGAATATCAATTATGTGGAAATGTTTGAAAATTTTTATTTTCAAACATAAGATGTCTGAAATAAAAATTTTAGTTAAATAGAGAATAACTCAAATTATGTAAAATTTTGTGTCAATATTTAGAAATTTTATGAGGCATTGTCTTGCGGTAGAATATCACATTAATTTTATTCCTTTTTCTGAATTTCATTGTTTTTCAATTTTTTGACAGTTAATATGTTAATTTTGAATAGAAAAAAGTGCAATTTATTTATCTATTTATTTATTTACTTATTTAAAGTATAGTTGATTTACAATATTATTTTAGTTTCAGGTGTACAACATAGTGATTCAAAATAATATTATAGATTATACTCCATTTATAGTTATTATAAAATGCTGTCTATATTCCCTGTGCTATACAATGTATCCTTGTAGCTTATTTACTTTGCACACAGTAGTTCATACCTCTTAAACCCCTACCCTTATCTTGCCACTCCCACCTTCCCTCTCCCTACTGGTAACCACTAGTTTTCTCTCTATATCTGTGATTCTGTTTCTTTTTTTTTATATTCACTAGTTCATTGTATTTTTAGATTCCACATATAAGTAATAACATACAATATCTGTCTTTCCCTGTCTGACTTAGTTTAGTAAACATAATACCCTCCACATCCATCCATGTTGTTGAAAATGGCAAAATTTCATTCTTTTTAATGGCTGAGTAGTATTCGTGTGTGTGTGTGTGTCATCTTCTTTATCCATTCATCTGTTGATGGACATGTGTGTGTGTATGTGTCATCTTCTTTATCCACTCATTTGTTGATGACAAGTTGCTTCCATATCTTGGGTATTGTAAATAATGCTTCAGTGAACATAAGGGTACATGTATCTTTTCAAATTAGTGTTTTTGGATATATACCTAGAAGTGGAATTGCTGGATCATAGATTTTTGAGGAAACTCCATACTGTTTTTCACAGTGGCTGCACCAATGTACATTCCCACCAACAGTGTATAAGAGTTCCCTTTCCTCCACATCCTCACCAACATTTGTTATTTGTGTTCTTTTTGATGATAGCCATTCTGACAGGTGTGATGTGATATCTCATTGTGGTTTTGATTTGCGTTTCCCTGATGATTGGTGATGTTGAGCATGTTTTCATGTGCCTGTTGGCCATCTGTATGTCTTTTTTGGAGAAATGTCTATTTAGGTGTTTCTGCCTATTTTTTGATTGTGTTGTTTGTTTTTGTTATTGAGTTGTATGAGTTTATATATTTTAAATATTAACCCTTTATTGGTCATATCATTTGCAAAGATTTTCTCCCATTCAGTAGGTTTTCTTTTCATTTTGTTGATGGTTTCCCTTGCTGTGGAAAATTTTTTTTTTTTTAACATCTTTATTGGGGTATAATTGCTTTACAATGGTGTGTTAGTTTCTGCTTTATAACAAAGTGAATCAGTTATACATATACATATGTTCCCATATGTCTTCCCTCTCGCATCTCCCTCCCTCCCACCCTCCCTATCCCACCCCTGTGGAAAAGTTTTTAAGTTTGATTAGGTCCCATTTGTTTATTTTTGCTTTAATTTCCATTGCCTTAGGAGACAGATCCAAAAAAAATATTGCTACAATTTAGGTCAAAGAGTGTTCTGCCTGTGTTTTCTTATAGGAGTTTTATGGTTTCTGGTCTTACATTTAAGTCTTTAATCCATTTTGAGTTTATTTTTGTATTTGGTGTTAGAGAATGTTCTAATTTTATTCTTTTACATGTAGCTGTCCAGTTTTCCCAGCACCACTCATTGAAGAGACTGTCTTTTCTGCATTGTATATTCTTACTGCTTTGTTATAGATTAATTGGCCATAGTGTGTGGTTTTATTTCTAAAATTATTTGTTCTAGTTTGAGAAGGGTAGGTGTTAACTCTTTCTAAATACTCAGTAGAATTTACCTGTGAAGCTATCTCATACTGGACTTTTATTTGTTAAGAGGTTTTTTTTTAAATTACTGATTCAATTTCATTAATGGTAATTGGTCTATTCATATTTTCTATTTCTTCCTCGTTCAGTCAGGGAAGATTTTACATTTCTAGAAGTTTATCTGTTTCTTCCAGATAGTCCATTTTATTGGCATATAATTGTTCATAGTAATCTCTTATAATGCTTTGTATTTTTGTAGTACCACTTGCAACTTCTTTTTTATTTCTGATTTATTGATTTGGTCCCTCTCTCTTTTTTTCTTCATGAGTCCGGCTAAATTTTTATCAATTTTATCTTTTCAAAGAACCAGCTCTTAGTTTCACTGATATTTTCTGTTGTTTTTTTAGTCTCAATTTCATTTATTTCTGCTCTGATCTTTATGATTTCTTTCCTTCTACTAACTTTGGGTTTTGTTTGTTCTTCTTTTTCTAGTTCTTTCGGTGTAAGGTTAGGTTGTTTATTTGAGATTTTTCTTATTTCCTGAGGTAAGCTTGTATTGCCATAAACTTTCCTCTTAGAACTGCTTTTAATGCATCCCACAGATTTTGGATTGTTTTGTCTTTGTTTTCATTTGTCTTCAGGTATTTTTTAATTTCTTCTTTGATTTCTTCAGTGATCCATTGGTTGCTTAGTAGCATCTTGTTTAGCCTTCACATGTTTGTGTTTTTTGCAGTTTTTTTCTTATAGTTGATTTCTAGTCTTATACCACTGTGGTCAGAAAAGATGCTTGATATGATTTCAGTTCTCTTAAATTCACTGAGGCTTGTTTTGTGGCCTAGCAAGTTATCTATCCTGAAGAATGCTGCTTTTGGATGGAATCTTCATACCTATTAAATCCATCATGTCTCGTGTGTGATTTAAGACCAATGTTTCCTTATTGATTTTCTGTATGGGTGATCTGTCCATTGATTAAGTGGGGTGTTGAAGTCCCTTACTATTATTGTGTTACTGTCAATTTCTCTCTTTATGTCTGTTAATATTTGCTTTATGTATTTAGATGGTCCAATGTTGGGTGCCTATATATTTACAATTGTTATACCTTCTTCTTGGACTGATCCCTTGATCATCATGTAATGTTCCTCTTTGTCTCTTGTAGCAGTCTTTAAAGTCAATTTTTTCTGATATAAGTATTGTTACCCTGGTTTTTTTTTGAGTTCCATTTGCATGGAATTCTTTTTTCTATTCCCTCACTTTCAGTCTGTGTGTGACTTTAGATCTGAAGTGAATCACTTGTAGGCAGCATATTTATGAGTCTTTTGTGGATCCATTTAGCCACTCTACATCTTTTGATTGGAGCATTTAGTTCATTGACATTTAAGATAATTATTGATAGGTATGTACTTATTGTCACTTTAATTGTTTTTGGGTCGTTTCTGTAGTTCTTTTTTGTTCCTTTCATTTTCTTTTGTTCTCTTTCCTTGTGAATTGATGATTATCTGGTTTTATGTTTGGATTTTTGAGTCCTTTGCCTTTTTTGTGTGTGTATAGATTTTTGGTTTGTGGTTTACCATGAGGTTTATACATAGCCATATGTGTGTGTGTGCATGATTTTAAGTTGCAGATCTCTTAACTTCAAATGCATTTTAACAACTTTGCATTTTTACTCCCCTTCCCTCATGATTACTGTTTTTTTTTGTTGTTGTTGTTTGTTTTTTCGCGGTACGCGGGCCTCTCACTGTTGTGGCCCCTCCCGTTGCGGAGCACAGGCTCCGGACGCGCAGGCTCAGCGGCCATGGCTCACGGGCCCAGCCGCTCCGCGGCACGTGGGATCCTCCCGGACCGGGGCACGAACCCGTGTCCCCTGCATCGGCAGGCGGACTCTCAACCACTGCGCCACCAGGGAAGCCCATGATTACTATTTTTGACATCATATTTAACATCTATTTGTTTTGGGTATCCCTTAACTGCTTATTATGTATATAGATGATTTTACTACTTTTGTCTTTTAACATTCCTACTAGCTTTGGATATGGTTGATTTCCTACTTTACTGTATATTTGCCTTTACCAATGGGCTCTTTCCTGCCATAATTTTCATGTTTATAGTTGTGGCCTTTTCTTTTTTTGCTTAGGGAAATTCCTTTAACATTTCCTGTAAAGCTGATTTGTGATGCTGAACTCAGATTTTGCCAGCACCAGTGTCCACATGGTAGAACGAGCTCCCCAAAATGCCTGGCACCAGTATCTGTGTCTCCAGGGTGAGCTCCAGTTGCCTCCTGCCTCTCCAGGAGACTCTCCAAGATCGGCAGGTGGGCTTGACCCAGGCTCCTTTTAAATTACTGCTTCTGTCTTGGATCCCGGAGTGTGTGAGATTTTGTGTGCACTCTTTAAGAGTGGAGTTTCTATTTCTCCCAGCTCTCTGGGTCTCCCAAAACTAAGTCCTGCTGGCCTTCAAATCCATACATTCTGAGGGCTAGTCTTTCTGGCACAGGAGCACTGGGCTGGGAGCCCAATGTGGGGTTCAAACCCCTCACTCCTTGGGAAGAAACTCTGCAATTGTAATTATTCTCCTCTTTGTGGGTTTCCCATCTCAGGGTGTGGGTCTTTACTATACCACGAGTCCACCCCTCCTACCTGTCTTGTTGTGGTTCCTTCTTTATATATTTAATTGTAGAAGACCTTTGCTGGTAGGTTCTGGTCTTTTTCATCAATAGTTTTTCTGTAACTAGATGTAATTTTGGTATGCCTGTGAGAGGAGGTGAGCTCAGGGTCTTTCTACTCTGCCATTTTGGAAACTTCCCCAGTACTTGCTATTCTTGGAAGGAAGTAATCCAGATATTTGAGGCACTCAGAAAATTTAAACAAGGTTAACTGAGAACAGTATTTAACTTTGCTGCATAACAAATACCCCAAAACTTAGTTTTTAAAACAATAACCATTTATTTAGTTCATGATTCTGTGGATCAGCAATGTGGGCTGGGCTTAGCAGGGTGGCTTTTCTGGCCTCAGCTGAGGTAACTCATATGACTGTGATCAGCTGCCAGATTGACTAGGGGTGGCTGGCTATTGACTCGGGTGTCTTGGCAGTCTTCCATGTTGTTTCTCATCCTCTAGTAGGCTAGCCTAAGTTTGTTCACAAAGTCACTCAGCAAGTATCCAACAGAGCTAGTAGAAGTGTGCAAGGACTCTTGAGGCCCTGGTGAAATTGGTACACATTTTTTCTGTAGCATTCCATTGGCCAAAGCAAGTTACAAGACCAGCCTCGATACTAGAGGTAAAAAAGAGACTCCACCTGTTAATAAAGTGAGCTGAAAAGTCACATCATGTAGCAGTTTAGATAACAGGGGGGGAATAATTTGCGGCCATTTTTGCAAATCTATGATAGTGAACACTAGCCCTTATGTTATAAAAAGATAATATACTGACTGTTAAGGGTATGAATAATATGTAAAGATTTTTAATGGAGACTTTCCTGGTGGTCAATTGGTAAAAAAACCACCTTCCAATGCAGGAGATGTGGGTTTGATCCCTGGTCGGGGAACTAAGATCCCACATGACATGGGGCAACTAAGCCCATACACCACAGCTACTGAGCCCACGCACCACAACTAGAGAGAGAAAACCCACACACCACAACTACAGAGAAGCCCGTGTGCTACAATGAAGACCCAACACAGCCAAAAGAAAAAGTAATAAGTAAATAAAATAAAAGATTTTTAGTGATAAAATTATAAGTAATCAACCAATTCATATGTAATTACTTACAAAAGTTAATAAAATTCTACTTTTATAGTAGCTATTCAACATGGTAAAGCCCATCCACAACTTGCTATTCTTTTTTATATCTGGAAAACCTTAGTCATGCTAAATTTAATGAGCCTGATTAATTTTAGAAAAAAGAAATGTGGAAGGCAAAAATAAGAATTCAAAACCAGACAAAAACGTGAAGCAGAGTCTACTTCATTGTCTATATTTACCATATGTATTGAATTTCTGCCAGTTTGCTTTTACCTAGTCATGAGAAATTTTATTCATGAGAAATTTTAATTGACTTGCATTTACATGCACAATTCATACACGTGGGTGCACACACACACACATTCCTATACAAATTCTCCCCCTCCAAAGAGTAAATCTACTCTCTGCACCTCTTTGAAGACAACTAAACGTTTACATACACGACATTGTAACTCACCTATACTCCAATAAAAATTTTAAAAAAAGAAAATTAAAAAAAGAAAAAAAAGTTTACATAGTGTTAGCATGTAGGTGCTGTAGAATTTCTATCCAGTATCTTTTCTCAAGAAAGTCTAGAAAACTATGTAAATAAACATGTGGAAAGTATGTTTTTATGTACAGATTTATATATGGTTTAAAAATTTAGAATTTTTAAATCAAGGGTATACTTGGAGATCACCTTCAATCTTAGTTTTATACAGATAACTGAGATCCAGGAAATTAAGTGATTTAATACATTTAATGCTGGTAATTTCTGAATTAAAGGAATAATTGCATGAACTATCTGTAGTAAATATGGTGGATTGGTGCTTAACATCTCTTTTATCTTCCTGTACTGTGTTGTCTGGAAAACGAATAACTATACTTCCTAGACTCCCTTGCAGGTAGGGTTCTGGATGTGATTTAGGACTGACCAATCAGATGCTTTTGCCACTGTGAGGCATAGGCTGTGCTTCTGCTGCATTTTCTTCCTCCACTGCTGGAAAAAATAATGATGGAAGTGTTTGCTTTTTCTGTGGGAGTATCAGCTAAAGTCCTATTGTTCAAGGAACCCTGAAGTATGCCTTAAGACAAGGTGTGGACTGTTTGTAGGAGGTGTGCCACAATTCTGGAACCAGGAGTAGTGACATTCCTTGACCATGGCAGGTTGCCTGATCCTGTTGGTTTCCTGATTGTAGTAGTTTCCTGATCTTAAAGTCTTATTAACTATTAAGGTAGAAGTGTGGTTCTGGAACTGGAGGATCCCTGATTATGGAAGATTCAGCAGCTCCCTTGGTGCCTATGTTAGTTTGCCAGGGCTTCCCTAACAAAGTTCCACAAACTGGGGAAGCTTAAGACAACATAAATGTATTCTTTCACAATTCTGCAGGCTAGAAGTTCAAAATCAGGTTATCAGTAGAGCCATGCTCTATCTGAAGGCTCTAGGGCCAATCCTTCCCTGCCTTTTCTAGTTTCTGGGGGTTGCTGGCAATCCTTGGCATTCCTTGGTTTATAGAGGCATCACTCCAATCTCTGCCTCCAGCTTCAAATGTCCTTTTTTCATGTGTCAGTGTCTCTTCTGTCAGTGTCCTTTTAAGGACACTAGACATTGGATTAAGGCCCACCTTAATCGAGTACAACCTCATCTTAACTTGATTACATCTGCAAGATCCTATTTCCAAATAAGGTCACATTTACAGGTTTCAGGTAAACATGACTTTTGGGGGGATAGTATTCAACCCAGTATAGTGCCTCAACAGTGAAATGTAGCTGTGGCAATCTTTCCTGAAAGTTCAATCCAGACTCAGTCCCTTTATCCCTCCTCCAAAATCTGAAAGTCTTTTAATATCCTGTAAACTAGCTAGAGTGGATTCTATTCTTCGCAAATGAACTCAGACAATATATTTTTGTACATTTTTTCCTTAAGTGTTCCACTGAAGGTTTTTTTTTTATCACAGGTGTCAGTAAAAGAAAATTCTTCCTAATTTGAAACCTAAATCTTTCATACTCAGTCCTTTGAAATCTCAAGAGTTTCATTTTTAATTGCTACTTTTGGGTCCATCGACAAAGTCCTGATCACATACAGATGTGGGGAAGAGAACCAGAATTTTTTTTTTTTTGCGGGACGTGGGCCTCTCACTGTTGTGGCCTCTCCCGTTGCGGAGCACAGGCTCCGGACGCGCAGGCTCAGCGGCCATGGCTCACGGGCCCAGCCGCTCCACGGCATGTGGGATCTTCCCGGACTGGGGCACGAACCCACATGCCCTGCATCGGCAGGCGGACTCTCAACCAGTGCGCCACCAGGAAAGCCCGAGAACGAGGATTTTTTGAGAGACTACTATATGACAGAGACTTTATTAGTTAATTAGGCACTACAATTTGTTATCTGAATTTAACAGAAAAGAAAACTGAGGCCCAGGTAAGAGGCATAACTTTAATAATACTTTGCAGCAAATAAGTGGGAGTCTAATAAATTAAACAGTAATGTTTTTTTTTCTATAATTCTATTGTTCCATGAAGTACTTTATTGGAGAGGGAAAGGGTAGTTGAAGGATTTTAAGTGTCCCTGATTGTTAGATTAACATGGCATAAATAATATAATTATCCAGCAATGGAACCAACTTAAAATAAGAACTTCTAAATCTAAGAGAGTATTGTTTCCTCCAAATAAGTCACATTGGGAGCTATGTAGTGATTTCAAGTATTGCCCCAAGTATTTTGAATGTTTTCTGTTGGAATTACCATTAGAACTGAAGTCACTGTCTTTTGAATATCCTCAAATGGCAAGTTTTCTTTCCTTTTTGGGTTGCTTTTTCCCTTTTAGAATGGCACTGATTTTAAAGACTAGTCAAAGGTTGTCCAGAGCAAAGTGTAGTAAATAAAATGGATGATCAAGCAGTGATTTGTGCAATGTACAACACCACAGATGTTTTAGAATTTCTGCATAATAAGCTTGCCTGACTGTTTGACCCTGTAGATTAATTCCGCATGGACAATACCATTTATGTTGATGAAACAAATTAACATTGTCTTCATTTGTGATTCAGGCAGGCATACTTTCTTAGATCTTTGGTTTCTTGGACTTTTCCATTCAAGATTTTGGCATCTTCTTTTCAGGTGATACTTGAAATATCAAGTTTCCTTAGGTTTCTGTTGTCCTCAGAAACACATTACTTTGTCCAACTTCTCTTGAAAGGTTAGAATAAATGTCACGTCTTCTGTGTTTCTGTTCATCACTCCAAATACATGGCAGTCTTCACAGCACCTCTGCTTTGGCTCAGATTTTCTTTTGGAATGAAGCTATTTAATGCTTCTTAAACACACGAAAAGATGCTCAGCATCCTCCGAATGAGAGAAACAAAATTAAAGCTACAATCACACTTTATCCACCTACCAGTGGGCAAAGATCAGGAAGTTTAATAACCACAGTATACTGCAAAAAAAACTTTCATAAATTGTCAGCCAGAGTATACAACCCCTAAGGTATGTAACTTGTCAATATCCTTCCGAGTTAAAAATGCACATACCCTTTGATGTAGCAATCCTAATTCTAGGAAATATCCCATAGGTGTACTTAGACACATGCAATATCATACATATACATGTTATTCACAGCAAACTTATTTATAACAGCAAAAGAGAGCAAAAATAGAGGTTTGGTTAAATCAGTCATGGCACACCCATGCAGTGGAATATTAATTAGCTCTCAAGAATTATTATGAAATATTCTAAATCTTGCTTTGAGAGATGGATACACCCTTGTATTCAATTCTCCAAATGTATGAAAATGAATCTTAGCATTTTACTAAGTGCACATTTTACCCCAGTATAAAAAGAAATATGGACAGCATAGAGCTAGGTTAAAAAAAAAAAAATTAGGACTCCATGACACCTTTTCCAAGACATTTGTTAAAGTAAAAAAATGGGACTATGGATCAGTATGTATGTTATTACTAGTATAGAAAACAACATATAAATATGGTTGCATATGCATGGGATATCTCTTGAAGGATGCAAGAACAAGGCAATAGTAGTTGCTTCTAGGAAAGAGAACCACATGGGTGAAAGATAAAGGCAGGAGGGAGATAGTTTTCACTTTATACCCTTCCTACTTTCAATTTTTATAACTTGTACATCTACTTATGTATTCAAAAGGAAAAAAAATTTTAATGAAGCACTTTCATAATCTAAATTTGTCATCAGCCACTATTCCCATGATTAATTGCTTATTTGAAAGAACAAACCTCTGTCAATAGATACATGAACTCTTTGGGCTTCTACTGTGCTACTGTTTTCCACCTCACAATAAACATTCTTGCTATCTTTGAAAAAAATGTTTGTTCCAATAAAATAATATTTTCTTGACATGATATTACCTCCATAAGCTCTTTCTTTTAGTATAGCAAGTACCTCATTTGCTGAATTAAATCCATCTGTGGCAGTATCGGGGCAATACAAAATGGGCCATGCATTTTCATGAGAAAGGAAAAAATAATGGCCTTTCTTTATGCACACAGCTGGTTAAGGCAATGATCGGCTTCCTTTGACAGCCCAGTCACGGGAACACAAAGTGGTAAGCCGGCTATAATGCTCAATATTCAAATAATGTGTGCATTAAATGACTTGAAAATAACACCAAAAACACTGTGATTTTTTTTCTTTTTTCAAAACTTTCTTTTATGTTTTAATGGAATTTTAAAGAGTTAAACTCATGAAAATGAAAACATTATTGGATTATCTATTGAAATATGTGTCAAAATTCTGTAACATTACCTGGCCTTTTCTAGTCTCTTGAATTGCTTATATATACACCACTCTTCTTTGTATTTACGGAACAACTGATTTGAAGACTACTTGACTGAACTATCTGCTTCATTGAGCTGTGAAATACTGTCATATAGCTTCTACTTGATTTGGAGACCAAACTAATAAATTATTTATATTGATTATTCAAATTAACGGTTACCTTAGCATTTTTAAAACGCAGATTAACAACAGCCATCGTTCACAGAGTATTGTTGCGGGTGCATAAAGGTAGTTTTGGAATTAATATTTATAATATTTGGATGGAGGAATACAGGCACATATGGAATATTTGTCTCTTAACTCAAAATTACCAAAAATTGATGCTTGAAGAAGGAACACTCCACTCTTAGTGATTGTCTCCTGGCTATCTACAGCCTTACCTTCTGGCTTTAAATGGTCTCAAACTGCATAGTACCTCAGTAGGCATTTTTAATTAAAATTAAATTGAAATTTAATTAATAAAATTTTGTTGAAAAGCTTTAATGTAATAATAGCGAATATGCCTTGTCAAGCGATAGAGGAATATAGTGCTGAGTTTAAGTTTTAGCCTTTGGAGTTAGAGCATGTTTGAATCCTGGCTTTGCTGCAGATAAACTGAGATTAGGGTTCGGTTTGTTATTTAACCATCATGACCTTCAATTTCTCCATCTATCAAAATGCACATAATGTGATCTACCTCAGCAGGTTGTAGGTGAAGATCAGTCAGGAGAATGTATCTAAAATGCTTAGTGCAATGCATCCATAAATTATAGCTATTGTTATTGTTGTAAAAGGAAATGCTTTGAATCATAGACATTCCTGAAAATGATCCTAAAGGAGTATATTATGATCCAACGTTATCTTTGTTATGAGGATTGAATTCTATTCATTCACACAGTGATTCATTCACACGTGGGGTTCCGAAAGAGAAAGTCATACCAAAGTCTTCTTTATAGCAAAGGAAAAAAAATGTCTTTGTATCAAGAACAAAGCTTTTGTGGGACTTCCCTGGTGGTCCAATGGTTAAGACTCTACGCTCCCAATGGAGGGGGGCTGAGTTCAATCCCTGGTCAGGGAACTAGATCCTGTATGCCATAACTAAAAGATCCCACATGCCGCAACTAAGACCAGGTGCAGCCAAGTAAACAAAAAGTATTTTTTTAAAAAAAGAAAAAAGCTTTTGTGGATTAACCTGATTAACTTATAGTAAGAATAGTCTTTCGAGACATCATTTTTTTTTAATTTATGTCATTGAAGTATAGTAAGTCCCCTACATACGAACGAGTTCCATTCGAGAGTGTGTTCGTAAGTCCAATTTGTTCATAAGTCCAACAAAGTTAGCCTAGGTACCCAACTAACACAATCAGCTATATAGTACTGTACTGTAATAGGTTTATAATACTTTTCATACAAATAATACATAAAAAACAAAGACAAAAAATAAAGAACATTTTTAATCTTACAGTACAGTACCTTGAAAAGTACAGTAATACGGAACAACAGCTGGCATACAGGGGCTGGCATCAAGTGAACAGGCATGAAGAGTTACTGACTGGTGGAGGGAGAGGAGGTGGGAGGTGGTAGAGCTGAAAGAACGTCAGCAATAGGAGACGGAGGGCAAGCTGCAATTTCACTCACACCTGACGTTAATAGAATGAACGTTTGCATCTTTGAAAGTCTTCAACTTAAAGGTTCGTATGTAGGGGACTTACTGTATAGTGATTTAAAATGTTGTGTTAGTTTCTGGTGTACAACAAAGTGATTCAGTTATACATATATATATTCTTTTTCGTATTCTTTTCCATTATGGTTTACTACAAGATATTGAATATAGTTCCCTGTGCTATACAGTAGGACCCTGTTGTTTATCCATCCTGTATATAATTGTTTGCATCTGCTAAACCCAAACTCCCAACTATCCCTCCCCCACCCCCACCCCCCACCCACCCCGACCTTGGCAACCACAAGTCTGTTCTCTATGTCTGTGAGTCTGTTTCTGTTTTCTGGATAAGTTCATTTGTGTCACATTTTAGATTCCACATATAAGGATATGTAAATACTAAATATCATATAGTATTTGTCTTTCTCTGTCTGACTTACTTCACTTCGTATGATAATCTCTATGTCCATCCATGTTGCTGCAAATGGCATTATTTCATTCTTTTTTATGGCTGAGTAGTATTCCATTTTATATATGTTCCACATCTTCTTTATCATTCGTCTGTCAATGGACATTTAAGTTGTTTCCATGTCAAGGCATCATTTTTGAACCCTTCATATATTTAACACTGTCTGAAGTCAAAGTCATTTTGAGATGATTCCTTTCCATTCTGCTCTTCTCTCCCAGCTTCTGGGGTCTCTCCACCAAACCCAGGCCATCAGAGAATGGTTAAAATAAGACCCTGTGACCCAATAACTTGAATGCTCTAGTTTTGGAGTCTTTGAGTCAAAACTACAGTCATACTCACATGACCAGTCTCCGTCTCCCAAAACGACAAATTATTTGTTGACATGTCTGTCTGCCCCATTAGATGTTGTTTCTTTGAGAGTAAGGGATGGGGCTCATCCATCTTTCCATCATTCCACAACTCTATGCAGAAAGCTTGCACACAGTAGGTACACAGTTTGTTTCTTTAAAATAATGTACTGAATAATATTTTATTCTAACCATTTCAATGAAAATATTTTTTTAAATAGTTACTCTTTCAATAGTTCTTATTTCAATTTTCTTATTACAAAAAGACTTAGTCCTTTTTAATGAGTATTTTGCTTTCATTGTCATTTGTTATGTCTAATTCCAGGAAAGCCACCAGTGACCACTGAGATTTTCAAAGTTGTCACCTATCTGGGAGCCCCCCGACTCAGGTGCTTTTCTAGTTGTGGCTTTCCTGTGTCATGGTAATCTTCTCAGAACTATCACAGTTATTTTCAACTCTGGTTGCACGTTAGAATCCCCTCCCTGCCCAGTTTCTAGATGCAGCTTATTATTTAGTAGAATCTAGGTGACACTCAGGCATGGGAAGTTTTAACAAGCTGGAGAGGTGACTCTGATGTCCAAGCAGGTTGAAAACCACCTGGACCACCTATGTTTTACTCTTGGGGGGAGGGGCGACCAAAGTCTGCTCACCCTGGTCTAACCTGAGTGTGGGCTGTATGCCTTTTGAATCATGCTATGCAGAGTCTGCAAAATTCTGCTCCACTGGTCTGATGTGGACTAAAAATGTTTGGCCTGTGCAGTATTATTGTCTTATAATTGTGAAATATTTCAAGAGTACAGAACAGTAGGGTCACTAACGTAATAGAAACTCATGGACCTATCATCTAGTCTAACAAATCTTAACATTTTGCTATATTTATTGCAGATTTTTATTAAAGCAATAAAACATTACAGATGCCATAGAAGCCCTTTATGTGCCTCTCCCCTGCCTACCCTCTCAAGGGATCACCACTACCCAGAATTTGAAGTTTATCGCTCAGGCCCATGTTTCACTATGTATTTATTCAAAGACTGTGTTTAGCATTTTCTTGTTTTGAAACATTATGTATATGGTATCAGATTCTGTGCAGTATTTTATAAAGTCAGGCCAATATTTAAAAATGGAAATATTTCACATAAAATCAGATTTGTTGGCTTCTCCTAAAACAACCAGAAGATCTGGCAGCACTGGGCGAGCTTTCTGGCATGATGGTATACCATGCTGGGCCAACGCTGGTCGGTGTGACACTGTCCCACTGCTCACACTGTGTAGACATATGTGCTTGCACCTGGGCTGTGTCTCCTTGGATGCAGGTCTGGCCCCTGATACTGAACTTCCTTCCATCATGATTCTTTGCTTTCTTCAAGGCCATTTCTGCCGTCCTCTCCTAACTGCTTAATAGCAAAGGCATCTACCTCTCTAGCTGCCTCTAATATCTACCTCTCCTTCTGCTGTTTTGTTGCATTTTTATTTTATTTTATTTTTTTTGCCATGATGTGTGGCTTGTGGGATCTTAGTTCCCTGACCAGATATTGAACCCTTGCCATGGCAGTGAAATTGCCAAGTCCTAACCATTGGACCATCATGAATTCCCTCTTTTGTCTGGTTTTCATTTTCATTTTTTTGCTATTTCCTGCCATTTCTCTTAGAATTCTTGCCTTTAGCACCAGTAGGGCATGGGTTTTTTGGTTTTGATTTGTAGACTTTGCCAGTCAATTGTAAGAGAAGTGATTTATTTCGATCAGCAAATCAACCCATCGTACGGCATCTCTGTGACCTCTGGTTTGAGCTAGTCTCCTTATTTTAAGTGTTGTTTACATGTTTCAGTAACTTGGGGGTAGCTGGGGTGCTGGAAGATTGGACACTGGATAAAATGGGATTGTATGGGTTATACAATTCTTAAGGGCTGAGATAGCTTTTGTAAGGCCAACTGGCCCGAGGCAGGGGAACGCAATCAGACTCGCAGGTTGCATCAGACCGAAACTTTCCGGACCACCCAGTTCCAGAAACTGACCAGGAGACTTTCCGGACCACCCAGTTCCAGGAACTGACTTGTGGACTTTTCCACCCGGCCCAGCCTTCCCGCCTTTCGAGGGGCGGGACTAACGGTCCCAAGACTGATGCAACCGGCACCGGATATTGTCACGATACCCGAAGAGACCACCAAATAAGGAGTAACCTGTGTCCTCCCGGATTCACCACACCCCTTTCCCTTCTTCCCCTATGAATTCTGCCCAAACTCTCGCCCGGGGCGCGCCTCCTCTGGCCCCTTTGTCTCACACCAGTGAACCTTGCCCGGGAGCGTTCCCAAATAAAGCTTGTTTAAGCTCTCCTCCGTTTCTTGGTGCCGTTCCTTACAGTTTTGTCTTTTATTTTTCTACAGCATTTGGCAAAGTGTCATGCAAATTATAGTCCCTAAAAATGTATTTACTGTTAAATTATTAAATGTTAAATTATTAAATGTTTTATTACATACCCCTTATAAACCAGGGCAGCCACTGACCCTCCTTTGTTTTTCAGAATACAGGTAACTCAACATGCCTCTCCTGATAAAGATCTGAGGCTGGCATGGAGGCCGTAGAGGCAGAGATGAAAGAGTGTTCAGGGTTTGTTGGTAGTTTTGGTGGGAGGATTTTTTAATAGAGAGGAAAAGAGAGGCTTTGAGACATCCTTGGTGTTTGGAACATTTTGAAGTTGAGAGGGGTTGAACAAAAATTTTCAGAAAATGCTGTTTTGTGTAATGAACAGGATTCCTATTTGAGATTCTTCAGTGGAGACAGCAATAAAGAATCAAATTGCTTTTAATTACATTTTTATGTCAGTCTGCCTGGGACAAGACTATCAGGTTTTAGACAGGTTAAAAGACATATATATGCCACAGAGATTTATGATAATGCCTTTGGATGTTTTAGCAAAGGGCAAGCCTTGCTAAATATGGAGCTCTTCCCTATGCATACAGAGAGTAGGGCTTCTAGTGAGACTTCTATCAGGACCCAAATCATAGTCAGAAACCTCTAAGATAAGTGAAGAGGCATTAATTGTCACCAGAGCAATTTTGTCTGTAACATAAAATGCAATAGAAAGTCAGTTTCAACAGTAGGTTGGGAAATAAATGAAAACACGTGTCTGGAAGTTACAATTCATATAAGTTTAATTCCTTAAATCACATGAATTTAAAAAGCAGTGTCTTTGCAATAATTTAGCTTAAAACAGATTTAAGCCTCTCTTTCCATTTATGGTTGGGAAATAGGCACCAATGACTCCTTAACATTAAATTGTGTTAACCTGAGAAAACTGGATCACACCAGCTCTGGACTTGGGGTAACAGATATCATCAGCTGTGTCAGTGGCAAGCACATGACATCTCTATGGGTAAGCTCATTGTAGGATGCCTTGGTCTTCAAAGTTGGAAAGGTTCATATGTTCTCAAATGCATTTTTCAGATGGACGTTTGACATCTGTGCTGAAAATTCATTCAGATATTTACTCGGCACTTTGTGTTTTTTTCCCCCCCACTTAAAATTGGATTAAAAACAAGTTGTAGCGTAAGGTCCAGGGCTTTGGTAGAGTGATGGCTCCAAAGCAGTGGTTATTTCCATTGGTGCTCATTGCTAAATTTGGTCCAAATGAAATGCAGCTGGCTAAAGAACAAATCCCATAATCCTGCAGTATTACTTCCCTAGGGCTGCTGTAACAAAGTACCACAGACTTCAGTGGAGTAAAACAACAGAAATTGATTCTCTCCCAGCCTGGAGGCTAGAAGTCCAAAATCAAGGTATTAGCAGTGTTGGCTCCTACTGGAGGCTCTGAGGGAGAATCTGTGCCATGCCTCTCTCCTAGCTTCTGGTTGCTGCTGGCAATCTTTGGCATCCCTTGACGTGCAGACATATCGCTCCAGTTTCTGCCTCTCTCCTCACATGGCATTCTTCCTGTATCCCTGGGTCCAAATTTCCTCTTCTTGTAGGGATACCAGTCATTGGAATAGGCCCAGCCTAATCTATTTTGACCTAATCTTAACTTGCCAAGACCCTATTTGCAAATAAGGTCACATTCACAAGTGTTGGGGTTTGAGCCTTTGACACGTCTCTTGGGGCGATGCAATTCAACCTGAGACCACCACCCTTGAGTCCCTCCCAGGAGGAAATTCTGGAGCCACTGCTATACTACTAAAGTGTGTCCCTGTGGGTAAGGTGTGTTACACATACCAACTCATTTCATCTTTACTGCAACCCAATCATCCTGGGGTAATTGTCCCTATTTTAAGAAAACAGAAGCTCAGAGAGTTTGAGCTGCCAACTAGTAAGTGCAGATCAAGTATGTAAATCCAGCTATTACAGACTTAAACCCATACCTTTTCTACTATGGCCCTGCCATCACCTTAACTCAAAAAATTGGGTGCTTGTCTTTGGAAGCAATTGTTGAAATAAATGTTCAGCTCTGTCACAACTTTCCCCTCAAACATAGTTACTAAAACAGGAATTATAAGAGAGTTGTAAATGGGAAATATGGTTATAGATATGCTTCACACCCAAGAACATCTGGCCTTTTCTCACCAGGCAATGGAAGTGACTTTGCAATAGATTATAGGTTAGCCATGGGAGAAGGACCACCTGTCAATCAAGAGAACCTCTCATTCCTTCAATAGAAGTATTTCTAAAACATTTTATACATTGTACTTGTGTTCATCTACTTTTTTAATGGACTTGGGCAATTTGACTTTTAAAGGAAACTCATCTGTCATTAAGTTCCATTTTACTGCTCCTTAAATAATTCTTAAATCTACCCCCTCATCATTATCCTCAATATCATGGCTTTATTCACATACACATTTCTCTAACTTTATTGCAGTGGCTTCCAAATCCGTCTCTCCGCCTCCAGTTTCCTCCCATCTAATCCACCCTTGGCATGGCTGACTCATTCTGATGCTTAAAAGCATGTTTTTATCCATTTAAAAAGTGTTATATTCATTCAACAAATATTTACTGAGGATATTCTGTGGCAGATGTTATTCCAGGCACTGGGATACGGCAATGAACCAAAGGAACAAAAATGCCTACCCTCAGGGAGCTTATAGTCTGTACAGTTCATGATTGCCATTATTATAAATCTTTCTCTTCTATGTTTTGTTACAAATCTTGACAGATAAGAATAATGATGATGACATTGATAAGGGTTTTCATTTTATTGAACATTTACTGTGTCAGCCATTATGTTAAGCTGTTTACATACAAATTGTGTTGTAACAACCCATGTCAAAGTTATGATGCTGATTTTGTGAATGAGGACATTGAGACTCAGAAAGTTAAAGTCAGTCCAAAGTCAGAGATTAAAAACAAAAATTGTTGTTGGTGGTAAGATTTGAATCTGGCACTTTCTTTCTTCAAGGTCTTGGCCACTACACTACACATCTTCTTTTAGATGTTCAAAAGGTTGTACAGGAGGAAAAGCTTTAACTTCTCAAATGTAGTAACTGGAGGCCTGTGAATTAAACTGACAAAAGACAGATTAGCAAGAGGAAAAAACACAGTTTATTTGCATGTGAAATGCACATTTGTGTGGGAGTACTCAGTGATGAATAACTCAAAGGGGTGGTTAGAATTGGGGGCTTATATACCATTTTAACAAAGGGTGATAAATTATGGAGGAGTGACTAGACAAGGAAAAGGGAGTTTGGGCTTCTGGGGGTATGGGTAAGTTGTGGGAAGGTAACTAGGAAATGTATGGGGGAAACTACTGGTAGATAAGGGTTGTTTGTGCAGACTCATCTCAGCACTATCTCCATGATAACATTCCTGGTATGGAAGAGGGGGCACCTTTGGAAATGGAAATTTCCTTTATAAATGGAAATTTCATTTACAAAAGGGCAATTTATGCCATGTTTTTAGGCAGACTGGGGGAGGGAAGAGAACTCTTCCTGTGTCTATTGTTTCTTAATTGCCTTCAGCTCAAAATAATTCTTATGCCAAAGTGGCATATTTGGGGTAGCATATTCTGATCCTCTTCAGGATTTGTGAATAACTAAACTCTATTTAAACTCTTTGTAATGCAAATAACCACTGCAATAATCTGTTTATAAAATGACAATTTTGTATATTCAGTTTACCTAAAGCAGTGATTTGCTCTTCAGAGGACATTTGGCAACATCTGGGGTCCTTTTGGATAGTCATGACTGAGAGCGGGGGTACTACTGGCATCTAGTGAGTTGAGGCCAGGAGAACAGACCTCTACAACACAGAGAATAACCTGGCACAGAATATCAAAACTGCTGAAGTTGAGAAACCCTGACATATAATGAGGTAGTTGTAAACACTTAACAAAATTTGGCCTCTTATTTTTTCTTTCTAATGTTTTAAAGTCTCTGACTAAATGTAAATAAATAAAGAATAAAGATATGTATTGAAATAAACGTTTACATTTTAAAGGCTTCCTCCCCTGCCACCTTTCAGTTTAAATTTAGTAATAGGTTTTCAGGGGAAATTGCATATCAGTTAAATACTTTTTAAATACATATATTTCCTAGTTTTAAGTACCACTCTACTCAGTTGTTTATGGAAACATTAACTTAAAATTCTAATCCAATGCTTTTATATAATTTAAAAATATAATTCATGCTCTGTTCTTCATATATAAAAATGATGCCAAAGGCCACTGATAGTAAATGTTCTTTAAACTGATTTACTGGCAGTAGTGATGGGTCTGCACTCAGTCATCAGTTCTTACAAGTCATCATCCTAGGAGCCATTTGGAAAGTAGTCTGCTGGGTACAGATATCTGGTATATGACTACAGAACACTTGTTCTTTGTGGGAAACTAAGTGATCTGTGTTTGATTCAAATCTGTGCTATTGGTCTTGACAACATTATGTTTTCTTATTAAGTTCCAAGAACTTTCCTGGCCTTCACAGTTTCCCGGCCTTCATGGTTTGAAAGTCAAAATATAAATTCATATAACAAAATGGAAGTCATATTCCTTTAATCATTTTTCTTTTCCCTAAAAAATAGTCCTTAAATGTTCTTCGGCTTGGGAGTAGCACTTTAAGAGGTGAACAGTTACAGCATTCCTGATCCCTATTCTTTCCCCCTTGAAACATCAGAGGCCTAGAATTTATTTGTTCTTGAAGTTGTCTGTTTCTTGACAGACATTAAAATTAATAGTTTTTGAACACTCCTTCATAAAAGAATGTACAACTTCTCAGTTCAGCATAAATTTCTGTATGTAGACCAGAGCACAGGAGTTGCTTTACCCCAAGTGTTCCATCATGCTGTGAGAGATTAAGCATACTCACCGTTCGGTTTCCATCAATGTTTTGATTAGACATACAACGTTTCTCCTAATGAATTTCTGGGTTTCATCTGAATTATCTTTAAAAAAAATTTAAGGAGATTTTTGTATATAAACACGGGAGACAAAGTATCACAATCTTTCTGATTTTCTTTTTTTAATATGCTCATTATTCTTATTCAGTAGTCCTCATCATGAAAACGACACAAGATAATTTTGGCCAAATGACCATTATGACCATTGGGTCACTGCACCGTTTCACCTTAAGACAAGGATGGTGCAATCTTGGTCATCTATACCAGGGGAACACAGAGAACATTCAGCGTTAAATATGACACCTGTAATTAGGAAGACCTATGGTTATGCCATAGCAATTTTAAGGATGAGGTAATTTTGGGAGTGATGAAAAGCAGCAATTGTTTCCAACGCAGTTTATTTATGCTGCGGTACAAACTTTGACAACCAGTATGCTCTGTAAAAGAAATGCCTGCTATCTGTTGTCCTAATGGGTTAATGTGGCTTGTTATTAAGGGTCTAAAATTTGAAAGTGTCCAAAGTTTTCTTACACCTCTTATTCTAGCTGCACAGGCCCTTTCATCGCTTCCCTGGGATCCAAGCGGCTTGGAACAAATGAATAAAGTCTTGTGAACAGCCAGAGACCTAAGGAATCATGTTTCACTAAGAAAAAACCAGAAGGGCTGCGATTAGATTAGGCAAGGTGGGGAAAGGGATATTGGCAGGTAGGTGGCCGGAAAGTTACAACTCGGGTTGTTTTTTAACTGGCGTCCTACAAATGGCCGGCGTGTAGGTGTCTCACTCGCTGACTTGTAAATGAACTTCAGGTTCTCTTTACTTGGGGAGACTTCTGAATCTGAGAACGTGGCGGCGGTTCAACGACCCCGTCCTCGGGCTCCCCAGGGGACATCTTCCGGAGAGTCCGACTGTCTGGGGCGAAGGCGCACGGAAAGCAGGGAGTGAGGGGGCGAGGAACGCGGGCCCCGAAAGCCAACCTAACCCGGCCTCGCTCCCCTCCGGTGGAAACTTCCCCGGCTGCAAGCAGGGCGGGAGAGGGCGGCGGGGCGGCGGTTCCCCTCGCGGAGACAGAGAACTGCGCGCGCGAGGCGCGAGGCGCGGGGCGCGCGGCGAGCGCGGCGGCCGCCGCCTCCTCCCCTCCCCGCCTCCGGTGGCGCTGCCTCCTCCCTCCGCCCGGCTCGGCCTCCCTTGCTCCCTCCCCTCGTGGCTGGCTCCAGCGGCGGCGTCGGCGGCGGCGGGCGGGGAGGGCGTGCGCCGGTCGAGAGGTGTCGGCGGCGAGGGGAGGGAAGGGAAGTTTCAAGTGGAAGGTCGTCCGCCGGCCGGCGCGTCTTCTCGCTCTCCTCCGGCAGCATCATGGCGGAGCCGAGCGGCTCGCCCGTGCACGTCCAGCAGCCCCAGCAGGCGGCCCCGGTGACACCGGCGGCGGCGGCCCCGGCGGCCGCGACAGCAGCGCCGGCTCCGGTGGCACCCGGGGCCCCAGCCCCGGCGGCGCAGGCGGTCGGCTGGCCCATCTGCAGGGACGCGTACGAGCTGCAGGAGGTTATCGGTCAGTGCTGCGGGCGCGGCGGGGCTGGCTCAGCCTGGGCGCTGAGGCCGGGCGGGAGGCGCGACCTGGGCGGGAGGGGACGCGGGATGCTGGGCTTGCTTCCATGCACGCCCGGGAGGCAGAGCGGTCGGCCTCTGGGCCTACCGGCTTCAACAGCTTTTTTTTTTTTTTTTTAATTTATTTGTTCGTTCCGTGAGCGCTGGTGCTGCAGGAGGCGGCGCGGCGGATGTGACTCGCACTGCAGACAAGCCGCATGCTGCAAACTTTTATCTCCCCGATCGCTGGGGCGGCGGAACTGGGGACCCGGCAATGCCGCCGCATTTTCTTCCTCCCGCGCGCCGGGCCCGCAGCCTGTGGTCGGTGGCCACGCGAGCTGGCAGCCGCGGCCGGGGTGGGGTTGCGGGGGCGCCGCCCTCGGCTTCCAGCGCCCCCGCGCCGCGCCTTGGGGGCCGCGTCCTGGGGGACCCAGCGGGCGCAGCCGCGCCTCTGCTCTCCAAGCTCCGCGCCTCGGTCTCCCGTCAGTAGCCTCTCGGCGTGGGTAACCGGGCTACGTAGGAGTTGCGGAGGCCCAGGTTCTTTCCCGAGGCCGGGGAGGATGCTGGCCTCCCTCCCTGACAGCCGCTGCTCCACGCCCGCCTCACAGCCCGGCTCTCCGCGCCGCCCGGCGTTCCCGGGTACCCGCCTCTCGGTAGCTGGGCGCGCCGCCTACTGCCCAGCTCGGTCGCCCGTGGAAAGCAGGCACCCTGGCCTTCTGCCCTGCGCCGGGCCGATGCTTCCCTCTGGTCCAAGGCCGAGCTGCAAGAATGAAAGCCGAGGCTGTCGGTGATCTGCTCTCTGCCTTTCGGTGCCTTTCTAGTCGGCCCACAAATACCACCTTATCTTACATTTTAAAAACTTGGCAAAGTCGAATGGCAAGAAGCCGGCATTACCTTTCCCTGGGCCAAGCACGTGAAGGACCAGGAGAGTTGTGTTGGCCCTTATTGGATCGTCTCGTCTGAGAGGCTTGTTAAACCCAGTTAGGGAACCTACCAGGTAAAGTGGGCCCTCAGCTTCTAACCTTACTGGCGCTGGGATGGGATGCTGCCTTCCCATATCTTTATACTTAAGTACGGTGATGAAAAAGGAATTCAGGATATTCCTCTTAAACGTTTTTTTTCTTTTCATTAAAAAGAATGCTCCACTTCTCCCTTAAAAAAAATTAAAACAGATACTAAGAATTTCATTAGGTGTTTAAACGAGCCTTTATCATCTGCTACTGTGTGAATGAAACAGCATAGACTGAAATAAATACTGAAGGGCAGAACCCTAACCCTAACCTAGGCTATAAAAGCTCCAAAATAAGCATCTGTACATAAAATTCTTTGAAAACCAAGAACTTTCATAACTTGGCCAAAGACTCTAATAAAAGGATGATTCTTCCTGTCACTGCGTGGATTAAATATTTTCAAGGGCTTCTCAAAGCCTAGAGTATTTAGTGAAAACTCCTTTAACCTGGTAGCTAAGCCCCTTCATCTTCCCGGTTTTAAGGCCTGCTCTCAACTGGCTTGACCCCTCTCATATTCTGATTGCATTGATTGTATCCTGAATAGTCAGCTGTCTTAGGACCCGTCTGGCCTTCCATTCCTTGTTGCCTTTCACAGGCTCTTCTCTAAGTGCCCATGTTTGTAGTGAATCTCACTCAGCTTTCAAGGCCAGTTTGAATGTTCTTGAGAAACCTTCTCCTTCTCCCAAGGCAAAGTATGGTGGCTTCATCTGCCCCTCTTTTTATATCTCACAGCATGTAACTTCATAATTTTTATGTGGTCAACAAAATCTAAAGGCCTACTATGTCCCGAGCATCGTGCTAGGTGCTAGCAGTATAGAAGTTAAGAAAAATTGTCCCTGCCTTCAAGGACTTCCCAAGTAAACGACTCTGTAAGATGTGATGAGTGAGCACTGGTAGAGCACAAAGGAGGGATTGACTGCTAGGAGAAATAAGGAAACAGGGTATTCCACAGAAGACATCTGAGCTGAATTTTGAAGTCTGAGTAAGTTTGTAAGGTGCCTGATTATTTCCATTGCTGCCTTTCCTAGCTAGGAGTTCCTAGCTGTGAACTCTTCCAGGGTCTTATTTATCCCTCTGTCTCCAGCACATAGATGATGCATACAAGTTGAATGATGGTATCAGCCACATAGTTTCCATAGGGTGAGGACCAGCACTTACTTATAATCAATTTATATGCTTATTTTGTTAATTATTAGGGTCAATATGCAAGCTTTGCTTTTTTTTTTTTTTCAAGCTTTGCTTTTTGAAAACTGTTCTGAGCTGATCAGTTTTGTCAACTAAAATGAATAAAATCTTAGTTTAATTAAGATGAGGGGATTGATTGCAGGGCTTCTTTCTGCTTGCAGTAGCAGCATTGTTAATTATGGTTGGTCAATTTAATTAAAAAGAAATTTACCTGAGGAATTTTCAAGCAGAAACACCTGCTTATTACTTCTACATTGATTTTTGCACATTCACACTGTGGAAAGGGCTTTTCTACATTTAAAATTTATCTCCTAATTTTCCAACTGAAAGAGATGGCCTGTGGGGGGCCCCTGTTGAAGTCAAGTTGCTGGAATAGGGCTTTCCAGGGTCTTCATGTTTATAGGGAATTACAAACCCATTTCCATTTAGCGTTTAATGCTCGTTAAGTAATGAAGAGTGAACTTGCAATTAAGCACCTCTGCTTAAACATTACACGCAGAAGTTAGTAGTTCAAACATTGGACCAGTTTCGACATGAGTGCGGGTGTACAGCCTTGGCCTCTCCCGGCCACAAGGCAGGTGTCATATGATAGGGCTGCAGCAGTGTGAACCGTGACCAGCAGGAGGCTCAGAGGTGCCTGAGCAGAAGGCCAAGAGAGGCAAGGTGTTTTAGCTTTGCAGCGTGGCACCGAGCACTTTTTCTTCTTCGTTTCCTTCTGGCAGAGATTGGGGGTCTCAAGATTAGAGGAGAAGAGGCTTACTAAAGTCCAAACAAAGCAGGTTCAGTTGTTTGACTTCTGTTTTAGAAAAGCACAGGATTTTGCAAGTCTAAAAATAAAGTTTTCTCTTTGTTATATTGTTGTTCTTGTGTGGTGAAAGATCAGTGGAGAGTTTGTAATGGTAATCTGGTTCAAAAGTTTGTGTGCGACCTGGAAATGGGGAGCTTTATACTTAGGGGTTAACCATGTTACGAAATGATTAAATTCCTTCTTTTAGCCATCAATATTAGTAGATTTCAAATATTTCTGTCTCCTATAGAAATAACTGCTCATGGGAGGTGTCCTAGCTTGTTTAATACTCTTCAGCCTCATCAATCTTCGTTCCTCAACCCCCGCCATCTCTCAGATTCGCTCTTTAGAAGTACATGGGGCACCCAAAGATATGCTAGTTGAAAAATTAGTTTATTTGTTGGTGGTATTAATATTATCACTTTGATTTGCTAAACAAAGAACAAAAAGTGAATCATGTAAATGTTGACTTGGGCTTCCTTAATCGATTGAACAGCCTCAAGGAACTTTCCTGTCAAAAGAGTTATATTCAACGCAGTATCAGTTTCCTTATTAGAATCGGATAGTTCTAGCAGCGTCTGTTATCTATGTTGGTTTTCCTCTGAGAAACACTAAATAGACCCATGCCTCAGAGCATGTTTGATTTTCTTAGATATTTTTTGCAGGATGAGTCTTTCTGTAGTTTTGCACCTTATTTCTCAGCGTTGCTTTACTTTTATCCTGGGCAGTCATTTAGAGTGATCCAAAAGTACCACCTGCTGCATTTCTGGTTCTAGTCAACAAAAAGAATTTGGTTCCTAGACTCCTACCTGTAGTTTGACAGATGGGTTCTCAAGTACTCTGTTGATTTCTCTCCCGGGAGCTTTGTTTAACCATTCCGGTGCATCTTCCCCAGGCACAAGTAATGGGCAACTCTCCAGGTCTTCAAGGAGCAGCAGCCCAGAGCTCTGCTCTGTGCTCTCAGAGGTTCTGTGGAGCTCTGTGGTTTAGGGATTAGAACTGGTTTTATAGATGTTCTAGAGGGACCTTGAGGACAGTGGAACTATATACTGCGTCACACTCTTTTGCACAGGACCTCAGAGGCCTGGAGCACTGAGTGTATTTTAATCTCCCAGACCTTTAAACCGGGCTGCTTTGCTGTTGCTGTCAGTTCTTAACTTGCCTTTTATTTATTTATTTATTTGGCTGCGCTGGGTCTTAGTTGCAGCACGTGGGATCTTTAGTCGGGGCATGCGGGCTCCTTAGTTGTGGCATGTGGGCTCTTAGTTGGGGCATGCATGCGGGATCTAGTTCCCTGACCAGGGATAGAACCTGGGCCCCCTGCATTGGGAGCGTTGAGTATTAACCACTGGACCACCAGGGAAGCCCCACATTGGCTTTTTTTTTTTTTTTTAGAAGAAAACAGAGAGTCCTGAGATGCTTAGCTTCACGCAGGTGTTTTGATTTTCATATCGTTTCACTTTTTTTTTTTTGGTAAAGAGAAAAATGTATATAGAACTGCTCTTTTCGTTTTTTTTCATTATTGTGGTAAAATATACAAATATAGGTAACATAAGACTTACCATTTTAACCATTTTCTAAGTGTACAGTTCGGTGGTGTTATTAATTCAATAGAAATGCTTTTAAATGTGCTGTTCAGACTAGCATGTGGGAAAAATCTCTGGGTTAAGAGAAACTCATGTTAGAATTTCTGTAATACTTTATGCATTTGCTTTGTGACAGATAAAATTATAAATTTCCCCCTGTCTCTTATAAGTCTGTTGTATCCCCCATTTTTGATGGTGTTGGAGAGTAAATTAAAACGTGGCGGGCTCTGGAGTCAGATGGCCTGGCAGTGGCAGTCGCTGGCCTCGCGACCTTGAGCCAGTTATTTGGAGGTGTCTGCACTCGGTTTCCTCATTTTCGACCTGGAGATGATAACGATAGGGTTGCAGAGAAAGGGAGACTCTGGAGCACTTAGAACAGTGCTTGGCACAGGGCGAGCTCTCCGGGAGTCTGAGCCTGCGCTGCTGTGCGCTGCGCCGGCTGATCAGGCCCGAGTTACCGGCAGAGAATACTGCCCTGACTCTTGCCAGACTGTGGAGCGTCCTGTAGAGTTTCCCTGCTCAGTTTGCATCAGGGAGTTTGCAGGAGGGGGAGTGGGCCCGCGAGCCCCCGCCTTCCAGTGGGCGGCGCCTTCCAGTGGGCTGTTGGCGGGGCAGCCTGAGGCCCCTGCGGGGAGGTAGCTGGAGAGACCTGTGGAACAGGACAGCTCGGGGCCTCGGGTGCCAGATGGCCCTCTGACAAGTGGTGAGAGCATCCTGCGGGAAGGTTGCCGGAGGTACGGCCCGTCGCGAAAGGGCTCTGTGAGCAACCTGCTCCGACTGCACTTTTCTCCCACCTCTGCATCCGCCCTGCGGAGGCTGCCGTGCTGGCAGGAAATGCTGCTGACTAAAAGAAATGGTCACTGTGTGCCCCAGCGGGTCAGGGGATGGGGCATTTGTCTGCAGATCAGGTCATCACTGTTGCTCTCCTGTCTCCTTCCTTGCCTCTCTGCTCTTAGCTCTACTTATAAATATTCTCGTGTCCCTCTAATCGTTCACAGCAAAAGAGAACAAAACACCGACACTCTCACTACTCCTTCTTCCTCTAGCTCCTGCCTTATCTCTTTGCTTCCCTTCCCAGTGGAGAACCTCCCATCCACTTCTCAGCTCACTGCAATCTGGCATCTGCCTTCTTGCTAAGACGCCAAAATTGGAATGTCCACAGTCACCGTGACCTTCTGTGGCTGCAGCCAGTGGACACTGCAGGCTTTCCCTCTCTTCCTCTCTCTGCAGGAGTCGGCACCATCTGCCATTTCTCCTGCTCCTTCCCCGCGTATCTCTGCTCCAGGATCCACTTCTCTATGGGTCTGAGGCTTCAACCACTGCCTAAAATGCCCAGGGCCTCTCTGGTCTTTGGACTGGTATGAGGGCTACCTTTTAAACATCTTTGTTTAGACACTTCACAGAACTTCATACTCACAGTGAAACTCACTGCCTCGCCACCTTTGCTTCATCCTAATCCTGCTCCTTCAACGTTCTCCATCTTACACAAGACCCTCGAGTGTGAAGCAGAAACGTGCTGCTCATCCTGCACTTGCCCGTCTTCCTCTCTCTCCCACATCTGATTGGTCCTCAGTCCTAAATACTCTGCGTGCTGGATCCCTTCTTTGATCTGTCTCTCACTTCCTCTTGGCCATTGCCAGTTCAGTTCGGGCTCTTATCAGTTCTTAACTTGGATGACTGTAATGACTTCCTGACCGGGTTCCTTGTCTGCAGCCTTGCTTCCAGCTCTAGTGTGCATTGCTACCAAAGTGATACTGCTGTACCCACATTTTTATCAGTTAACCCCAGGCTTAAACACTTTTAGTGGCTCTTCCATCATCCTTAAGACGAACTCTCAGCAGGTGTTTAAGACCTTCGGGAATTGTCTCTTGCCTCCCATTCAGTGTGTACCCCCCCTGCCCCACACCCTTTGTCATTTCTATTCTCAGGACAGGCTCGCAGCCAGTGGGAACCTTTTTGCAGTTGCTGAAATGCTTCATGCTTTCTCAGCCCCTGCTAGGCAAGTTTTCCCTCTGCTTGGAACACCCTTCCACACCCCATCCGTTCCATTTTCATGTATTTAACAGAGAGCTCTGTCTCTCCTTTTAAGCGTTACCTTTATTGAAGTATAATATGCACAAGGAAGAGTATACATGTCATAAATGTATAGCTTGATGCATGTTCATAAACGGAACCCACCCTGATCTGGTCTCCCTTTTAAGACCCGGAATAAATGATTTCACAGAAATGGTCTCTGCCCCTGAACCGCCTTCCCCTCTGCTCCTCTCTTGTCTCTTTCACCCCTGGTGGTCCTCATACCCTGTGCAGATGGTTTGCCTCCTTGCCCATCCCGGCACTCCTCCTCGAGGATAGGCCTTTGGCCTCCATAGCCCACACCTCCTATTCAAGATTCGATAAGTGTTTTCTGGATGAAGGTCTGAATTTTAGGGATAAATGCTCTCCCACCCCCTGTGGAAGAGGAACATTGCCTCGCTTCTGAATATTTGCCTCCTTGGATCCCGAAGATTTAATCTTGCCTGTGGTTAATGATGATGCTTATTCGGTTGCGTTTGGGCCAATCAGCTTAAAGGGCTCTGTAGAAATTAGCTCATTAATCCTCCCAGATCAAGAGTAAGCACTTTGAGTACTTGCACCTGCCTGTGCTGTGCAGGCAGGCAGGCAGCCAGCCAGAGGCCTGGCTTTCCTGAGGTCATTGTTCTGCGAGGTGGCCTCTGCAGATTAAAGGACCCGGAGCTCCCTGCCACAGTCTCTGCGTCCTTTTACTCCGGCATTGCAGAGCAGGGTGGGGGAAGTCCTAGCATGCCTCTCCTCTTCTTCAGAGCTTTCCTTGCTTGAGTGTACCCATGAGCTCTCTCTTGCTGTCTGTGTAGTTATATATAACCCAACCTTGAAGATCTGTGGGCCTTCTTGCTGTGTAGAAATCAGGACTGTTGAAGAAGATCAGGGATACAGGTGAAGCACAGCAGCAGAATATCATCAGACGGGTGGTTTTCAGAGGTTGATACGATGGCAGGAATTGTATTTTTCTAAGTGACAGGGGACTGGGGGTGGGTGATAGGATTGGTGTGGTACATGCTAAGACCATAGAACTGGATCTTTTAAAGTCGAAACCAGTCTAATAGGTGTTGTAATTCCTCTGTGGTGTATTTTTGGGAAAGGTTTTTTTTCCCCGTTAAAAAAAAAATTCTCCACGTAATCAAGTGAGGTTTTACATTTTCCTCCAGGACAGTTTTGCTTAAATTATCCCCAAACAACTCCAAGATGGCTGAAGTGATTCAAGTACTTCAGGTGTTTTTTTTTCCCAAATCCGCTGTTCATTGGTCAAGTTTTTGCTGCTAAAGAAGAATTCAGTATATTAATTAGAAAGGCATTTTAGATTTGGCTTAACTGGAAAGCAGAGGAGAAATAGCAGTCCTGTAGAGAATGGATTGGCAGCGCTTTAGTTCAGAATTGATTTAGATAAACACTTTGGGAATCTGATGTGAGTAAATGCTGATGTATTTCAAGTTTCTTCCCATTTGCCAAACAAATATTTGGGAATAAACTCTCACTTAAAGCTTTAAAAAACTTCTTGGACATTGAGGAATTAGATGAATTGACCTTTTAAACTAATGGCATATTTTGATGTATGGGAAAACATCATTTTAAGATAGAACTTAAAACTTCATTTAAAAATAGTTTTATTTTCAAACTTCTTCCTAGTAAGTGGCATGTAGTATAACTCAGAGGCCTAGTCCTGGGTGTTCATTCACTTCTTCGCTCAGTTGAAAATACACATTCTTGTGACATTTATGGGGTTCAGGTTTCCAACGTTTAGTCACTGATGTACCAGAAGAACTAGTATGGTAAGTAGAGATGGATGACTTTCTATCATGTGAATGATAGATCTTCATTGGGGGAGTGTTTTAGAAGCCAGTGACCTGTGACAATTCTGAAACTTCTCACAATCACTCTATTGATGGTTGAGGTCTTAGAAGAATTTGTGATCTTGTTTTGAACGGTAGCATCAGTTTGTACCGGGGCTTGTAATAAGGGGCATCCCTACTGGTTTCTTTCCTGCTCTGTTTTGTTTGGGGATTGAAAAGGATTCATTTTATGGATTGGTTCCTATTGATGTGTCTTGTGTTGTTGACATTTTACTTTGAATTATTTGGTCTGTCCTTCCTTCTTCCCTCCCTCACTTCATCCTTTCCTCCCTTCCTTTCCTTTCTTTCTTCCTTTGAAATTGGCAATGTCACCAGCCCCTTTCTTAATTATGAGATGACTCAAGAAAGCAGGGGAAGAGAGTGCCCAGGGGTAGGAATGATAGGTCAGTGCTGGCTTTTTAAGGTCAGCTCCTAAGTGAGGAATAGCATAGGAACATAGGGGGATAATGAAATTTAATTTTGGAGGAAACTGAAGAGAAAGTCCATTCCTGTTCCTTTGTTTCTACAACTGAAGTTTCTAACAACCTAACTTAATTTGCCTGTGGTCCAGAAGTCCTTAGAATCTCAGGCCAATGCTTCCTACCCGCTTCGGTGTTTCTTTTTTTCCTTATATTTTGGCTGCGTTGGGTCTTCGTTGCTGCGCGGCTTTCTCTAGCTGCAGTGACCAGGGGCTATTCTTTGTTGCGGTACGCCGGCTTCTCCATGCGGTGCTCGGGCCTCTCATTGCTGTGGCTTGTCTTTGTTGTGGAACGTGGGCTCTAGGTGTGCGGGCTCAGTAGTTGTGGCTCGCGGGCTCTAGACCGCAGGCTCAGTAGTTGTGGTGCTTGGGCTTGGTTGCTCCCCGGCATGTGGGATCTTCCCGGACCAGGGCTCGCACCTGTGTCCCCTGCATTGGCAGGTGGATTCTTAACCGCTGCGCCACCAGGGAAGTTCCCAGTTCAGTGTTTTCTTCTACTTACATCATGTTGATTCCTCATTGGTGGGAAGGAGGAAGTTAGAAATGTTATCGACTCAGTGAATTTTATAACTACCATTTTAATGAAGTAAATATATATCTTATCTGGGCACATATTTACCATATAGATATTATAGTAAAAGTCTTTCTTTAGAGGGGTTGAAATGATCTTTATATATCTTTCTTCATTAGAGCATGTTTATTTAACACATAAACCAGGTGATATATAAACATAAAATAGTTTCATTTCAACTATCATCTTTTGCCTGGCTGTTAGAATAGACTATAAATATATATTTTTAAAATTAATTAACTTATTTATTTTTGGCTGCGTTGGGTCCTTGTTGCTGCGTGGGCTTTTCTCTAGTTGCGGTGAGCGGGGGCTACTCTTCGTTGCGGTGCGTGGGCTTCTCATTGCGGTGGCTTCTCTTGTTGTGGAGCACGGGCTCTAGGTGCGCAGGTTCAGTAGTTGTGGCTCGCGGGCTCTAGAGCGCAGGCTCAGTAGTTGTGGCGCACGGGCTTAGTTGCTCCGCGGCATGTGGGATCTTCCCGGACCAGGACTCGAACCCGTGTCCCCTGCATTGGCAGGCGGATTCTTAACCACTGTGCCACCAGGGAAGCCCTAGACTATATTTTTAGTCCTTAGTTAGAACCTGTCAGTGAGGTGGAAGTGTGTGTGTGTGTGTGTGTGTGTGTGTGTGTGTGTGTGTGTGTGAGAGAGAGAGAGAGAGAGAGAGATAGAGAGAGAGAGAGAGAGATGGCAAATAAAAGGTTGAGGAGCAGGAAATAGATGTACTTCAGGGCTGATCATTAGCTGGAGCAGAGCTTCTGCACTAGAGCCAGGTCCCTGCTGCCAGGCTGATAACTGTATAGCAGTCAGAGCAGCAGCGGCATTCCTAGCAGTGTCTAGTTCTGAGCTGTCCGGAATGGTAGCCACTAGCCACATGTGGCTATTTCAGTTTGAATTAATTAAAATTAAATAAACTTTGGGGTAGAAAGGAATGAAGAGGCAGAGCACAGAGGATGTTTAGGGCAGTGAAACTGCTCTGTGTGATACCATAATGATGGATACGTGTCATACATTTGTCCAAACCCACAGAATGTACAACACAGAGGGTGAGCCCTAACGTAAACTGTGGGCTTTGAATGCCGAGGATGTGTCAGTGTAAGTTCATCAGTTGTAGCAAATGTACCACTCTTTTGGGGGATGTTGGTAATGCTGGATGCTGTGCATGTGTGGGAGCAGGGGGTCCATGGAAGTCTCTGCCTTCCTCTCAATTTTGCTGTGACCCTAAAACTGCTTTAAAACAATGAAGTCTTTCAAGATGAAATAACATACAGTTCCTCAGTGACACGAGCCACATTTTCAAGTGCAGCCAACTGTGACTAGTGCACCTGAGGGACTGCATTTTATTTATTTAATTTTAGGTCTATAACCTGCACTGTCCAGTAAAGTACCTTACTGGATAGTACGGATACAGATGATTTCCATCACCACAAAAAGTCTTACTGGAGAGTGCTGGATGGTCATTTCTCAGAAATGTTCAGAAACTGACTAAATATTATTATGATGGCTGTAAATATCCCGAGGCTACCGCCTGATAACATGCTAAGGCATTGCCACTGACTTAGAAGTACAAAAGGAGACAAACAATGCTAACCTGATTTAAAAAAAAAATTGTTTTCACTCTGTGCTCTATTAGAAAGCTAATTGATTCATATTTTCAGAAGGACAGTTATTCTTTTCTGTGCATGGTGAAACAGATACCCCTGTTGACGTAGGAAGAGAGTTTTGAAGTATGAGTTTTTATCTTACTCACTTAACTCATTCTAGGATATTCTTGTGATTACTGTAAACACAGAATCCTCCCGAATGAGATCCAGTATTTTCAGAAGTATCAAAATGTTACATTTCCTTGAGAAATCACTTCAGAGTCTTGGGGCTGGATGTGGTAGACAGAATCACTTCAGTTTATCTTCTTCTATGTAATGAAGTAAGAAAGAACTGACAACATAGTTTTTTTGGTGAAATTACAAAGACATTGTGAAATTAACTCCACTTAGAAAAAAAAATGATACCTGTGTCAGTTTTAGTCACTTAAATGGTGAGTTTGAATCATGGTCCCTTCTTTTCCCTTGATTTTAAAACATTTCGGTAATTGAGTAATTAAAGGATTTAATAGTTTAGTCTAAGTTATATAACACAAAGCAAATAAAACGTTCAGTATTGAAGTCAGTACCTTAACAGAAATTCAAACTCAGTCATCACTGTTTGGTTAGGACACCTTTTTTGTTAGGAGAGGGAATTAATGACATAGGGGTGAGTGAAAACAAATATCTGTGTAGGGAGATTAACTGGGTTTAATTTTGGGCAATTCAGAAACAGTTTGTACTTTCTTACGTTTAGTGTCCCTAGGGTGACTTGGGCCATCACAGAGAATGCTTTACTATGTAATCCTTTTTTATTTTTCCTCATAGATGCCCTGTCAAGTTTCTGGAGTCCTAAATCCAGTGCCTGACCTTCAACAAGGGCCGTTGCGGAAACATTTTTTTTTTTTTTTTTTTTTTTTTTTTTTTTTTTTTTGTGGTACGTGGGCCTCTCACTGCCGTGGCCTCTCCCGTTGCGGAGCACAGGCTCCGGACGCGCAGGCTCAGCGGCCATGGCGCACGGGCGCAGCCGCTCCGCGGCACGTGGGATCCTCCCGGAACGGGGCACGAACCCGTGTCCCCTGCATCGGCAGGCGGACTCTCAACCACCGCGCCACCAGGGAAGCCCCGGAAACATTTTTAATATGGCAGTTGGGTGGCTGAAATAGTACTAGGGGAAGTGTCTCTGTGTATTTTCAAATTAATGATCATTAGGACAAATTTAAGAATAGTGATATTTTTGGCATAAGTCTAGATCAGGACTAGATCAGGACTAGATATCTTTACTAAAATAAATTCTCATTGGTTGTTTAAAAAGTGACAGTCTCAGGCTTCCCTGGTGGCGCAGTGGTTGAGAGTCTGCCTGCCGATGCAGGGGACATGTGTTCGTGGCCTGGTCTGGGAGGATTCCACATGCCGCGGAGCAACTAAGCCCGTGAGCCATGGCTGCTGAGCCTGCGCGTCTGGAGCCTGTGGTCCACAACGGGAGAGACCACAACAGTGAGAGGCCCGCATACCGCAAAAAAACAAAAAAAAAAAGTGACAGTCTCTAGGGTGAAGAGATAATGAGCCTCTTAGTTCATCTATAGCCATCTTCCTGATTGTTTCCATAGAAGCAGCAAGACTGTTTAAAGGCTATAATTTCATGTCCTACTCTTCAGAGCCCATTAAAAATAGGCAACATAGGCGGCTTTGTAGCTTATATATTTGCTTAAATAGTCTTAAAGACAAAGAGGGTAACTGCTGTGCGGTCACTGGGATAGGTAAACATTGCAGTCAGGCACTTGTTTGGCTTTTGCTTATAGGTTATGGTCCATTTAGCCTCCTGTATTAAGAGTGACATTTTTGGGAGTTCCATGGTGGCCTAGTGGTTAAGGATTCCAGGCTTTCACTGCCGTGGCCTGGGTTCAATCTCTGGTTGGGGAAGATCCCACAAGCTGTGTGGCATGGCCAAAAAAGAAGAGTGACATTGTTCTCAGCTATATGTAGTTGTTTAAAAATGAAATATTCTCTTGGAGCTCCTTGGAAGAAAGGGAGTGACAAAAATGTGAAAAGGTGGTACTTATGGGGTCTGACCAACTTTAAAATTAATCATATCAGGACTGATATGCACAAGAAGTATTGTTTCCTTCAAGGGGACATAGTGGGAGAGGGTCCACTTATACTTTATAGCGACATTTTATTTTAAATTAAAAAATTACCCATTTCTATCAGCCCTCTTATGAAGAAACGAGGCTGATTTTCTAATGTGACATTAATTTGCTCTTAAGGTATTGCCCAAGCTGTTTTTATCAGTTGTAGCTTGATCAGAATCGTTATTTAACCTTACAAAATGACTCTAGTCTGAACAGTGCTGTTAGTTGTTTAAAGTCCGTTTTGTTTACTGTTATTTTTAATAGATTCTGCATCACTGCTTCATAGAAGTAATGAGATTATCCGGGACTGTGGTTTGCAATTACAACGAGCAATTTGTCTAGAGGCAGGGATAGCAATAGCAAAAGCTGAGGGACTGTGAGGATGTGTAATAGAGGGGTTGGGTGTGAGATTCCAAAACCAGATCTGTGAAGCCAGAGACAAGATGGGATCATTGGAAGGCAAAGACTAGCATGAGGCAGCAAAAGCCCTCGGATCTGAGCAGGAGCGAATAAGACGGAAAGTAAGGACTCAGGGGCATCTCCACGTTTTGCAGGGGTTCAGCAAGGGGCCAAGGCAAGTAGGGACAATGTAACTTTTCCCAGAAAGTTTTAGTGGCAGCATCTTGCTGAGGTGGGCCCCTCTTTTGAAGCTTTGCCTTCAAGGGAGGGTGTCTCTGATGAACAGAAAGGCTCAGTTCTGATGGTCTCTGCGTCAGCTATGTATAGCTGTGTAACAAACCACCCCAAAACTTAATGGTTTAATATAATGACCTTTTTATTTGCTTACAGTTCCATGGGTTGGCAGTTTGGGCTTCACTGGGCTGTTCTGCTGGTCTTGCCTAGGGACAGTCTGTGACCAGCTAGGCTGGGGCTATCTATATTAAGATGGTCTCATCACGTATGTGGTGGTTGGTGCTGGCTGTTGGCTGGCCCTCTCTTTCCGTTGATTCCTCATTCTCAAGCAAGTGTGCCCGTACTTCGTCCCTTGGCTGTGTTCCAAGGTAGCTGGAGTGGAGCTGCAAGGACTCTTGAGGCCTGGGCTTGGTGGTGACAAAGCGCCACTGTGTCTCTTTCAGTTGGTCGGAGCACATCACAGGGTAGCTCAGGCTCAGGCGCGAGGGAGATTGATTTTCCTGCTTGCTGGGAGGAACGGTAAAATCGCATGGTAAAGGGACATGTGTACAGAGACGGGAGGAATTCTTATTACCATCTTTGCAGACTCTCTACCACACAGCTTTATGAGTACATGATGTTTGTCATTCATTTAACATTCGTTTCTAACTTGTGGTAGGGGAGCTAATTACCTGACTGCCTTACCCCTGATTGTTATAGTGTGGTTGATTACAGGTTTCATAAACTAATTTTTTGTGTGAACCATCCATCAGCATGATTTTGGCTAGAAAAGTGGCTTTAGAAATGTATAACTTTCTAAGAAATCTAAACATGTCTTTTCTAATGTAACATTTGAAGGGCAGAGGGGTGTGTGTTGTGTGTGTGTGTGTGTGTGTGTGTGTGTGTAATGCTGATCCTTTTTTAGCCTTGAGGTGTTCTATTCCAGACTGACCTTCTTAAAACTCAAGAGCACCACATTAAAAATATAGATTGTTTGCATGCGTATGTAATTATTTCTCCTGCCTCATAGAAGTCAGTGAAGTAGGTCTATCACAGTTCTAAAAACAACAGATTTTCTATGCATCACTCAGTTTAAAGGTAGATTGTTGCTTAGACAATTATGAAAGTTTCTTTATTTGAAGTCAATCCAGCAATATTGTACTGCCCGTTTTATAGTCAGTTTTCAAAAAAGAATTGCCGGCCTATTAGGATAAAAATATTAGAAACCCATTAATAGTTATTGACAGAAGTTGCCCATCATATACTAATGGCAGAAATCATAGAAGGACGGGAGTTGTGCAAGTATACCATTTTTTTTTTTTTTTTTTGAGGTATGCAGGCCTCTCCCGCTGTGGAGCACAGGCTCCAGACGCACAGGCTCAGCGGCCATGGCTCACGGGCCCAGCCGCTCCGCGGCCTGTGGGATCTTCCCGGACCAGGGCACGAACCCACGTCCCCTGCATCGGCAGGCAGACTCTTAACCACTGCGCCACCAGGGAAGCCCCCAAGTATACCATTTTTTAAATTGCAATGTCTTTCTGGTAAACGCCCTTACAAAATATTATATGCTTTTAGATGTGGAAAGAGGGCTGGGTGTTATCTTTATACATATACAGATTTAAATGCTAAGTGGCTTGCTGTTTATTCCAAAGGGGAGACAGATCTGTACATGGATAATATATGTGAAACCGGTTGGCTCACACTGCTTTCTCACATTAAGGAAGAAAGGCTGAGCAAAGGATGTTACCAAGACCTCTGAGTTATTAAAAAAACCTCCAATCTAATTTATTTTAAAGTTCCAAAATATCATTCAAGTAATAATAGATGGTCATTATAGAAAGTTTGGATAATACAGATGGATAAAAAGGGGGGAAAAATCACCAGTTACCACCTGGCCCAGGACTAGATGCTATTTGTGTGGCCTCTCCCGTTGCGGAGCACAGGCTCTGGATGCACAGGCCCAGCGGCCATGCATCACAGGACCAGCCGCTCCGCGGCATGTGGGATCTTCCCGGAACGGGGCATGAACCCATGTCCCCTCCATCGGCAGGCGGACTCTCAACCACTGCGCCACCAGGGAAGCCCTAGATGCTATTTGAATTTTGCTGGAAGAGTGTAAGTTTAAATGGGATAGGACAGCAGAAAAACATAAATTGATATTTTTGGAAATTAATACTTTTCAGCATTCCCAGTACTTTCACATTTAATTTGTTTAGAACAAGAAAAATAAACTAGTCTTAGATTAATACTTGCTTGGCAAAAGTGATTTGTTTTTTGAGAACTTGGTACATACTGAGAGTCAAGCATACTTTATGATTACTGGACAGAGAACTTATGTGTATTTTTCTCACACTCAAGTGTTCTTGGAATACATTTACAATCTAATCTTAATGTCTGTGTTACAGTTCATTTCTTAGAAGTATCTGTTACGCTTTGGCTTTTGTCCTCTATGTGTTATGGATCACCGTATTTGGTACTTGGCTAATGGGAAGTGAAAACATCTTAACAGAAAGTTCTGGGATAGCAGTAAATTAAGAGTGAGTAACTTTCCCGTTGTTTGTGGGTATGTTTGAGCACAGTAATGACTTTTAGATTTCTCATTGACCTTTCATATCAAACCTCGAGCTGGCAGCAAGAATTTTCTAGATTGGTAAGATATCTTTTTGTAGAACTGGCTTTTTGATTTCAGGGACATGTGGGAGAAAGGAATCTCTAGGAATTTAATTTGATCATCTGAATGTTGAGCTTTTCGGTCTTTTAAGGTTGAATTTCATAGCATTTTGAACAAAAGGATGAAATACGTGTTGGCACGACTAGTCTTTATTTTATTAAAAAAGTTTTAAATTACAAAGATATAATAAATACTTTTGTGTCAAATAGGTGAAAATAACAACCCTCAAATTTTCATTCCCCAGCGATACACACCAAATTGACCATACAGGGGTATCCTTCTAGATGTTTTTCTGTGTATAAATATACACATAGATTTTTTCTGAATGTAAATATTGTACATGAAATGTGGTAACTATGCATCATATTCTACCACTTAACAGATTTTACTTCTACAAGTAATATATATTACATGTATATTTTACTCCTGTGTACTTTTTATATGTATTTGTAGTAAAATATTATAAATATTCACAGCTTTCATTCTAAGTCATTTCTTATAGATCCACCTCATTTAAAAATATGCCAGTTTATTTCTATTCCGGGTCCATTTCTATTCTGTGGATGTACTTTATTTAACCAGCCCTCTAGTGATTAACTTATTGGTTGTCTCCAGGGTTCCATACTTCTGTGGGATGGATACCCAGAAGTGGGATTGCAGGGACTAGTGGTATTGCCATTTGTACTTTTGCTAGATACTGTGAAAAATCTCCTGCACTTGTTATGTTAATTAATTGCCCTCTTAGTTGCTCCCATTTCTGGTCTTAAAGATAGAAGAGTGTTAGATTGAGATGGCATCTTGCCTTATTCCGTACTTGACCCAGACCTACAATATCTAAGACTAGGAGGAGAAAATGGTGGTGGGTTGGAAAGAGATAAATAATCACCCAAGTTTAAGAAATCAAAGTTGCATCACTTTATGAACTAAAACAGTGAAAGGTCGTGCAGTTTATTACTATGGACAAATATATGGAAAGACTTTCTGAATTGGTGAAAAGTCTGGGTTATAGAATGTAACTAAATTGATTAATATACCCATTTGGTTAAAAGGACCCGGGATTCACTAAAATTACCCCCACATCACAGGGCATTCTTTATAAAGGTAGATATGGGGATGGGGAGACAGGCATCTCATCCATCATCCCAGGTTTTGCAGCAGCCCAGGAAAAAACTGAGCCTCTAGGTCTTTGGGAATTGCAGTCAAATAAATTCTCGTGAACCCTGGGAGTGGACAAGACCTCAGCAGCAGGAATTTTTGGATCCTCACTTCCGGATCCTCTAACCTTGGTGTGACTTAGCCAGTCACTGTGCGTCTGCTTTTGCTTGTGTCTACCTGTTCCTCTCTTGTGCTGAGTCAGGATTTTGGCTCATTTCATAATCCTTACGGCCCTTTCAGCTTCTCTTTTCCTCTTTCCCTTTTAGCCATAGCGTCGGCTGCTTATTGCTGGCTGTTTCTCAATCTTAATCCCAAAGATTGAGAATCTAGTTTTTACCAGAGTCCCTGCATAGACACCTCCCAGCCAAGGAACTGCCGCCTTAAGCTCAGGTGCCCTCCTCGGTCAAGGATTTAACATCAGAAGCTCCCATCGGGGAAGGGAACTTGAATGTGGCAGGCACCACAAGTTAGTGTTTAATGTAACATTACTCTTAGATAAGTAACCTGTCTAGAGTGTAATCCCGAGTAATGCACTTTTTTAAAATTAAAAAGTATATACTTATGATATGCTTTAAAAGCAGTTTATTCATTGAAGTCAGTAAATACTTCCCTGGGAAGCAACCCCCCTTTTCCCATATGGAATGTAAATTTGGAAAAATTGTGCCCTGTCACAGTTGTAAATTGTCTTCAGTTCTGCAGTACTGATGCCTGGATCATGAGATACGGTCTTGCCTTTTCTGCTGGACTTGAAAGTGCTACGAAATAGTTCATCCTGTTTATGTAATGATGGTGAAGTTCTGAAAAATATACCTAGAACCCGAAACTCCTGGAACAGCTCATTTTCCTATGTGAATATTTTTTATCTCAACTGTATCTTTCCTGTGTACATTGAGAAGGGTATTGAGTTCTTCCTAATTTCGTTAGGTGTTTGGCGCTCCAGCGTTTCAGAGGTGAAGAGTTGCTAATATATTTCTCTGGAAGGTTTCTCTAAGCTGTTCTGTTTTCTTCCTGAGGGTTACTATCAAGTATCCACCCACATCCCCTTTTTCTTGTTTTCTTCTCTCCTTAACCCCAGTTTGCTTCTCTTTCAAGTAAAGGCTGGCAGGCTGAATGTTTCAGTGACTCTTGAATTCCTGAGTCCTTCATTTTGGTGCCTATGTCTCCCAGCATCTCAAAGGGCAGTTTCTGTGTTACTTTCAAAAATGAGAACCATGCTCATAAAATGCTGTCTTAGTGTGGTTTCAGATCACTTGAAATGTAATCTGATTTGCGAGGCAGCATTTAAGCTCCTGTTACCAAAAGGTTTTGATTATCATTTTGTAGGAATTTTTGTTGGGTCAGAGAAAGATGAACAACATATTTGCCTTTTGAAAGGACACCAAACGGTTTTATTTCATTTGGGGAAGTTTCTTCTGATGGTCTTGAATTCTGTGTTTTAATCTGCTTAAAAATGCCTTTTAGCACATAAGCAAAATTAAACATTTTATTAAAGTCTGTGCAACGCTCTTTATTATTTTGGAGAAAAATCTCTTAAATACTTTTCTGGTAAGGCCATGCGTAATTTAAAGCTTTCATTTTGACAGCCTGGTCTTAGCTGATAGACATGCTAATCTCTATTTGATTGCTTTGGTGGGGAGTTGGAAATCACTGAGTGCCTGGCTTAGAGTGTGCTTATAACTGTGCTTTCTTTGGGTTTTCATTTTGTGAAATAATAAAGTGAATTTCCCTACATGTTGTTTTAGTATATTTGACTGTTCATCTGATTTCCAGATTTAAATGAAAAGTTTAACCATTTTCCCTTTTGGTGACATGTCCCTTTGTTTATCCACCCCCCCACACACACACTTTTTTTTTTAATTTATAAATGCTGGTGAACACACATGTATGTGTAGAGGCCCTTTCATCTAGGAAAATGGATTTTTTTGTGTTTTAAGAATTTCCCATTCTTTTCTGTTTTGGTTTAATTTTCATTACATTCTTTTCATTCTCCTTTGGAAGTGCCAAAATGTGGCAGAAATATGATTACATATAGAATATAGGACTATATATCACTTTTTTTCTTTATGTGTATAGAGGGAAGAGAGATATATGGGTGTAAAATTACATATGACCGAAGAAAAATTAGGGATGATGCAAGTTATTTGACTCTTGGGGGAGAATTTTATTTAATACCTCCTGAGATATAGTTATCTTTTTTTAAAATATTTATTTGGTTGTGCTGGGTCAGTTGCGGCAGGTGGACTCCTTAGTTGTGGCTCGCAGGCTCCTTAGTTGCAGCTTGCCAGCTCCTTAGTTGTGGCAGGCGGGCTCCTTAGTTGCAGCTCATGGGCTCCTTAGTTGCAGCATGCAGCCTCCTTAGTTGTGGCATGCTAACTCTTAGTTGTGGCATGCATGTGGGATCTAGTTCCCTGACCGGGGATCGAACCCATGGGAGATCGGAGTCTTAACCACTGTGCTACCAGGAAAGTCCCTGAGATACAGTTACCTGTGAAAAAAAAAAAGTCGAGAGTTAAAATTCTTGGAGGTTTTTTTCCCTCTATATCATGAAGACTTGAGGACATGTAAAGATGATTCAAGTCGACAGGATGATTCCGATACAAATTTATGGAGTACCCACTGTATGCCAAGGACTGGACCAAGTACTTTACATACTTTATGCCTCATCTTTACCTTATTCCTGCTGGGATTGGTATGATTATCCCAGTTTTATAAATTAGGAAGCAGAGACTTGGGTGATCGCTTTACCTTTTGAAGGTCACACAGCTGGATCTGAACCCAGTGACGTCTGATTGTAAAGCCCCTGCCCTTTCCAGGGTTCCCTTTGCCTCCTCTGCTTTTGCTAAGCCATCTGCCTTTAGGATTCTCAAGCTATCAGGACAAGGAGTTAATTTCCAGAAGAAAGGTCGCTGCTTTAAAAGCAGCATCACATGGCATTAAAGCTGGAACTTGCACATTAGGCCAACTCGGCTTGGAGCCCATTGGCATCATTTACCAGCTTTGTGACTGCGAGGCAGTTCCTGGGCCTCATTGAGCTTCATGGTATTTCATCATCAAAATCAGGACCATCGTATCAGCTTTGCAGGATAATATAGTGCATAATAAATAATAATGGTGATGATGATTATCGTAATAGTAGTTAGCACTGAGGAGCTGTTATGTGTCAACCCCTGAACTAAACGCTTTTCATAGTTAGTTCATTTAATCCTCACAACAACCCGATGAGGCAGCTTCAGTTACCCCTGTTTGACATAGAAAGTCATCAGTACGTGAAGGCTGTTTTATTTATTTATTGCTGTGTTAGGTCTTTGTTGCTGTGTGCGGGCTTTCTCTAGTTGTGGCGAGTGGGGGCTTACTCTTCGTTGTGGAGCGTGGGCTTCTCATTGTGGTGGCTTTTCTTGTTGGGAGCACGGCTCTAGGCGTGCGGGCTTCAGTAGTTGTGGCACGTGGGCTCAGTAGTTGTGGCTTGCGGGCTCTAGAGTTCAGGCTCAGTAGTTGTGGCGCACGGGCTTAGTTGCTCCGCGGCATGTGGGATCTTCCTGGACCAGGGCTTGAAGCTGTGTCCCTGCATTGGCAGGCGGATTCTTTTTCTGTTTTGTTTTGTTTTTTAAACATCTTTATTGGAGTATAATTGCTTCACAATGGTGTGCTAGTCTCTGCTCTGCAACAAAGTGAATCAGCCGTACATATACATATATCCCCATATCTCTTCCCTCTTGTGTCTCCCTCCCTCCCACCCTCCCTATCCTACCCCTCTAGGTGGTCACAAAGCACCGAGCTGATCTCCCTGTGCTATGCAGCTGCTTCCTACTAGCTATCAGTTTTACATTTGGTAGTATATATATTATATCCATGCCACTCTCTCACTTTGTCCCAGCTTACCCTTTCCCCTCCCCGTGTCCTCAGGTCCATTCTCTACGTCTGCGTCTTTATTCCCGTCCTGCCACTAGGTTCTTCATGACCATCTTTTTTTTTTTTTAAGATTCCATATATATCTGTTAGCACACGTTATTTGTTATTCTGTTTCTGACTTACTACAGACTCTAGGTCCATCCACCTCACTACAAATAACTCTGTTTTGTTTCTTTTTATGGCGGCAGGCAGATTCTTAACCACTGCACCACCAAGGAAGTCCCAAGGCTGTTTTTATTATTTTCTTAAAAAAAATTATATCGGAGTATTGTTGATTTACAGTGTTGTGTTAGTTTCAGGTGTACAGCAATATTATTTATATTTTCCACAATATTATTTATATTTCCTTTCCATTGGTACGGATAATCGAGTATTCAATAACTTAGAGAATCCACTGTCATTCAATAAACTTTACTTAACACCTGTTGTATGGTTATTAAAATAGGTAGTGATTTTATCTCCAAGCTTTTTATCTTAGTGATAACTGTTTCATATATAACTAATATTTTAACAGGTTTCTTTTGTGTTGTTAAACAGGATTAATCTTACAACTCAAGTACTTATTTAAACATTTCACAGACAGGAAAACCATGGACAGAAGTGCCTACATTCCGAACCAATTTTTTTAAAAAATAAATTTATTTATTTAATTTATTTATTTTTGGCTGCGTTGGGTCTTCATTGCGGTGTGCGGGCTTCTCACTGCAGTGGCTTCTCTTGTTGTGGAGCACAGGCTCTAGGCACGCAGGCTTCAGTAGTTCTGGCATGCAGGCTCAGTAGTTGTGGCTTGCGGGCTCTAGAGCGCAGCAGGCTCAGTAGTTGTGGCGCACGGGCTTGGTTGCTCTGTGGCATGTGGAATCTTCCTGGACCAGGGCTCTAACCGTGTCCCCTGCATTGGCAGGCGGATTCTTAACCACTGTGCCACCAGGGAAACCCCCGAACCAATTTTTATGTGTCTTCAAAATAAAGTAACGCCACTATGTTGATAGAAAGGGCTCTGGAGATTATATGAGAGGATGAGGAATCTTTAAAAAATGTCCTCTGCTGTCTGTCCTCCCATCCTTTCTTCTTTATCATATGACGTACCCCCAAATTCAATCAGTAAATATATGCATAAAGCAGCAATTCTCATGGCCTGTCATCTACCTAAATAAATGATGGGGGGTCTTGGGAGGTTTAAAAAAGTTACTAACATTAATGCTGATGTGTTGACAACTGTAGAGAACACAGAATTTTGGCAGTGGACTCAAATGCATTTCATTATAGAAGAGAGAAAATTGTAGAACTTCGCTCGTGTACTTCCCAACATTGAAACCAGACTAAAAAATTCAGCCAAAACAGCAGACTGTTAAACATTTAAAAGAAAAGAAAACAAAACAAACCTGTGCAAACATACTACTCCCTAAATATTCCTGTAATACCCTGGAATCTCGTGGCTGGTAGTCGGAGGCCTCGTGTGGGTTAAGAAGGTTGTTCCGCACATACTGAAGAAAGTGGAACGGTGGTTCTTAGAACCCAGAGAAGAGGTTAGGGATGAGTCTGTTCTTTAGAAAGACCTGAGCGGATGTGAGCTGGCCGAAGGTCCGAATTTATACAGCTCCCTGCTTTTACTTGATCAGAGGGTGGGTTGATTGTCCTCCACCTATTTATTTGGTGTTCGCTGAGCTCCGGTGTGTGCCAGGCATTGCTGCATCTTGGTGGTATAAAATGGAGCTCCCTTTGGGGTCTGACCTTGAGGATCTTAGAAGGTCTAGAATATGGGCTTCCCTGGTGGTGCAGTGGTTGAGAGTCCGCCTGCCGAGGCAGGGGACGCGGGTTCGTGCCCCGGTCTGGGAAGATCCCACATGCCGCGGAGCGGCTAGGCCCGTGAGCCATGGCCGCTGAACCTGCGCTTCCGGAGCCTCTGCTCGCAGTGGGAGAGGCCACAACAGTGAGAGGCCTGCGAACCACCCCCCCCCCCCAAAAAAAAAAAAGGTCTAGAGGAGAAAACAGGGAACCGATTATACCCCAGTGAGGTCATTCTGTAGTGGACGTGTGTAACTAAGGTTCAGAGCTAATCACCTCTTCTCCTAAGTCCTTCTGACTTTACCATCAGCCTGTCATATAGGTATTGTCAGAATTTTAAAGGAAGGGATTTCAAATCCAAGTTGTGCCTGCCACCTACTGTGTGTTGTAAAGTTTGTTCCAAGGCAGAATTGTGGTGAGAGATAGACAGGACTAATGTTTCGATGAGATTTGGAAATTCTCTTCATCAAAAGCAATTTCTGAAGTTTATTACTGTCTATACAAACATGGGTTAAATGCTAACATTAGTTGGATATCTGTATATGTAAGTATGTGTATGTATGAATCTGTGTCTGGCTTTTTGATGCGCATGTATTAACATGCTTTTATCTTGTATATAAGCTGTGGACTCTTAGACAATCAGTGTTTAAACTTTCAACAAGGAAGAGAACTAATGAAAAGGAACAATGGTTTTTTTGTTTTCCCAGTAATTACATTTATCATTGTTTTGAAAACTCAACAAACGACCACAGGATGTGAATTTAATCAAGTTGTGCCTTTGAACAAAGATACCCTGGTTGTAGTGGAATTTTTTTACTTCCCATCATCCTGCCCACATGTTCCCTCGCCTCCGAAATCAACAGCAGTTCACTGTGGTTGAACCAACTTAACAAATAATAATTTCAAAAGAAAAAGAAATGGATTTGGGAAGCAAAAGGAACTATTGTTTCTACTCTGTCTCCTAGATTAGCATTTGAAATCAAAGATTTTAACCTTTTACTAGAAAAATATTTTTTCTGTGTACGGTGGCCCTCTTTAAAATATAACCCCTTCTTTATAGCCTAGATTTAATTAGAGGTGCTATTTGAATGAGTGAGGCAGGGTATATCATCTTAATCCCTTCAGTTGCCCACGTGTACAATTATATTATCTTTGACAGTGTAAATAAAAAGTTTTTTATTTTTTTTTATCCAGAAGAAACTAAAGCATTTAGTGGAGGAGTATTTAGAACCAGAACTTTTCCTAGAAATACTGGCTTTCATTTGATGGACTGTTTTTCTTGATCCAGTAGAAATGCCTTGCCTTTGATTTCAACGTCTCTTTTGGCATTGCCTATACATGTCATCTCCTTGAGAGAAAAAGCTCTGTGTCTGTGTTGTTGGTCTTCAGCACTTCATCAGTGCTGTGTTAATAGCTACTCTTCACAGTACTTTACATGCATATTTTATTTAGTACTTATATCAAGCCAGTGAAAAAACCAAAGTCTTAAGATTACAAAAATTTGCCGAGGACAGATTTGGTTTCTCTTTCTTCAAAGTCCATACTCTTTTTTTTTTTTTGCTGTACGCGGGCCTCTCACTGTTGTGGCCTCTCCCGTTGCGGAGCACAGGCTCGGGACGCGCGGCCTCAGCGGCCATGGCTCACGGGCCTAGCTGCTCCGCGGCATGTGGGATCTTCCCGGACCGGGGCACGAACCCCTGTCCCCTGCATTGGCAGGCGGACTCCCAACCACCGCGCCACCAGGGAAGCCCCGAAGTCCATACTCTTAACCATCATTGTCATACAGCTTAGAGTGGCTTTCTGTTTGTCTCAGAATTCTCACCAGGTAAGCCAGCTGCACCACTGTCACTTCTCTGCAGAGAGATGCTTCCTTTGGCATTTATTGCTCTTGTTAATTGAGCCGTTTAGTTTCATCCCCTTTTTCTCACATTGAAATCTGTTAACAAAGAGAAACATTGATTATCACGATTATTCAGGTACACAAGGAAATGAAGACTGTTCATCTCTTTTCTGCATGAATACTCCATAGCATGCCATTATGATCTGAGGTGCATTCCACGTTAAGATAAGCAGATAGTGCTTCCATGATAAAGTTTAAGCAAATAAATCAATCAAAATTAGCAATAGATAGATAAGAAACTAGATGAAAGCAAGAAAAGCAGGTTAAAGAAACTTGACCTGTCCTCCATCATAACATCAAGGTAAGCGATGGCCTGGAAGGCTGTCTGTGAAGCCTCATCGTTTGAAAGGTTGACTCTAAGAAATGGCTTCTTTTGTTCCTAAGCCTGCATCATTAGGCAGCACTAGCTTGCCAGGAAAGTAGTCGAGAGACCAGAGTGTTTTTGCATTAAGAGGGGAGTGCTCCCTTGCTACAGACCACTCAGAGAACAGATCAGGGATGGGCTAGGTAAGTTTTCTTCTTTAGGTGAGGGCATCTGTCTGATAGACATTGGGTTTGGACAGTGGAAGGACAGAGACCTACAAACAACCCTCTGTGATCTAGTAGGAGGGAAGTAAAAGAAGCCACAGGAAAAGCCCTCCCCTCCCGAGGAAGGGGACAGGGCTATGAGACCTCCTCATCATGGGGTGGGAGGAAGTCCCCCTACTCATGACTTACCTGTGCTCTGTAAGGCAGCTGACCAACAAATTGAGAGTTAAGTGTATATGCCGAGATGTGAACACGTTCAAGGTATCGAATTTTTTTTTTTTTTTTTCCACTTAATGGCCGTAAAGAGTCACGTTTGGTCCACCAAGGTGCTTTAGGTACCACATAAGACTGGTAAGAGAATGGAGAATTTTGCCTGGCCAAGGTAGCAGTGCCTCCCAAGGACTGGTGTTACCTTCGTGGGTACCTGGGATCATTTGCTCATCTCTTAGACTAATTGGATACCTCTTCTCCCCTAAACAAATAGTACTAGATGGAAAAGGAACAGAGAAAAGCAGTGATCATCCCACATTTCATACTGCTCTGTTTGATTTCACTTTGAAGACAGGGCAGTCGGCGATCATAGCAGGTGATGTCAGTTGCCGTGATGTGTCTCTGCTCCTCTTACTTCCAGCCCTGCTCGTCTGCTCTTTTAGGATTTCATCTTTTTTTTTTTTTCTTGCATATTATTTAAGCCCCTCCGTGATCTATCTGGTCCTAGTCTGCTTTTTTCAAGTAATCTTTCATTACTCTAGACTTGTACTATTTCCTTCTTCCTGAAAATAAATGGTTAGTCCCACCTTTTTGCCTTTTTTTGCTCCTTTGGCTACTTTCTAAGAGTGGTAGCATCCCTGTTTTTTTCCGCCTGGTATATAAATTATATGAGTCTTTCAGGGTTCAACCCAAATGTCTATCGCAAACTCTTGATTTATTCAGTTCTTAGGGAAAATCACCTATAACTAGGTAATGCAGCTATGTGGGCATAAAGCTTATTTGCTCTGGTAACTTTTAAATCCTTGAGAATAGGAAACATGTCTGTCCCAGGTTTTATATCCTGAGTAATGTTCAACATGGTTCTTGCCACTTGGCAGGAGCCGGTGGTCATTTGTTGAGTGGCTGTATGAACATCAGTCTTCTGACCTGTTTGTGTCCAGTTCAGGCTTTCTCACCTCCCTTTTAGGCCTTTTGGAATCCGTTTTTATTTATTTTACTTTTCTGGGAGTTTGGCGGGAGGAGGAGAAGTCTGTCCTCTGCTCTTGCCTTTGCTCTCTGTGCCTGGAATTACCTCTGGGGAAATGTGACACTTTTTGCTTTTGTCTCAGGCTTTCCAGGCTAATGTGGAGAAGTTTCTCTCAGGTCGGTGGTGTTCTTTAGGTGACTTGTTCTTGCCAACCCTCCTTGGGGAGCCTTTGTTGGGGAGGACGGGGAGGGCAGAGGATATGGGCACCTCTGCCCTTACCTTGGTACGTGTGGTGTTTCTGTATCCCATGGTCACTGTTTCTGATGGTAGGACTTTGACCTGACTGGTCAGCTTCCCAGGAAAGATGATACATGTTGATACTGTGAAAGTGAACTTTCCCAAGACATTCTTTGGGGAATTTTCAACGCTTTTGTGGTTCTGTGCAAGTCACTTACCTACTTTGGACATCCAGGCCAGGCTGCAGGACCCTCTGTACAAATGAAACAAAATCTTCTGCTGTCCTGTGGGACTTCAGTGACGGACAGCAACAGTGCCGCTGATTCCAGAGAAAGGTTTTGTTGGGCAGAGCACAGGACTTGTCTGCGGTACCCTCTTCCAATTTATGTGGTCTGGTGCTGTGTAAATCCTTTCTTGGTCAGGATTCCCATCAGCAAGAGTAACTTCCATTTATTTCCTCCTTAATGATGACACAGTATTATAAGATGTTTATATTATCCCTATACATATTGTATTTTCAAAGTGGAGAGAATTTAAGTGATTTGCTGCTAGTAAGCTTTTTCTAAGTCATGATGCTAACGTGGACTTGACCTTAAAATCAGTAGTTAATGCTTTTTCCTCTTTTTTAATACACATTCGCTTCCCGGACTGGCTTTGATTATCTATCTGTCCATCCATCCATCCATATCCATATCTATATCTATACATATTCATTGAGTATATTCATGAATATATATATATATATATATATTCATTCATTCTATATATGAAGATCGGTAGGAAATTGAACAAGGTAGATCTGTAGTGGAACACATTCCCCGTGTGACAAGGAATTCCAGTATGTTACTTTCCAGGCTTCCTTTGTGGAATGTTCTTAGATAAGTGGGAAGAATGGGATGTTTTTGAAGATACTGGTAGAGTGGCAGTGAAACACATCACCTATTTGGGTTTTGGGAGTCGGTTCAGGCTGGTAAGGAAATGCCTTGTGGTAATACAGCCCTGGCAGGCCTAAGAGAAGTCTCCTTTACCTGACACAGTGCATCTGCTATTGCTGAGAAGCCAGGGCTGGAGCTGACCTCAGCCCTCATCCCAGCCAGGTGCTCCACCCTTGGCCACACAGCACCTGGGCTGGCTTTTTAAGGAGACCCTGCTGGGGAAAGCTTCCTGGTACGGAGAAGGGACAGGCTGTGCAGATAGCTGCCCAGCTGGGGAGGCCTGATGCAGACCTGACTGAGACCTCCTTGGGAGATTAAAGTCCTCTCCTGTTCATGAGCTCATCTGTGGATAAGAAAGAGGTGCTGTGGTGGAATGGGCTTTGCCTTTAGAAGGTGGAAAGTACCCAAATGATGCATTCTTTTGAGTACAGCTTTTTTTTTTTTTTTTTTTTTTTTTTGAGTGCAGCTTTAACGTTTCTCAGCCTAAAGACATATTTCTGTAAGGTTTGCTCAAGCTAAGAATGGTGATTCGCCACTTCATTAGATGGCTCACCTCCCTGAAAAAAGACATTTAGCCTCTTCTCCTGGACTGCCCTGAACCAGGAATTTCTTGCAGGAATTCCAAGGACATCCTTAAACAGCCAAACACAACTTCTGCCTTGGTGTGTAGGCACACTTCTGTTTCTGTCAAAGTAAATCAGGCTGGTAAGTCATAAATTAGGAAAACATTTTGGGACTTGTGTTTATTTATTTAACAAGTAGAATAAATAGCTGGCCTCAGAAAACCCAAAACAAAACAAAAGCAAAAATCCAATCTGGGGTCAGTTGACAGAGGATCGGTTTACTGTTTGCCAACAGTGAGGCTGTACCTTCTCTGGGAGGTGGGAAGCCTTTCCTCTGTCATACTCTGATCTTATTCGCTGTCCCCTTCCATCTTTTGTCACCTTGCTCTTCTTGCCTCCGCCCCGTGAGTTGGGTGGGGACAGGAAAGCCTAGGAGGGAAGTGCTGGGGGCCCTTTCCTATCTCAACTGTTTATTTCCCTGTCTCTTCTCCCTGTTACAAAGTTTCTCCTTGATTTGCTTTTATCAAGTTTGTGAATGACTCCCTTTGTCAAGCTTATTGGAATGCCCTGTGGGAGGGATGCTATGCAAAAAAATAATTGTATCGCATAACTGCCCAGTCCTTAGAGATGCCAGATAGCCCTTGGCCCCAGAACAGACCCTCCTTGCTGGCAGGTCCTGTGAAAGCAGGACACAGTGTATGTGAGAGGTGGCTCTGTCCTCCACCCAGGTACCACAGGGATGACCTTTACCCCAGCTCTGCTAAAAGCTTATCTTAGGTTTCTAAAATGACTGTCTTTCCTTAGCCCAGAAGGGGGTGTTTCCCTGAGTGTATGTGTGTTTTCCCTGTGTGATTGTTTCCAGCTGCCGTTTCTTCACAAATGTCAAGTTTGTCTTTCCTGTCACCTCGAGGCACCTGACGTTCGTGACTCATTATTAAAAAGGGCAGCCTTTTATTTTATTTTGATGAAAATAAAATCCCAGAGAATTCTGTTCAATACAGTATAATCGAGCAGGTGACATGTTGGTGTTTGGGATTTGGAAAAGCGATCCAGAAAAAAAGTAGAGTTTTTGGCATGGTAGTTGGAAGAGCAAGAAGCTCCAAGGTGAACTTCAGGGATTTGTTACTGACACTGTGTGTATCCTCTGAACTAATTCCAAGCTTTTAAACTTAATACCAAGCAGCCAGGCCAAGGCAGTCACTGGGCTTAGGGAAGGGCCATTTTGAGGCAAAGAATCGTGCAGTGTGCTCCTATCCAGATAACATTTTCCTCCCCCTGTGAAATCAGATTAAATCAACTTTGGTTTGGAGGGTGTGGAAATGGAGGGGGTGTCATTGCACTCTTGGCTGTTTTGTTTTGTGGTAGCAATAGTGATTAGTGGGAGGTATCTAGCTGTGAAGGATGCAGATGAGATAGCTCTAAAAGCTAACATTATTTCAGAATAGGATTTTATTTGGTATAGGCAGTTGCATACACCGTGTTTATTAACCTTTCTTTATGAAACTTTCATTAATTGGCATGTCCTGTATGCTCAAGGGCAAAATATCATGTATGATGAAGTACAGCAGGTTCAAAGTGTTTGGGTCGTGGTACATCCCTAGAGCTCCGAAACAATGACAGAGGATGATACGTACTAACACAAAGAGAGCTCCAAGATATACACCAGTGGGCAAAAGCGTCACATGGCAAAATGAAGAATAGAGGTGAATACCATTTCTTTTTGAAAAAAGAAATGGCAGCAGACCAAGGCAGAATTTGGCCCCAGGTGAGGAAGGTTCAACCACTCCGAAGTCTGTTCATGGAACACCGTCAGCAGGGCTCTTTTCCAAATTATGCTGTGTCACATTATTTTTTGGCTTTCATTTATGCTTATTCCCCTTACTCATGCCTTTCCCCCTTTGAACCTTTTTGCCTGTGTCTGTTCATCTTTTAATTTGTATATATTCTTGACAAACATGTTGTTTAGCGTTCGTTTCCCTCGCCCGCCCAGGTGAAATTCATGTAAACAAAATTACATAAACGTCAAATTAACCCTTTAAGAATGAACAGTCCTTGGGCTTCCCTGGTGGCGCAGTGGTTGAGAGTCCGCCTGCCGATGCAGGGGACACGGGTTCGTGCCCCGGTACGGGAAGATCCCACATGACGCGGAGCGACTGCGCCTGTGAGCCATGGCCGCTGGGCCTGTGCGTCTGGAGCCTGTGCTCCGCAATGGGAGAGGCCACAACAGTGAAAGGCCAGCGTACCGCAAAAAAAAAAAAAAAAAAAAAAAGAAATGAACAGTCCAGTTGCATTTAGTGCATTCACAATGCTGTGTAACCACCACCTCTGCCTAGTTCCCAAACTTCCATCAACCCGCAATAAAACCCTGGCCCAGTCAGCAGTTACTCTCCGTTCTCCCGTATCCCAGCCCCTAGCAACCACCAGTGTGCTTTTCTCTTTTATTTTCCTTTTTTTGGGGGGCCATGCCGTGTGGCTTGCGGGATCTTAAGTTCCCTGACCAGGAATGGAACCCGGGCCTCGGCAGTGAAAGCACCAAGTCGTAACCACTGGACTGCCAGGGAATTACCCTGCTTTCCATTTCTAAGGGTTTACCTATTCTAGATATTTCATATAAATGAAATTACAGAATACTGTGACCTTTTGTGTGTGTGCATGTATTTTTGAATCAACTTAATTGAGGCTTAATCTACATAAATAAAAGGTGCACATTTCTTAGTGGACCTTATACATAGTTTGTGTTTGCTTGTTTTGCATCGTTTGCATTTACTGACAGCACCCCCGTTTTGCAGACGAGGACTGAGGCTCAAGGACGCTATTCCATTGCCCTGCAGCAGCGTGTGACTGTGGATGGGCCGGCTCCAGAGCTCGTGCTGCTGACCACTGCTGTCCACGGCCTCTCAGCTCTCTTACACGTGCAGTTCCAGAGCTTGCGTTTTCTCACGCAACGTGCTGTCTTTCCACACTGACCAAAAGTGGCCCTAAAATATTCCGCTGTTTGTTTGTACCGTGGTAGAACTATTTCCCCATTGATGGGATGGATTTTTGGGATGTTTCTATTTTTTGTGTGTCATGAATCATATTGAAAGGACCATTAAGGACTAAAGAAAATTCTAAAGTAATGTATGTTTATACATTATGGAAATATAGCCAAGCAAGGAGAATAAGTGAAAACAAATACATGAGTTTCCTCAGAGGTAACCACTATAAACATTTTTAAACATAGCTTTCCAATCTCTTTTATGCATTTTTTTTTTAGAGGAAAAGAAAGCCCTTTAGGAGAAAGGATGATATGTAAATGAAGTTTTATAATAGAAGGTTTACAATATATTATATAGATAGATTTTTTTTGCGGTACGCGGGCCTCTCACTGTTACGGCCTCTCCCATTGCGGAGCACAGGCTCTGGACGCGCAGGCTCAGCGGCCATGGCTCACGGGCCCAGCCGCTCTGCGGCATGTGGGATCCTCCCGGACCGGGGCATGAACCCGTGTCCCCTGCATCGGCAGGCGGACTCTCAACCATTGTGCCACCAGGGAAACCCTAGATAGATCTTTTATATATTGTATATATAGCTCTTTTTATCTAATTAGTAATAGTGAATATTTACTAAGTGCTTAAAATGTGACAGACTGTTTTAAGTGTTTTCTACCATTTCACAGGAATCACGTCAGGGGTGTTTTGTTATTACAGCACATGAGGAGGTTTATGTATGTTTTAAATTCATATAAAAGGTTTTGTGTTCTAGCTTTTACTATTTTTTACTTTTTTTTTTAAAACTCAGCACTATGTTCTTATGGTTAATCTATTTACCTTGCTGTGTTTACCTAGACATCAGTGCCACCTTATCTTTTCCTCTAACTCCATGCACAGGACTGTAGGGCACATCCTGTATGTGCCCTCACGGACCTGCGGGAGGAGTCGCTGGGACATATGTCCAGGAACAGGATACATGGATCACGGGAGGGTGTACTCAGACATATAGGCCAAGGCAGATCCTCCTCCAGAATGGCTGTGCTGGAATCTACGCTCCTAGTCTCTCTGTTTTCTATGGTTTCAAAGATATGTGTATAAATGTCTAGAGAAAGGACCAAAAGGATATATACACCACACCGGTGACACTGGGAACACATACAAGTGGACCAGGAGGAAGAGGATGGTCAGAGGGTACCTCAAGCCTTGCTGGTCATGATTTGATATAAGGAGAATGTCTTTGTGTGTAACTTGTCGTTATAAGTTACTGTTTAAAAAGTCTGGAAACCTGACCTTTATGTAAAGTTTACTGTTGTATTCTATGAATACTGTATGTATTCTATGGAATTGTGAATGCCTGGATGAAGATTAGTCATGGCACATGGGATGAGGTCTTTTGCAGCTCGGTGTTTTTTGAGACCTGCTCTGAATAGTTATCCTAGTGCTACCTGTAAACCCTCTTTAGACGTTTAATCCAGGCCCCCGACGTCAGGTGGCTCAGAGAGGTGAAGTAATTTTCCCAAGGGCACAGGGTCGAGACGGTTGGCCAGGTTTGCTGTGGAGAGGTGGTGCTGGGGAGATGGGCGGGAGTAGAAGACTTCTCTCTGGAGGGCTAATGTTTTGAAAATCAAGGTTTGGGAGGAAGTCAGTGCTGCCTGACTGAGGTGGGGAAGGAACATTCTCAAGAACAGTGAGTTTCAGTAACTTCCTTGTCCAAACACTTAACTGAATGAATGTATTAGTTTGGTCTGTTTACTAAGCACAGGGTATTAAGATACTCTTTTCCTTATGAGCGCTTCTCTGTAGAGTGAAGGTGTGTGGCCTTCACGTCGGGACTCAAGCTTCCTTCTTTTCACCTCTTCTGAAGTGGGAGAAACAAGGGTTCTGGATGACTGAAGAGACACTTTTTAAAGGGACCATTCTGGTTCCTTGGGGATATTATTTTCAACTGAGATGCCTCATACTTTCTCAGGAGCCCAAACGCATAGCGAGCAATTGGTCACCTTTTACGTGCAGTTATCTTCAAGGATTTCTCCAGTGCCTGCCCTGTCACCTTTACCCACACCCTGATCATGGTACATAACTTGGTTTATAACAGAACCAGTGAATGTTTGTGTCTGAATTTTACTTTCAAAACCAGGAATAGGAATATTGGCACGAATGCACTGTGCAGAAAGAGGAGGTGTTTGCGCATGGCCACAAAGATAGGTGCTTTTCTCCTCTTGCCCGGTGGTAATACTGGTTTCCTCTGATGAGCTACCTGGGGACAGAAGACAGCATGTTGTGGATGGTGCTTTATGAGGTAGACATATGTTTACTGCTTACAACTAAGTAAAATAAAAAAAGAATATATTGGAAGGCAGATGCAGATACAAAGTGACTTTAAGACAGGAATGTTTCCTACCACTACCTATTACCCAGAACTCACTGGTGTGGAGGTTAAAGGAACAAGGCATGGTTGAGAAGGCAGAACTACCAGCTTCTCTGTTCTTCCCAGGGTTGGTGAACTCTGTGTAAACTAGAACAGAAATGACCCTTATGAACAGGTACACATGTGTGGTAAGTACCTGATGGGTGTGTGCTGACCAATAAATACTACTACTTCCTCCTTCTGACTCATATAGTTGAAATGAAGGCTAGTCCCTCTGATTGCTGTGTATACTTCTGTTGAGCAGGGAAGTTGAGCAATCCTGCTATATTAAGTAACAATCTGAGACAAAATAGGTGCAATGGGAGAGATAACAGTTGTGCTTTGCCTTCTGGGTGAATTTAAGTTAAAACCTTCTTATTATCTAGACTTATAGCTACTGAATAATCTTTTGCCCAGAATATTGAAGATGCAAGATTTTTAAGTTAGCTTGAGAAGAACTGAACAGTTTGTTCAGTGGGATTAGATGACCATAGAGAGAACGGGCTGATTAATTACCTTTCCTTTTTTTTTTTTTCTTTTTCTTTTTTTTTTTTTTTTCTGTACGCGGGCCTCGCACTGCTGTGGCCTCTCCCGTTGCAGAGCACAGGCTCCGGATGCGCAGGCTCAGCGGCCATGGCTCACGGGCCCAGCCGCTCCGCAGCATGTGGGATCTTCCCGGACTGGGGCACGAACCCGTGTCCCCTGCATAGGCAGGCGGACTCTCAACCACTGCGCCACCAGGGAAGCCCCTTACCTTTCCTTTTTAACTATATAATGCCTGCTCATGCTTGAGATTTTGATGAGCACATTTTTGCTTTACTTCAGAGAAAGACCAGTGGAATAATAATTAAATTGTATAGCATTTTATGTAGATTGCCTTTCAGATGAAAAGAAAACCTACCCCGGTGTTCCCACAGAACACAAAAAGGAGATGAAAGAATTTTTCCGAGTGCCAATTTTAGATCCTTTATTCAAAGTGCGACAGTTTGCTTAACTGGTAGATAAATAAATGGGAGTGTGTGTCTTGATGTTTCTCTGCAACTTGTATGATCTGGGAACTGGTAATGAAATTTGCAACATGCCTAAGATAGAAAATTATATGAAACCACAATATATATTTTCTTTCATAGCTGTTCTCTGAGCCAGCATGCGTGGGCCCCTTTCAAGAAGGGGAGGGAAAAAGGGTGATAAATGACCTTAGAAGTGAACTTTTGATACTTGCATTACAATTTTGTGGGTTTAAGCTTTTAATTTTTATAATTGTGGGCGATAGTTGTGAAGAGTTTCCAGTATGTTCTGAGTAGTCGTGTTATGACCCTTAAAAAATGTAGCACATTTATCTGCCTGTTTTATCTGCTCTTTTGAGTTCAGACCTGGCATACCCTTGCAGCATGGTGGTTTGGTGGGGGGGGATTGGGATTTTTTTCAATTACATTAGTTTCTTATGGTAGGAGAAAAGTTATATATCTAAGTAGACATTCAGCTTCATGATTGAGTCTTATTCCACCCCCCCTCAAAAATGGTTTTTTGGTAGTCTCTTGATAATTTCCATCATTCTTTTAAAAGTCTAACTTACTAAAATTCATTTGATTTTTTTGCTTAAGACTTTGATCACCATCAACGAAAATTTATCAAAACTGCTTCAGTGCAGTTTCTTCATTCATGCCTGGGGATGCAAAGGAAAGGAGCAGAACCTAAGATTTGGGGGGTTAACCAAAACAGACGGTAGGTAGGCTTCTCTGGGGTTAGGTGGAAGACGGTGGAACATTTGGTTTTGGACGGATTTTTGGTGCCCTTGGGATGTCCACTAAGCTTGTTTTCTCAGGTAAGCTGGGTGTTGGCGTGGTAGCAGACAGTCCCCAAATCACAGAAGCTTAATACAACAAAAGCGTACTTCTTGTTCTCAGAGTCTTTGGTGAGTCTGGGAGATGCTCCAGGTCAGCTGTCTTTCCTGCAGCAACTCTGTGATCCAGGCTGCTTCAATCTTGTGGCTCTGTCATCTGATTGCCGCAGGAGGGGAGGGGCTTCGGGAGCTTTCCTGTGCCTCAGCCATGAAGAGTGACTTGTCACTGCCCACATTTCATTGGTCCTGACATTCAGGTGGCCTTGCCTATTGCTAGGTAATGCAGCGCTGTAGTGTTTAGGAAAGAGATACTGGTGAGCCCTCGTAAAGTCTGTCACGTGTGTCTAATTGAGGACGGGGTCTCGGAGGAGGGATTGGAACTAGACATGAGGATTTGAGAGATGTCATTGTGTGCACTCAAAGGTGTAGCTTTCCATGATGGTTTCTCTGCATGTAGCTTTCTTCATAACCTAGGCTGTATCATGCTGCCCTAGAAAAATATAAAGGTAGCTGTTGCCACTGTCAGGGAAGTCAGGAGGGTTCTGTTGGTCCTTTGTTGATTCCTGTGCTGTGTTTATATTGTCTGCCTCCAAAAGTGTACTTGCACCTTGTCGATTGATCCTTTTGGGTGGTGTGAACTTGTAGGTTAGCGGGTCCTTAAATCTTTTTTTTTTTTTTTTGCGGTACGCGGGCCTGTCACTGCTGTGGCCTCTCCCGTTGCGGAGCCTGTGCTCCAGACGCGCAGGCTCAGCGGCCATGGCTCACGGGCCCAGCTGCTCTGTGGCATCTTCCCGGACCGGGGCACGAACCCGCGTCTCCTGCATCGTCAGGCGGACTCTCAACCACTGCGCCACCAGGGAAGCCCAGCCTAAGTCTCTTATGCTTCAGTTAGTTGCTCTGAAGTGGAGATGAAAATGTGTGCTCACCGTCTCCTGAGTATGATCATACTCTCCCAAGCTGATCTCAGTTAACTTTTAAAATTTATTCTCTTACAACCTCTTTTCTGCCTCTCTTTTTAATCTCTTGAGATGTCTTCCAAATTTTTCAGGTATTAATATTATGTCTCAAATTGTAGTGACCCAATCCAGAGGCAGCATTCTAGCAGTTTCGCCAATACCGCATGCGATGAAAGTGGTTATCTTTGGGGTGGAACTGGTCGAGGTGGGAGGGAAAATCATGACCAACCGTGTAAATGACTGCTAGGAGAGCAAGAAAACAGCTACTTCTCCTGCTCATTAGAGGGGGTCCTTTTCCACATCAGGGAGACCTGGGTAGAAATCTTTACCCTGCCACGTGCAAAAAGCGGGCCACAGGCCTCAGTTTTCTGAGCCATAAAATGGGGATGAAACACTTCAGAGGGTTGTTGGGAGTGTAAAGTGAACGGGACGATGTCTGTACGACTGATCATTAGTTCTTTGGGGTAAGTAGGGACTTGGTGTTTTACTTAACTGCGTCCATGGTTTTCGTTGGAGAAGATACTCAAAAAATTGGGAAATCTACAGAGGTAGTTTGAGTTTGATGGTGGTTTTCAAACTTTATTGTGCAGAAGAGTTCCCAGGGTGCTTGTTCAAGCATGCAGGTCCTCAGGCTACACAGCCCCAGAGATTCTATTTGGGAAGTTTGGCCGAGTCTGCGCATTTGTTTTTTTTCAGAGTAACCCAGGTGGTTCTGATGCAGGTGGTGCACAGGTAACACTTGGCGAAATCCTGGCTAGTGGCTACCAGGTGAGCTTGAATGAGGAACCCCCGCCTTCTCAGGAAGCTTGGCTCCAGCTAGTTGGTTTCTGTTTCTCTGAGGCCATTGACAAAGAAGAATGTTTTAGAGCTGTTTCAAGCAGGACAGAACTGTTCTTTGTTCTTGCTTTTAATGGTAACTGGAGGTATCTTTTTTTAATTTTTATTTTATGGAGGTATCTTTTTATTGGATGGTCTCCTCGAACGTTATTTTGACTCAGAGTCCTAAGTCTCGCGGGAACTAGCTCAGGAACCTGAGCTGGGGAAATCTCCTTGACCGTTGGATGATGGAATTGTGATCTGGGGTGGGGAAAGGGCACGTTGGAGGGAGGTGGTGCTTATCCTTACTGCGGGTTTTGGAAGGCTTTGGGGAAAAAGAAGTGAGCCGTGGACGGGATTCCTCCCGGCTCCAAACTGCATTCCTTTAGGAATGGGATGAAAATGATCACGTTCCATCCATTTGCAAATTGTTCGTATCTAGTTTATCTTTCCTTTCGTTGAGTTATGCCTGGCAATCTAGAATACTGACCACATTAGTATTTTAAAAACTTTTATTTTTGCAGCCGAGGTTTGAGGGGTGGGAGGATGGCTCACTGAGCGGACCCCTGATGACCAGAGTTGCTAAGTCCTGAGATGAATGTTTGTGATTTCCTGACTTAAGGACAAAATAAACATCCAAGGCTTGCCCAGGAATATATTTTAGTGCTTCCCCTGTGCTGCAGCTTCGGGTCTGCGTGTGTTCTCAGATCTCTTTCTGTGGTATACATTTTACCCACACTTTCTGTCAGGCACAGCTTCTGGTTGCCAGCTAAGGTCCGGCCTCTGCAATGTAGGCTGCGACTGCAAAATATTTTAAAAGAAAACCTTGGAAGGAATTTTCATCATTTATTTAATAAATGAAAGTGCTAGGTAGAAATCAAAAGTCAACCAGGGAGTGTAGCTGGAAAATGTAAACCATGTGAGATGTGCCTTTAAAGTTTAAAACCCTTCTTGGAATCCCCTCCTCTCCTTCCCTCAAGAACTGCCTTTAAAGTTCTGTCTGTTGAATTTAATGAGTTTGAAGCTGTGAATATGATTCTTACATGAAAAGTGTATAAGCCAAAGAGTCAGGTTGCTTTGGTTATTTTTCAGTCCTGCATATAAGATGTTTGTTAAATATGTCCTAGTTTCTCTGAGTTAATAGAAGATTGTTTTGTTTGATAATGTTGGGTCCCTGAGCCCATGGCAGGTGGACATTTCTGTGGATTTTATCATAATAAAACCAAATAGAGGACATATTATTTGTAAACTGGTACAAAAATAAAAGGTGAATGTTCAGTGGTTAAATGGTAGTGAAAAATGAGAAAGAAGGATTTGCTTAACTGAATAGTTTTTTTCCATTCCAAGTTTAACTAGTAGTATCCTTTAAATACATTTGTTTTAGAGTCAGGAATGAGGTTAGATAGTAGTTGGGTGTGGCAACTCTTTGTAGATTTAAAGTGCGCTGATCTCTAAGACTAATGGTGTGGCATTTAATATTTCCATGGATTTTTTTTTTTTTGGTCTCGTAAGTCATTGCCTTTTCCCACTTCTTAAATATTTTGATATGGTGTTTGATATGTTTTGATAAAAGCATGGAAATGTTACTTTAAAGTTCAAGAGAGAAACGAAGGTGCATGCAAAATAAACATTATTTTGCTGGCCATATTTGGTCATTTTGGTTCTGGCTGGAGAATGTGAGGAATTGTAATACAGGTCAGATACCGTCATGAAACATAATAGGACATCCGGATACTCTTAAAGCCCAGACACTTCCAAGGCCCTGCTGACAGCTTAATTATTTCAAGCAATATTTGATATGGCTGAATACCAGTTGTCCAAAGAATCTGGACATCCTTTTGGAGTCATTGTCCAGTGTGAGCCCTGGCAGAAGATGTGAAGGTCTGCATGGACATAATGTTGAGATGCAGGGTTCCCATTTCCCATTTCCCTTTACAAAGGGAATCAGCATAAAGTGGTGCTTCTCCACCAGTGACTTTGAAATAGGATACAGTTTGCAAAACTGAACAACTTCCTCCGTTTTCTAGGATGGAGTTCAGGTTCTCCCAGGATGGGATCTGATGCCTAGATAGCTATCTCTTTTTCTCCTTCAGACATTCTCCTGAAATGATGGGCCTCGTGAGTTAAGGATGGTGCATAAAAAATGTGGAAGAGGTGTCCCACTGTGGTCTCTGCGGCTGTTGGGAGTCTTCACAGAGGCTGCTGCTGGCCTCCTTTTAAAGCTGAGAACAAACTTAAGTGGTGTAAGCCTCTTGTCTGCTGAAGGGTATAACCCCTTTAAGGATCAGGGTATCAAAGGATATGGGATTTTTCTTTTAAGCATTTCCTGAAGCTAAAGCCCCTGGAAGCCCTGCCCTGCACCCCTGTGATACTTTTAGCATTGCCTAAAATACGATGCCACAGTGGAGAATCTGGAGGACAGCTGGGAAGCTGGCGATCTCATGAGCATGTTCCACTTTTTTTTAGTCACTCCTCAAGGAGTTAGGAAGCCTTAAAGGGAAGGCACAGCACAGTATTCTCGCTATATATGACATTTATCTCTATGTGTACTTTTTTAATTTTTAAAAAAATGTTTTAGTTTTTTGTTATTGGAGTAGAATTGCTTTACAATGGTGTGTTAGTTTCTGCTGTGCTAACACACAGAAGGGAATCAGCTATACATATACATGTGTATAGTTCAAAGGTACCCGCACACGTTTAAATGTAAACTATTTTAATGTAGTACTATTCTTGAAACATTCAGAGAGTTGCCTCCTGCAGCATTTCATCTGTGGACTCTTACCTGTAAGTACTCGGCCACCTAGTGAAAGCTAAGACTTCGGCGAAAATTACAGTGCAGAGAGCGTGATGTCTCCTCCAAGTCCATATTCCGTTCGCTTATTTAAAAAAAAAAGTGCACACTCTATGGTGCAGGTTCAGCTAATTTCCTGCTGGGTTGGTGAGTTATTCTTGTATCCTAGGTAAATAATCCTTGAATGAAATTGATGTATTTCTTTTTACTCACTTGGTTTGGCAAATCATTGACAGACAAGTGATTTTATTAGCAATTTAATGACTTAACAAACAGAGCAATTTTATAAGAGCCTTGAAGCTTATGCATTTGGCATTGTTTTAGCATTTATTTGCGCCAAAGGTGGGTTATCCCTTTGAAATTGTTAGATAAAACAGAGAGAAAGGAGAATTCAAATGCCCGCTTTTAGGGTTAAAGGCAATAGTTTATGGTTTAGTAACGTGTCGGAATACTGTGTTGCAGCTAATATAATTATAAACATTTTAGAAACGTGAAAAATGTTTATGATCTAATTCACAAGGCATTAGCAGAATACAGAGCTATAGTTGCTGTGACTGTATATGTGAGTGCATATAAATGTGTGTGTGTATGTATGAATAAGGATTAGAATGTAGTATGCAACTATGAAAATAGCTGTATTTGGGTAGTGGGATTTAAGAAAAATTATTTAAAACATTCTTTGTCCTTGTTGTTTAGTATGGTTTAATTTTAAGGAAGGGAGGAAAAAAGCTTTCATTTGACTGGTTTATTTCTTTTAAGACTCCGAAAGTAAAAGAGTGGGATGGAAAAAGTACCTTCAAATACTAAGTATTTATATTTCTTCTTTTGGTTTTATAAAGTCTTCTTCATAGGAGTCAGCATCCACAAATACCCATTTGTAAGAGATGACCGAACAATTTGTTTTTTTTCCCAGAACTATCTGTTGAATATGTGCAAGCACATCCCCCTCCCTTGCTGGCCTCTCCTCACTTAGTAAATGGGAGATGGCAACAATTTGGTTTTTACATCTCCTTCCCCTGCATCCTCAGCCTTCTTTGCTCTTCCTGTTGGAGGTTGATTGAGCAATGCCTGGTAGCTCAAGCCTTTTAAATGTCATCTGGAGCAAGTAGAATTTATTCTGGTGGACAGACCGGTCCTGGTGGACAAGTTTTGGGAAGGGTGAAGAGAGAATCAAGGCTATTCGGTACAAAATTCAGTGATGATGATAGTAGAGGCGATACATATTTAGCTTTAGTACCTCAGTATTTTCCCCCCCAGGTAATTTCCAATCCATCAGCTCTCATCCTTGCCCAGATTATCATTAATTTGTGCCCACACATTTATGGCAGCTCCCTAACCAATCTTGCTGCATCTACTCTTTCTCCACATAACAACCATACCTCCATAGAGCAGCCAGAGTGAGCTTGATAAAATACGAGCCAGATCATCTAATTCTTCTTTTCAGAATCCTCCAAAGCACTTATTTTGGTCCACAAGTCTCTCTCCATATGGTCCCTGCCTACCTGTCTGACCATCCCTTTTTCCATCTGCCTTCTTAGTCAACAAGTTCTGGCTACACTGCCTTTGTCTGTGTCCCTTGAGCTCTCCAAACTCATCCCTGACTCAGGCCCTTTACACGAGCTGCTCCTCTTCTTGGCACGCTCTGCCCACAGATCTTTGTATGGTGGCTTCTTCTCATCCACCTGATGTCAACACCTTAGCGAAGCTTCCTTGACTGTCACAGCTCCGGGACTCTCCCCACCATTCAATATCACGCACGTCTGTTTTAGTTTTTTCACAGCACTTATCGCAAAATAAAATTATTCATAGATTTAAAAAAATCTAGCCCCCACCCCCATTAAAATGTAAACTCTAGGAAGGCAGGCACTTTTTTTGCTCTTTGCCTCCAGAACTTTAAATAGTGCCCGACATATACAGGAAGCTCAGTGGAATCTGTTGAATGAATAAACAAGTACATATTCTCTGTCCTTATATGATTATATGACCTATAAATAGAAGTTCTTTTCAGCTCCAAGATACTGTTATTCTTTGCATGTTGAAGGTGTTATTACCATTATTATAATTGATTAGTAGATCAGGCTTTTGGTTGCTGCCCCCCCACCCCCCATTGGTGATGGAGTTGTTATACGTATCTATCCATTTTGTTCTTACTCAGACGGGATGGGCTGAAGCAACAAAGTGAAGCTAGGTGATACATGAGGAGATGGAATCTGAAACTTGGGCTTTTTCAGGAGTTTGGTCCGCATACCATAGGCCACAGCCCAGAGCCTAGACCTGAAGGCCTGGCCATTATCACCAGCAGGTTTTTATTAAATTATGTGCAGGAGGGGTCATCTTGGTGGTGAAAGAGGCGAATGAAGAGGGTAGGTAAATGCCTACTGAGAGCTTAGAGTTCAAGGTAGAAACATGAGTTAACCAAAAACTTGACAGCAAATTAATAAAACTAAATTACTTCCTATCATTTGTCCAGTAAATGAAACAGAAAGGAAATAAAGAAGTTTATCTGTTAAAAGATCAATTTAACAGGTACTTATTAATCCAGTTCAGCCCAGCTGTTAAAAAAGGTAATCAATGAGTGACTACAAGACATATTGAAACTCATGCCATCCTAAGCAGCTCTCCCTAGAATATACGTCTGCTTCCAGAGATATGGTCACAGATATGAGGATCTGGGCCTCATGCTGTAAGAAGGTTTCAATTAAACAATCTTAGTAATGATTCTTTTTCTTGAACCATCATACGAAGCAATCTGTAGACGTTGAATTTAGACATCATGTTGCTCTTGTAAAGACTAATGGTTTCATGTGAATGGGACTAGGGGCCTGATATATATTGAATAAAAGCATTAGCAGATGAGTATCCTTAGTTGATCATAATATTTGAGGAATCATGTTTTCTGGATTAATAACTTTCCAGGTGACTGAAGCCCAACTTCATTTCAACCATAGTTGCTGGAAATAATTCTAAGTTTAATTACACTTTGTTTACTGAGGCAGGGAAGGAGAATCGTCCTCATCTTTCATTTGTGGTGAATTTCTGAAAATATACCTGAAAAGTAATAAACTTACATGTTAAGGGGAGGAGTGTTGAATCTTCATTTCCGAAGAGCTAAATACGCATGACATTCCTAAGTGTGGTTCCTTGGAGAAGGGGATTTGCTCCTTCTGGTGTCTTACAGGCCGAGAGCCCATTCCCCAGGCTGGTCCCTCTGTTTTTTTGGTTTTTTTTTTAATTGAAGTATAGTTGATTTACAATGTTGTGTTATTTTCAGGTGTATAGCACAGTGATTCAGTTATATATGTATATGTATGTTTGTATATATATATATGTAATTGTGTGTGTGTATATATATTCTTTTTCAGATTCTTTTCCCTTATAGGTTATTAGAATATTGAGCATAGTTCCCTGTGCTATACAGTAGGTCCTTGTTGATTGATTATCTGTTTTACATATAGTACTGTATATATATTAATCCCAAACCCCTAATTTATCCCAGTGCCCTCACCCCCTATTTCCCCTTTGGTAACCATAAGTTTGTTTGCTATGTCTCTGGGTCTGTTTCTGTTTTGTAGGTAAGTTCATTTGTATCTTTGTTTGTTTGTTTTAGATTCCACATATAAGCAATATCATATGATATTTGTCTTTGTCTGATTTACTTCATTCAGTATGATAATCTCTAGGTCCATCTGCGTTGCTGCAGATGACCTTATTTCATTCTTTTTCATGGCCGAGTAGTATTTCATCGTGTATATATGTACCACGTCTTCTTTATCCATTCATCTGTCGATGGACATTTAGGTTGCTTCCATGTCTTGGCTGTTGTAAATAGTGCTGCAGTGAACATTGGGGTGCATGTGTCTTTTTGAATTAGAGTTCTCTCTGGATATATCAAGCTGGTCCCTTTATCCCTGATGCCCCAGTCATCTGCTTTCCCATGCCTCATACCTCCCTCCCCAGTCAGCCATAGGGGACTAGGAGGTGGGTCAGGCAGTTTCTAAACTTTCTACTCCCTTGTTAGGAGGTAAGTACCAGGAACCTTTGGGGGTGATTTGGGGAAGCTATATCCCCTGTGCTTTAGCAATTCAAAGAGGGGCCCATGGACCAGCTACATCATACGTGTCACGGGGGAGCCTGCAGAAACATAGACTCTCAGGCCCCACCCCAGACTTACTAATCAGCATCTACATTTTCACAGGATACCCAGATACCTTATGCTCTCTGCACATCTTCCAATTCCTGTATGGTCCTAACACTTCGGCCGCCAGCTTTAAGAGCATGGGAGGGAGAGTTCTGAATTCCTGCCAGGATCCACCGATGGCAATGTGGGATCCTGCAGGAAGACCCACGAGGTAGGGCTGGCGGAGGCAGGGGCTGACAGCTTGCTGCTGCTCCCGTTGGGGCCCTTCGCGGGGCACTTCTTCCTCCTCCTGCTCATACTGCCGTGATCTCAGGCCTGATGGGGTTCCCAGGACACTGCTTCCCCTGTGCCTCTTCTTTTCTTCTGTCGTTTCAGACTGCCTGCGGCATCATTCCCCTGCTGCTGGGTGAGAGTGAGGCAAGAGAGAGGTAGGGAAAGCCCTTTCCCCTGTAGGGTTGCCTGTACTTCCTCTTGGATGGTGTAGTTTGGGGGAGAACCTCAGGTTACCAGGGAGACCAGATAAGCAGGAGTTTGATCATGAGTGAAGTCAGATCAGATGGAGACATAGGGAGGGGTGGGCGGCATTAGCGGGATGGACTTTTTCCCTTCTGTCCTTGAGCTAGGAGAAGTTTTTTAGTTCCTTGCTGCTTCATGGATCTGGTAGCCAAGGATATTTAATTATCAGAGAAGTGGATCTGGAACAATGAATCATTTCCCTGCATAATTTTCTGTACACCCAGTCATTGTGGTGTAAGAGTTGGTTGTCAGTGCTGGCTACCAGGAGTAGGGTTTAATGGGGTGGAGTTGAGAAGAAGCTGGCGGAAGCTGAGGCTCTGGGGGAGCAGAGGTGATCTCAGGGAGGGCATTTTTCTGAAGCTTGTAGTAGGTCTAGTTCTAGTTTCCATCCGGGTGTCTGGGATAATCATAGTGTTGATAATAGTCACAGTCAGAACATAATTAAACACTTAAGTGCCAGGCATGTTCCTTTATATTATTACATTTGCCTGTATCATCTCATTTAATATTTACAGCTATCCTGTGAGGTGGAGGTGGATACTGTTGCCATTCCCTTTTTGTAATTGAGGAAACTGAGGCACAAATGCCTGAGCAACTTGCCCAAGGTCTCATGGCTGCTGGGGCTGTCCGGCCCCAGGTTCCCACTCGTCATTACTACACGACCAGGAGGAAGTCGAGTGGGCTAGGCCTGGAAGTACAGAGTGAACATTTGGGGAGTGTTAGACGCTAAAAAGGGCTATGATAGAAATTGTGTTTGAAAATGGAGTGAAATGAGAATTAAATAAAAAAAAAGAGAGAAAGCCTGGCCTTTGTTAGGGGGAGCTTGGAATAGGCCCCATCCCCCTATTGGAGCCGATGCACATCAAACTCCTTTGGCTCCTTATTAAGTGATTGTCTCTAAGCGCTAGACAGACCTTTCTAGACTCGGCTTGTATATTGGCTGGTACTCGGCAAACCACGTTCCTCCTTTGCCTGCTGTTCCCTGTTAAGCTCTGCTAATAGGGGGGTGCTGAGGGATTCTGGGAGGCTGGAGGAGGGAGAAAGGACATGCTTCATCCTGCTTGCTTACAGTTCTTATCAGCTTCCTTCCAGAAAGGGTCTTTCACTCTCTAGCAGCAGTTGGTTCCGGTCTGCAGCTTCTTTCTGCATCCTGGAACCAGCCTCCTGACATCCCTCGGAGATGCCATCAGACGGCCTCCCAGCCCCATGTGGACCCTCACTGAGAGGCCCTCCTTGGAGCTCCCGAGGTGTTAGCCCCCGCTCCTCGGACATCTGGGTCCCAGCTCTGTGGGTCTCCTCCTCTAAGCTGTCAAATTCTCATAACCCCAAGCCCCCTCTTTGATTCCCCCGGCTCTAGGGGACGTAGCTGCTTCCTGCAGCTACTCTGTGTCACTTGTCTTTTCATTTCTCTAATGCCTGTGGAACAATTCTTTATACTAAATGATATCTGTTACAAGACTTCGTGTAACTGGTTTTCCTGACTGACCCCTGGCTGATAAATTTTCCCAAGACCTGGTGCCCTGGCTGGGGAGGGGGCAGAGAAGCCGACACTCAGGATCTGTGGTTCTCAAATTTAAGGACATAGGGAAATCGCTGGAGAAGCGTATTAAAGATGCAGATTCCATGCCTCTGTTTGCAACAATTCTGATTCAGTAGGTTGGATATGGGCTCAAGAATCTGCTTTTTAAACATTTACACACTATACAGAAAATAGATAAACAACAAGGACCTACCATATAGCACAGGGAACTGTATTCAATATCTTTTAATAACCTGTAATGGAAAAGAATCTGAAAAATAATACATCTGTATAACTGAATCACTTGGCTGTACACCTGAAACGTAAATCAACTGTACTTCAATAAAAAAAATAAAATAAAATCAGTTCATCATAAACAAAACAAGGAATCTGCTTTTTAAACAGACATCTTAGGTGTTTCTGAGATGAGTTCAGCTATTAATTACTCTGTCTCGCAGGCTTTGAGAAAAATCTGCCCAAACCCAGGGCTTCTCATGGGGACTGTTTCTTAGATCTGAGGTGGTTGTCTTGGGGCTTAGAAACAGACTTGACTTATTTTTCTTAAACAGGCTTGGGGCTACGGATGTGCTAAGCTTAGACCAGGGGCCCCCAAAGTTGTACACTGGTCCCTGGAGGCTGAACACCCAACCCTTGCTCAGCGCAGCAAGCTCTGATGCAGTCAGCTGGGAGAAAGGAGTTTTCTGCCCAGTCGTGTGTTGTCCACTTGGCAGGCCTTGCCGTCCAGCGAGGGGGATGCCTTTTTCTTATTCCTACACAGACAACGTGCATGTGGCTGAGATGGGTAAGTGGGACCGACCTCGATGTGTAGATATTGGCTCTTCCTTTTGCATTTAGAGCCCTTCCCACTTCCCGGTGGCTTAAGGTTGGAGCAGGAAGGAGCTGGAGACCATCCCCATACCATGTTAAAATACCGTATGAGAACCAGGGCACTCAGCGTCTTTTGGCCTTTGCCAGTGGGTGTATCTGTTTATCTGTGTGAATAGCAATGGACATTCCTTTGTGGAATGTTGGCTTCTATTTGGTTGATTTAATCAGTAAAATGAGTGGGTTTTGCTGGGAGGAGTTGCTACTCCCTCAGAGCAGAACAGGAAGTTTTTCAGTCTTGCCAGATCATGGGGTTTTGAGTTTACAGGGGGTGAGGACTTCAAAGTGACCTTTACTGAGTATAAAAATCCAGTTTGCTCTGTAGGGATGTGTCCCTCCTGCGGTCCAGGGCCTGATGCAGTGTTTCCTAAGATGGATTTGGAGGATTGTCATCGGCTCCTGTCTGTCACATCTCCACATTACCAGGTGTTTTATGTCACCTCTTTGTCATCAAGTGGAATCATTGAAGACCCTACTTTATTTTAGCCTGCCTCATTTTGCATGACTCCTGCATGCTGAGCAGTGGCCAGGGGATTCACTTTTTCAAAACTGAGGGTCCCAACCCACTCTGGTGGAACATTGCTCTTCAGTCTGAGCTTTCCCGTGACACTTGACGACACCAGAATTGAAAGGGATGTTCTACAAACCATAAGTGCCTTCAGGCAGATGGCCTTGCAAGGCTTGTTCCTCGACGTTAACTGCTATGTCTACCAACAGCTACCTACTTACAAACACACACAATGAGCATACTGAGTAAAAGTGCTCTGCCTCCTTGCCTCCAGATTATATAGCCTATTGGGCTGAGACTCCTCTGTATTGACCCAGCTTTGAGCACAGCTACACCTCCCTTGTTTACCTAGTCAACCCAGGGAGAGGTTGATGGGAGTTTCATCCACTTAGCAAACAGTTATTGAGGACCTCCTGCGTTCCAGGCAGGGGCCTCAGTGGAAGGGTTGGTTCTAGAGTCATAAGGCTGTGGAGACCAACTCGATGAGCATGTTAAGTGCTGGCATGAGACTGGACTGAGTCCTTAGGGGCAGAGAGGAAGTAACTAACTCTGCCTGGGGCTGTTAAAGAAGGCAGCATCTCAAGTGATTCGTAGCTAATCCCTGGGACTGTGTTGTCAAAGCCCCCCACCCCACCCAAACAGGATGATCTTTTTCTTAAACAATAAATACACATTCACGGACAGAGAGATCATATGTTTCACTCCAACTTTTCTGTTGGTCAGCATTAGAATTAGTGTCAGCGTTAGAACTCGAATCTTAGAATAACTGTTGTTTCAGCTTTAAGGGATCTAACCTTGAAGTGAGTACTCTTCAGACTACAGCTGTTCCCCCTTATCCATGGGGGACGTGTTTTAAGACCCCCAGTAGATGCCTGAAACAGCAGATAGTACTGAACCCTACATATACTATGTTTTTTTTTCCCTGTACATACCTACCTATGATCAGGCTTTACCTGATGGCAAGCACTGCGATACCTTGACAGTTGATCTGATAACCTTAGATAGCTACTAAGTGACTTACAAGTGGGATACGCTGGACAAAGGGACGATTCATGTCCAGGATGGGATGGAGTGGGATTTCATCACACTACTCAGAATGGCACAAAATTTAAACCTTGCAAATTGTTTATTTCTGGAATTTTCCATGTAATGTTTTTCGATCACGGTTGACCTTGGGTAACTAAAATCACGGAAAGCGAAACCACAAAAAAGCGGGGGGGGGGGGACGACTGTAATTGTGAAATGTTTTTTAAACTGGCAAGTAATCGTATTTACAGAGTGACTCTTTTATCTACTGTGTATTATTAAGGAAACCAGAAATGTCTAGGAGTAAATCACAGTATCAGTCACATTGAGTTAGATGGAAGTTAGAGTCTGATCCTTAACAGCTTCTTATCCCATACATACCACTCCTCTTTAACCAGGTACCTAGACTTTACCTGTATCCCTTAATAATAATTTTCTTTGTGTTAGATAATCCCAGTCCACTTTCTGAGTTTAGTAAGGGTAGTATAGAGCTGTGTTTAAAATTTTTAAAACATATTTAATTGTTGCTTTAGGTGTAGCTTGAGGTCCAAGGTGAGCATATGACATTCATTCCAGTTTGATTCCACACACCAGTTTCCCTGTATCTCCCTTACGATCAGAGCCCCGGGTGACTTTTTGTTTTTCTGTGGTATTATCAGATGGCTCTTGCTGAGTTACACACAAGCCTTGCTTTTCTTTCCTGAGGTCTGTGACCTCTAAAGGTTTTAACAAGCCAGGCTTTCCCAGGGAAGGTAGTTTATCCAGGTCAGTGGTGAAATACAAGTTCATTCACTGAGTGACCATTTCTGTAGTTCACCCTGGTCTTTATGATTTTTTATAGTAAGCTCTAAATCTGCTCCAACAACCCCAGAAGGAGGCTCTGCTCGGTGGTTCTTTTGACCGAGGCAGAAGGACATAACTCAATCAGCTTGGCTGTTACACAAGCCAGGTTGCTTACGAGGGTCACCTGTTTGTAGCTGCCGTGAGAAATGTGGCCTTGCTGTGCCCGGCCTGGTGTATCCTGACAGGCCAGCAGTAGCATCTGTTTTGTAAAAGAATCTGTCCAGAAAATTGCACATAACACCTGTCTCACTGTTTCTTTTCTTTGTGTTTGACTTGAGAGTTTACTGTGCCCGTGTTCCTTCCACACAGAATGCACCAAACGACCGAATAGCTCTGATGGCTTTCTCTTTGTATGAAGTAGCAGGATGCGGTGGATGGCCATGTGGTGACCTGCTGTAAATGAGTGTGGGCCCATGTCCTGAGTATGTTTGCGTATTATGTTGAACCATAGGAAATGTGACCATTTTTGATCTAGAAGAATGACAGCTTCGTATGTGTAATCGAATAGATAATTTTAAATTTGTACCTTCAGGTAAGGAAGGGTACACATTTGAAGCCAACTAGCAGTCACCCAGGGAGGCAAATATGGCCTGTGGCGAGCTTCTTTTTTTTTTTTAAAATATATTTTAAAAATTTCTTTGTTTTATTTATTTATTTTTGGCTGCATTGGATCTTCGTTGCGGTACACGGGCTTCTCATTGCAGTGGCTTCTCTTGTTGCAGAGCACGGGCTGTCGGCACACGGGCTTCAGTAGTTGTGGCTCGCGGGCTCCAGAGCACAGGCTTAGTAGTTGTGGCGCACGGGCTTAGTTGCTCCACGGCATGTGGGATCTTCCCGGACCAGGGCTCGAACCCGTGTCCCCTGCATTGGCAGGCGGATTCTTAACCACTGAGCCACCAGGGAAGCCCATATGGCAAGCTTTTATGTGACTTACCATATTTTTATGTTTTTAAACATAAATTGCTAACCTTAATTTAGGAGCTCTCACACAAAATTCTGGATTTTCAGCTTTTCTGCGAGAATCAGAATCTTGCCCCGGTAGGTCAGTGATGTCACATGGCGCCAGTGGACTGAGGCAGAGTGGCAGCTGTGTCCCCGTGGAGCTCACGTGTGTGTCCATTCACGCCCTGGCCAGCTTGTGGTCCTCATGGGACCTGATGGGCCTCATGAGCTATGAGGTTGGACACATGACATAAATAGGGCACCTCGAGCAAGTTGGGTGAAGAGAGAATTGGAAGAAATCAGCTGGACCAAAGTCATCTGTTTTGTTTACTGCATACCAGCAGCCAGCACCCCAAAAAGGAAAGCCTGATACAGCTCTGGACTCTATTCACTAAAAAAGGACAGCTATGCATAATTAAGGAGCTTTCTCAGGTGCTAAAAGATGCACAAACTCTTGTTAAAGTTTCGGCTTGGTGCTCTTCATTTAAGTAGCGTATGATGACAGAATTTGCTTCCCCTGGCCACCATTCCTGTCACAGGCTAATGTAATACCTTTCCTGTTTACCTTTTTGCTTTTTAAATCCTGACATTTATGGGAAGGGGTTACTGAACAATCGACCAATTGTCCTAACTTTAACATGAAAGTTCTTGTCGACTAATACATATTTTAAGAGTTCCAGATATTTATTGTTACACTGGTTGTAATGTGGGGGGAACTGGACATAAAAAAAGTACTCATCAATAAGAGAAGGGCTGAATAAATTGTGGTACATCAACACCGTGAAATACTATGTGGTGTTAACGTGACAAATTGATAGGACACCAGCTGACCTGGAGGGATTTCCCTGAGGAGTAATTCTAGCTGAGATTTAATTAGTACTTCCTGTGTGCTAGGCACGGTTCCAAGGGCTTTCCACGTATTAACTCATTTGATCTTCACAGCTGCCCTGTGAACTCGGTGCTATTATTGACATCTTACAAGGGAAGAAACTGAGGCATGGAGATGTTAAGAAGGTTGTCCAAGGACAAGCAGCTAGTATGTAGCAGGGCTAGGATATGAACTCGTGCAATCTGGATGAACAAAGACTTCTTAAAATCATTTTGTTTGGCTAGATATCAAAGTACATTTTCAGCGAGAAATGTAGCTATAGGATATTAATTCATAGCTGTTCCTGAATTCTCTGGGTTATTCTCTTATATCTTAGACTCTTAAACTCATCATGCCGTATCAGACCTTAGAAATCATTTAGTCTTCTGGTTTTCCAGTTTAGCCCACCTGTTCCCCCCCTTTTAAACCGACTGAATCTTCCTGGTGAGCAAAATGAAACTTAGTCCTGACCTGGAGCTACTTTGCCCTCACTCTTTTCCCCAGTACAAACTACAGATATAGTCCATCTCCTTCATGTTACAGATGGAGAAATGAGTCCCAGAGATAGAGCCTAACGTTTATTGAGTCGATGTTTTCCAGGGATGTGAAACTCATTGTTATTAAGCCTTGCAGGTAGATTTTATTATGCCCATTAAGGAAACGGAGGTAGAAATAGGGCCAGTGTCACAGAGGGAATCAGTATCAGGGTTGGATAGAATCCCTGTCTAACCTTCTTCTCAAGGGTCTTACTAACCTACGACTTGAGAATTACAGAGGCCTTTCAGAGGCCCTTCAGTTGTATCTTGTCTCTTATTGCTGTTGGAATTAATTAGGACGTTTTTGAGAACTTCTAACTTATATGGCATAATTTAGCATAGGTGATCGTGGGAGAGGGACTTCAGAACAGACAAGGAAAGCTTTTTGTATTAGTCAGCTTGGGCTGCCATAATAAAATACCTTAAGAATGGGTGCCTTCAACAACAGAAATTTATTTCTCCCTGTTTTGGAGGCTGGGAAGTCCATGTCAGGGTGCTGGGTGATCTGGCTTCTGATGAGAGCTGGCCTCCCTTCCCTTCCTGTCCTCAGCCACATGGTGAGGGGCTAGACTTGATGGTCTTGAAGGCTCCCTGCACCTCTAAAGTTGTTCTTGATCTCTCTTAACAGTTGAAGGAAATCTTTGGATTCAAAATAGACTGTTCCAAATTGTCCAATGGGTGGTTAAATCCATTCATGCTGTGACAGTCACCTCAGGTCCTAAAGCTTTCATATTTCTTTCTAGAGATGAGAAGCTGCCAGTTGTTCTTTAGTCAGCTGTAGTTATAAAGCAGTAACAATCCTCTAGGTGTATGGCTCTAATAAAAGACTTTCCCCAACACTCCCTCCCCCTTTTAAATTAAAAAAATTTTAAAAATATATTATTTTTTAAATTAAAAAAAGTTTTCTACAATTTTTAAAGATTACTTTCTACTTACAGCTGCTACAAAATATTGGCTATATTCCTCATGTTGTACAGTACATCCTTGAGCCTATCTTATTTTTTTTTTTTTTTTTTTTTTTTTGCTGTACGCGGGCCTCTCACTGTTGTGGCCTCTCCCGCTGCGGAGCACAGGCTCCGGATGCGCAGGCTCAGCGGCCATGGCTCACGGGCCCAGCTGCTCCGTGGCACGTGGGATCTTCCCGGACCGGGGCACGAACCCGTGTCCCCTGCATCGGCAGGCGGACTCTAAACCACTGCGCCACCAGGGAAGCCCTTGAGCCTATCTTATACCTGATAGATTGTATCTCTCACTCCGCCACCCCTTTATTGTCCCTCCTCCTCTCCCCACTGGTAACCACTAGCTTGTTCTCTCTAACTGTGAGTCTGCTTCTTTTGTGATATATTTACTAGCTGTTTTATTTTTGAGATTCCACGTGTAAGTGATTTCATACAGTATTCGTCTTTCTCTGATTTATTTCACTTAGCATAAGGTCCTCCAAGTCCATCCACGTTGCTAGCTGCAAATGGCAAAACTTCATTCTTATTTATGACTAATATTCCTGTGTGTGTGTGTGTGTGTATGTATGTGTATGTATGTATGTATGTATGTATCATATCCTCTTTATCCACTCATCTGTTGATGGACACTTAGGTTGCTTCCATATCTCGGCAGTTGCAAATAATGCTGCTATGAACATTGGGGTGCCTGCATCTTTTCATATTAGTGTGTTTGTTGTTTTTGGATGTATAACCAGGAGTGGAATTACTGGGTCATATGGTAGTTCAATTTTTAGTTTTTTGACAAACCTCCATATTGTTTTCCACAGTGGCTACACCAATTTATATTCCCACCAGCAGTGTACATGGGTTCTCTTTTCTCCACATCCTCACCAACGTATGTTATTTGTGCTCTTTTTGATGATAACCGTTCTGACAGGTATGAGGTGTTATCTCATTGTGGTTTCGATTTGCATTTCCTTGATGATTGGCGATGTTGTGCATCTTTTCATGTGCCTGTTGACCACCTGCATGTCCTCTTTGGAAAAATGACTATTCAGTTCTTCTGCACATTTTAAAATCAGTTTGTTTTTTCAAGTTGAGTTGTATGAGCTCTTTACATGTTTTAGATATTAATCTCTTATTAGACATATCATTTGCAAATAGTTTCTCCCATTCAGTAGGTTGTCTTTTCATTTTTTTTTTTTAACATTTTTATTGGAGTATAATTGCTTTATAATGGTGGGTTAGTTTCTGCTGTATAACAAAGTGAATCAGCTATACATATACATATATCCCCACATCTCCTCCTTCCTGCGTCTCCCTCCCACCCTCGCTATCCCACCCCTCTAGGTGGATACAAAACACCTAGCTGATCTCCCTGTGCTATGTAGCTGCTTCCCACTAGCTATCTATTTTACATTTGGTAGTGTATGTACGTTCATTGCCACTCTCTCACTTCGTCCCAGCTTACCCGTCCCCCTCCCCGTGTCCTCAAGTCCATTCTCTATGTCTGTGTCTTTATTCCTGTCCTGCCCCTAGGTTCTTCAGAACCTTTTTTAAAAAAATTTTTTTAGATTCCATATGTGTGTTAGCATACGGTATTTGTTTCTCTCTTTCTGACTTACTTCACTCTGTATGACAGTCTCTAGGTCCATCCACCTCACTACAAATAACTCAATTTTGTTTCTTTTCATGGCTGAGTAATATTCCATTGTATATATGTGCCACATCTTCTTTATCCATTCATCTGTCGATGGACACTTAGGTTGCTTCCATGTCCTGGCTATTGTAAATAGTGCTGCAGTGAACATTGTGACATGACTCTTTCTGAAATACGGTTTTCTCAGGGTATATGCCCAGTAGTGGGATTGCTGGGCCATATGGTAGTTCTATTTTTAGTTTCTTAAGGAGCCTCCATACTGTTCTCCATAGTGGCTGTATCAATTTACATTCCAACCAGCAGTGCAAGAGGGTTCCCTTTTCTCCACACCCTCTCCAACATTTATTGTTTGTAGATTTTTTTTTTTTTTTTTTGCAGTACGCGGGTCTCTCACTGTTGTGGCCTCTCCCGTTGCGGAGCTCAGGCTCCAGACGCGCAGGCTCAGCGGCCATGGCTCACGGGCCCAGCCGCTCTGCGGCAGGTGGGATCTTCCCGGACTGGGGCACGAACCCTTGTCCCCTGCATCGGCAGGCGGACTCTCAACCACTGTGCCACCAGGGAAGCCCTGTAACATTCTTTATATTAAAGTCTGTTTTATCTGATATGAGTATTGCTACTCCAGCTTTCTTTTGATATCCATTTGCATGGAATATCTTTTTCCATACCCTCACTTTCAGTCTCTGTGTGTCCCTAGGTCTGAAGTGGGTCTCTTGTAGGCAGCATATATATGGGTCTTGTTTTTGTATGCATTCAGCCAATCTATGTCTTTTGGTTGGACCATCTAGTCCATTTTCATTTAAGGTAGTTTTCCATATTTGTGTTCCTATTACCATTTTCTTAATTGTTTTGAGTTTGTTATTGTAAGTCTTTTGCTTCTCTTGTGTTTCCTGCCTAGAGAAGTTCCTTTAGCATTTGTTTTAAAGCTGGTTTGGTGCTGCTGAATTCTCTTAGCTTTTGCTTGTCTGTAAAGGTTTTAACTTCTCCGTTGAATCTGAATGAGATCCTTGCTGGGTGGAGTAACCTTGGTTGTAGGTTTTTCTCTTTCATCACTTTAAATATATCCAGCCACTCCCTTCTGGCTTGCAGAGTGTCTGCTGAAAGATCAGCTGTTAACCTCATGGGAATTCCCTTGTATGTTATTTGTTGTTTTTTTCCTTACTGGTTTTAATATTTTTCTTTGTATTTAATTTTTGATAATTTGATTAATATGTGGTTTGGCATGTTTTTCATTGGATTTATCCTGTATGGGACTCTCTGTGCTTCCTGGACTTGATTGACTATCTCCTTTCCCACATTAGGGAAGTTTTCAACTGTAATCTCTTCAATTATTTTCTCAGTCCCTTTCTTTCTCTTTCTCTCTTCTTCTTCTGGGACACCCCCCTCCCCCCCCCCATAATTCGAATGTTGGTGGGTTTAATGTTGTCCCAGAGGTCTCTGAGACTGTCCTGCATTCTTTTCATTGCTTTTTCTTTATTCTGCTCTGCAGTAGTTATTTCCACTATTTTATCTTCCAGGTCACTTATCCGTGCTTCTCCCTCAGTTATTCTGTTATTGATCCCTTCTAGAGAATTTTTAATTTCATTTATTGTGTTGTTCATCATTGGTTGTTTGCTCTTTAGTTCTTCTAGTTTCTTTTTAAACGTTTCTTGTATTTTCTCCTTTCTGTTTCCAAGATTTTTTTTTGTGTGTGTGGTCTGCGGGCCTCTCGCTGTTGTGGCCTCTCCCGTTGCGGAGCACAGGCTCCGGACGAGCAGGCTCAGTGGCCACGGCTGACGGACCCTGCTGCTCTGCAGCATATGGGATCTTCCCGGACCGGGACACGAACCCGTGTTCTCTGCCTCGGCAGGCGGACTCTCAACCACTGCGCCACCAGGGAAGCCCTGTTTCCAAGATTTTGGATCATCTTTATTATTCTGAATTCTTTTTCAGGTAGACTGCCTATTTCCTCTTCATTTGTTAGGTCTGGTGGGTTTTTACCTTGCTGCTTCATCTGCTGTGTGTTTCTCTGTCTTCTCATTTTGATTATCTTACTGTGTTTGGGGTCTCCTTGTTGCAGGCTGCAGGTTCGTAGTTCCCGTTGTTTTTGGTGTCTTCCCCAAGTGGGTAAGGTTGGTTCAGTGGGTTGTGTAGGCTTCCTGGTGGAGGGGACTGGTGCCTGTGTTCTGGTGGATGAGGCTGGATCTTGTCCTTCCTGTGGGCAGGACCACATCTGGTGGTGTGTTTTGGGGTGTCTGTGAACTTATTATGATTTTAGGCAGCCTCTCTGCTAATGGGTGGGTTCGTGTTCCTGTCTTGCTAGTTGTTTGACATAGGGTGTCTAGCAGTGTAGCTTGCTGGCCGTTGAGTGGAGTTGGGTCTTAGCATTGAGATTGAGAGCAAAAAGATTGAGAGCAAAAGCTCTGGGAGAGCTTTTGCCGTTTGATATTACATGGGTCCGGGAGGTCTCTGGTGGACCAGTGTCCTGAACTCGGCTCTCCTACCTCAAAGTCTCAGGCCTGACTGACACCCGGCTGGAGCACCAAGACTCTCTCAGCCATATGGCTCCAAACTCCGGAGCTCCACACTCAGAGGCCCTCTTTTGCACGTGCTGTCTCTCCCCTTCTGCCATTTTAAATTTTTTAATTAATTGATTGATTGATTTTTGGTTGTGTCAGGTCTTAGTTGCAGCATGTGAACTCTTAGTTGTGGCATGCATGTGCGATGTAGTTCTCTGACCAGGGATCGAAGCTGCGTCCCCTGCATTGGGAGGCGAGTTCTTAACCACTGAGCCACCAGGGAAGTCCCTGTCTTTTCATTTTGTCAGTGGTCTCCTTTGCTGTGCAAAAGCCAACTCAACATCCCTTCCCCTTTTTAGAATTCTTCTTTGTGTCCATATTCTTGCGTTTGGCTGTGGAAACCAGAAGGCTTTTATAGTCAAGGGCTTAACTGACTGGGCGTGGTAGTCCCATATTATGTACACTTATTTTACCGTTTCTGGGAATTTGTTTTCTTCTTTCCTGTTTTGCAGTTTTCCCAATGTGAGAATGTTCTGGGATGTGGATGGAGGATGGAGGGGTGGGGTTGGGGGGCGATTTACAACAGGTAGGGCTGAGCTTCCCATCAGCAGCTTGTTAAAGACTTTTGTTGATTTCTCTGCTGGGTACCAGGCCCAGCGCTAACTTGCTACTTACCACTTTCTCTGTGGCTCCCTTCAGTGATGGTCTCTTGTTCTGGAGACCTTGACTGGAAAATACACTCTGCTATCAGCAGGGCTCTTTGTAGTGTTTGGCCCTGGTATCTGGAACATTCTGGATTGAGCCCAACATGCTGCGATCTGCAGGGCCGGTGAGGTTGATCCAGTGGGACTTGGAGTAATAGCGGATGGAGAAGCAGTGAGGTTAGGGACAGGCAGCCCCTTTTAAACAATCTGTGACAGTGGCGTTTGCTCCTTGCACCGAGCTCTAGAGAGAGTGAGGTTCTCTAGGTTGTTCCTCTTTTCTTCAACCATATAGGGCAGAAAATGTTTTCCTAGGAAGGGCAAAAGAAGGAAGGAAAGGGAGAGGTGCGCTTCTGACTTGTGGGAGGTAGGAAAAAACCATGGACGTTAGAGTCCCGCAGACCTGACTCAGATCCCGGCTCAGGTACTTGTTAACTGTGTGGGCAAGTTTTCCGAGTCCCAGTGTTCTCACATATAAAATGAGGTTAATAACAAAAACTGCACAGGCTTGTAGCAAGAATTATGCGAGGAAAATGCCGACTATATAGTGGATGGTCAGTATCTGTGGAGTTTCTTCCCCAGTGAACACAGGTGGGACTTCCTGGAACAGAAGCCGTGAACTTGGAGACCTGTCTTTGGAGCATTAGGGTGACCTGCTCGGGTCATAGATCAGGGGGCCAGAGCTGATGATGAGACCACAGGGCAGAACTTCAGTGCTTAAACACACCCATTCGGGCACTTCTTTGGGGTGGGAAAGCCTTTATTTGCACAAGAAGTGTCGTGCGTTTCTCTCACGTGTGTCAGAAAATCTAAAACTGGTCTCCCCTCCTTATTGACAAAAGATCCTCCCTCCTGCCCTTTGGACGAGATTCGGTGACTCATTTGGGAAAGAGTACCCAAAGAAAAACTTGAAGGAGAAAAGCGGACGGTCACATCTGCCCCCTTTTGCACAGTCCCGAGTACAGGCTGTTTCTCTCCTTGGCAGTCTTGCAGGGAGAGGATTGATGTGATGAGAATGAGATTTTTGGTATTCTTTGCAGAATTGAGATGCCTTAACCTGGAGGTCTTTTTGCCCCTACGGAATACAAATCCGATTAGGAGCTCTTTGTTCTCTGCCACAAATCATTACACGTCTACAGTTTGCTCTTATAAAATATGGATGATGACATGACTCTGTCTCTTAGGAATTTGAGTGCATTAGCTAATGATCATGAAACCTTAGAAATGGGAAATGCATATGAATGCTGAGAGCTTTTGTAATTACACATTTGCATCATTTTGCTTGGTATCCTTGAAAAGTCCTGCTTTCAGCATGAGAATACTCAGGTTGATTCCTGTTCTTCTAATTGTAGAGCAAAATTGGAAGAAATAAGCTCACAGAGTGCTCAGAGTAGATAAGTTGTCACAGCATCTCATGGAAGCCCTGAAGTAGCTCAGGCTGGAGTGGTTTGGTTTGGGCTGAAGGGGGAGGAGAGCTTGAGATACTGTAAAGGCACTGAAATGGGAAGGCATCAGCATGAGACGATGGTAATGGCGTCCACACAGGGGTGTGCTTAGATGCTTATGTCTCTTATTCTGTTTTTAAAATTTTAATTAATTATTTTTGGCAGCATTGGGTCTTCGTTGCTGTGCTCGGGCTTGCTCTAGTTGCGGTGAGCGGGCTTCTCATTGCAGTGGTTTCTGTTGCGGAGCACGGGCTCTAGGTGCGCAGGCTTCAGTAGTTGTGGCTTGAGGGTTCCAGAGCGCAGGCTCAGTGGTTGTGGCGCATGGGCTTAGTTGCTCCGTGGCATGTGGGATCTTCACGGTCCAGGGCTTGAACCCGTGTCCCCTGCATTGGCAGGTGGATTCTTAACCACTGCTCCATCAGGGAAGCCCTCTCTTATTCTTGTGACATGAGACCCATCACTTTCTCAGCCTTTGTTCAGGGCAGCAGTGAACACCCTGTATTGCAATGGGCTCTTTTTTTTTTTTACACCTTTATTGGGGTATAATTGCTTTACAATGGTGTGTTAGTTTCTGCTTTATAACAAAGTGAATCAGTTATACATATACATATGTTCCCATATGCAATGGGCTCTTTTGATGTGGGTCACCTTCCTGGATTGTTAAGCCTCTGAAGTGCAGGTACTGTCTTTGTATTCTCTAGAAACATGCAGTTTTTCCTTCTTCTCCTTCATAGAATTACTTTCGGACTTAAGAAACTCTTTAAAAAGATGTCAAATGATAATGTTTTGAATACTTTGAGTAGAAACTTAAAAAAAATAGATATTAATTTGTGAAGGGGGTCACAGATAGTAACCAGACAGTGTGCCACTTGATAACTGATGTTGTTTTTATTTCGTTTCAGGCAGTGGCGCTACAGCTGTGGTGCAGGCTGCTCTATGTAAACCCAGGCAAGAACGTGTAGCAATAAAGCGGATCAACTTGGAAAAATGCCAGACCAGCATGGATGAACTATTAGTAAGTAAAAGTGAAGGGGATACTGCTCGTTGCTTTTCTTAACTCATGGATACATAGAGATGGGCCGGAGAAGCAGGAGAGCAGAGAGCAGAGGCGACTTGGTGTTTTCTCCTGTTCGGACACACTTATTTCTTGGAAAGCAGCCCACATGGCTCTTTTCTCCTTATGATTGTGTTGTGTAATATACAGCTTACTTTGCTTTGACAAACAGAATTTTGCTCAGTCCTCATAATCCCCAGGTGGGGAGGGCCTCAGTGTTAACACTCTTTTTTATGAAATGAGGGAACAGACTCAGATGACCTAAGGTCATGTGATACTGAGTGCAGAGACTCAGATGACCTAAGGTAATGTGATACTGAGTGCAGAGTTAGATGGTGAGCTTCTGGTCCCCAGTCTTGAATCCTGATGCAACTAGGACTTACTCCCTAAACAATTTGCTGGTCATTTTGGCTTTCATAAATTACAAAATCTCCTATAAATTTCAGTTATTCAAAATACTGCTGGGTAGCTTGCATTCTTATTGGCTAATGACAGGAGTTTATTTTTTGTACAGGGCAACTTGTACTTCTTCTAAATAAAGTACATTACATAAATAACTGGAGCTTGTCGGTGTGGATATGACTGTAGTACCATTGGTTGGTTGAAGGAACATTTGCTTTAGGCTTAGCTGACTCATTATTAAATGAAGAGCTTGGCAAATGGTTATTAGTTGCCCAGCAAACTGTGAAGGGTTTGAGAGTTTAATCTCATAAATATAGTTGTCGATCCGGTTGCCAATTTTCTTTTTTTCCTTTTGGTCATTTATTTGAGGATAATAGAATATTGCAGTGGAGGAGTTAACTGATTGGTTATCCCAACACTAATCCCAGGACAAATATTAGTCCAATAGCTCCATACACGCTACAAAGTGTAATGACAGTTGGCTCCAAATGAAGAAGCCTTTTGTTAAAGCCTACATTGGGGGAATGGAATGTCATTAACAAGAGCTTTTTTGTCTTTACTCAGAATATAGCTTTTACTTCAGGCATAATTACAGTACACAGCTATAGTATAAATTAAGTACTAGGATAAAGCTGTACTTTTCCAGATCTCTTCGGTCTTACATTTCAAATTAGACTACACAAGGCATAGTTTTCACTGGGATTGAAGCAACAGATTGCCGGCTAAAACTCAGATTAAAGGAAGGGCTTCCACAACTTAATGTTAATTTCCAAAAAAAAAAAAAAACTTTTTTTTTTTTTTTTTTGCATACATTTAAGGCTTTTACTCTCTTCGAAATTTCAGCTGTGCTTTGCTCTTACTGAAATTATTACTGCATACTTCTGTTGCTTGTTATCACGGTGACCAATAAAATTGTGCCTTTGTCATCGGACCAGTTTTCAAGATCACTTTCCGGAGTGGAAAAAGCTTTAAACAAACTGTGGAGAGAGCTGTGTCCTGCTTTCGCCACTAACTTGTTTTTCAATTTTCGTCAAGTTACCTAACGGCTCTTGCACGCTTTAAAAAGAGCTGAATCCCAAGATCTCTAAGATCCCATTAGGAGTCCTCAAGTTCTGTGGCTATACAAAGTACACATTAATTTTTAAAAAACCTTGGAGTATACATTTATACTTATGCCCTATTTGGAAATAGCACTCTTGGCCATGACAACTTTGCCCATGACAGTTGTATTTGATCGTGGTGTTCTGCTGGAGGTCTCACAGCCATCTTTTTACCACCAGCAGAATATTTATACACAATATGTGTAAGGCTTGCGTGTACTTGTATCTGACAGCTCTGAAAGCAGCCTGCTGGGCTGATGCTTTGGTCTCTGGTTCCTACCAAGCTGTCAGTTGCCCAAAGCTTCCGTGTTTTTCCCTTGCTGACTTCTTACCAGCAATCGGCTGCCAGCGATGATAGCTGTGTAAGGGTCCTAGTGGAGGCATGAGGGAGAGACTGTCATTCCGGGCCATTTTCTCTATTACCCCGGCACCAGGAACCATAGCAGTGTCATTTGGAGTTACTCGTAATTTAGTCAGAGCTGTCAGTGTGAGGACTGGTGCTTTTACGGCTTTGTGCTTGGCTCCATTAATCTGAGGTCTTAAGATTTACAAGTCTGCTTATTAGCAGTTAATTTATTTCTTTCGTTCTTCCCCCCTGCACCCCCGTCCCAGCAATGCCCATGTTGTGTTAATGGAGTGTAGTGTATGTGCATAATTATCTGTTTTTCATTTTAAAAGATGTATTGATTTGTTGCCCTGATCTTTCCTTAATTTCAAACCTTTGACCTTTCGATGTCTTGCTATTTCTAGGGATGGGGAGAATGGCTCTGGTTCTTTAGGACACAAAACTCCCAGGTCCTTTGCAAACAAAAAGAAATGGAATTTACAGTATAGGCTGCCTAAAGTTGGCAGGCCTTTGTAGCCCAGCTATCGGCACACGATTGTGTGGCGCAAAGTTGCTGTAATCCTTTTCGATTTCTAATCCTGCTGCTGCTCGCGCTTTTATTATCTCTGTGGGTTCACATTTTGGCAGTGTTTGGACATCCGGTATCCTAATAATCCTTTAATTCTGTGTGTGTGTGTGTGTATTATATACAGGTCAGTGCCTTGCGTCCTTTCACAGACTGTGCCCTGTGTTGACTGGAAACCATTGTCCTTATAAGAAATAATGGCCGCTGGAATCCTTATCTTGTGGGAGTGTTATGTTATAGAAGTCACAGTTATCAACTATTTGCTGGCTACAGGAACAGCTGCCTCCCCTGTTGAAACTCTCACCTCCCACCCCTACTGTCTGCCCTGTCCCTACCCCGCTGCCCTGACTCCCATAGGTGGGATTTACCCGTGGAGGTTGGGTATGATGGCAGAGAACAGTTTTGGAAAACTGGCCCTGGACTATGCTTCTTTATGTGATGGAGGCTGTCCGAGTTTTCCATGGTCATAGAGTTTGTCCGAGGTTTGACTGAAGAAGATTCGAGTGGTCATGATTTCTTTTCCTTTTTTTAAATTTATTTTTTAATTGAAGTATCATGATTTCTGAAGCAAAGTAATAATCACGGTGTCATCTTCTCAGAGAATAAAGGGAGGAAAAGAAATGTTCAGTGAGATCACTGGTGCTAAACAATTGGTAATTTAAATAAAATTTAGGCTGTTGAAATAAATACTGTAATATCCTCAGAGATACTAATTTATTTGGTAAATACTTGAGTTTCTCCATTGTGCTTAGGCCCGTAAAAAGGACGAGTTTGGGGTATATACATGAGAGGACAAAGGTATACACTCACTAAAAATTCATTTCATTTTAACAATTAGATTAGAACACCCTAGAGTAAATGTCTTCCTTGGCATCACATGAGTAGCATTTAACCTACTCAGTCTAAACTAATTATTTTTCTATGCATTCTTTTGAATTTTCTTATGTGTTTTTGACTTTGGCTTATACATCCTAATCTTGCTAGGTTTGATGATCTTGGTGGTTAATTTTCCAGGAGCCAAGGGGTTTTACTGGTCTGTTCTATATTCTTTTTTTTTTTTTTTTTTTTTTTTTTTTTTTTTTTGCGGTACACGGGCCTCTCACTGTTGTGGCCTCTCCCGTTGCGGAGCACAGGCCCCGGACGCGCAGGCTCAGCGGCCATGGCTCACGGGCCCAGCCGCTCCGCGGCATGTGGGATCTTCCCGGACCGGGGCACGAACCCGTGTCCCCTGCATCGGCAGGCGGACGCTCAACCACTGCGCCACCAGGGAAGCCCCTGTTCTATATTCTTAACCATCCCAACCTAGATACTTTGATAATTTCTGAGAGTTGTTAATCCCATGTTTGTTGTTAACCCCATATTTTGTTAATCCCACAGTGTTAAAAATGACTAATTATAATTAGCTTAACACCCTCTGGGAGATATAGTTTTAGAGCAGAATTTGTTCACTCCATAGTTATTAAAACCCTGCTAGATGGTAGGCACTGAGCTAGATGGTGGGAAAACAAAGAGGGGTCTTTTTTGTTGTGGAGCCCAGGGACTGGCCAGTGAGTCTCTTCATTTTGGTATTGGGTTGGTGAGATGTTTGAGCTAGGAATATCTTTCTGCAGATTTCCTCTTTATTTGTCTAGAAATGGGTTAGCAGATTGATAGATTCTCTAATGTGTACTCCATTGAGGAAGTTCTTGCTTTCCAGTAGGAACTTAAGGCTTGCTAAGTGGGTCTGACCCACCGTCACGCAGACTAGTATATTCTTGTTGAAGATGGCCTCGAGGTTTCTTGAAAGGCCTTGGTTCTTTGGTTTGTGGTCAACCTCAAAGGTTAGGGATGCTACTCGAGGGCACACTTGGCATCCGTTAAAATTTATTACGTGGGTGGAGAATTTATTCCGTGGATAGATGACTTTTCTGAAGTCATCTATCTTTTTCAGTCTCTGTTAAACCAGGTGACAGTGAATTCCATAAATGTGACACAGTCCTTCCTTTTATTTATCCTAAATCCCACTTTTTTCAGCCTTCAGGGCACACTCTCCTTTAGTTCTGCCCAGGGATTGTTGAAGATTTTGGGCCATCATCTTACTTGACTTTATGATTTTTAGATTTTAATCATATCCTTCTCAATTTTTTTTCTCTAGACTAGAATTCTCATATTTTTAGTCTGTCCTTGGTACTGAGTCACAGAAAACTCAGTACCATTTCCTCATTCTTTAATATACATCAGTGCCATCAAATCTTACAGTTTAATTCTTAGGGGCAGGAGCGCTTTAGGTGTAGGAAAAATCATGGCCCTGGGATGGGACAAAGTGCTTATTTCTTAAAAAACACCTATGCACCAGTGATGAATGCTGAAATTTGTGGTAGAGGGAAGATTGCTTCCTGGGTCAGAGGGCCTGCATTCTCCACTTGGGTCCTGGACTTGGGATGAATCACTTTCACTTCTGGTGCACAGTCTCCTCATTTGTTCAATAAGGAAGTATACTCGAAGGCAAAAATTTATTTTCACCACCAAAAGTTCTATGATTCTGTGTATTTAAAAATTAATTCTTTTAATGAAATCCCCTTTTAAAATCATTTAAATAGAAACACTAATTACTAGCAAATTATGCTTTATAATTCAGGATGCTTTATAATTCAGGATAGTGTCAAGTCCCTCCAGTGTTGTGGTGTAACGATAAAAATTCACCATAAATTCGTAGATTTGGGTACACAGAGGGCCATCTGTTTCTCCTATGTACATAATGAAAAAATTTCTCAGTCTTGAAATAGAACAACTCTAGCATTTGCCCTTCTCTTCCTGTATCATCTTATAAAGATATTTTGCTCTCACTGACAGTATTTGTAAGTAAATCGTGCTTACATTGCTCAGAACGAAGCCCTGCTCTCATTTTGCTTTCTGCTATAGTGCTATTTTATTTATATATTTATTTTTTAATAAATTTCTTTCTTTCTCCTCCCGCCGCCCGCGCGGGCTTCTGATTGCAGTGGCTTTTCTTGTTGTGGAGCACAGACTCTAGGCACGTGGGCTTCAGTAGCTGTGGCACGTGGGCTCAGTAGTTGTAGCTCACAGGCTCTAGAGTGCAGGATCAGTAGTTGTGGCACATGGGCTTAGTTGCTCCGCAACATGTGGGATCTTCCCAGCCCAGGGCCCGAACCTGTGTCACCTGCATTGGCAGGTGGATTCTTAACCACTGCGCCCCTAGGGAAGTCCCTATTTTATTAATTATTTTGCTTTTCTCTTGATCTGCAGTTCCCTCTGTACTCCCCTTTCTCTACCCCTGACCCTTTACCTTTTCCCCCTCACTCCTTCCATACTTTCCTTCCATTTCTTTAGAGGAGTGAATTAGCTATGATTTGTAGGTTATTTTGGAGAATAAAGCTCTAGATATTGACTTTGCCCAATGGTCATTTGAGAGAGTAGTTATCTCCTATTATCTGACACAGGCTTCTCTCTTCCTTTTAAAATTAAATTATAGTATTTGGGGACCTCTAAGCAGTTCCTCTAGTCAGAAGGCCTTTTTTCCCTTTTAATTGAGATTTTAAAAAATGAAGAAGAAAATTTCTTCTGGTGCATTTTAACCCAATCTCTGTAATTGTGTTAATACTTTTGCAAATCTTGTTTATTATAGAAAAAAATTTATACCAGTTTGAGGACATCAGCTTAAAAAGCTGGAAGCTATAATGTATGTGTTTTCTCTGTTGTGTCACTGAAAGTACTTTCCATTCTTTTTGAACTAAAGAACTTTCTAATTAGTAAATTAATTATTCATATCCCAGCACATCCCTTGTGATATGTGGTAATAAATTGCATTTGGCTATTTCTTGTAGGATCTTTTGTTCCAAGGGTATAGTGTTAAAATATAAGCGTACTTCACTGAGTGTAGTACTATTTTGAGCATTTCAGTCTCAAATATTACATTTTATAGTGTCATTTGTCCCTTGCCACTTGGCTTTGTAATTATTTTCATATGATTTGATGTTTGTGCTTACCCAAGTATAGTCCAATTGAGGGCAGAATTAGAAACTTTTGGATAATTTGAGGACGTACCATTTTGTTTTGTTTTGTTTTGTTTTTTGCGGTACGCGGGCCTCTCACTGCTGTGGCCTCTCCCGTTGCGGAGCACAGACTCCGAACGCGCAGGCTCAGTGGCCATGGCTCATGGGCCCAGCCGCTCCGTGGCATGTGGGATCTTCCCGGAGCGGGGCATGAACCCGTGTCCCCTGCATCGGCAGGCGGACTCTCAACCACTGCGCCACCAGGGAAGCCCAGGACGTACCATTTTTAAGAAATTAGAGAATATCACATATGCAAAAGTAACTTATTTTTACAGCTCTAAAGTTACATTAGCTTAGGAATATGTATAATTTGGCTGGAGAAAAATAATTTTCTATTTGGAACGTTAAATTTAAAAGTTATATCATAGCAGATCCAGTTAATAATTAAATATCCTAATTGAATTTACTTTTAAGTATTCTTATACATTTGTTAGAAATGGCTTGCTAAAATGTTTAACATCTCTTTTTTTTTTTTTTTCAAAATGTAAACAGAAATTAACATTTCAAGGCCCCTCAGGTTTCTGGACTTATACGTGCTTGGTAACAGAGAGACCCAGTACATACTCATTTTCAGAGTAGGAGAAAACGGGGAAAACATTCCCAGATTGAATACAACTTCAGTTACATCTTTTTTTTTTTTTTTTATACTTCACTTTTGCCATCCTCATAAACTTCTGGAAAATGTTATTGCTTGGGTTGAGACAGATGGTTCTGTTCTTTCCTATGTTATTGTCTTTCTTATTTTGGTTTGATTATATTTCCACAATTAATTAAGCTGACTCTGAAAAAGAAGGACTCGGAAACAGGGAGAAGGCTGGAGAGTGTTGAGCGGGGTTTCTGCCTCTGTTCCCTGGCAGAACCCCAGACTGCAGATCATACCCAGGCGTGGGACACGGGAGGCCGCAAAAAAGAAAGACACGTTTCACCTCGCACTCTCATCCTTTGGTGATGAAGGCAAAAATAGCAGCAGTGCTGAAAACTGGCCTGGAGGTTTCTATCAGCATTAATTGGCTGGCAAGAAAGATGCTTGCGTGTTTCTGTTTTTAACGGTCTTCGACTTTATTTTTCCCAGTATACCTAGTCATGGACAGTTAAATGATCAGATAGCAGTTGCTGATAGCTGAGTCTGATTCAGATTCCTGATGGCCAGCTTAAGAGCTTTCAGAACCCATAAGGCATCCTTGTTACTGTTTGCTGAAGAACTTTTTCAGCCAACTGTGAAAGAAAATGGTTCTTCCCCATTGAACTTTGCACATCACTCCTTTACTCTTTGCTTTCTTTCCTCTCCTTGGAAAGAGTTATTTTCTCTTGGTGAAAAATAACTATGGCGGTGACTTTTTCATTTCCAAGCAAAATTCTTTAGTTTTTTGGGGAACAGTTTTTGCAGAATGACCATCGTTCATAACCAAGCAGATAGGCCCTGGGATGGGCATTCTGTTCTGTCGGAAGTAGATGTTTACCCATTGTGATTTCTCTGCTGATTTCAAGGGATTTTCCAGACCTACCTCCAGCTCCCCTGATACTTTACCTTTTACAACTGCTCTCTCTAGTTTTAAATACTTCTCCACAAACACTGATTAAGGCTATCACAAAATTTGTTTCCCTTTTCCTAATTTCTTACAAGTGTTTCCCTGTCTTCAAAACATCTAGACTTCCCCCATTTCTAATCCTGTCTTCAACTGGACTGTACTTGGATAGACAGATACCAAATCATATGAAAATAATTATAAAACTAACTGGTGAGGGACATTGGTTGATTTACTCATAAATAGTACAGGTCAGAATATTTGACTTAACTCTTCCTTGAGTAGGTTTTTTCCTATTGGTACTCTTATTTTAAAAGAGGCAGAAGTTTGCTGCATATGTGGCATTTAATTTTTTGTAATTAACAAACCCTCACAATGACATTTTTCATGATTGAAAATGACAGTCCAAAAAATACAGTGCTCTTAGGAGAGCTTTGTCGTCTTTTCCTTCCAATTCTTGGCTGACATTTGAAATCATTGAAGTTTATGGGTTTTTTTTTTTTCTTTTTCTTAAAAAAAATTCAGCTACTTACAGTATTGGGTTACTTATGAATGTTGATGAGGTTACCCTTCATAATGATGCTGATGTTATGGAAGTGCAAGCCTGACGACGGCTTTCTGAAAAGTGTTTTCAATTAACGTGGTTAACCTCATATCATTTAAGGAATTCTTTAGATGCTTGGAGGGTGTTGCATACATTTTAGAGATGTATTTGGTTATCTCTTGCATTTGGAAATATACGTATTATTTGATAGTATTTGTGGATCATATATTTATTTTTCCTTTTTAGATTAAGTTGCAGTGTGGAAATGTGCTTGGGAGGTAGATGTTTCTCTCAGCATTTCATTGAAAGAATTAATGCATCTCAGTGCTTAGCTGGAAAGCAGCGCTTCTCAGCCTTCGCTACACGGTAGAATCATTCCCAGGCTGTGTCGTAAACCAATTTTACATCAGTGTCTCTGGGGCTGAGGTCCAGGCATTGGTATTTTTTAAAGCTCCCGAGGCGATTCCACTGTGCAGCCAAGGTTGAGAACAAGTACTTTAGAATAAAGTTAGAAGTAGCACCTCCTCAGATTTAACTGCACGTGATGTTGGAACGTGGGTGGGTGTGACTTCTCAACCAAGGCTCAGTAGGGTATTTTGCCACCAATATCAGATACGGAAGAATTTATTTAAGATTTAGCTAAGGTATTAAAATATGCTAATTTGGTTAAGTGTAGTTTAATATTTTGAATTCAGGATCCATTTAAATCTCCTTCCTTTTAGTGCTTTGTGAATCGCATTGTCTTCAGGACGACAGAAAGTAGACTTTAGCTTTTTCCTAATTCTTATGTCTCCAAGCTCTTTTTTGTTTCTCTTTGTTCTGAAAGCTTTGCATAAGTATCTGTTTAGACTTCTTAATTTCAAAAGCGTTTGAGGCAGCATACTAGATACATGAAGTATGATAAGGTGGTATAAATTAAACACAGGATGAGATACTAAGGGAAAACACAGTTGAGGATGGTGTAGAGTTAGGAATGAAGTGAAAAACTCATGGCCCGATGACCTGGACACGTGTTACAGGACACTCCTTGAGCCAGCAGGGCACAGAGCATGTTCATTATGTGACGTTTCTGTGGGGAAGGGAAGGGCGAGGGCTGCCGCTAAGGGCTGTCTCTGTGCCTCTGAGACTTCAGTCGGGAACGTGGGACACATGGGATTAGTGGTCAGCGTGGGCATGCTCACACACAAAGAAGGAACTGAGACATCGAGGGACTGGCTTTCAACCTTCCTGTCATGTGCTAGGCCTTCTGCAGGGAGTTGTATAGATCTCATTTTGCTTATTTCACAACAGTCCTGTGTAGATGGCATTATTAAGCTTGTATTACAGAAAAGGATTCTGAGGCTCAAAGATGCTGGATGACGTGGCGCAGGTAATCAAGCTGTGGTCAGTGGCAAAGCCAAGCTTCCAAGCCAGCTGTGTTTTAGAGTGCAGCCCTTCCGAAGTGGCTCCTGCTGGCTCATATCCCTGTTAATCATGGTTCTTGCTTATTCTCAGTAATAGTAATAGGAGAAAAAAATGTTGGGGGGGATGGTTAGACAAAGGCCATATAGCAATATTAGAAACTTGCCCATAAATATTTAAACACAGTTTTTTTTTTTTTTTTTAATTTAAAACTTTCCCGGCTTCCCTGGTGGCGCAGTGGTTGGGAGTCTGCCTGCCGATGCAGGGGATGCGGGTTCATGCCCCGGTCCAGGAGGATCCCACGTGCCGCGGAGCGGCTGGGCCCGTGGGCCATGGCCATTGGGCCTGCATGTCTGGAGCCTGTGTTCCGCAACGGGAGGGGCTGCGGCGGTGAGAGGCCTGCGTACCGCAAAAAAACCAAACCAAAACAAAACAACTTCCCAGTTTTGGGGATTTTGGGGGGTAGTTTTTTTCCTCCCAACTCATCACATTTTCAGGGTAGGACGCTTTATGTTTTTTTTTGTGCAGCCAAACCTAGTTTGTCCCATATAAGGGATGTGTCATGTCCTGTTTCGGCGAATTCATCCGGGCTGGGCCAGCAGCAGTGTGTGGGTGTCCCTCTTTGATCTGCCTTCGGCCCACATCGCACAGCAGAGATGCTGCTGTGGCTGCCACTTTGGTGTTAGCAGGTGGAAACGGTTTTTACTCGCTGCCCCATTTTAGGTCGGTTTTCCCACTCTTGTGAAATTTCACTTGTACTGCGTTTCAGGTGAAGCTGCAGGAGCAGATCCAGCTCTTCAAGCAACTGGGAAGCTTAAATACCGTGCTGTGGCTTGGTTTGGCACTTGATGACATGTCTGAGTCAGATTTCACTAGACTTCCAAGGGAGCCACTGTGTTACATTCCTTGACTATAGTTTTGGCAAATGTGTTGCCTGGGTTTCAGAGTTCTGTGAGTTCTTCCAACTTTGACCTCATGTTTTTCTCTCGCTTTGAATTTTTTACCCTTTCCCGTAGTTGTGAAATTCAAACCACTTTAATCCCACGATCTCCCACACTTCCAGCTTTGCCTCCTACCCCTTTCACGAGGTCTCACTCAGCTAGGCCTCGCCACCGGGCCTGTTCTCCTATCCTTCCTTCCAACCCTGGGGCCTGGGTTGCAGCCAGTCGTCTGTGCTCCTTCCTTTCACATCCCCGCCACCCGAGGGCCTGTCTGCCTGCCTTCTGCCACTTTGTCACTCAAAGTCTGGTTTCTGGACCTGAAGCATCAGCATCAGTTAGAAGCCTCTTAGAAATGCATAATCTCAGGCCCCACCCCAGACCTACTGGATCAGAATATGCATTTTCATAAGGTCTGCAGGTGATCTGTGTGTACATTCAGGTTTGAGAAGCGCTGCTCTAAGTCACACATCTTCCGTAGATTGTGTCCTAATTGAGGGAATAGAGTGTTGGAACCCAGGTATTCTGTAGGAAGAATTGGATAAAAAGGATTCTTTTTTCATCCATTTATTCATCTTTGGGTAATACTTTGGTTACTTTTAGGGATGGAAGGGATGAGTATGTTTGGGGGTAAATGGCTTTGCCTACCCATGTGGGTAAAGTTAAGGCACTGGGAAAAGGTTGGATAATTTAGTTGATAGGCTGTTACCAAAAAATGACTCATACAGCAACCATCATCACTGTTGAAAGAAAATGGGGAGAGTAGTTCTGTAGAAAGAATATTTGATTCAAGTAATAAAAAATACATAGGGGGCTTCCCTGGTGGCGCAGTGGTTGAGAGTCTGCCTGCCGATGCAGGGGACGTGGGTTCATGCCCCGGTCTGGGAGGATCTCACGTGCCGTGGAGCAGCTGGGCCTGCACGTCCAGAGCCTGTGCTCCGCAGCGGTGAGGGGCCCGCATACGGCCAAAAAAAAAAAAAAAAAAAAAAAAATATATATATATATATATATATATATTTATATATATAAAATTTGGTTGGTGCATCTGGGCTGTTAGAACAAAATACCATAGACCAGGTGGCTTATAAACAAAGAAACTTATTTCTCACAGTTCTGGAGTCTGGAAGTCTGAGGTCAGGGTGCCAGCCTGGCTGGGTGGGGGTCCTCTTCCAGGCTGCAGACTTCTCTCTGCTTCCTCATGTGGTGGAAGGGGTGAGCCGGCTCTCTCAGGTCTCTTTTATAAGGGCACTAATCTCATTTATGAAGGCTCCACCCTCGTGACCTAATCACCTCCCAAAGGCCCCACTTACTAATACCATCAGCTTAGGAATTTTGTAGGGACAAAAACATGCAGACCATAGCAAAATTATAAATACAGTTGACCCCTGAACAATGCAGGTTTGAACTGTGGAGGTCCCCTTATACTTGTTTTCTTCAATAGTGAATACTATAGTACTACATGACTATGGTTGATTGAATCCGAGGACATGGAGGAATGAAACCTTGGATACCTAGGGAGGATTTTTGATGAACGAAGGGTCGGCGTCCCCTGCGTTGTTCAAGGGGAAACTGTATAAAAATTTTGTATCTCTCTAAGAGGCAACTAAGCAAAAGGTTTATATATAAGTTAATTTAAGGGTTGGATAGGCTGGTATAACACCTATTTCTTCCTTTTTAAAAGTGTATTTCTACCCCGTTTGTGGAAATATTACTTAATATGGGGGTTCAGTGGTATCACAGGTCATATCCCAAGGCAGAGTGACCAGTGTTTTTCCCTAAGGCAAGTTTCATCGTGTCTTTACACATTAGAGGCTTTGCTGCATGGAAAGGCTGTGTAGTAGAATAGGTGGTGTAGGAGTGGGGGATATGGACCCCTGGCCAAGCGGTGAAGAGGGCAGTGAGATTATGAGTGGTCAGACTGATGCAAGTCCCACCTCTCTTCTCAGGATCCACCTTTTCTTTGATCTGCCCTTACACTGCTCATAGGGGTGTATTAGTAGTGGCAGTATCTGTGTCTCTTCTTTTTTTTTTTTTAATTCTCAGGACTTTTAAATATTCAGCTGGTACCTCCAAGGCCCTGAAATTTGAAGGAATAGAATTTGATAAGTTACATCCATAGGCTATCTAAAACAGTTTCTCCATAGGTTAATTAAAAGAGTTTCTCTCTCTCTCTCTCTCTCTCTCTCTCTCTCTCTCTCTCTCTCTCTCTCTCTCTCTCACACACACACACACACACACACACACACACACACACACACACACACACAGAGTAGCTCACTGCCATCATCTCAGAGAATCTGATCCTCTGGGTCGGAAGTGATACTGGCCATCTAAATGCAAAGGTCTAAAAAAAACGCGTTTTTCCAGACTCTGACCCGGCTTTGCTTCCATGCAAAAGAATTTCCTTTCATATGAGCACCGGTTGTTGATTGTATGCTTTAATGATTTAAAAGTTTGGTGTTAGAGAGCTAGAAAGGCATTCATTTACATCGGATATAAAATGGTGAGAATGCAGAGCACACACACTTTGAAGACACATTATTCTCATTTCTGTGAATAACGGGGGCATCTGTTTAAACTGGACCCTACATAGAGCTGCAGACCTTCAAAGTGGGCCATCCCCACAATGAGCAGACGCTAGCCACTTGAAATAGGAATGCTGGTCAGCGTTCCATTTCTCCTTCAGAAGCGTCTTACGGTATCAAAACCTAACACCAGAAACAGATGGAAACTGGACCTTAGGTTTCAGATCTTCTTCAAAGGACAGGAGGTGCTGAATTGAAAAGTGTTAGATTTAGAAAACCTGTGATCAGTGAAGTGGATGAGGAAAATGATGAAGGGGAAGTGTTGTCATATAATGAAAGGAAAATAGAAAAATAAGTGATTTTCTTACAAGTTTATTCATGATAAAAAGCACCTAAATAAATGCCTGTATTAAGATGTGTATATGTGTTATATGTCATGGTATTTAGGCCAAGTTAATTGACATGTAGGGTCACCTTAGTAATTTGAGGATTAAAGTAGTACTGGATATATAAAGATAGCAGCTCAAATTGGAATATTCTGGTTGGCAGCTTTCAGTTAACGCAAAGTAGACACTCGTTGAAAATATTTACAGGATGCACAGATATACTTTTATTTCATCATAAATACATAATAACATAAGTGAGGTTTCTGTGATGACTTAGGTTAGTCATTCTTGTGGCTTTTGGTCAGCACCTTGAAAGTGAGTTACACTGGTCTGGTACCTTTGATTGAGGGTTAGCATTCAACTGACTTTTTTTTCTGCGGTATGCGGGCCTCTCACTGCTGTGGCCTCTCCTGTTGCGGAGCACAGGCTCTGGACGCACAGGCTCAGTGGCCATGGCTCACGGGCCCAGCCGCTCTGCGGCATGTGGGATCCTCCCGGACCGGGGCACGAACCCGTGTCCCCTGCATCGGCAGGCGGACTCTCAACCACTGCGCCACCAGGGAAGCCCTCCACTGACATTTTATAGGAGTCATCTGGCGGTAACTTAAAACAGCAAACCAAAACCAACATGAGCTTGAGTATTGCAGAAAACTGTGGCTTGTTGAAGTTGCCCATGTGTTTGGTTTCAAAGCTTTGTTGTTTTGTCTTTTGATAAAACTTTTTTCTAAACTGTGACCCACGAACATTATTTTCCTGCATTGTTCCTGTGGATTCAACTATTGACAGTTTATCTACTGCAGGACTTCTCAGAGCCTTTGACAGTACTAACATACCTTGTGACGTGACGCCTGTAAACTGAGATGTAGTATCTGATGTTGCCCAAGCTTATTTCGTTTTACCAGCTGCCTCTCCCACCCCCACCTTGCTTTTTTCCTTGATGGAATATCTACCATGGAAGATAGTTTGGGAAATGGTACTCTAGCATTTTTATAGGTAGTTTTTCATGTACCGTCACAGCAGTGCTCAGAAACAAGGAATTTTGTTGCCCCTTTTTGTATGAGTGAGGAATACCAGGGTTCAGGTTGGCACCAGGACCCAGGTCTCCTAATAGCTCACCAGTCTTTTATCTCTCTGTCGGGGCGTTGGGTTCAGGTAGGAGGCACTTATCACATATGGCCGCTGGGGGGGGTTATAGAGCTGTGTGCTGATCTGAAGTTACTCTGTCCTGTGGCTGGTCCTCAGGGCTCTGGGGTCTCCTGTAGAGGCCTTCCTAATTCTAGCAAGTTGATAACGAGGGTGAGAGAGTTCGTTCTCGTGTGGTTTCTGTGAAGTAATGGTTTAGGCAGCCCCTTGCCCAGATGTGCTTTAAGTAGGAAAGTTACCCAGATATTCAACTATGGTTCACTTGTGTCTTGCTTCCTGATTTTCGCCCCATGGTACATGTCATGTTTTGCTTTTTTTATAGAAAGAAATTCAAGCCATGAGTCAGTGCAGCCATCCCAACGTAGTGACCTATTACACCTCTTTTGTGGTAAAAGATGAACTTTGGCTGGTCATGAAATTACTAAGTGGAGGTAAGTGGATTTTGTCATTTTTGTTTGTTTGCTTGTTTTCTTTTTTTCCTTTTGTGCAAGTCAGCATATTGAATAAGACTTTAGATTTGATCCCCTTACTCCCGTATTTATAAGTTTTCTTGGTTTATTCTTTGCCTAGAGAGTAAAGTCCGGATTTCTTCACACTGATATTCAGAGCCTTTCATAATTCAGCTTAACTTGTAGAATATCTATGTCCTCTTTTACCCCGGCCTTCTAGGTGTGGGTGAGACTCCCCAGATGCCTTCTGCCCTCTGATGTCTCTGTGTTGCTACTTAGCCCCAGAAGTCTGTCTATCCTTCTCCATGTGCCCAAGTCCTGAAAGGCCCCATCCTCTCTGTAGCCACCCCTTACTCTCTTTAGAAAAGTTAACCAATCCTTCCTCTTTAAAGCCTTCATTCTTAACGTTATTCAAGTCTCTAACACACTGTAATGAGTTATTTCAGTGCGGTTTACTAAAGGTCCGTGGTGATGGAAATGTTCTGCGGCTGTGCTATCCAGTTTCTACTAGTGGCTCTTAAACATTTGACATGTGGCTAGTGTTACCCAGGGACTGAATTTCTATTCAATTTTAATTAGGTTACATTTAAATAACTTCAGGTGGCCAGTGGCCTATGGTATTGGACAGTGTAGTTTTAGATTGTGGATTTCATGAAGAAAGCATGTGGGAAGGTGAAGGAACTTTGCCTCTCTAGCCTCAGATCACTGACGTTAAAAAAGCCACGGACAATTAAATTTATAAGACACTTTCCCATTCCTGTATTTTATCTCTTTTAATCTTTGAACGTCACGCTTTGATAGGGGAGGATAATGATAACGGTTAATTTTCTTGAACACTTCCTCCGTGGCTGGATCCTGTGCCAGGTGACTTACTGCCTTTATTTCATTGTAATCTGGACAACACCATTGCATGGCAGGTGCCACGATCCCTGTGTTTCAGAAAGGACACCAGAGCTCAAGAGAGTTAGGCTGCTTGCCCAAGGCCACACACGTCGTGCCTGTTAGTGCTGGGATCTGGACACGTAAAAGCTACCCTGCGCTGCAAGTATCATCACCTTCATTTTACAGACCCGAAAACTGGAGCTGAGAAAGCCCGAGGGATTCCTTCCTAATACCCAGCATCCCCATACCTCTCATGTGTTCTCTTTGCAGGGCGTCCCTCCCTGTATAGCCATCTTACTGAGACGTGAAGTATGGTTAGGAGTAGAGGAGAACATTTGGTGGTACCTGGACGAAGCCGGAACCGACAGTGCAGAGTTTATTTGGTGGAGCCCATTTTTATCTGCAGACCCAGTTCAGCTAAGGCTAAATCAAGGCAGCATCACGATTAAAAAAATTTTTTTTTTTTTTAGCGAAACTGTCTTGGATCCAGCAGAGGCCCTGCAATGAGATGACGAAGGCATTGTAATTGCCTTGGGTCTGCTTGTGTAGGTCTCGGTAGGGAGCCTGGGAGAGCTTAGTTTGGTTCTGTTTCCAGTCTTGTCAATCCTATTAGTTATTGTTTCCTTGAGTGCTGACTCTGGCTTTTAATTAAAACGGAAAAGAAAAATGGAAGGAAAAAGGAAGCCCGTTGGAGCCTACCGCAGTGTTGAGTGTCAGGACTGCTTCTTGGTTCTGCTGAGGATGGTGCTGTATTGATAAGATGATCTTAACCTGGCCTCTCCTTGTAGGGGGTCCACTAACTGAGGAAACAAGAAATTCTGGTGACCTGGGGCCCTGTGGATTTTAATTCCTCTCTTTATTTTCATCCCAATTAACCTTTTATAAGCTTGAGAATATCCCCTGTACCCTTTCCTAAGGACTGGATAGAAAATTTCATTGTCTTTTTAAAAGAATCCAATTTAGTCTCCCCTGGCCCTAGGTAAGAGGAACAGGTTTCCACAGGTGAGGGGAATGTGGGCCGATGTAGCCTTTCGCTCATTTTGCTTTCAGCAGGCCAGAAATGCATGCATGCCTGGTATGGTATATCCTTAAAAGAAAATATTAAAATGTTTTTGGAAGTATCGTTTTCTAAATGATCCCCCAATCCAAGAGTCAGTGAATAAAAGAGATGTTTGTTTCTCCCTGAGGGGAAAGATATGCATTTGTTTTCTTCTATATTATTTTATTACATCAGATCTCTTACTGAGTGGCAGGTGGCTAGCCTGGTGTAGTAATATCTGATGGGGAAACTCAGTCCTCTTAGTTAAATCAGGGAGAGCCTGGAGCCATATTCGGGTCCTGAGATAGGCTATTTGGTAACTCTTCAGAAGTGTTGAACCCCCAGGTAATTATGGCTCTTAAGGTAACCGGGAAGTTTGGAATATTAATTAACATGTGTTGAAAGCATGAATTCACAGTGCCAAGGATACTAATCTGTTTATAGTAACAAAATACTATGTATTTATTTCTTTATTATTAAACTCTGTACATCATGCCTCAAGTAAATGTAAATGAAGATTGCCTGGAGTCACAGAAAGGAATCTTCTGGTTATAAGCAGAGGTCTGAAGGCAACAGACATTTTTTCTCTCCTCCTACCTGAGGTTAAGAAAAAACTGTGCTTCTTTCTCTCAGCAGTTCCCTGCTGTCTTTTCTCCAGGCCTCTTCTTCCTTTCTTTTTCGGTTTAGACATCCCGAACCCTCTTTTAATCTGTAACCAGTTGCATATCTATGGAAAAGGGACTAACTGTGAAGTGGCCGTGGACAGTCTTCTGCTTGCTGACCCAGAATCCCTCTCATTAAGTTCAGCTGGATGTGTGCTTGCAAACTTGGATTTAGTGTTTTTCTGGTCACGGGCTACCATGCAATTGTTTGTATGCCTTGGGAATATTTGTATTAAATAAACAAATGAAAACTATATATTGTTTTCATTTAGCTTTTTATTTTTCTAAGGATTTTTAAAAGAATATTATTTATTTATTTAACTTATTTGTGGCTGCATCGGGTCTTAGCTGCGGCACACGGGATCATCGTTGAGGCAGGCGGGGTCTTCGTTGTGGCTTCTCTCTAGTTGTGGTGTGTGGGCTTTCTCTTCTAGTTGTGGTGCGCTCCAGGCTCCAGGGCGCGTGGGCTCTTTAGTTTGCGGCACGCGGGCTCTCTCGTTGAGGCGCGCGAGCTCAGTAGTTGTGGCTCTCGGGCTTCGTTGCCCTGCGGCGTGTGGGATCTCAGTTCCCTGACCAGGGATTGAACCTGCGTCCCTTGTATTGTAAGGCGGATTCTTTACCACTGGACCACCAGGGAAGTCCCTCGTTTAGTTTTTTAAATAGGGAGGACTATTCTGGAAAGGTAATGAAGGTGCTTATACAGTTGTCCAATTCTTCTGTCTGTCCACTTAGGTTCAATGTTGGATATCATAAAATACATCATTAACCGAGGAGAACACAAGAACGGAGTTCTGGAAGAGGCAATAATAGCAACAATTCTTAAAGAGGTTTTGGAAGGCTTAGACTATCTACACAGAAATGGTCAGATTCACAGGTATGACCCCTGCAGAAATGTTTAAATTCAGCTGTTCATATCTTCAGTCCTAGTTAGTAAAGAATACTAAGGAAACACACCTCACAGGTAGGTATTGACATATCTCTAACGTAGGTAGTTTAAATAGATGGGAACAAAGTACTTAAGAACGAAACGAGAGAACAAGTTTTGATGAATTATATTGGTATATTGGTTTATCTGCTTTCACTGAAATAAGAGTAGACTACAGAAAGTACTGTGGGGACTCAAAAAAAAATCAGTTGACATTTTATACTCATTTGAAGTACACTCATTTGGACTGGATAGCATCTCTAACTTTCTAATGCAGGTGAAAGTGTTCCAAACATTTAATATGTTAATTATTTTTGACATGGTGGTGGAAGAGAAGGAGGGGAGGCACTAATTTCATCTCTTTTGTGGCATAAAATGCTAATTCTTTCAATAGCCAAACAGCATCGCTTATGAGTGCCTGATGCTTCAAATGGGTTAGTGCTCCTTGGGCTCTTAGGAATTGTTGCAAGTAAATAACCACTTACCAGTAATATGAATATTGCAATTCCCTTGCCCTGAGCTATAAGCGAGCTGTATGTTTAATGGTATCTACTATGTCTTTCAGTAATTAGAAAAAAATATTACTTTAGAAGGCAAACTTATAAATTGTCATTTTTCTTAAGTGTTAAGACTACTCAGCACGACTTCTATATTGTGAAGAAATACGTTACAGAGTATTGTAATTAGTATTTACCATCAGAATCTCCCCAGAGGAGAGACTGATCAAATCCATTGTTTTAGAGGCTAAGGGGATTGATTGGAAATTGCATCACGTACACATTTAAGTGGAAGTAGAACAGCTTTACACAGACTGGGCTCTAATTCTTGACAAAATGATAGTATTGTGTGTGTCTAGCAATCTGTAACTCTGTAACATGAAATGATCTACTCATTATTGTTTTAATTAAATCTGGATAATGATATCACATAAACTATTTGTTATTAAAATCCTAATCATCCCCCAGGAGCAAACTATAAAATCACAATGTACCTTTGTAACTTTTAAAATCTGTGATATAATTTTAATATTTATAAAATAATTTTGTCAAACATCTCCATTGTATGATATGTATTAAAATCTCCCTGAGTGAATATAATGTCTGTACTCCATAATTAAATTCTCTCTCTCTCTTTTTTTTTTTCTAATAGGGATTTAAAAGCTGGTAATATTCTTCTGGGTGAGGATGGCTCAGTACAAATAGCAGGTAAAGCTGACAAAGATAAAACATTCTTTACCTGTTTACAGAAGTGTTAGGGCTTCAAAGAATGTAGACTTGTTCCTAAGAAATGAACAAATTGCATGTAATCTGTGTTTTTAAATTGAAGTATAGTCGATGTACAATATTATGTAAGTTACAGGTGTACAGTGTAGTGATTCACAATTTTTAAAGGTTATAGTTATTATAAAATATTGGATATATTCCCTATGTTGTACAGTGTATCCTTGTAGCTTATTTTATACATAGTAGTTTGTACCCCTTATACAGTCCCTCCCCCTTTCCCTCTTCCCCTTGGTGACCATGAGTTTGGTCTCTATATCTGTGAGACTGCTTCTTTTTAGTTATATTCACTAGTTTGTTGTATTTTTTAGATTCCACATATAAGTGATATCATACAGTATTTGTCTGTCTCTGTCTGACTTATTTCACTTAGCATACTACCCTCCAAGCCCATCCATGTTGTTGCAAATGGCAAAATTTCATTCTTTTTAATGGCTGAGTAGTATTCCATTGTATGTACCACTGTATCTGGGCTTCCCTATCATAGACTGTTTCGGTCTGAGGTATAACATGTTTTCCTGCTAGTTTAAAATGTGGCCTTTTAATAAAAAACAATTTTACTTTTAATTTTTTTATATTTTCTACCTTCCAGATTGAATAATGGTGATATTTATATAACTGTAAGAAGCACTTTTGAGAGTTTTTGGTTGAATTTGAAAGTTTAAAACCACTGTACACATTAATTTTAAACCTTTTATTTCTCAAGAAGTAGCTGAAAGAATTGTGAACTCTTAAAATCTAGGGCTTATTTTGCTCTTAAATTTGACCCTTCATGGTGATTCTTGACAGTTGATAGGCATGGCAAGGCAGTAAAGGTCAAATGAGTGAGAGCATCAGGCAGGAGCCTTCTATGTGCAGAACCTCTCATTTTGTTAATGCTCCTAGAATAGCCTGAAAGGCCTGGTTTACAATGTAGCCATGTTCATACCAACTCTTGTTTTACGCCCGGTCTGGGAAGGTCTGTCTCAGCATCCTCTCATCCATCATTGCTTTGGGCATTTTTGGCTGAACAGTCCTTCTCCGTACTGGACTGTCCCTGTCATCGCAGGGTGTTCAGCCTTCTGGCTTCCGGGCATTAAATATCACCAGCAGCACGTCCTACAAACATCCTTGGTGTGAAGATCATCCATCTAGCTTGTGTTGTTGACGAAATGCTGAAGATGTTGAATCAGCCTAATCTGCTTCTATTTGAGTTGGAGTGGAAGAGTCCTACCTTCTAGCATAGGTTTAGGGTCTTTACATGTCTAGTTATTAGAACAAAATTGATGGCATTTCTTCGTCCCACTCTTGTTTCTAGACAAATCTGAGGATCTGGGGTTATTATTAGAAATGTGAGAGTTCAGCAGAAAACAAACCCACCCTCAACACAAAGGATAAGCCTTGAGTCATCTCTTTGTTTCATTGTTTGCCCCTCTCTCAGTACCAGAGGACCAGTCAGGTGATGATGCCCTGGCCTGTATGGCGAGCATGGTGCCGACCTTAGGCTCTGTATTTAGTTAGGTACACTTACGGGACCCTTATTGAGTTATTTTTTAAAGAAGAGACAAGGTGTCTTGAAAATACAAAAGGGAAACTGAGAATTTGTTTCAGATCAAATGTTTCTTCCCTAGGGAACTAATAATGGAAGTGTTATCTTGTAATAGTCCTCCCCCTTGAAAAGATAAATTTAGTCAAGTTCAAGACCGCTGGGGAGGCACTTGTTGTGTCAGTTAAGCACAAAGGCTTTGGAATCAAACAGGCCCAATTTACTACCCACTGTGCAACATGGGGCAAGTTATTGCATCTCTAAGCCTCAGTTTCCCCATCTGTGAGATGGTGATGATAATGCCTATCATTCAGGAAGACGTGGATTTCCTGTGCAGCTATTGAATCATAGGATTCAGACCCCTGTAAGTGCAGTGTGTTTTTGGGAGTTACAGTGTGTTCTAGGTAGAGAGGAGATGCCAGTTTGCAGTCGGGAGGTATTTCTATACAGGCATTTTTATTAAATTGTCTAAAAAGATCCTAGAAGAAAGGACCTTAATCTTTAAAACTCCAGTGAAAGGCTTCCCTGGTGGCGCAGTGGTTAAGAATCCGCCTGCCAATGCAGGGGACATGGGTTCGAACCCCGGCCCGGGAAGATCCCGCATGCCGCAGAGCAACTAAGCCCGTATGCCACAACTACTGAGCCTATGCTCTAGAGCCCGCGAGCCACAACTACTGAGCCCCCTTGCCACAACTGCTGAAGCCCACGTGCCTAGAGCCCGTGCTCCGCAACAGTAGAAGCCACCGCAATGAGAAGCCCGCATACTGCACCAAAGAGTAGCCCCTGCTCACCGCAACTAGAGAAAGCCGGGCACAGCAACGAAGAACCAAAGCAGCCAAAAATAAATAAATTTATTTAAAAAAATACTCCAGTGAATTGGTAATGAGTTTTTTAAATTAAAAAATATTTATTTATTTATTTAGGCTACGCCGGGTCTTAGTTGCAGCATGTGGGATCTTTAGCTGTGGCACGTGGACTTCTTAGTTGTGGCATGAGTGCGGGATCTAGTGTCCCAACCAGGGATGGAACCCAGGCCCCCTGCATTGGGAATGCGGAGTCTTACCCACTGGCCCACCAGAGAAGTCCCTGAAGTTTTAATTTTAAAGAAATACACACATTTATACCTAATTTTTTACTCATAATTTTGTATTCTCTGTTTTACAGAGGATCTTCCAAATTGTATAAGTTTTATGTCCCATGAAGCCTGGATCCACCTTGCCTACTGTTGTTGCATCAAGTAAATGAATGTGAGAAATGCTTAGTGTGACCCCCAAAGTGGCAATAGACAGGAAAAGACAGTCTAAGCTTATTTATCATGATAGTGAGAGATTAGGAACAACGGAGGTGTCCCAGTTAAATATGGTATATGGTGTATCTTCACTATGGAAGACCTACCAATGGATAATGAAAAGTTCTCTGTACACTGACATGAAAAAAAATCACCAGGCTACATGGTTAAGTGAACACAACAAGGTGAAATACAATGTATATACTATGCCACCTTTTGTGAAAGAAATGGGGAGAAATAAGAATATATATATTTATGTGAAGAAACGTTAGAAGGATAATGGCAGTGGGAGCAGGGGTGGACTGCTGAGTATAGACCTTTTATAACATTTTGTATTTTGAACCATGTGGAAGTATGACCTAGTAAAACAAATGAAAAGAAATGACTCAACAAACTTAATGAACTCGCAATAAGTCAGAGCCGTTTTTAAACCTTTTATTATGGAAGTTATCAAACGTAGCCCAAAGTAGAGAAGAGTAGGAAGAATCCTCTGGTACCCATCACCTGGCTTTGGTGCTCATCAGTCTTTGGCCAATTCTTGATTCACCTCTCTTTCCCCTCCCTGCTTTGGAGGCTCTTATCATTACTGATGCTGACTTTTGTTCTTGAGTCATCTAAGTTAGTGCCTTATCTATGCATATCTTGTCCTTCCTCTAGAGAGTGGCCTTTATCCCACAGGCTAGGGACATTATGAAGAAAAGACTTCAACTAAACAACTGAAAGCTTCAAACCGTCCAGCATCAGATAGTCTAGCTGTTAAGAAGATAATCTCTGAGATCAACTGGCTTGGTTGAAATTCCCTGGTTACCACTCAAACTCTGGGACCTTGGTCAGGTGGCTCAACGTCCTAAAGACTCAGTTTCCTTAAAGGGAGATGCAGGTATAACCCACTTTATCTTTTTATGTGAAATCAAATGAGGCTCTTCGTATCAGCAGTCTTATAACAGTGGCTGGCACATTATAGATACACAGAAAGTAGCAGCAGCTGCTACTGCTAGTCCTATTACCGCTACTGTTTCTGCTGTTAACTACTGCTACTACTGTTACTCCAACTGACAGGATCGCACCGACCCCCTCTCGCACTGCCTGGAGGTCATATGTACCTCAAATTTGTCTTGCAGGAGGTTCAGCTCTGAGGGGCTTTATGCGTTATAAAAAGGGGATGCTTATTAATTATGGAACTTGGAAGCTAACTTGTCATTAATCTTGCTCTAAGCTGATAAAAAAGTACAGCTAATTTTCTCTGTTTTGTGATGAAATGATCATTTCTCACTAAAAGGGTCAAAACAGCAGTGAACTGCCTTTGAAATGCAGAGGCAGGTCAACCCCTGGCTTATTCTACCACCTGCTACTCTGCCAGTCACTCCGTTCCATTATTCTTTTTTTTTTTTTGGTGGTACGCCGGCCTCTCACTGTTGTGGCCTCTCCCGTTGCGGAGCACAGGCTCCAGACGCGCAGGCTCAGTGGCCATGGCTCACGGGCCCAGCCGCTCCGTGGCATGTGGGATCTTCCCGGACCGGGGCACGAACCCGTGTCCCCTGCATCGGCAGGTGGACTCTCAACCACTGCGCCCCCAGGGAAGCCCTCATCCCATTATTCTTGTCAGATTACCGACCCGAGCTCCTTCTCTGGGCCTTCAGGAGCACATTGTCCTTTTCTTTTTTCTCAGTTGGGATCCCCCGAGGTAAGATTTCCCGACTTTTTCCCTCCCTCTCAGGTCTGTGGGTTTTTTCCTCACCTTGGGTGGTGGTGTTGAGTGTAACCAGCTGGTGGGTGCGGTGTTTGGCTCCTGGGTTCGGAGCGCCCGTGGAGGAAGCCACCGCTTGGGTTGTCATGAGGATTAAATGTGTCAGTGTCTGTGGTGCTTAGGACAGTGCCTGGCACATGGTGAGGACTTTAAAGACAGCCATTCCGGGCTTTCCTTGGTGTCCTTTTTGTGTGTGCGACTTCATGCTTGTGTAATGACGTTACCCGGAAGCCTCATTTCCGGGCGAGTAGTGGTTGGCTATCAGGCATGTAAGTTTCCACTTTCTGTTGATACATCTCTGGAGCCATTATAGCTTTTCTAGAATTCACAGTGAATGTTCTCCGTGTCCTCTAACCTGAGCATAACATTGAGTTTATACAGTATTTAAAATTTTTTTGTGTGGTTTTAACTCTAAAATAAGATTATTGCATTAAAAAAAAGCAAAAACATTTGTGATGATTTCTTGGAAGAGCTGGCTGCTGCTGCTCTCCCCATGTTACAGGAGTTTGACTGTCTTAGTCAGGCAGTGGGTCACTGCCTGAAAAGCTCAGACCAGGAGTCCTCGGGTCTTTTGCTGGCATCTTGGGTGGGTGAAGTAGGGGAGGAGGGTGGGAGAGTTGAAAGCAGAGACTCGGAGCAACAGCAGAGCTAGACCGTCTCTTTGTTGCTGTTATATTTGGACAGATAATCCGCTGCTTTTACTCGGATTATTTGTATTCTCTTCCTTTCACATCTTTATGCTATCTAGGCTCTGTTTTTTGAAGTACGAGTTAAACTGGGGAGAACTTTGCATTTATTTCTTTGAATGTAATGTTTGTTTACCTTGAGAGTATTAATACGAGTATTCTTTTAAAAAGAGTTTTCTTGCTATTCTAATAGAAAACATAATATTTTTTATTAAAATCACTCACTATATGTACATATATGCACACACACATATATGTGCGTGTGTGTATTATCTTTTTCAGAACTTTTTATTAGAATAGGGAACATTAAGGGGCCAGGTTCAGACCACTAGAAACGCTTGCCTTATTATACAGCCAACAAGTGTGGTGAATAATGCTGGTATGCTTGGTTCTATTTTCAGCAGTTCCAATTCCATGGGTATTATATATATTTTTATTGAGTGTGGCTGTAAAATCAGTACCTAACGTGTATCGAGTGTTTCCTGTGTGCCAGGCCTGGTTCTATGTGCTGAGTGCACCGTGACTCATTCAGCCTCACCACAGCCCCATAAGGAGGTGCCTTATTATGCCTACTTCACATGCTAGAATCTAAGATACGGAGAAGGGAAGTACGTGGCCCAGGTCACACGTAGAATAAGTGGTGGAGTCAGGCTTCGGCTTTGGGCAGTTTGGCTCCAGAGCCTGTGATGCCACGTCTGTGGGTTTTCTGGGAAGACCACCCTAAATCTGGATTTGAGTGATCTCAGTTTTTGGTGGAAGACCAATAGCAATCACTAGCTCTTCTCCATCTCTGCAGATCGATTCTGTTTGGGGCCAGGGAAGATATTTAGCACCTTTTCCCTCCTTGCTCACAGCATCACTGGTAAGGTTTTAGGGGATGGGAGAAGCCATCATCTTAGGCATCGTCTGGTGCAGGATTAAGCATGGTAGTGACACCACACTCTTTTCAGACTAAAAAACTTCAGGTTAAATGTAGTGAATTAAAACCTGAGGATTGCCTACTCAGGGTTTAAAAGAAAATGCTTTACTTCTTATTAGATCTTCTGTGCTCAGAAAACCTGTGTGTGTGTGTGTGTGTGTGTGTGTGAGAGAGAGAGAGAGAGAGAGAGAGAGAGAGAGAGACCTTCTGATAATAAACTTGGAGAGGATGCCTTGGTAAGTGTAACAGATTTTGCTACAATATGATAGAAGGAGTGGCTATTTGAATGGCATGCTTTTCCCACGGCCTAGCATTTTCTTTTCCAATTTGATGCTCTGTCATAAACTGTCAGGAAGAGCTTAGTGCTTTGTCTGGCAAGTGTCTAAGGCTGTTTGTCCAGAATTTTGAGAGATGCTGTTTTAAAACAGAAATTCATATAAAACAGGTCTCTTTGGGGTGGTCACTACAAATATATTTATCTTAGGATTTTTAAAAAATAGTGACCACTCTTAATCTACTCTAAAAATGTTAATTTCAAAATGATTGATTTCTGAAGAACTTTCTAGAAACATACAACTGCATTTTGTAAGGTAGATCTCATGCTCATTTTCACTTACTTTTGCCTTTTAGGTGTGTGTATGTGAGTGAATGTGAATTTCCCATTCCTAGTTTTTCACAACAGGAATCAAATCTGGTACTAGCTAACTATGGCAGCCTAGAAATTTAGAAAGTTATCATCACCTCTATCTCAGTGTATCTGAGCCCATATATATCAGCTTATGCCCTAGGTTTTTCACTGTCTGAGGCACATTGGTGTGACTTTGGGTAGCATCTCTGTTTTCTGGGAGGGAGATTGTTTCCTTAGTCAGCCTTCAAATGCATTTTCAGCTTTAGTCAGTTTCTTGAATACTGAAAACCCTATGACTAAAATTTCTGCCAGGAAAACTTGCAACTAGACTTAACTTGCTTCCAGTATTCAGATATTATTCTCAAGGAGCCAGAGGAAAGTGCAAGGTGGTGGAGTTTTTATACCCAGAGCTGCTGGGTTCTTTTGTGTTCCTTCTGTGTTCTTTGGCTTTGGTAAAGTATACTTGGATGGGGGGGAAAAAGGAATATTTCTCATGTTATAGGGAAGAGAGGCTGCTGCTTCAAGCAACGTGGTTTGGGCTCCCTAGGTGCACCGGAGGCAGCCTCTGATTAGTATAAGAGAGCTCTGAAGCCCATGAGGCATCAGATCAAGAAAGGATGGTGACGGGCTTCCCTGGTGGCGCAGTGGTTGGGAGTCCGCCTGCCGATGCGGGGGACACGGGTTCGTGCCCCGGTCCGGGAGGATCCCACATGCCGTGGAGCGGCTGGGCCCGTGAGCCATGGCCGCTGGGCCTGCGCGTCCGGAGCCTGTGCTCCACAACGGGAGAGGCCACGGCAGTGAGAGGCCCGGGTACCGTTAAAAAAAAAAAAAAAAAAAAAAAAGAAAGGATGGTGTTGCCATATTTAAGGGTGCTTGGTCTAGAGCATGGGCTCTGACACCTGACTGCTGTGAGTCCAATCCTGGCCCTGTAGCCAGGTTATTCAACTTCCCTGCGCTTCAGTTTCCACATCTGTGCAACGTGAAAATACCAGAGGGTTAAAGGAGTTAACACACATTCCATTTTAGAATTAGTTAGCTTGTGTTGCTTCTGTATTGAAATGGGGTCGTGCCCTTTAATTATGCAAGGTGTCCTAAGATCACAGGGAGGCGGCCGGGAAGGTGAGGTTGAAGGCACCTGTGTGACCGCCTGCTATATCATTTTGCTCTCCCTCTTTCTTCCTTCTTTCCATCAGTTTCCTCAGTATCACCGGAGTAAAGAATCTGTAATGCAAATCTCACCATCTGATTACCTGGCCTAAAGTTTAAAAGTGTTGCTGATGGAATAAAGCCCTGGTTCCCTAACATGGCATATGAAGGTCCTGACTGTTTTTCCAGTCCCATCCGCCACTGCTTCTCTTTACTTCTTTGTGATCCCCCTTCTTTACCTGGCTCACTTCTTCTCCTTCCCGATTCAGTTCAAGGTGTTCTTTCGTTGAGAAAGCCCTTCCCATCCTTTCCTCTACCACCCCCGTTCTCGCTGCATTAAGCACCTTACCCTGGTGCCTTGAAAGTGCCCTTAATACACTCCAACTAGATTGCCTATTACATGATAGTGAGATTGGGTCTCTACGTCCCCCTTTTCCCTCCAGACCGTATATCAGAACTTATCAGCGGTAGAAACCCCACGGTGTTCATCTCAACACTCCCTATCAGTGCCTGGCACGTGGCAGGTGTTCACGACCTTTTGGCCAATGTGATCTGAGCGGTCTCGCCGGGCTCTACACCCATATGCATCCATCAGTGATAGGGGTGCTCGTGTGAGTCACAGCTGAAAGTTCAGACAAGCAAGAATATATCACGTTAACAGAGAGGAAGGTGAAAGTATTTAAAATATTTAGGCACGTACACTAATGCATACTTTTTAAGGCTGAAATAATTTTTTAAAAAATATAATTCAATTTAGTAAATTTCTCCAAAGTAGTCTCCAGAAAGTTATGAGATTTACATCAACTAACGCATCTAAACAATTCAGGATATAGTTTCAATTGTAATAATCAGTGAATTATCATTCCACCTGAAGTGTCCATTTTATTAAGCCTGAAAGAGTTTTTTAACAGACGTGTTTCAGCTCTGATTTTAGGCAAGCTCTGCCATAGCCAGCTGGCAATGAAATGATTAAGTCAAGGAAGCATGGAGCAAAAGCATGAATTTAAGAGACATTGGGCATGCTCAGAAAATAGAGCACAGTGCAAATTAAAATCTTGGGGGAGGGTATAAATTGCTTTATAGTGAACCAAAATATGTTTTGAGTCTCAGGAAGTTTGATAATGATGTGAATTATGGTTTAACAAATTATGCCAAAATTGTCATTTATTCCTTTTTTTCGGTGGGGGGTTAAGTAAATAAAGACAAATTAATGTGGCTTCCTGAATTTCGGGATCTTGACAAACAGTACCATTTGGTGAACCCTCTGGTGTGAACCACGTATACAATCAATTCTGGAAACTTGGTTTTCCTTTCCATTTGTATACCATCGGGGAGAAATGCTTGGGGAGATTTTCGGCAGCCTCCCATCCTTTAACAGCTGCTAGCAGTTGTTTGAGCAGCAGTCTAAGGAAATCTTACTGGGTGAACTCAATGGGGGAGGACCGCTTTGCTCTGTATGCCTGCTGGAATCTTTCCTCAGCTGTGCGCGTTCAGCTGCAGGGGGACAGGGTTGAGCTTCAAGGAAGAGCGCAGGAGGACCCTTCTCCGTCTGTCCGCCCTTCTCCCCTCCCCCGCCCCTTTCCTTTCCTTCCTTTCTCTCTCTTCCTCCCTTCCCTTCTTTCTTCCTGTCTTTAAGGGCCTGCACTGTCATTATTAAATTAAATTTCATGTATTACCACAAGCTGCTGAGGTCTGGGGAAAACAAGAGTTTTTTTTTTTTTTAATTGAAGCTTAGTTGGTGTACAATATCATGTTAGTTTCAGGTGTACAACAAAGTGATTCAGTTTTCCATAAGTATGTACCTGTTTTTTTTTTTTTTCAGATTCTTTTCCCTTATAGGTTATTACAAAATATTGATAGGAGGTCCTTGTTGGTTATATATTTTATATATAGCAGTGTGTATATGTTAATCCCAAACTCCTAATTTATTCCTCCCCATACCCCCTTTCCCCTTTGGTCACCATAAGTTTGTTTTCTAAGTCTGTGGACCTACTTTTGTTTTGTATAAGTTCATTTGTATCATTTTTTCCAGATTCCATGTATAAGTGATGTCACATGATATTTGTCTTTGTCTAGCTTACTTCACTTAGTATGATAATATCTAGGTGCATCCGTGTTGCTGCAAATGGCATTATTTCATTCTTTTTTATGGCTAAGAGTCCAGTGAATACACACACACACACACACACACACACACACACACATCTTCTTTATCCATTCATCTGTCCATGGACACTTAGGTTGCTTCCACGTCTTGGCTACGTATATAGTGCTACAATGAACATTGGGGTGTGTGTATCTTTTTGAATTATGGTTTTGTTTGGCTGTATGCCCAGAAGTGGGATTGCAGGATCTTTCGGTAGATCTATTTTTAGTTTTTTAAGGAACCTCCATACTGTTCTCCCTAGTGGCTGCACCAGTTTACCTTCCCACCAGCAGTCTAGGAGGGTTCCTTTTTCTCCACAACCTCTCCAGAGTTTTTAGACTGAGAGCAGAGCAGTTCGACTCAGTTCTTTGCTGGCTCATTTTTATTGTTTTCGTTGACTTTTTGTTTCCCAGAACCTTCAATTGTTCTAACAAAAATGGTCCTTCCCTGGTGAAAAGGTGAACATTAGGTGCTTGGGTTCAATGCCTCTGGGGTGGTTAGTTGACAGATATTTATTGAACATTTACTATGTTCCAGGCACAGTCTCTGAGCTGATCTGTCGTCAGCAATGGAGACTTCGTGTCTGCTGTCCTGGAGTTTACAGCTCAGGTGAAACAGACAGCTATCAACAATTTGCTATGACATTTAATTTAAAAAATTTGTAAGTGGAGAGAAATGCATATACCTGAGGAATTTAAGTTAGCCACTCTAGGTCTAGTTTAGTATGTTGTCCTGGGGATAAATCTTAAGTATGTATTGTACATATGAGTAATTTGGGACTAGGCATTTTTGATCAATAACATCTCATAAGTTACTGCATGTATCATATGTAGATCAGAGATTTTTAGGAAATTTAAATAGATTTAACATGTATTTACACTCTGTGTAATATAATTTAACACTTGATTTCACAGAGTACACTTGAGAACACAGTCACCAAGGATTATCTAGCCCCCAGGTCACTAACTTACCCTGTGCCCTCCCTCAAGTTCTTTGCTGGCCATGTATCACCTATAAAGTGAGGCTCTTAGGCTCTCAAGTTTCCTTTCAGCTCTAAAAATTGTATAACTGCAGTACAGAAGAACTCTGTAACCCCCATGCCCCCCAACAAACTGCCCTTCTCACAGTCTTCCCTGCTTCTTTTAATGGCATCTCTATCCTATGTAATAGGGCAGAAATCTAGTGTTCCTGACCCTTCTTCTCTTATACCCCATGTCCTGTCCAATTTGTCAGCAAATGCTATTGTGAACCATGCCTCACCACCTCCCCTGCAGTCATCCTGGTCCAAGCCACCATCATCTCTTCCCTGGATTATTACCGTAGCCTCCTAAGAGGTCCTCTTCTGTGCTTGTCCCTGTGTGCTCAGCTGTTTACACGGCATCCGGAGTGATGCTGTTAAAACAAGCCAGCTTGTATCATGGCTTTACTCAAAACCTTGTAGTGCCTTTCCACCTCAGTCAAAGTCCTAGTGGTGGCCTCCTGGGCCTTACAAGATCTAGCTCCTCCTTAGCTTGTTGACCTCATTTCCTAGCCCTTCCTTTCCCTCGCTTTCCTCCAGTCAAACTGGCCTCCTTGCCACTCATGCTCCTGTCTCATGTCCTTTGCATGGCTTGTTCCCTCTACCTGGAATGCTGTACTCAATACCTCACATGTCCCATCAGTGAGGCTTCCATGGATGGCATCCTATGGTGAATTGCAGCGCCTCTGGCCCATACTGTCCATCCCCTGATCTTTTTATCTTTATTGTACACATGAATGTATTCTACATTAGTGGTTCTCAAGGTGTGATTCTAAATCAGCGGTATCGGCATCACCATTAGAGCTTGATAAAAATGCAAGTTCTTGTCCTCTTCCATCCCTAGTTTCTGCTGAGTCAGAAACTGGAGGTGGGGTCCAGCAATCCATATTTTAAGAAGCCCTCTCATGATTCTGATACACACTAAAGTCTGAGAACCACTGCTGTCTATTGTGCTTCATAATTTTATTACCTGTATTTATCTCTCCTCCCCACCCCTGCCCCGACTTAAAGTCAGCTCCATGAAGGCAGGGGTTTCTGTTCCTGGTGCTAGAGTTTAGAATGGAAATGCTACTTAGTAAGAGCTCAGTAAATAGTGGTTGAATGAATGAATGAACATGTAACTATGTAGGAAATTTAAATTAAAAGAATACTGAGCGGGGCTTCCCTGGTGGTGCAGTGGTTGAGAGTCCGCTTGCCGATGCAGGGGACACGGTTTCGTGCCCCGGTCCGGGAGGATCCCACATGCCGCGGAGCGGCTGGGCCCGTGAGCCATGGCCACTGAGCCTGCACGTCGGGAGCCTGTGCTCCGTAACGGGAGAGGCCACAACAGTGAGAGGCCCGCGTACCGCAAAAAGAAAAAAAAAAAAAAAGAATACTGAGTAATAGAGTTTAATGTATGTTCCTCATATTTTAGTGACTCTCCTCAGTGTTAGGAGTTTTAAATATGAGGTTTTCTTTAGCACAGATTTAAAAATCTGCAGATTCTTCGAAGATTGCGTTATCCCCGGCTAATCCTTCTTGAAACTTTGTGAAAATGATGTGAATTGTTGCTTTAAATACTTGTGGCAACTGGAATTCTGCTATTTTAATCATCTCCCGTAGGGACCATCTCTTTAAAAGTGTACAGATAGGTCATTCTGTTTTATTGAAAGCTTCTGATAGTCGAGCTAGTTGAGTGGAGATTTGTATGAAAAAGACCACCTGGAGGTATATGAATATTGCATTGGAAATTTAGACTCATTAGTCTTTGATCTAAGTTGCTTGTGCCTGTCTTTGTGGGTATGGCCAGCCAGGAGCCCCCAGTGACTGCAGAGCACGCCTTTGGCTTCGGAAATGATGATCCCTGTATAATATGCTTACCTAGTGTTCCCCTCGCTTTGCTGTCAGTTCAGCAGAGTTGGTCTTACAGATGAGGGTACTGAGGAATGCTGAGTGACTTTGGCCTTGTTGGAGGTCATTCTGAAGGTTGTAAAAGCAGATCACACCAGACCTCCCCAGACTTCACTTTTTATCCTCTGCTGACTTCCTCGCCATTAGGCTCCCTGCCCCCTCCCCCACCTGCTTCTTCACGCTATGCCTTTTGACAGCTCAGCTGTCCCGGGGTTCAGTTTCTCAGCTGAAAAATAAGGCAGGTTGACAAGATGTTTTCCGAGGATCTATCTTGCATCAGAGTGTTTCAGTGTCCCTTCATTAGCCTCACTCACTAAAGGCATTCTCAGTCCTATTTGAAAGCATTCAAAGCAGAGGGTGGTCTTGGGCATGGAGCAGGGAGTAAGCCAAGCATCTGTCCTGTGGCTACTTTCAGAGCATCTTTAAAAATATCCCTCCCACTCCCACTGGGGAGCCAGGGAGAATGAGTTTGTGACTTGGGGATTATCTGTGACTTTCCTTTGCTCACTGTAATTATCGTAGTTGATAGAAAGTTGACCACGAGTGGGCTCTTGGTTGTGTCTGTCTTTAGACTTGAGAAAGCTGGCTCTTGCCTGTACCTGCAGCACACCTGGTCTGGGTTTACTGCTCCAGCCTTCCTGGCCCCCCTTTCTTCTGCTGCTGCCCCGCCAGGTGTGGCCTCTGGCTTCATGTCTCCCGGGAAGTTCACCTGCTTTGGGCTTTGGGGGAGGGTTCAGCGACTCTGACATAGATGGGCAGATTATCGGTAGTTTGCCATTGTCTTAAACTAGCTTTCTCCTTCACGCTGGGGCTAATTGGCTGTATTAGTCAGCAGAACTGAGCCAAGTGTGAATTGACACCAGCCACCACTTCTTCTTCTTGTCTCTTTTAAACCTGTATTGTCTTGATTGTGAGAATGGTTGAGGAACTGGCAGCCTGTGTAGCCTCCAAATTTTTACCAAGAATACCTCTGTTGAATTTTTAACATAATTTGTCTGTGTCATTGTGGATCGATGTTGACTCCATGGACGAAGTACAAATAAGTGCTAAGAACTCTTCCTTTATAAGTAGAAATGTAGCACATCTGAAGGAACCCTGTTGATGGCAATTTCGAGAGTCTACCTACATGAAATACCAACCCTGGGAAGGCTTGCTTCTTTGTGGGTTTTTTTTGTGTGTGTGCTTTGAAAGGTGAAACTCTAGCTTTAGGGAATAAAAAGATGTCTTCTAATTTCTTCTTTTGCCATCAGAAAAGGCTGTGAAATTGTTATTCTCTGATGTTTCAAACACGGTCAGGACTGCCTCTCCCTCATTAATAGATGGGAAACGTGGACTTGTACAGAGCAGCTAGAAGTGACTCCCTAGGGCCCAGGCTCTGGAAATATGGCAGATCCTGTTTTCTGATCCTGAACGCCTTGGACACCATGCCACATGTGGGTGGGGCTGCAGTCTGTAGAACCAGCCCAGGCCATTGAGACCACTTGCTTACGAGAAGGAATAAATAGAATTGAAAACCAGGAGTCTGATTCAGGGAAAGAAGTTTGGGTGGAAAACGAGGGTTTTCAGAAAACTCTCTTTGGTTCTATCTGGTCCTTCTTGGGGTCCCTCCCTCCTGAGCAGGACAGGTGGTGCCCCCCCCCCCCCCCCCCCCCCGCCATAGTGAGGTGGTGTGTGAATTACTAATAGCAGATAAGGTGCCAACATATTTCTTATTGACTTGCCTAAAAATTGAGTGGATTCAGTGTTATCACTTTAATATTATAATGCTGTCACCCTCACACAGCTGCATTTCAGAGCTCTCGTGAGGGGGAGAGAGAGGTTTAGTGTCACAGATACCTGTGCTGAGGCTAATGCTTACCCGCAGCCCGGCTCTTCTATGCCCTGGCACCTCCAGTGAGCAGCTCTTACGGATTTGTGCCCCTGGTATTAAAAGCCATGCTTAATACTGGAACTGTTTAAAACTCCAAAATTGCACTGTGTGCCAAATCGTTTTCTTGCTGATTTTTACCAAGCCGATTTGGGGATTGCATCGACTTTGGCCTCTGATGTACTGTTAACTGTTAACAGTTAGGGAGTGTGAATACACATGGCTGGACGGGGGAAAGACAGGGGATTGTAAAAATTAAAAAGCCTTTGGCTACAAATACCAGAGGGCTTGACCGTCAGGGGATGAAGCAATACGGACGTTTAACAATCTCACGTAGCATTAGTCTGGGGTATACTGTTCCAGGGTTGGTGCAGGAGCCCAGGGTATCACAGAGGTCTTGGGCTCTTTACTACTCTCTGTTCTGCACCTCAGTAATGTCAGGCAGCCCATGTCCCCACGGGCTCCTTTGCTCCCAGCATCACATCCTCATGTGACAGTGACCCTAACAGGCAGGGGGAGTGGGGAGGAAACCACCCTGGTAGGGTGGTTCTTGTGTTAGGCAGAAAATATTCCCACGAGTGTCTGTACCATATTCCTCTTGGATCCCATGGGTCAGGTCTAGGGCAGACCCTCAGACCATTCACCAGACCAGGAATCAGACACCATGATTGACTTAGATCTGTACAGTTAATCCCCCTGGGGCCCGGCACACCAAATCAGGATGCTGGTAGAGATCGGGGTATGGATGTTGGGTAGCAGATCACCAGTGCGTGCTGCCAGGGACTCAATATTATTAGGAAACTACTATATGCATTCTGTGCCCCTCATTCTATAGCTTGTGAAACTGTTGCTCAAGGAAGTGAAGTGGATGAGCGGGGAGTGTAAATGGCATCACACGCAGGCCCGTTCGATTCCAAAGTACCTTCTCGGGGTGGCACTGTGGTTCCTTGCTACTCACTGTGTCCTCCCTCGGTGCCTCTCCTCTCCCCTGTAGTTTCAGGGATCATTGATGGGAACTCACTGGGAACGGTCAGGACCCCATGGTGTGCCACGTATCCCACACCAAGTGTGTCACTATTTGGCCTCTTACTAGTTATGCCCACACCACTGTTAGAATAGAGAGAAAACTTCGCCTATGAGTAAAGTGACATTCCTTCAAGAAGGAAACCAGCCTGGTGAATGTTGGTGGCCACTGTGTAGGTCTCGCCACATCCTGCCTTGGCCCGCTGGGCTCTGGGCTCTGCTTCTTGCTCTGGGTTTGCTGAGTTCTGCAGGTACCTGGAGGTGCCGCGTCCTCCTGGAGGACTTCAGGCATCCCCTCTGCCATCTCTGAGTCAGTGCTGCCCTGCGCTCTCTCCTGCCTGGTTACAGGGGTTCCCAGCAGGCACAAGGCAGTGCTGCCCTTGCCTCCCCACCTTCCCGCCCCTGCAGACTTGCTTCTTATTGCCTGGTGGTCTGATGACATCCTGAAGATGGCAAGCCTCCAGGAGAGTGAAAAGTTGTTCCTATTTAATTTACAAACAGAAATAAAACAAGCAGTAAAACTGGTAGAAAAGGCTGGGTTTGATTATACATTAAAGAAAAGTAAAATTGAGAAACAAGTGATTTGGTCAGTTAAAAAAGCGAAAAGCACTGTGCTCAAGGATGTGATAATGGGGTAAAAACATTGCAATCAGAAGGAAAGAATACTGGGAGACTGTTGGCTTCTACATACAGGATGAATTATGGCCGGGGATTCTGCCTTGTTATTCTTCAGATGCCATGTGGGGAGAGAGTTTGACCAGAGAGGGCTGTGATCAGAACTGTGCTTTAGGAAGAGTAACCTGCATGGAATAAGTCTGGATTGCAGTTGGAGGAGGCATGCCTCTGATTCTGTAATTGCTAAAGCCTTCAGTTATCCTGGTCTGTGTCTTTCCTCTCTCACCAAGAAAATCTGGGGGCAGAAAGGACACCTTGAAATTACCAGCAAACAGAAGATGATACCTTAACATAATTCTTCAATTCGTGTTGTTTAGGTCATGTAATAGTCACTCTATTTCAATTAATGTCATATTTTCCCATGTTAGCTCTCGCTAGAAGGCTGGCATTGTGTTTAAATCAAAGCGACACCCACGCCGGTTGGACGCTACTGTGCCTACGGGGGCGCTGCACCACCGACACACGTTTTACTATAAAAACAAAATGAAAAGAACGAAATACGTCATTTAAAGCAAAACAACTGTTCATGCAGTTCCTAACAGAATTAAGAAAATATTTGCTTCTGTTTTATACCCATTATCATAGTTTGCATAATTTAAATCATAATGTGCTTCTTTATATGCTTCTTCATTCACCAACATTGGATGTATAACATTTTAAGGACACCTGTGAGACTCACGAAGGCCGGATGCTGGCAGCCCTGAAAATGTTTCCTGGGTGTTCAGAAGTACATTTCAGTTTTGCCAGTAAAGTCTTGACTCTCTCATGAGAAAAGAACAACAACTGGGAATCAAACCAAATTATGCAGGGATTGTTTCTGATGATATAAATATGACATTTAGGATTAACCAGAGAACCTCAAGCCAGTTTTTCTATTCTGGGTGATCACAACTTGATCTTTACTCAGGGAAGAGCGTAGGAGTTGTGGAATATTAACCCCATTATTCCTTTTTGTGTTTCCAGTACCTAAGAATACACCGAATTTTCCCAAAAAGGAGCCTGGGGCTATGTGGCTAAAACTCCTCTGTGAAGGACTGTGGATTTCATTCAGACCTTCAGTAACTTGCTATATGGTCCTTGGCAAGTTATTTCATCTTGTTTATTCCTTCCTCTTTTTTAATTCCAGTACTCACTAAATTATCACATTTCATTAAGGATTTGTCTCATGCTTTCGTTTTTCAGAGTCTCTGTTCAAATATAGGCCCTGTTGATTTTACTCCTGGGCTATGGCTGTGGTCTTCCTGCTTCTAGTCTTTCTGTTTTCCTGAACATCCCTGCATGATTTCTTTTCCCCAGTTCTCCTCTTGACTAGAGAGAAAGCAGCAGTAGTCCAGGGCAGTAACTGGATCAAGTACAGCTTCCTTTACCTGCAACTCAGACTCTGTCGTTGGGCTCCTTGACAGGCTCAGTGCTTCTTCCCTTTTCCAGACCATGGCCTCTGGGGAAGAGAGGCTGCTTCTGGCAGGGAACTACCAGGGGCCCCTGTAGCCACTGTGACTCTCGCTGCCCCAGACCTGCAGCCAGCCACTCGGAGGTCTAAAGGATCAGTATCTGTTGCAACCCATTTTGAATATGATTTAGGAAGCTCTGAGCCCTCAGATGTTGATTCCATTACTCTCTAGCCAAGTATGGAATGGACCTAAGCCATTTTTTTTTTTCCATGCACAACTCAGGTTCCCTTTCACAGATATTAGTAGATTTTATAGATGTTTGAGGTAGGTTCGGGTTGGCTAACTCACCTACAGCGTCACTCGCAGGTTTTAAGGAAATCAAGTTTCAGACCAAATTTTGCCCTTCGTTAGCAAGCAAGAACCCTAGAGATTTCTCACAATTTATTCCGTAAGCTCAAGGAGATTCCTGCTCTCTGTCCTTCTAGGTGAATGAAAAATTCACTCGAAGCCGACATGCCAACATTCCAGATGCAGTTTTCTTGTACACTTGTGCTTGGCATCTAGAATCTGACTAGGCAGAAAACTGGTTAGGGGTTTAGCTTCCTCTTGGGCCTGGCTGGATTCTTTCTTTCTATTCATGCCAGATGGGGAGTATATCTAAAATATTTTAGCCCCTCTCTGTGTGCTCACTACTTTGACTTTTACCAGTGAAAGCCTGTTTCTAACATGCATCTTGCCTATCAGCAGGTGACTCTTTTCCCCAACAGTAGTCCCTTTTGGGCATTCACCTGGCTCATACTTGTCTATACTTAGATACGGATAACAGAAATACTTCTAGCAGCTGCCTCTGGCATCGTGAATCAAGTGGTGCTAGACCCTTCTAGCACTGGGCATTCTGGCTCAGAACACCAGTTGACCACCTGGGTTGTAGTACCACAGATATAATATCACACGGTGTATATTGAAGTATTGTAGGTAAATTTTAGACATCATAACAACACAGTTGGCAGACTAGTTTTGCAGGTTAAATCAGGCAGGCGGAACTGCTTTATCGTGCTTTTCCACTTTTTTTTTTTTTTTTTAATGAATTTGTTGCCAGCGACAGCAAAAACGAGAGGTTTTACATCAAGATCTCAATGTTTGGCTTTCTGTGGGAAAATTGGGGCATCTGCAGAAACAGGGCCATTTTCCTCTATGAAAGTTTTCTTTTCCAGCGGAACAGCAGAAGCTTGCTTTAGACCTGGGGATGGGCTCCTGGGAAGGGCCCTGTGCTTCCTAATGTCCCCCTATGCTGAGACAGATATCAAGTGCCCTTCACCACTGAGATGGAGCTATTGGTTTGCAGGACCCCCTTCCCTCCTTCTTATTCCTGCCTGGGCCCCGTAAGTATTTGAGGTTTTGAGCCATGCGGCTGTCAGATGGCTCAACACTTGTGCTCTGCTCACGCCGCTTCTCTGTCTGGAATGTCACTTCCTTTTGGGCTTGTCTGTCCAACACTCAACCTCATCTTCAAGGCCAGGTCCAAGGCTCACTTCGAGATGGACTCTTTCGTGGCTATTACAGTCCTAACTCTTCCACTTCTACATGGACAGCAGAGCATAGCGTTTGATTCTACACGTTCTGTGTCATGCCTTCTCCCTCCTTGATGGTAATATTCTTAAGGTCAGGAAGCAGGTCCTTCTCGTACTTTATATCTACCACTGTAAAAACGTTAATGCTTATCCCCTCAGCCCAGTTGTGAGGCAGAGAACAGTAGCTTATTGAGCTACCTAACAATTATTGTAAAGCATATTTATCCATGGTAAAAAGAAGTAGAGGGGTGTTATAAAGGTGAAAATAATGTAAAAACAGGCATAACCAAGAAGCCTGAAAACAGAGCTCCAGAAAGGTTAAGTGCCTTGCTGGCGTCACACAGTTGGGGAATAGCTTAGTCTTCAGCCTAACCACTGAGCATCCTGCCTTGGTTCCTTAGGGCTGCGCTATTTCCTGGCAGATGTGCTACTTGCTAAATCAGGTAGCTGCACCCCAAACGCCTGCAGATCCTCCACAGGGCTTAGTGTTCACATATCAAAACAAGACAGTTCCCAAAGTCACTTAAATCGTATGCCACAAATGAGGGAAAGGTGATGAAGGTACATCAAACTTAACCATACAAGGCACCAAGAGTCAGGATGGCAAAGATGCTTCTGTCATTTGTTTGTTTGTTTTTTTTTGTTCTGCGGTACGCGGGCCTCTCACTGTTGTGGCCTCTCCCGCTGCGGAGCACAGGCTCCGGACGCGCAGGCTCAGCGGCCATGGCTTACGGGCCTAGCTGCTCTGCGGCACGCGGGATCCTCCCAGACCGGGGCACGAACCCGCGTCCCGTGCATCGGCAGGTGGCCTCTCAACCACTGAGCCACCAGGGAAGCCCGCTTCTGTCATTAATAAGGACCAGCAGAGTGTCCTCTGCTGATGGTCCTCCCCTTAGTGGAGGGAACAGTGCACTGGGATGATGCCAAGGTTGGAATTTGGGAGTAGTGTTAGATGAGGCGGGAGAGGAAAGGGGAGTCAGATTTGCATGTTGTTCTGAGGGATTCTGACTTTATCCTGGGGGAGCAGGGAGCCTTTAAAGACTTTTAAGGAGCCATCAGGCCTGTGACATAGAAGTGCCTGGCTGCTGCAGTCTGGTCTGGGGAAAGCAGGGAGGTGGTGACCTCGGAGGCTGCCCCAGGACTCTTGGGCTTAAACCAAGGCACTTACAATGGGGAAGGAGAGAACTGGATGGATTCAAAAGACGTGAGAGCCTTTTCGTTACCAGGATGACCGCACTCTATCTGGTTTGAGATGCAGTTATTCCTTGAGGCTGACTAACTTGATGTGTAGCCTTTGATTCCACATTGCCAGAGAAATGTTCATGGTTTCTGACCCACACGTATCTGCCTCCACTCCCCTGGGCTGTCTGGAGGTCCCCCTCAGCAATCAAGGGCACTTTTCACTGTTTTCTGCTCTGCCACCTCCACTTCTCTTGTCACATGTAAGCTGTCTCCACAGCATATACCCGTCTTCCTGTTTACACAAGCACCCTACAAAGTTCAGTCCAAAAGTTCTCTTTCACAGTACATATAAATCTTTTTCTATATACACTGCCCATACGTATGAGCAAATTGTACATTTATTCTGTAGTCATAGGGTGAGTAGATGTTAGGATTGGTGTTTTCTGCTTCCAGAATTTTTCTTCTGAGCTTTAAAGACATTTAACCGTCTGTTTATGACTTAAAAGTGAGTGTTCTAAGTGGAGTCTGTGAATACAAATGTGAATCAGGAAAATACATTGAAGAGGTGTTGTCAATAATGAATTGCAACTATGCCTCTCTCTCAGCAGTTTTTGCAGCTTTAAAAGGTCTAACGTAATCAGATGTTTTTGGGTTTTTTTGTTTAATTTTTATTTATTTATTTTTGGCTGCCTTGGGTCTTCATTGCCGCGTGCGGGCTTTGTCTGGTTGCGGCGAGCGGGGGCTACTCTTCTTTGTGGTGCGCGGGCTTCTTACTGTGGTGGCTTCTCTTGTTGCGGAGCTCGGGCTGTAGGTGCGCGGGCTTAGTTGCACCGCGGCATGTGGGATCTTCCCAGACCAGGGCTCGAACCCGTGTCCTCCTGCATTGGCAGGCGGATTCCCAACCACTGTGCCATTAGGGAAGTCCCATCAGATGGTATTTTTAAGGAATTAAAAACAATTAATGTTAACAATGGATTTTTGTCTAGATTATATCTTTTAGGAAGATATATGTATATTTGGGGTGTAGAATTGCTTCAACTGCATGGAAAAGAATTTATTTTTCCTTAAGACAACTTTTACCCATATCCTTAATTATTTACAGATGATATGTATTTATTTAATATTATCATGTTACACAGTTATTTTAATAAAAACAGAATGTTGGATTCACTGTTAAACTTCTTTTCCGAAATACAAATGAGATTGAAATTTATATTTTCGAAAGCCTTATCGTGTTGTCTCTTCCTCTAGCCAAATATAGTAGATACTTACAAATGATTAAGTTGACCTAGCTCTTCTGTAAGAGAATGAATTTTATCTCCTCCTACCTGAAGGAGACTGGTTCACTGGTTTCAGAGGTTTCTTTTCAGAAAGCTTGATTTTTCTGACTGTAATATAAGAGTTCTAATAGAGTTCAGCACATACATGCAAATTAAATTACATAGCATTTTCAGAATATACTTTTGCTCACTATTAACACGAGAGTAGCAGTTGGAATAAAGACGCCCTTTGTCAATTTTTATTCCTTTGACTTGAAGTTGTAATCCTGTTGGGATTTGAGTAAATTTAAACGTAAATAAAATGGAACAGGCAACAGAGTTCAACTTGGGGAACTGGTTCCAGTGTTACTGCATAACTTAATAATGTAGATCTAACGCAAATGCTAATATTTGACCTTGGTTTGTACTTGACGCTGTTCTTTGGTAATTGCCATCATCCTGGCAGTCACCGAAGGGGGCCAGCAAAGGAGAGTCACGTGAGAGCAGTTTGAAGGGGTCCACACTGCATAACCTGCTGCAGTGTTTTGAGGTGTTGACATCCCTTTTTTATAACTGTTCACCAGTTTTCTCTTGAGGTGCCCTTGAGTTGGCTCTTATTGGTAGGTCTGTACTAGCCCTAAGTAGTTGGTAGTTTAACTTACTAACTAATTTTAACTATTGGTAAAACTCTAAGCACAGATGCATGCATTAATAATCACTGGGTATTCCTTCTCTACTTTCACATATACAAACATAATTTTTGCATAAATGCATGCTCGTATACAGTATGCTTAATTAATTCATGTCCTCACAAGAAGAACTTCTAATATATAATGGATGTCAAGAAGAGTATGATTTCATTCTACAAACCTTTCCATCTATATCTACGAAAATTATCTAGAAAGCAAACGTTGAAAAAAACCCAGTCTTTACCGACTGGGCTTATCCTTTGTGTTGATTGCTACGTGTGGGCAAAACTGAGCATGTTGGTTTTATGTACCTGGGTTTGTGGATTTGCCATTATGATTTTGGCTAAAGTGTTACAGAGCACTGTTCAAGGAAGGGCGTGGGAATGTGGAAGTTGTATGTTATTCATGCTTTATTTCAAGGAAGAAATCCACTCCCCAAACATTGATGATGTGGAATTAAAGAGGCTAGAAAATAATCATAATAAAAGAAAACATAAAAAGAAACACATGCTAGTTTTACTACCTTTGGTGCTATTCTTATAAATGATTTTCTAAAATGAATCTTAGCTAAAAGCTAAGATCCTTTGATTTAGGGCTTTGGAAAGCCCTAAATGTAGGTATGTATATTTTTATTGTAATCTTTTATGGTTAGTTATGACTTGTGATACCTTTTTGGTAGAAAATATAAAAATGATATGCTGAGCTTTTGGACTGGTGAGCTTGCTGACCCTTAACCTGTGATGAGGGCGTTCTCTGAAGTGTAGGGCAGGGGTACCCAACCCCCGGGCCACGGACCGCTACCTGCCCACGGCCTGTTAGGAACCCGGCCGCACAGCCAGAGGTGAGGGGCGGGTGGGCAAGTGAGCGAAGCTTCATCTGCCGCTCCCCATCGCTCCGGCTCGCATTACCGCCTGAACCATCGGCCGTCCCTGCCCCCGGGGAAAAGGGGAAAAATCGTCTTCCGCGAAACCGGTCCCTGGTGCCAAAAAGGTTGGGGAACGCTGGTGTAGGGGGTGGCGGGTGGCAGGACTGCCCTGCTGTATGGCTGAGAGAGCTCCACAGTGTTTGGAGCAAGTCATCACCATTGCGAGGCCCATCAGGAAAAGAGATGTTCTTAAAGGCAGAATTTGTAATCCATAATGTCTTACCTAAAATAAGGGTGATTTTTTTTTTTTTTTTTTTCCCTTTCAGATTTTGGGGTAAGTGCTTTCTTAGCAACAGGGGGTGATGTTACCCGGAATAAAGTAAGAAAAACATTCGTTGGCACCCCGTGTTGGATGGCCCCTGAAGTCATGGAACAGGTGAAATAAATTAATAAATAAAAGTGATGTTTTGATTGACATAGTATAGTTGTACAATACACGTCATTAGTACACGAACATTTTGTTCAAGTCAATCATTTTACTAGAATGCGTCATGCAAGGTTTAATTCCCGATTGCTGGGCCTTAGCAAAGCAATCTCAAGATTGTGCACACACGGCCGTGGGCTTCTGACGTAATAGGGACCTTGTCATGTATAACGTGCCGGCTGTATAATTGTGTTTTTTCCCTGCTTCGCTTCTTAGGTGAGAGGCTATGACTTCAAGGCTGACATGTGGAGTTTTGGAATAACTGCCATTGAACTAGCCACAGGAGCAGCGCCTTATCACAAATATCCTCCTATGAAAGTAATTGCTATTGGAAATATTATGTCGGGTTTGAAATATGATTTAACAGAATCCATTCTCTTAAACGTAGTCATTTTTCTCTTAGACCCAAGGGGAATTAATGGAGGGATGCAGCCAAGTTAAATGTTAGCTGATGCTCTCAGCGGACAGAATGGGACAAAAAGTAGCACAGTTCCCGGCTTTGAAGCTTGCTTTGCGTTCTTAGCACAGAACAATGTGATCAGATTGGTCGATGGAGGTTGATAGATGAGACAAATGCTGGTCATTACTCTCTCTATCACAGAATACCCCCAGCTCCCCAAGAAAAATCTAAAAATAGATTATAGTGATATCATCTTTACAGATGGATTTCCCAAATTTTCAGGCCTTTTTTCCCCCATGGTCTGTAACATTTCACTCCTGTTCTCATGGTGTCATGTTGGTGACTCATCTGAAATAAGGGAGCCCAGTGTTTTTAGGAACTAACATACATTTGGATACTATTTTTAGATTTTCGTTATTTTATTTTTTTGGAAGTTACTCTTTATTGTTATTATTTTTTAAAATATTTATTTATTTATTTGGCTGCATGGGATCTTAGTTGCGGCCCGCGGGATCTTTCGTTGTGGCCCGCGGGCTCTTCACTTCGTTGCGGTGTGTGCGCAGGCTTCTCTCTAGTTGCAGCACACAGGCTCTCTAGTTGTGGTGCTTAGTTGCCCCTCAGCATGTGGGATCTTAGTTCCCTGCCCGTGGATGGAACTGGCATCCCCTGCATTGCAAGATGGATTCTTAACCACTGGACCACCAGGGAGGTCCCTATTTGTGTTATTCTTTTAACTAGCCTACATCATTATTTCTCTTAGTTTTGAGGTGGTGGGATCAGGGCTAATTTACCCAAATGGGTTTTGTTTTGTGGCTGAAATAGTTGAATGGAAATTATGAAGGTATTTTACAGAGAATATGGTCCATGTTTGTTTCAACTTTTTCCTAGGATTTTATTGGAAAAGCTTTAAGAGGATTTAGAAAAAAAAAAGACCTGAGGATAAAAAAATAGTTAAATGATTTTACCGATTAAAAAGTTAATACGTTCTTATTGTAGAAAATTTGGAAGTCCAAATAAGAATAAAGGTGAAAACAATCATCCATAATCTATCTCATCAACCACAGGCAATCCCTATTAAAGTTTTAGTGTAGTTCATTACATTGTTTTTCTCTGTATATTTATATACATATTTTTAAAATAGTTAAGATTTGGGGGTTGTGTGTACACACCTGATTTTGTCAGCAGAAAATTTTAAATTGAGGTGTAAACAATTGAAGTGACCTTTTGGGGAAAAAGCACTGAAACAGCGCTGAGGACTTTTCTTTCATCTGGTTTTTCTCTATTATTTTTTCTTATTTCTTGTTTGCTTTCTTTCCCTACTTTTTAGTGTTTTCCACTTGAATCCAGTCACATTGCTAATTCTGGCCTAAAGTCCTGCAGGACTTTTCTTAAAATCTCACAGATCTCCCACTTTTCTTCGGTTTGCTATTAGCCTCCACAAACAATAAACTGTCACTTTAATCCTTCATCTATTCACGCATCTGAAAGTGTTTGGCGTGTATAGCATTTGCATAAATTAAGGCTGATGTACGCATTAATGAGTTTTTTTTTCATTTTATAGGTCAATAGTTTGCTACAAATTCTACACTTTTTAAAAAAAAACAAATAATTTTGACGTTAGTGTGAAAGAATGGAATTTTTCACCTTTTCGATGTGAAACCTGTGTTTTGATTTTGTTTCGTCCCTTTCCAAAAGCAGCATGGACTTTTGTTCTGGTTATGGTTTTTAGTAACTCACTTGTGTCCCAGCTATCTTTCAGTGTCTTACTGTCTCAGTTTTGCCAAGCCTTTGAGCAATTTTCTGTATGTTTTTTCATTTAAAAAAGAAAAAGGGAGACCATGTGTTACCTCTTGGGATGTTGTGGATTTATTTTTAGGGCTGGTAATGTATTACAGAAGCCTTGAGTACAGGCGGTCCCTTACTTAGGAATAACCTGTATACGTGAACATTCCCTGCTGCTCTGGGCCTCTCTTTCTCTACCCTCCACTGCCCCCTTTCCCAGCCAGAGCACAGCCTGCACTAAGCTGGTGCTGGAGCTATGTGCTCCTGCAGGCCTTGTGAGAGCTAGTTCCCAGGAAGCCCTTGTCCTGGCCCCTTTGGGAGAGCACTCTTAACACAGAGCAGATTTTGTAAGTTCTGTCAGTGGAATAACAAAAAGGTTAAAGGGCACGTGAACAGATTTGCAAAGGGAACTGAATACTTTGCACACTTTCTAGAAGATGAAAATCATGGGGAAGCACATTTGTACCTAATCAAGGAGGGTCTCTGAGGCTTTGCTGGAAAATGAAAAACTCAGTTGTAGCAACTGCTGTCCTGAGATCCTGTCTTCCTGTTTGTTTCTGCTGCAGGTGTTGATGTTGACTTTGCAAAATGATCCACCCACTTTAGAAACAGGAGTAGAGGATAAGGAGATGATGAAAAAGTACGGCAAGTCCTTTAGAAAATTACTTTCACTGTGTCTTCAGAAAGATCCCTCCAAAAGGTATGTCAAACCGAGTGGATGAGTGAGTGATCATGACTGGGTGGGGTCATGACAAAGCTTGGTTTGTGGATGGGGAAGGGCTGTGTGAGGAGTCCTGAAGTTTAGTTCTATCCAGTTCAAGGGAAATCCAGCTCTGGTCCCCAGATTTCCAACCTGTTAGTGGAAGCTTGGGTCCAAAAGGGAGAGAAGTGAGTGAGGACGAGGGAGAGGCAGAGGAAAATTTTCCGTGTTAATGAGATTGGTGATGCTTGTTAGGTATGGGCTCTGTCATCAAAGGAAGCGAAGTAAAACAGAAATCAAAAGCAATTGGCAGTGGTGAATTCAGAAGCTGAGCTAATACTCTGCACTGTGTAGGTTGCGCTGACCTCTCAGGATTTGAATATCCTGCCAGCTCCAGTCTAAACCAGGCAGAGCTGTTGCATTTTGCATGAGCTTCCTTTGAGTTGCAGAACAAGTTGTTTGTGCTGTTTAAAAGATTATCAGTAAAGAAGATTAACATTTTTACATTTGAAAGATTAATCATATAAATAGAAGCAAACGGTTTTAAATTAACTTTAGTATTTCCTCTTTATTCTTGGGTTATTGCCCTGCACTGTGGTATGTCTGTTTTTTTCTGAGTTTTGTTTCTTCTTCTTCATTTCTGTGAGTTTGAAATGTCCTGGGTAGTGATAGTAGAGCCCAGTGTCCTTTGTCACTTGAAGGAGAATGTTAATGACGTGAACTGAGCATAAACCTTGGCTGGGGAGAGTCCCTTTGTAGTGCTTGGCTGTGTGCTGCATTGTCCTAACGTAAGGTAAACTTGGATTACACACCTGGAGAGGCTGCTGAGAAGTTACTGGCTACCCATATCCACCCAGGACTCCAACTTGATACTTAACGTTCTAAAACATAAAAGCTGGCTTCTCTTTTGGAACTTTCTTTTTCAGGGAAGGACCCTGCTTTTCGAAGGATTCCTTTATCCTTAAGTTCTTGATGAAACTTAAGCCTTTTGCCTTCACACAGCGATCTACTGTTTGAGCAGGCTACCCTTCTCTAGAATAAACATAGTTTCCATTATTATACCTGTTCTTTGTAGCAACTCTGTTCATTCCTTTACATTTTACTGAATTTGCCTTGAATCTTTTCTATATCAGTTAGTTACCTCCCTCATGGAGCCAGTTCTAAAGACTCTTTGCTCTTAAGCATCTTGAAATTATTTATTTTAAAAAGGGGTGCAACACTTGCTTGCCTTCCCCTTGTATTTGGTGTCATCTCCAAACGTAAGTTTTTAGCATCACCGAGGAGACAGACTTTGATCCTCTAAAGCCCAGTGAGAGAAGAACTCGTTTTCCCCTTTAGAAGGACTGGGTTGTGACTGATGGTCTTTGTGATTCTCAAAATAGTTGAGATTCCACCTAGTGGTGATGTGTAATGCCGCACAATTCCAGCTCTTTCAAAAAAGGATTCTGTGGGGTAGAACTGTTAGTGTACTAACGGATAAATGCATTTCTTTAGGAGACTTATAATTTGGTCAAAATAAATTAGATTAGACCGTCATACATTATATTTAACAAGCCATCCTTCTCAATAATCTTGAAAGTCTTTCCAGTTTTTATTTATTATATGAGCTCAGATATCAGGTTCCCACCACCCCACCAAACAACAACAATGATAACAACAAAAGTTTTAGAAGAGAGCCGCACAGAGTTTATTCGAATTCTCACAGCATCTCTCCCTCAGAGTATTCTCTTGGTAACATTATTGATTTACAAAGTATTAATAGGTGAAGAACTTCCGTTAGATACTTTCTGTATAATGTAATCTGTTCTCACTATTGTGCAGTTGTCCTCTGTAACAAACAGAGAGTGTCGCTGGTGCACAAACTTCCCAGGTGATTTTTTTCTTGTAATGAAAAGACACGACGTGGGAAGTTTGGGGAAAAAAGATTCAGGAAATGTGAGAATGGAAAAAAAGCAATATTATAATTGTTGAATTATTTATTATACAGGATGCAATTTAAAAATATATATTCCTGACTGAATTAATAAGTAACATCTAATTGCTGCTCAGGTCTGAAAGAAACCTGTGAGTATTTCTTCTCTTCTCTGCCTTTGTTTATATTGTCCAAAGATTTTTTCCTCTTCTCCTGTCCCCCTTCTTGTCTTTCAATATTTAGTTCAAAGGCCCCAGGTTCTCAAAGTTAGATACATCTGGGTGCGATTCCTAGCCCTACATCATCTGCATGACTTAGTTTCCTTGTCTGTAAAATGGGCCTAATAACACCACCTCATAGGGTTGCTATGAGGATGGAGATGATGCCCTTAAAGCAGAGAACAGTGCCGGAGCATTCCTAAGTATTCAGGAAATTGGGATTGCCATTCATTATTTGCCTTTTCTTCCTGACCAAGTAGAATTGTTGCAACCTCGAGTTTCCTGCAGTATGTTGATGATATGTCTCTTGTAGCACTTATCACACTGTGTACATTTATTTTTTTATTATTATTTTTCTGCGGTACACGGACCTCTCCCGTTGTGGAGCACAGGCTCCGGACGCGCAGGCCCAGCGGCCATGGCTCACGGACCCAGCTGCTCCGCGGCATGTGGGATTCTCCCGGACCGGGGCACGAGCCCGTGTCCCCTGCATCAGCAGGCGGACTCTCAACCACTGCGCCACTAGGGAAGCCCTGTGTACATTTATTGACTTACATATTCAATTTCCTCATGAGTTTCTGAGTTTTTTAGAAGGAGAATCTGTGCCTCTCATCTTCCTGTCTCTCTTTTTGTCCACAGTGACTGGTCTGTATTGCGTACTCAGTGGTATTTCTTGAACACCTGCAAACAATTGGGAGCTTGCAATTTGGGGATGATTTGGACTCATTGAAAAGAGTTTTGGAACCAGACCAGATTGGAGTGGGTTGAGGAGTGAAGGCAAGAGTTTCGATCATTGTATTTATTTCTGTTGCCAGCATATAGATCCTCTGCTTGTAATCTAAAAGCAGTTGACTAGTACTGAAATCCTGGTCTTGCTGAGTACCTTTTTAGCAATGAATGAAAACATATATCACAGGGGAACAGTGACCAAGACAGAATCATTCCTATGCTGGAGCCCTCAGGCTAGCTGAGAAGGAACTGTGCTTTCTGTCAACCTTGAGAGCTCGTGGAACTTTCCTATTGCCTGAGAGCTGGGTGTCAGAGCTGTTTGCCTCATTCAAGTCTGTGCCCTGCATTTGCATAGGTAAAGATTTGCTTGTATTTGCACAGCAGAACATTTTGCTATTCTTAAAAAAAAAGAGCCTTAATCTTGGAGGTTATATACTTCATATGGATGACAACTATAAAAGTAACTATCATTTTTTTTTAGAGCAACAAAGGGGTGGTTGTTGCATAGATAAATCCACTGGAAACAAATAAAACTTGGAATATTTCTTCTGAGGGAAGGGGTGGGGTGAGAAATGCAGCTCTGCCAGAGGTCAATGTATTGTTCTAAAAAGTTGAATTTTAATTTCTATTTAAACTGTATCGTACTCATCCTGAATCCTTTGAAAATTATTTTAAGTCTCAGTGGACTTTGGTTCATCCATATGTATTGGAATCCTTTAAGGGATTTTCTTCTGAGAATGTTGGTACTTGCAGACTTCCACATTGTTTTTAAGGATTTAAAATTGAATCATTATTCAAAGTCTGGGCCATCATTTTGGTTGCTGGTATAACATTTTAGCATTTCTTGTAAAATGGTGTTTGTGTTTACATTATATTGTATTGCTTGATAATTGTTAGTGGACATGTAAGACAAAATGGTGCTTGCAGAATTCTTTCTTCTGTAGTACTCGGCTAAGAGGCAGGCAGCACTGATGGTTCCACATTAACCCTACACTAGTAATTTCTATAGCATAAGACTAAAACAAACAAAACACGCAAAAACCCTAAAATCAGATGGGCAGCACACATCTTGGCTTCTCTCATACCTTCTAATCACTTTCTTCCCTTCCTCATTTTCCTCATTCTTTCCACTTCCACTTTTCCATGCTTTTTATGGAGATAGTTTGGCACATGTAGGATTCAACTCCAAAATTCAACGTCTGCTATTTAGTTCTCTGTATAGAGTAGAAATTACCTATTGTTTAACATAAATGTTAAGCCTGTTAAAAAAGGAGTGTGGCTTCTTAAACCACTTCTCCTTTCTCATGTCATTGTGTTTCTGTATCTGTTGATGAAGGCTGAGGGTGGAGTCCAAAAGAAAGAGTTTTCTCTGCAGCATGCTTTTCCCCTTTACAGTTTTGGTTACTATAGAAATGACCTTGCTGGGAAAGGGAAAGTATTCCCAGCCCTGTGTCTCCCGATAGGCCTGGCATTTCCCAGCCTTCTCTCTACGTGGGTCCTACACTTGACCCTGGGTTGAGGAGGGAGGAGGTGGGGTGCGGAGGAGAGAGGGGGGGCGTCTGTGGCCCCCCTCCTCAGTGCCTCCTGTGCACAGACGCATCCCTCGCCTTTTCTTTTTGGTTAGCCTGAGTCTTGTTTTCATTACATCATTCTCCTGCTCTCTCCCATATTGAGTAGATGCTTAGATGCTTAGAGTAGATGCTTAGAGTGCTGACTAACTCTGGCTAGAAGCTGTGGTTCGGGGCTCCAATGTCTAGTGGCATCATTCTTACCCCATATTTGATTATAGCATGAAACTGAGCTGTAGCAGTTTTGTGCTCTGTGTTAGGCTTTGGGGATATAACAAATGAATACTGTGTGGTCCCTTTCTTGGAAAGGCTTATAACCTAGTGGGGTGGAGGCAGGGAGATACAGAAACAGATTATTGCAAAGTGTGGTGGATTGGTGTGTGAGCACCAAGGTGGGAGCAATGAATTCCGCTACTTGTAGGACCTGGGAGAAATACCTCTGAAGACGGATGGCGTTTAAATGGGTTCTTGACTGACGAGCAAAGATATGCCAGTTGGTCACAGAACATTCTAAAGCAAGAAAAGCAGTGTGTGCTTTGTCATGAAAGAGCAAGAGATGGCGGAGACCATCACCGTAGCTGGAGGATAGAGTTTACATGGGGCGTGATGGGAAATGAGGCTGGAGGAGTCGGGATCTCAGGCCACTGAAATCCATTAGGAGGCATAAGAAATTGTTTTCGTTTAGAAGCCAGCTAGGGAGCAGTGTGGGTGATTGGTTGGAATGAGAAGAGAGAAGTGGCAGACAGACTCACCAGGAGGCTGTGTCGTAACGCTATTGACCAGAGGGGATGAGGGTTTCTACCAAAAGAGTGGCCTTGGGCTTCCCTGGTGGCGCAGTGGTTGGGAGTCCGCCTGCCGATGCGGGGGGCATGGGTTCGTGCCCCGGTCTGGGGGGATCCCGCGTGCCGCGGAGCGGCTGGGCCTGTGAGCCGTGGCCGCTGGGCCTGCCCGTCTGGAGCCTGTGCTCCGCGATGGGAGAGGCCACAGCAGTGAGAAGCCCGCGTACCGCAAAAAAAAAAAAAAAAAAAAAAAAAAAAAAAAAAAAAAGAGTGGCCTTGAGTTCCTTCATCATCTTGATTTTCTTAGTTTCTTTTCTTTCCACTCTAAAAAGTTAAATCTAAGTTATTTTGCATGCCTCTTGGTTTTTAAAATTTGGTTTCATGTGATAAGGTACCAAACATGGTCAGTCCCTTGTGTAATGGTTCCTCTTATATGTTTTCTCAGTAGCCCTCTCCTTTCTCCAAACACAATTCATGTGTTTGAATGTTCTGACCTTCCTCTTACAGTCTGACAGCACCCTCTAACTCTTATCTGCCAGACTGTAAGTTGCTGAGGGTAGTATTTATGTCTGTCATAGTCATTAGCGTGGGCCTCGCACCTAACATCATGCCTGACAAACAGCAGGTGCTCAGTATATATTTACTGGGAGAATGAAATGATGCGTTTGGCGTAGCTGGAAGCCCAAAACTTTGCCAATAATCACTAAGAGTAGTCTACATTAAAGAGACAACCAAAGTTAAATCACTTCAGTTATCCTTTTTAGTTCTAGTGCGTGGAGAACAAGGTTCCAAAACGAGGTCCAGGGTACAAATTCATGAATTTGAACCAGCTTACCAAGGGATACGGTACACAAAATGTAAAGCTTGGCCCGCCTGTTGTTTAGACCTTTGTTTACTCCAAGCAGTTAGCAGTTAGGGGCTCTTGGTTGCAGTGGCTATGGCAATTTGGGGTTCTTTGTTAGGTACCCCTAACCAGTGTTCCACTTGAAATTAAGGAAAAGAGCAATGACAATTGAAAGAGAAAATTTCTTTGCACAGAAATACGGTTTATGGCCCCTGCAGACTTACACAGTTTGTATACCGTTGCACTTAATGATGTTTCCTAATTCTTTTATACGCTTGGGTTTTGTCCCTGGAAACATTTTAGTGGAGCTTCCTGGTTCAGAGCACTGGTTTCCAATCTCTTCAAGTGTGAGGACTCCCTTTAAACTTGGATTCCCCTTAACACAATAGTCATGGTCCCTTTGGCAGTCACTGCCTGAGAGGAGACCTAATGATATTCAGTCATGCTTCCCTCCTCCCTCCCAGTTTTTTATTATGAAACATTTAAAACATACAGAAAAGGTGCAAAAATTGTACAGTGTTTGCTTCTACACCAACACTGAGATTCAGCAATGATTCACATTTCCCATATCTGCTGTCCCTGTTTACCCACATTTTATTTGCTGAACAGGTTGAAAATAAGTAACAGACGTAACATCTCAGCTTGCATTCCCTCCAAATACAGACACGTTCCTACGTAACCACAATGCTTTTCCACACTAAGTAAGTGAACAGTAGCTTCCTAAAATTGTCCTATACCTAGCACACTCGCCTATCTCTATTTCTAAATGTCTCTTGCAGCCTCTCCCCGTCCTGTTCAAATCAGGACTCAGGAGAGGGGCATGTGTTGCATTTGGTTGTACGTTCCTTTAAGTCTGTTTTAATCGAGAACAGTCCCCTCACGTCTCCCCTTTTCTTCTATGACACCGACTTTTTGAAGAGATCAGACCAGTTGTCTTGCTGACTGTCCTATCCTCTAGGTATATGTGATTCTTCCTGCCTGGCTGTGGGAACTATTGATGAAAGAAGCTATTCTTTATGGAAGAGTGCCAGTTACTAAACGTAGAAGGAATGAGAGTAGTAGAAAATCAGTGTTCTGCCACCTCCAATGAAATAATTATTTAAGGCAAAGATGCTAAAATCATCAGGTGAAAGTTTCTCCGGAACAGGGTATTCATATCGTGGCAATGTATTATCCAACAGAACACTTGCCAGTTGCAGTGGCGAAAACTTACCTTTACCATGGAGAGATCTTGGGCCTGGGGACCACGCAGTTAAACTTAGCATCCCTCCCGCTGAAATAACCTATCATTATGTGCCTCCCCCATGCTGCAGTAAGATGTGTGTCATCTACGACGTGTTCTTCCCCCAAATGCTTGTGTCAACCTAGCCAAGCCTTCAGACCCAACTTGCGTTTTATGGGAAATACAGTACAGAGAAACAAGTTAAATGACACCATGAGGAAACAATCAGACCAATCCCATAATGCTTTAAAATGAATTTGCATTCTGTTAATCACCATTCTATTAATTACCTTCCCCTGAAAAACAATAGTCCATGGACACTTGAGACCGCGTTACTCGGTGGCCAGACAGAGCTCGTACACATGCCGCGTGGTCCCCTTGCAGAAACCTTCTGCTCTTGGGGAATCATAGAACACTGTGGGCACAGTTTCTTCGATAGGGTCATATCGCAGCTTTTGTACTGCTTCTTAATAAATACAGGGATTTAGCTCACAGACGTGTCAGTCTGCCACCTTTTAGAAACACCGAATTCACTTAGTGAAGTGTAAGGATGAAGGATGGAAGATCGGTCATGCCCCAGGTATTTCACTTACAGGAGTTTATGTAGAGGCGGAGTTTTGCAGTAGAGGCGTTTGGAAGGAACTGGAAAATTGGCACCATTTAATTTGCTGCCAGCTTATGATTAATTTAGTCTGTGGCTTTGCTATTGCTGAAACTGGTCTTCCAGAAAGACTCTAGGATTAACTTGTTTCGTCAAGGCAGTGTCTTTATTGAGTGGTCATTGTTTCAACTCTAATTTATTATTGATCTTTCAGGCCCACAGCAGCAGAACTTTTAAAATGCAAATTCTTCCAGAAAGCCAAGGTAACATGCTTAAAAACCCAAGTAAATCTGCTATTTTGAAATCACTGTGAATTTCAGTGTCTTGTATTTGATGTTAAACTGTTGGGGATATTTGTTTTGCAGAACAGAGAGTACCTGATTGAAAAGCTGCTTACAAGAACACCAGACATAGCCCAAAGAGCCAAAAAGGTAAGTGCCATGAGCCCTCCTGCCCCAGTGAGAGCTGCTCCCCATCCAGGGAAATGGAGCCTACAGAAAAATAGGAAAACGATTTCACATACTCAGGATATGTTATGTAGAGGTTATCTGACCAGCGATTACTCAGATAACTGAGCCTTTTGGTTATCTCAGCCTGCTGCTGTGTGTTTGGGTGTGAAGCTCAAATGACTTCATCTTTCCACTTATCAGCCTGTTTAAGGAAGGTCAGAGGGGAGGGGCTTGTGTTGAGGCTTAAACACTGGAGAGGTAAAATATCTTTGAATATCTTTTGGGGGGGGGTTTACTGAAGAGGAACAGTCATTTTAAATCAGTTTGAAATGACAAAACGAAAAACAAAACTTTGTTTGTTTGGTTTTTTTTTACGGTATGCGGGCCTCTCACTGTCGTGGCCTCTCCCGTTGCGGAGCACAGGCTCCGGACGCGCAGGCTCAGAGGCCATGGCTCAGGGGCCCAGCCGCTCCGCGGCATGTGGGATCTTCCCGGACCGGGGCACGAACCCGTGTCCCCTGCATCGGCAGGCAGACTCTCAACCACTGCGCCACCAGGGAAGCCCAAAACTTTTGTTTTTAATGGTTATTTTAAATATCTGTGGGATATGGGTTCTTTCCTCATAAAAGACCCATGTATTTTTTTGTAGTCTATGCTGTGTGAACTAAATTATGCTAATAATTACCTGAAAAACTTTGCATTCTAGTATTTAGATTTTTTAAAGTGGTATGTATGTGTGAGTGTATTTATTTATGTGTTTTTACCCAGAGTTTTATTTATTTGTTATTACAGATTTCATCATGGTATGAAACCTAACAAAATTTAACCTCTGGTTTGGTTTGGTTTAGTTTGATTTGAAAATTATATTAGATATTTATAATTTAACATATTGACATAGTCAACAGATTTAGAAAGAGGAAGCTTCTTTGTTTTTTGTTTTCCTTTTTACAATTAATAGTTACAGGGAAAGGTGATATGAATCTGAGTTGTCTGCTCTGTAAATAAAATGGACAAAGAAATAGGCATGAGAGATTGCATCTCATCATGCTTAGGTGTGGGTAACTTGGAATGTTAACTTCCAGACATTGCCCTTTCGAAAACATTGGATATGGAGCACATTTAGCTGATGCTTTAGAATTGCTTTAAATAGATTTTAAAATAGACTTCAAGAAATGACCCATTCTGTGTGGGTATCGAGCCCCTCTCCTGGACCCGCAGAATCCTTTGGAGTGGGCTGGTTCCCGCGCTGTGGGCCTGGGCCGGGAATGGGGGATTGCTGTGCTGACTGTGCAGCCCTGAGCCACAGTAGGCCTCTGGGACAGCTCAGAGGGAAAAGTGAACCTCTAGCGATGGTCCATTAGAGTGGCACATCCCACGGGGCAGCGCGGAGAAGCAGAAGCTTCAGTTTGAGGCAACAGGAAGTCAAAATGCCCAACCGAGTGTGAGGGCTCCATCCAGAGGGCTGAAGGAGGTGCCTGGAGCACTTCTCTGGGGTGTCGGAGTCTAGCAATGGGGCCTTTTGATCAGATAACTAAAACGCCAACCAGAGTTGAAGAAAGCTGTTAAGAAAGCCATTGATTTGGACAGTATGTGTCCCCAAAGGACATTGTTTTTGGTTTCCCTCTGATCTTATCCTGTCGCTGTTTCCTGGGAGGAACTTTCCCAGGCCTGCATCCTTCCCAGAGCTCCAACCTCACACCTTCAGCCCCCTGTGCAGTGTTTGCAAACTGTGTGTCTTCCCTCCCAAACCTCATCTCCCTGTGCTGTCTGCTGCTTTCTGAGCCACCCGACCTCAGAGCTCGGGGATGATTTTTAGGCCTCCTTCTTTGTCTTCCCCATCTAAACCCACTCCAAGTCCTCTCCACATTTCCCTCTGCAACGTTGCTTGGAATGTTTCCTCCTGTTTTTGTTTTGTTTGTTTGTTTTTGTTTTTTGCTGTATGTGGGCCTCCCATCCGGACGCGCAGGCTCAGCAGCCATGGCTCACAGGCCCAGCCGCTCTGCAGCATGTAGGATCTTCCCGGACCGGGGCACGAACCCGTGTCCCCTGCATCGGCAGGTGAACTCTCAACCACTGCACCACCAGGGAAGCCCCCTCCTGTTTTTAATTGAACCTTTGCAGTGGATTTCTAACTACTCTCCTCCCCTACCCCATTCCTCCTAGACACTAGTGCAAGATTAACTTTCTAATCGTGGCGCTTAATTGCTCAAAAGTGGTTTCCAAAATTAAACAAAAAGAAAAGGAAATAAATGGGGGAAAAAAAAGGGTTCCTATCCAATAAAGTCCAAGCCCCTTAGCCTTGAATTCATGACACCATTTCAACTTCCCGGCTTATGCAGTTGACCCTTGAACAACCTGCCAACCCTCTGCGCAGTCAAAAATCAGAGTACAGTTTATAGCCGGCCCTCTGTATGTGTGGTTCCTGTATATCTGCGGATTCAATGAACTGTGGGTTGTGTTGTACTGTAGTATTTACTATTGAAAAAAGCCCATGTATAAATGGACTTGTGCTCTCCAAACCCATGTTGTTCAAGGGTCAACTATATTCTAAACTCCAGCGAAACTTGAACCGTCTATTAGTTCTTACTACATAACCCGTATTTTCCTTTGAGATTCCATCAATGAGGAATCTGTTCAGGCTCTCACTTCGTTTTCTTTCCTTTTTCTTTTTTTAAAATTTAGATTATTTATTACATATTAGTGTGTTGTGCATTCCAGATTCCATTTTGCACGTATCTTAAACAATAAGCAGCCAGAGTTTTGGGAATTATGATTTTCCAAGCATGTCTTCTGCCCTTTTACTAGCTCCTCAGGGATTGTTTTGTCATCCATCCCTTCAAATGGAAAATGGCCACACATCTGAGAGTCACACAAAGAAGGAAAGGGAGAATATAAATTAGTTCTTTAAACATCTTAGTAGAGAAGACAGGGGCCCATAATAATGCTCTTCTGGCTCTCCAGCTTCATTAAGTTGGCTGTTTTCCTGTCATAATTCTCATTTTAAAGTGCACTTTGGTTATCAGCTATACTCTACTCCTTGCCAGTAGGTTCCGTGGCAGGTATACTGTCCTGGTCAGCATCAGTCAGTGTGTGTCTTGTTCGTAGTAAGTGCCCACAAAATGTCTGCTGACTCAGTGAACACATGCTTCAGTGGACCAAGGAAAGATTATTTGAAACTCTGTCTCTCACTTGAACCCCCCAGTTGCTCGGCATATACTTGTTCCTAGGCTTCCTGTTAATAATAGACAGACTGCCTTCATTCCCCTGGACTCGTGATGTTGATAAGCAACCATACTGTTCCTTGTTTGAAACTCCTCATTCGGGCTTACTGGCCACGAGGAAGTAAATATTATTTTAATTTCCATGTGCGTTGAAAACCTTTGTGGCACTGTGTCTTTGCTTGTCGTAGGTCCTTACAGTGTTTAAGTAAATTTAATTTAAAAGTTGATACAGGGGAGTCCTTATTTGTGTTATTCATCCTTGGACTTGTCTTTATTGGCATCTGCTCAGCTGTCTCCCTTCCTGTTTGCTATGGTGCTCTAGTTTCTTGGTGGGGGTTTGTTCCTTAGACGATAACTGTCGATGTTGGTCCCTTGACTTTTGTCACCTCAGTTTGTTGTTTTTAAAACAGGAACAGACAGTTCATTGATGCTCCAGTGTTTACGTGGCCGCTGGGCCTGTTGACCAAGCTCAGGATATTTAGGCAACCATGTTGATTTGAAATTGGTTGTCATAAACCATAGTCTCTGCTTCTCCTCCTTTATGGTAATCAGTATTAAGAGCTATTTTTCAGTAACATGAATAACTCTCATATTTAAGAGAGAGAAGGACTGGTACTGTAGCTGCTCTCAGGAGGTCCTGTGGAGCCCATCAACGTGGTCTTTTGGTGTGACAGAGACAGAGGCTTATTGTATTCATGTTTGCCCAGGATGTGAAGCATTAGTTGAGAGCCACATAATTCCATGTGGGTATGTGATCTTCCCTGCATCCACAATGACTCCTCTAAATCAGGAAAAAAATATTAAAAAATAGAAACAGACCAGTGTGGCTTCTCTGGTAATTGAGTGACATAAAATGATTTTTTTTTGGATGTATTAATTGCAGAAATCAGGGATATTTGTGGGGTTTTTTGGTTTTTTTCTCTTGAAGGCAGCGTATTTGGTCCATTCTGGGTTCTTTTGCTAAAAGGTGGTGTTGTTTAGGGCTCATCTTAATTTTCTTTTGCCTTGATTTTTCTGTCTGTGAAATAGAAATTCTGTCTGACCCCAGGAATGTGATGAAGGGTAATGGGAGATTTGATGTTTCTGGACCTCAGCACACTCTGTAACTTGTAAATGAGAGAGTGCTAAACGTGAGCCGTGAGAACAGGGTGAAGTTCAGCTGTATAACTTCTTTTCAACTTTTCGCTTATCCTTGTGCATGAGAAGAAAAGGCTTCATAGCCATTAGTCCTTCTCATGTGGCTTTTTAGCGGCCTGTCTCCAGCCATCTTTCGAGGTTTGAAAGCTTGACCGCGAGGTGTTCCACCATTTACGCTACTGGAATCACTGGGTGGAGAAAGGTGAAAGTCATTCTGTTAGAATCAAATGCAGATTCTTCAGGCTGTGTGCACTTTCTGTAGGAACATCTGAGTGTCCGAGTTGGCTGATTTCTCTGTTTTACGTTAGCAAAATGAACCTTGAGTCACCACACTCACACTCATATCGTATACTTTTCTGTGGCTAAAACCCATCGATGCAGGGCAGGGCAGGGGCCAAGGGATGTCTAAATGCCAACCGCTTAGCCAAACGTGTATTGGCCAGAGAAAGGGTGAGGTGGGGAAACGTAATACACAGTGTATCTTTTTATTATGGTGGTCTGTGTTTTCATGGGAAGTGGAGTCACTGGAGGATTTTTGGTTTGAATTTTCTTAATTATGAAATTGAGAAGTTAGGAACTGTTAGTGATTATCAGAAGGAGGAAAGGGGTATTGTATCACTGCTACATTTGGGCGGAACCACTGTGAGTTGGAAAAACTAGGGTGGTATTTGTGGGTACCAGAATTTCTTATATCAGTCTCTAAGGTTGCTTTCATATTAAGGACGCAAGGCTGTTGGTTCTTTTTGTGTGTGTGTGTGTGTGTGGTACGCGGGCCTCTCGCTGTTGTGGCCTCTCCCGTTGCGGAGCACAGGCTCCGGGACCCGCAGGCTCAGCAGCCATGGCTCACGGGCCCAGCCGCTCTGCGGCGTGTGGGATCTTCCCGGACTGAGGCACGAACCCGTGTCCCCGGCATTGGCAGGCGGGCTCTCAACCACTGCGCCACCAGGGAAGCCCTGTTGGTTCCTTTTGATCCTCCTGTGTGTGTGCTTAGGAATCAGTAGGTAGGAATATTACAATTCACATTTATTTAATACTTGACATGCATTGATAACTTCTACTGTTTTTACTTTTTGTTTTGAAATAATTTCAGACTTACAAAAATGATACCAAAATAGTACAAACATTTCTGCATATATTTTTTCTCACTCTTTTCTTTGGAATGTTTCAAAACTATAGACATGATGGCCATTATCTTTAAATATACTTTAGTGTGTATCTTCTAAAAACAAGGACATTCTCTAACATAACAGTATAATTGTCAAAATCAGGAGATTAACAGTGCCAGGATTAATTTTCAGATCTGGTACCAATTTTGCCAATTTTGCCACTGGTCATTTACCTGGTCCAGGATCCAATCCAGAATCATGTAGTTGTTATGTCTCCTTTAGTCTCCTTTAATCTGGAATAGTCTTTCTTTTCCTTTTACAACTGTGACACTTTTGAAGAGTACAGGACAGTTATTTTGTAGACTGTCCCTCAGTTTGGGTTCGTCTGACATTTCTTCACAATTAGACTCAGTGTATGCGTTTTTGACGGGAATATCTAGGAAGTGATGCCACGTTCCTCTTGGCACATCATGTTGATTTAGTCCTTTACTGGTGATGCCGGCATGCGCGTAGGGAGGTATCTGCCAGCTTCTGCACTGTAAACACAAGTACCTCTTAATGGGAAGAATTCATTAATACTGCATTCCCTCTTTATATTAAACATTAAAAAGTAAAGCGAATGTCCTGGGTCATTAGTCTCTTTTCAAGGAAGCATATCTGCTTGGTGTCATTATGGTTGTGCATTCATAGGATGTTAATGATAGGATGTCCATGATTTCTGAGCAGTCTTGCAGACGAGGAACCCTTTGCTAGTGTGTGACGTTCAGATTGAGGTGGGAGGTGGCAATGGTGCTGCTCCAGACTCTGCACCGGCTCTGGAAGCAGAAACAGCTGGATTTGTGTCCTTTGTTGGGTGAGCTGCCTAATCTTTCTGATCCTAATCTGTCAAATGGAGCCAAGGACAAGGGCGTTGTGCTGCCCTGGGCGGGAGAGGTGATCTGCCCAGCGAGTCTGGTGCTGTGTGTGACTCATAGCCGGTGCTCAGTCCAACTGTGGATGCCGTGACTATCATGTAAATAAGGAGAATAATTTTTGCGGGTATAGGAGACAGGCATTTTAGAAATATGTAGTGAAACAGGGAGTGAGGAAAGCGGCCTGGTAGCGGGCAGGTGGGGATGGGTGATGTGGGTGTTTCTCTATTGCTGTTGCTTTGGGTGGAATGGAGTAAGAGCCCATGGAAGCCTACAGAAGGAAGGAAAGAATGATGCTCATTATTTCATCACCATTGCTTATCCACCTGTCTTTGCGTGTTCTTTTCTGCCCTATCAAAGTACTGACAGTGGGCAAGGGCCAGGGTGTTCCCTCTCTGTAGCAGTCCCCTCTACTGGGTGAAGTGTAGGATGTGTGTTTGTAAAGAGCCTAAGAATAGTAAGAATTAAATGCACACAGAGCTGTTATCCTTTTACAGCTTTTAGATTGCTTTCGTATATGCTTCCTTATTTATTTTAAACAACTGTGCTCCAAGACAGGTAGGGCAGGTATTATTATTTTAAAATTTATTTATTTATGGCTGCGTTGGGTCTTCGTTGCTGCACACGGGCTTTCTCTAGTTTCAGCGAGCGGGGGCTACTCTTCGTTGCTGTGCGCAGGCTTCTCATGGCGGTGGCTTCTCTTGTTGCGGAGCACGGGCTCTAGGTTGCACAGGCTTCAGTAGTTTGCAGCACACAAGCTCAGTGGTTGTGGCTCGCAGGCTCTAGAGCAGAGGCTCAGTAGTTGTGGGCTCACGGGCTTAGTTGCTCCGTGTCATGTGGGATCTTCCCCGGACCAGAGCTCGAGCCCATTTCCCCTGCATTGGCAAGCAGATTCTTAACCACATGCACCACCAGAGAAGCCCGTTTTTGTAACCTGTTTCACTGCTGCTGGGGGCACCAACTGCTGCTGTTCCTGTTTCTGCTGCTGCTGTAACAGCTGCTACCATTACAACCACTGCTACCAGTAGTGGACACTGAGGTGCAGACAGATAAAGGACACAGTCCAGCCAGTGAAACTCACCTTTCAGTGGGGGGCACAGTGCAAGCATCACAAGACCTGGAAAATTGAAAGAGTAGCAGAGAATAAATACTTTAGGATATGGGCATAGAATATGTACTACAGGAATGGAAAGGTTCATGGAGCTGGTCAATGGGGGGACCTGGGGAGGGGAGAGAGGGAAACTCATACTTACTGTGGGCCTTCATGCACATGCAAGACACTTGGTTTACATCTATCTCATTACTGAAGACATAATAATCAATGAAGTCCTAAGTAATAGGACAGAGGATATCATATGTTAGATTATTAAGATGGGTTAAGAAAAAGCTATGGGGCTTCCCTGGTGGCTCAGTGGTTGAGAGTCCACCTGCCGATGCAGGGGACACGGGTTCGTGCCCTGGTCCGGGAAGATCCCACGTGCCGCGGAGTGGCTAGGTCTGTGAGCCATGGCCGCTGAGCCTGCACGTCCTGGAGCCTGTGCTCTGCAACGGGAGAGGCCACAACCAGTGATAGAGGCCTGTGTACAAAAAAAAAATAAAAAATAAGAAAAAGCTATGAATATTTTGAAATCTGAATGGAAAAGAGCAACCAGGATCATAAATGTCTCCTGGTTTGCAATCCTTCAATTTGCAGGCCTGAAAATTGAGACCTAGGGTGGTTGGGCCCCGACCAAGGTCATGCTGTCATGTAGTGGCTGAATCCGAAGCGAGCCTCCCAGTTTTGCTATCATTTTAGTCTCTTCCTTTTAGTCGATAAAGAGGGAAAATGACTGAATTTTTGCAACTTGCTTTTTTTTTCCCTCCTGGAATCTTATAATTAATTTATAAGATATTGAAGGTTATACATTATCAAGAAACCAGAGAAGAAATGAGTGATTGTCAAATGCTTGATGGGTGGATTTTTAGTTTTGTTTCAAGTCTGCCCAGTAGAGGGCAGCAATGGCTTTTAATTCTCTGTGGTTGTGGACTGGAGCTGAGGCAAAGTTTCCAGCTTGGTTCAAGGTCTCAGGTTTCGGTTGGAGTAGAGGATCCAAAGTATGTTAGGGCCCTACTGAACTACTAGGAACTAGCACCAAGTACTAGGCACCTCAGTCAGTTGGGGTGTTTGTTTGTTTTACTGGGAAGGAGGTTGAAGGTGATGGTTTAAGTACTTCTTGTTATTACCAATTTCAGTTTTTTTTTTTTTTTTGCAGTACGCGGGCCTCTCACTGCTGTGGCCCCTCCTGCCGCGGAGCACAGGCTCCAGACGTGCAGGCTCAGCGGCCATGGCTCATGGGCCCAGCCGCTCCGCGGCATGTGGGATCTTCCCGGACTGGGGCACGAACCCACATCCCCTGCATCAGCAGGCGGACACTCAACCACTGCGCCACCAGGGAAGCCCACCAATTTCATTTTAAATTACACTTTATTAACATATCACAGTAACCTAACATTTATGTTTTACATAGTTCATGTCAGAAAGAAAAATCTCAGTGTTGAAGATATGATTTGAGAGCTTCCAGTATTTTGTGGTCAAACTAATACCGTTCTGGGTAGGTGGCAGAAAGTTCCAGAAGGTTCAGTGGTCCCTGCAGTCCTCCTCAGAGCCAGTAAAATAGGGAAGGAGAGAGTCAAAGTGTATATACCTGTGAAGCAGAAGTGAACAGAAACTCTGTACCCGTCACCAGGTATGTTTAGGGTTTAACAGAAACACTCTCATGATCCAAGTAGGCCCGAGGGTGCGTGTCCTCTTATTGCTTTGTGTTTCTTTTCCGCTTCCTCTGGTTTAAAAACAGCTGTATGTGCTTGTGGACTGTGTCTTATTGAGGAACTCACATGCTCACAGGGGAGAGGACTAGGGTGGTTGGGGAATGTTAGTTTTCCTATTTTAGAGCTGAGAGAACAGTTGGCCAGAGGTTAACATTATTGGTTTAACTGGACAGGTGTTCCCAGAGAGTAAGCTCATTGATGTGTTTGCTATTTAAAAAATTTTTTAAATGCATTGCTTTTCATCAGTTTAGCGTGCAGAGTAAAGTAATTTTGGTCACTAGGGGGCGCTATCAGAATAGTTCATTTACTCTCAGCCTCTGTGGACAGGAATTGCTTCCTCGTCTATAAAAACCCTTGCAGCTGTGGATGTCTTCCTTTTGCTCTATGTCTGCTGTAAGGAACTTGAATGGTGTTTGTGCTGGGGGTGAATTAGGCAGAGGGGAGGAGAGAGGAAAGAGCAAGGGGGAAAAAGCATCATGAATCACTTTCAATTCAGTTGGTGAATTGAATTTAAAAATGCGTATATTCTGGGTAAGTGGCCTCTTTCTGGTGGCATTTGACTTAGAGCAGAAAGGATCCACTCTGGAAATAGTGATTTGCTAATCCTGGTGGCCCAATTTAGGACGAATGTCTGTATTTTCAGGTTGAGGTATCTTTTTTTGTTTGTTTTGTTTTTTGCGGTACGCGGGCCTCTCACTGTTGTGGCCTCTCCCATTGCGGAGCGCAGGCTCAACGGCCATGGCCCACGGGCCCAGCCGCTCCGTGGCATGTGGGATCTTCCGAGACCGGGGCACGAACCCGTGTCCCCTGCATTGGCAGGCGGACTCCCAACCACTGTGCCATCAGGGAAGCCCTGAGGTATCTTTTAAAGATACCAACTGCTTAAGAGAATGTTTTAAACTTTTACAGATCTCGGAGATCCACTTTTGGAAATTTAAAAATAATGACATACATTCTGAAAATATTGTGAGAGAGAGTGTTTGTACAACTTAGTTTGTAGAGAACTGATTGTTTTCTGTTACTGGAAATGAATAGGCAGAATCAGTGGCCTTATTTCACATCCAGCTGGATTTTTGAGACCTGTGTGTTCAAGTACATTATGTGCTTCATTTTTGCCTTTGGGAAATTTGCTAACTTTTCCCAAAGCTTGTGTGCATCACCTAACTTTTGGAAACTTAACTGGCATGTGTGTGCTAGGAGAGGGGCCCTGACTGTCTGCCCATCCACTATTCACTGAGCATCACTGTTAACATACAAGGTACTGACTGTCATTAGGTGGCTTGTCTTTATTCAGCTTTATAGCTCGCTCTAATACTAGCATACCATGTCTTTTAAAAGTAAATAAACCACGAAGAATGGAAAGGAATTTGTCTATGGTTGCAGAAAAACTAGGATAAATACTTAGCAGATGCCTTTTTGATCTTGTCAAAACCCTAATATGATTGATTGTTCCTTCTCCCTGGTTTAAAACCAGTCAATGGCCTCTTGTCAATTACAGGGTAAGGTTCAAGTTCCTGCCGCTGATAGATTAAGGTCCATGTCACTTGCAGGATAAGGACCACGCAAAGCTCCTGTGATCTGTGTTTGGGCCTCGTCTCCAGCCTTTTCATTCAACCACTTGCCACCTCACCCTGGACACACTCCTGTAGAATTACTGATTCTGCTTTCCTACCAATACACTCCTGAAATCCCATGCGTGTTCTCCATGAAGGTGCACGTACTGGTCCCTCTGTTTCGGCATCTCCCTGAGCTTGTAGCTTTCCAATGCTAGCGCCTCTTCAGTGGTCCTCGTACCACACCGCGAGCCCTGCACCCCAGATGGTTCATCTGTCCTTAATTCCTGCTGCTTCTGAAGCTCAGACATAATTCCCTTGTTGCACGTTACACCGTTGGTAGTTTATTTCCGCTCACTTTTGCCTTCTGTAACAGACCGTGAGCTCCTTGGGTGTAGGAATGGTGTCATGTTATCCCCCATGTGCCCAGTACCCAGCACAGTGTCTTGGTCAATCAATAAGTACCTCTGGAATTGAAGTTCAGCGAGCAGGGCTGTGAAGTTATGATGACAACTTATGTAGGGGTTGACGTGCGAGCACGAGGGGAGGCAAAGCAAATCTGCTTTTAGTTTTAACGGAGAATTGCTAAGATGTTTTTCGGTTGGTGCTGTGTTCTTGTATTTCAGGTCTAAGACTCAGAATTTCTCTGATCCCAGGTTTAAAATCCTTTGTTATCTCCAACTTGCTAAGAGTCTTGGGTGAGCCAATTAATTTTATTCACCTTTGCCGCCTTACAAAATAGAGTGGTTAGATTTTATTATCTAACAATTGTGCATTATCCACTTTGGATTACTTGGCAGCAAAAATTTTGTCACTAGCACTCAGCATGTTTCTATGTTGTCATTTTCTTCATCCAGCCAGTATCCATATAAGTTTTCCTGTTACCTGAAGCCACATCTAATTAGGAATATATCTCTAAACTAGATTTAAATTAGTTTTCAGTACTCTCATTTTGGGTTACCCGTTACTTATCTCTTCATTTAGGGGAAATAATTTAAACTTAACGTTTATATCAAGATCCTGTAAATCTTTAAAACATGTATGACATTTTGGAGAAGGGAAGGATAGAAGAGACAGAAAATAATGGAACTTTTGTACATAATTCAGAAAGGAAGAACTCCATGCCAACGGAAGAAATGCAGATGTTTTGCCCTATTTCCTAGCTACATTATGGTCATTCCGGAAATGTGTTGAGGCCAGCAGAGGGCGGGGTACACATGCCTGAAAATCATGGGGGGTGGGGTAGAGGACTCTGCCCGTTTTATGTTGATCAGATTTGACTGACATAATAGAGGTATGTGGCTCTGTTTTTTAAAATAAAATCCGGAAGTATTTTTTTTTAATTTCTTTTACTTTGAAATTCAGTAGCTTTAAAACAAATTAAAATTCAAGAGGCCCAGTTAAGGTTGCACTTTGTTAGAGGATTTTCTAAGCTTCCCATAAAATTAGTCTCACAAATTCAAATACTGATTTAGAAGGGTGTATAATAACTTTTTAATTTGTTTATCACATATAGACATACAGAAAGGCAAAGAGCCTTATATTACAACTTACAAAGCAATAATAGAGCTAAGAGATTCAAACAACGGCCTTTAATTTAACCCAAATTTAAAAGACCATTTCAAATTGTTTTGGTTGTTGTACAGCCAGCTTGTTGGCTGATTGTAATTGAATTGGGGAGGAACTGGGAAGGTCCTGTTTTATCCAGATGGGAAAGATCCCTTAGAGGATAAGGACAAAGTTCTGAGGGGGTGGGCTTTCTCTGTGACTTTTTGGAAAGCAAAAGGAGGTAGAGGAAGGAGAGAAAGGAAGAGGAAAATGAGAATCCAAGCCTGGAAAGAGGCGGAAAAGGCCTGGAGAGAGGGAGAGGCACATGATCAGGAAGCTGGGATGCACAGAAGTCTGTGACTGAAAGTTACGGCCAAGCTCCGGCTCTGCGACAGGCCCCAGCCTGACAGTGGCTCTACCACTCACTCACAGCATAGTCTTGAGCATCAGCTGAACCCCCTGTGCCTCTTCTGTGAAATGCAGACTTCCCATTGATCTTCTGCGGTGAAAACCAGAATCCTTAATTAGGCCTCTAGGGCTTGGCATGGTTTAGCCCCTTCCCCACCCTTAGGACTTCTCTCACACTCTCTACCCAGTTTTCCATGTGCCCAGTGGCCCAAGGCTATTACAGGTGCTGCTTTCCCGTGTGTTTGGAAGGGTCAGCCCCTCCATCTTCAGCAGACCTCAATTTCAGCTTAGTCATTTCTCCAGAAAACAAAATTGGAATCATGCTGTATTTACTGCTCTATGATCTACCTGCATTTTCATTTAAAATATCTGTGGACATTTTTTGTGTCAACAAACATAGATTTACATGATGACTTCGTTTTTCTTTTTTTATTAGCAAAAGAGAATAGTTCTTTCTTTTTCTTGAACTATAGTTGATTTACAATATTATATGTTTCAAGTGTGTAGCAAAGTGATTCAGATACTTACATATATATATTTCAATTATTTTCCACAAATAGATTTATTTTTGAATTTTATTTTATTTATTTTTTTATACAGCACGTTCTTATTAGTCATCAGTTGTATACACATCAGTGTATACATGTCAATTCCAATCTCCCAATTCATCACACCACCACCAACAACAACTCCCGCCACTTTCCTCCCTTGGTGTCCATACGTTTGTTCTCTACATCTGTGTATCAATTTCTGCCCTGCAAACTGGTTCATCTGTACCATTTTTCTAGGTTCCACATATATGCATTAATCTGCAATATTTGTTTTTCTCTTTCTGACTTATTTCACTCTGTATGACAGTCTCTAGATTCATCCACGTCTCTACAAATGACCCAATTTCGTTCTTTTTATGGCTGAGTAATATTCCATTCTATGTATGTACCACATCTTCTTTATCCATTCGTTTATGGACATTTAGGTTGCTTCCATGACCTGGCTATTGTAAATAGTGCTGCAATGAACATTGGGGTGCATGTGTCTTTTTGAATTATGGTTTTCTCTGGGTATATGCCCAGCAGTGGGATTGCTGGATCATATGGTAATTCTAGTTTTAGTTTTTTAAGAAACCTCTGTACTGTTCTCCATAGTGGCTGTATCAATTTACATTCCCACCAACAGTGCACAAGGATTCCCTTTTCTACACACCCACTCCAGCATTTGTTGTTTGTAGATTTTCTGATTATGCCCATTCTAACTGGTGTGAGGTGATACCTCATTGTAGTTTTGATATGCATTTGTCTAATAATTAGTGATGTGGAGCAGCTTTTCATGTGCTTCTTGGCCATCTGTATATCCTCCTTGGAGAAATGTCTATTTAGGTCTTCTGCCCATTTTTGGATTGGGTTCTTTGTTTTTTTAATATTGAGCTGCATGAGCTGTTTATATATTTTGGAGGTTACTCCTTTGTCCGTTGATGCGTTTGCAAATATTTGCTCCCATTCTGAGGGTTGTCTGTTCGTCTTGTATGTAGTTTCTTTTGCTTTGCAAAAGCTTTTAAGTTTCACTAGGTTCCATTTGTTTATTTTTGGTTTTATTTCCATTACTCTAGGAGGTGGATCAAAAAAGATCTTGCTGTAATTTATGTAAAAGATTGTTCTTCCTGTGTTTTCCTCTAAAGAGTTTTATAGTGTCCAGTCTCACATTTAGGTCTCTAATCCATTTTGAGTTTATTTTTGGGTATGGTGTTAGGGAGTGTTCTAATTTCATTCTTCTACATGTAGCTGTCCAGTTTTCCCAGCACCACTTATTGAAGAGACTGTCTTTTCTCCATCGTATATCCTTGCCTCCTTTGTCATAGATTAGTTGACCATAGGTGCGTGGGTTTATATCTGGGCTTTCTATCCTGTTCCATTGATGTATATGTCTGTTTTTGTGCCATTACCATATTGTCTTGATTACTGTAGCTCTGTAGTATAGTCTGAAGTCAGGGAGTCTTATTCCTCCAGCTCCGTTTTTTTCCCTCAAGATTGCTTTGGCTATTCTGGGTCTTTTGTGTCTCCATACAAATTTTAATATTTTTTGTTCCAGTTTTGTAAAAAATGCCATTGGTAATTTGATAGGGATTGCATTGAATCTGTAGATTGCTTTGGGTAGTATAGCCATTTTCTCAATATTGATTCTTCCAATCCAAAAACATGGTATATCTCTCCATCTGTTTGTATCATCTTTAACTTCCTTCATCAGTGTCTTATAGTTTTTTGCATTCAGGTCTTTTGTCTCTGTAGGTAGGTTTATTCCTAGGCATTTTATTCTTTTTGTTGCAATGGTAAATGGCAATGTTTCTTAATTTCTGTTTCATATTTTTCATCATTAGTGTATAGGAATGCAAGAGATTTCTGTGCATTAATTTTCTATCCTGCAATTTTACCAAATTCATTGATTAGCTCTAGTAGTTTTCTGGTGGCATCTTTAGGATTCTGTATGTATAGTATCATGTCATCTGCAAACAGTGACAGTTTTACTTCTTCTTTTCCAATTTGTATTTCTTTTTCTTCTCTGATTGCCATGGCTGGGACTTCGAAAACTATGTTGAATAATAGTGGTGAACATGGACATCCTTGTCCTGTTCCTGATCTTAGAGGAAATGCTTTCAGTTTTTCACCATTGAGACTGATGTTTCCTGTGGGTTTGTCATTTATGACCTTTATTATGTTGAGGTAGCTTCCCTCTGTGCCCTCTTTCTGGAGAGTTTTTATCATAAATGGGTTTTGAATTTTGTCAGAAGCTTATTCGGCATCTGTTGAGATGATCAAACAGATGATCATGTTTATATTCTTCAGTTTGTTAATATGGTGTATCACAGTGATTGATTTGCATATACTGAAGAATCCTTGCATCCCTGGGATAAATCCCACTTGATCATGGTGTATGATCCTTTTAATGTGTTGTTGGATTCTGTTTGCTAGTATTTTGTTGAGGATTTTTGCTTCTATATTCATCAGTGATATTGGTCTGGAATTTTCTTTTTTTATAGTATCTTTCTCTGGTTTTGGTATCATGGCAGTGGTGGCCTCATAGAATGAGTTTGGGAGTGTTCCTTCCTCTGGAATTTTTTGGAAGAGTTTGAGAAGGATGGGTGTTAGCTCTTCTCTAAATGTTTGATAGAATTCACCTGTGAAGCCATCTGGTTCTCGACTTTTGTTTGTTAGAAGATTTTTAATTACAGTTTCCATTTTATTACTTGTGATTACACAATCATTTTTAATGTCTGTACAATATTCTAGTGTAAGAATGACTACTGTTAATAATCAGTTATTTCTTGATGGACAGTTAGATTGTTTCCAATTTTTAAATTTTTTTGAGAATTTGTTGCGTTCTTTTTTTATTTTTGTATATTGTTTTTTGTTTGTTTTCTTTGTTTCTTTATTTTAGTTTTTATTTTAAATTGGAGTATAATTGCTTTACAATGTCGTGTTGGTTTCTGCTGTACAGTGAAGTGCATCAGCTACACACATACATATATATATCCCCTCCCTCTTGGACCTCCCTCCCACCCCCTCCCATCCTACCCATCTAGGTTGTCACAGAGCACCGAGCTTAGCTTCCCATGCTTTATAGCATGTTCCCACCAGCTATCTATTTTATGCATGGTAGTGTATATATGTCCTAATCTCCCAGTTCGTCCCTCCCTCCCCTTCCCTGCCGTGTCCACATGTCCATTTTCTGTCTGTCTGTATTCCTGCCCTGCAAATAGGTTCATCTGTGCCATTTTTTCTAGATTCCACATATATGCGTTAAGAAACGATATTTATTTTTCTCTTTCTGACTTACCTCACTTAGTATGATCATCTCTAGTTGCATCCATGTTGCTGCAAATGGCATTGTTTCAAAATTTTTTATGTCTCAGGTATATTCCATTGTATCTATGTAGCACATCCTCTTTATCCATTCATCTGTCGTTGGACATTTAGGTTTTTTCCATGTCCTGGCTATTGTAAATAGTGCTGCAGTAAACACTGGGGTACATGTGTCCTTTAGAATTATGGTTTTCTCAGGGTATATGCCCAGTAGTGGGATTGCTGGGTCAAATGGTAGTTCTATTTTTAGTTTTTTAAGGAACCTCCATACTGTTCTCCACAGTGGCTGTATCAATTTACATTCCCACCAACAGTGCAAGAGGATTCCCTTTTCTCCACACCCTCTCCAGCATTTATTGTTTATAGATCTTTTGCTAATGGCCATTTTGACTGGTGTGAGATGGTACCTCATTGTAGTTTTGATTTGCGTTTCTCTAGTAGTTAGTGATGTTGAGCATCCTTTCATGTGCCCCTTGACCATCTGTATGTCCTTGGAGAGATGTCTGTTTAGTGTTTCGGTCTTCTGCCCATTTTTTGATTGGGTTGTTTGTTTTTTTTGCTATTGAGCTCCATGAGCTGTTTGTATATTTTGGAGATTAATCCTTTGTCTGTTGCTTCGTTTGCAAATATTTTCTCCCATTCTGAGGGTTGTCTTTTCGTCTTGTTTATGGTTTCATTTGCTACTCCAAAGCTTTTAAGTTTAATTAGGTCCCATTTGTTTATTTTTGCTTTTATTTTCATTACTCTGGGCGGTGGGCCAGAAAAGATCTTGCTGTGTTTTATGTCAAAGAGTGTTTTTCCTATGTTTTCATCTAAGAGTTTTATAGTGTCCGGTCTTACATTTAGGTCTTTAATCCATTTGGAGTTTATTTTTGTGTGTGGAGCTAGGTAGTATTCTAAATTCATTCTTTTACATGTAGCTGCCCAGTTTTCCCAGCATCACTTTTTTTTTCCTTAACATCTTTATTGGAGTATAATTGCTTTACAATGGTGTGTTAGTTTCTGCTGTATGACAAAGTGAATCAGCTATACATATCCATACATCCCCATATCTCCTCCCTCTTGTGTCTCCCTCTCACCCTCCCTATTGCACCCCTCTAGGTGGACACAAAGCACCGAGCTGATCTCCCTGTGCTATGTAGCTGCTTCCCACTAGCTACCTCTTTTACATTTGGTAGTGTATATGCGTCCATGCCACTCTCTCACTTAGTCCCAGCTTACCCATTCGCCACCACGTCCTCAAGTCCATTCTCTATGTCTGCGTCTTTATTCCTGTCCTGCCCCTAGATTCTTCAGGACTTTTTTTTTTTTTAGATTCCATATATATGTTTTAGCATACGGTATTTGTTTTCCTTAATGACTTACTTCACTCTGTATGACAGTCTCTAGGTCTATCCACGCCTCTGCAAATTACCCAATTTCATTCTTTTTTATGCCTGAGTAATATTCCAGTGAATACATGTGACACATCTTCTTTAACCATTCCTCTGTTGATGGACCTTTAGGTTGTTTCCATGTCCTGGCTATTGTAAATAGTGCTGAAACGAACATAGGGGTGCAAATGTCTTTTTGAATTATAGTTTTCTTAGGATATATGCCCAGGAGTGGGATTGCTGGGTCATATGATAATTCTACTTTCAGTTTTTTAAGGAACCTCCATACTGTTCTCCATAGTGGCTGTATCAATTTACATTCTCACCAGCAGCCAGCACCACTTATTGAAGAGGCTGTCTTTTCTCCATTGTATGTTTTTGCCTCCTTTCTCATCAGTTAGGTGACTGTATGTGCGCGGGTTTATCTTTGGGCTTTCTATCCTGTTCCACTGATCTATATTTTTGTTTTTGTGCCAGTACCATACTGTCTTGATTACTGTAGCTTTGTAGTATAGTCTGAAGTCTGGGAGTCTGATTCCTCCAGCTTTATTTTTTCCCCTCAAGACTATTTTGGCTGTTTGGGTTTTTTTGTGTTTCCCTACAAATTGTAAAATTTTTTGTTCTAATTCTGTGAAGAATGCCATTGGTAATTTGATAGGGATTGCATTGCATCTGTAGATGGCTTTGGGTAGTATAGTCATTTTCGCTGTATTGATTCTTCCAATCCAAGAACGTGGTATATTCTTCCATCTGTTTATGTCATCTTGGATTTCTTTTATTAGTGTTTTATAGTTTTCTGAGTACAGGACTTTTGCCTCCTTAGGTAAGTTTATTCCTAGGTATTTTATTGTTTTTGTTGCACTGGTAAATGGGATTGTTTCCTTAATTTTCACAAATCACTAAAATTAGAAATGAAAAAGGAGAAATTACAACTGACACCGCAGAAATACAAAGGATCGTAAGAGACTACTACCAGCAACTATATGGCAATAAAATGGGCAGCCTTGAAGAAATGGAGAATTTCTTGGAAAGGTACAATTTTCCAAGACTGATCCAGGGAGAATTAGAAAATATAAACAGACCTATCACAGGTAATGGAATTGAAACTGTAAGTAAAAATCTTCCCAGACCAGATGGCTTCACAGGGAAATTCTATCAAACATTTAGAGAAGAGCCAGCATCCATCCTTCTCAAACTGTTTCAAAAAATTGCATAGGAGGAACACTCCCATGTTTGTTCTACGAGGCTACCATCACCCTGATACCAAAACCAGACATCGATATCACAAAAAACGAAAATTACAGACCAGTGTCACTGATGAACATACATGCAAAAATCTTCAACAAAATGCTAGCAAATAGAATCCAACATATGAAAAGAATCATATACCATGATCAAGTGGGTTTTGTCCCAGGAATGCAAGGATCCTTCAATATATGCAAATCAATCAATGTGATACACCGTATTAACAAATTAGGGAGTAAAAACCGTATGATCATCTCAATAGATGCAGAAAAAGCTTTTGACAAAATTGACCACCCATTTATGATAAAAACTCTCCAGAAAGTGGGCATAGTGGGAACCTACCTTAATATAATAAAGGCCATATATTACAAACCCACAGCAAAATCATTCTTAGTGGTGAAAAACTGAAAGCATTTGCATTAAGATTAGGAATAAGACAAGGATGTCCACTCTCATCACTGTTATTCAACATAGTTTTGGAAGTTCTAGCCATGACCATCAGAGAAGAGAAAGAAATAAAAGGAATACAAATTGGAAAAGAAGAAGTAAAGCTGTCACTGTTTGCAGATGACATGATACTATACATAGAGAATCCTAAAGATGCCTTCGGAAAGCTACTAGAGGTAGTCAATGAACTTTGTAAAGTTACAGGATACAAAATTAAGGCACAGAAATCTGTTGCATTCCTATATACTAAAAACGAAAGATCAGAAAGAAATTAAGGAAACAATCCCTGTTTCCAGTTTTTTTAAATTGCTCACCATACTGGAATGAGCATCATTGTGTGTGCATTATTGCATATAGTGTTACCTATTTTGTTCGGACATGTTCCTTGGGATGGAATTGCTTGGTCAGCTTGATGTCCCTTGGCTTAGTCATGTCTAAAATGGGAGGCCTTGTATTTCAGATCTTTCCCTGAGTCTCAGGTCTCTCATCTGTGAATAATATATTACACACACACACACACGCACACACACAGACGCTTCGCCCAGTGCCTGGCATTTGATATTTAATATTATTACTTATGTATTTTTGGTATTGAAGTGTTTTCCACGTACATTTATTTTATTTCACTCTTTCTTAGATCTGCAGTCAGCTATTTTGTAGAGAGAATTGGAGGGCTTCTAGCAATTTTGCAACCTTGAGACATTCACTAACTTTAGGAGAGATTAGAATGTACCATGTATTAAGAGCTGATCGATAGAGAGCCTGTTATGGAGGTACCAGCTTGGGGCAGCCTGTGCGTAACGATCAATCCATTTTCATCATCCCTTGGTTTATGGTGTTAGCATGCTGATTATGAGGTCTGATGTCAGTCATTTGTGCTGCACAAGGTGTTGGTCATGCCCAGCGTCTACATTCAAAGGGTGGTACTACACAGTTTGGGTACTGAGCTTTTCCTGTGTTTTTTTTGTTTGCTTTTGTTTGCTTTTGTTGTATACCAGTGTTCTGGTTCACAACCAATTACAGCTTTTAAAATTGTAAAATTGTAAACCCCATTTAAAAAAAAATCATTGTGTGCCATGTTTTAAGTAAAGTTAACCTTGAGATTATACTTCCCCTCAACTGCCCTTTGGCTGGCTTTGAACCTTAGGGGTGTTACCCAGCTTCTCTGAGCCTCGGTTTTCTCATCTTCCCAAACTCCGAGGGTTTTGTAAAGTTTCAGTGTGACAGTTTATATCAAGTTCTTTGGCAGCATCTGTAACATAACAGGGATTCATAACTGCCTTTGCCTTACCTCCCTTTCCTCATTGTGCATCAGGGAAGGTTTTGTAAGGAAGGAGAGTGTTATTTAAGTGAGCAGGAAGAAGTATTTAAATGTCATGTGAGGATTGTTTTTTATTTTGTCAAGGAAATTAAAGTCTAAGATTAGTGAATTTCATCCCTCTCCTTCCTTCCCTCTTCCTGTCTCTGTAGAGGCCCAGCCTCTAACCCTTGTTCTTGAAATAAAACTATTCTCCTCCTTCTGCCAACACACACAGTCTTACTAGTTTCCTTGAGGACTTTAAATTATTGAAGTTTAGCTAGAACGCTTATTATTTATTCTTGTTTTAATATTAAGATTTCTAGTTTCTTCATTTACTTATGAAGACTTAAGTTATAATTAGAAAGGTTCCCTATTTAATGCATTTTTAACAACTATAATGAGTTTATCTGTTAGAACAAAGTTATAAAGTTTTGTGAAATAAATGATGTCTAATCCAGCCCCTCCACCACTGATGTCTTCTGTAATCGAATGTTACTTCTGTGGGACCCTCCTGCTTTTCTCTTATTTACCACCTCCAGAGATGTTCTCCTGTCCTTTTTCTTTACAGAAGCTTAATAGCTAGTTGTTCTGAAACTTCCTGTGTAGACACCCAGGTCCTTTAACCAGAGATCCACATTCTTAGGTCTGGGGCCATTACCCAGGATGCTGCATTTTTCATAAGCAGTCAGTTGATAGTTATACAAGGGATCGAGACAAACCTGGTCTGTCTCCAGGTTTGGAAGGAAATTATATTGCTAAGCACACTTTACGAAAAGTTAATAGTCCTGGTACAAAGCTGCTGGGCTAGAGATAAGAAAGCCCCTCTTCTGCAGAGCAGTATCAATCTGCAGAATAGATGTGGGAAACAGTGCCAAGAGGAGCCGGAATCAAGATGCAGGAGTAGAAGGATGTGCTTGCACTCCCTCTTGTGAGAACACCAAAATCAGAACCATCTGCTGGGCAGTCATCGACAGGAAGACACTGGAACGCACAGTAAAAGATACCCCACATACAAAGACAAAGGAGAAGCCACAATGAGACGGTAGGAGGGGCGGAATCACAGCAAAATCTAATCCCATAAATGCTGGGTGGGTGACTCACTGACTGGAGAACTTATACCACAAAAGTCCACCCACTGGAGTGAAGGTTCTGAGCCCCACATCAGGCTTCCCAACGTTGGGCTCTGGCAACAGGAGGAGGAATTCCTAGAGAATCAGACGTTGAAAGCTAGCGGAATTTGATTGCAGGACTTCTACAGGACTGGGGGAAAGAGAGACTCCACTCTTGAAGGGCACACACAAAGTAGTGTGCACATTGGGACCCAGGGGAAGGAGCGGTGACCCCAGGGGATACTGAACGAGAGCTACCTGCTAGTGTTGGAGGGTCTCCTGCAGAGGTGGGGGTGTGTCTGTGGCTCACCGTGGGGACAGGGACACTGGCAGCAGAAGTTCTGGGAACTACTCCTTGGCGTGAGCCCTCCCAGAGCCTGCCATTAGCCCCACCAAAGAGCCCACCCAGGTAGGCTCCAGTGTTGGGCTGCCTCAGGCCAAACAAGCAACAGGGAGGGAACCCAGCCCCACCCATCAGCAGTTAATCGGATTAACGTTTTACTGAGCTCTGCCCACGGCCAGTCCTCCCATCAGGAAACCTGAACAAACCTCTTAGATAGCCCCATCCACCAGAGGACAGAGAGCAGAAGCAAGAAGAAATACAATCCTGCAGCCTGTGAAACAAAAACCACAATCACAGAAAGATAGACAAGATGAAAAGGCAGAGGGCTGTATACCAGATGAAGGAAAAAGATAAAACCCCAGAAAAACAACTAAATGAAGTAGAGATAGGCAACCTTCCAGAAAAAGAATTCAGAATAATGATAGTGAAGATGATCCAGGACCTCGAAAAAGAATGGAGGCAAAGATCGAGAAGATGCAAGAAATGTTTAACAAATATCTAGAAGAATTAAAGAACAAACAAACAGAGATGAACAATACAATGACTGAAATTTAAAATACACTAGAAAGAATGAATAGCAGAATAACCTGAGGCAGAAAACAGATAGGTGACCTGGAAGACACAATGGTGGAATTCACTGCCACGGAACAGAATAAAGAAAACAGAATGAAAAGAAATGAAGACAGCATAAGAGACCTCTGGGACAACACAAAACACAACAACATTCGCATTATAGGGATCCCAGAAGGAGAAGAGGGAGAGGAAGGACAAGAGGAAATATTTGCAGAGATTATAGTCGAAAACTTCCCTAACACGGGAAAGGAAATAACCACCCAAGTCCAGCAAGTGCAGCAAGTCCCATAGAGGATAAACCCAAGGAGAAACACGCCAAGACACATAGTAATCAAATTGGCAAAAATGAAAGACAAAGAAAAATTAGTGAAAGCAGCAAGGGAAAAATGACAAATAACATACAAGGGAACTCCCATAAGGTTAACAGCTGATTTCTCAGCAGAAACTACAAGCCAGAGGGGAGTGGCATGATATACTTAAAGTGATGAAAGGGAAGAACCTACAACCAAGATTACTCTACCAGGCAAGGATCTCATTCAGATTCAATGGAGAAATCCAAAGCTTTACAGACAAGCAAAAGCTAAGAGAATTCAGCACCACCAAACCAGCTCTACAACAAATGGTAAAGGAAATTCTCTTAAGTGGGAAACACAAGAGAAGAAAAGGACCTGCAAAAGCAAACCCGAAACAATTAAGAAAATGGTCATAGGAACATACATATCAATAATTACCTTAAATGTAAATGGATTAAATGCTCCAAACAAAAGACACAGGCTTGCTGAATGGATACAAAAACATGACCCATTTATATGCTGTCTACAGGAGACCCACTTCAGACCTAGGGACACATACAGACTGAAAGTGAGGGGAAGGAAAAGTATATTCCATGCAAATGTAAATCTAAAGAAAGCTGGCGTAGCAATACTCATATCAGATAAAATAGACTTTAAAATAACGAATGTTACAAGAGGCAAGGAAGGACACTACATAATGATCAACGGATCAGTCCAATAAAAAGATATAACAATTATATATGCACCCAACATAGGAGCACCTCAATACATAAGGCAATGGCTAAGAGCTGTAAAAGAGGAAATCGACAGTAACACAATAATAGTGGGGAACTTCAGCACCTCACTTACACCAATGGACAGATCATCCAAAATGAAAATAAATAAGGAAACAGAAGCTTTAAATTACACAATAGACAAGATAGATTTAATTGATAATTTTAGGACATTCTATCCAAAAACAGCAGATTACACTTTCTTCTAAAGTGTGCACAGAACATTCTCCAGGATAGATTACATCTTTGGTCACAAATCAAGCCTCAGTAAATTTAAGAAAATTGAAATCATATCAAGCATCTTTTCTGACCACAACTCTATGAGATGAGAAATGAATTACAGGGAAAAAAACATAAAAAACACAAACACATGGAGGCTAAACAGTGCATTATTAAATAACAAAGAGATCACTGAAGAAATCAAGGGGGAAATCATAAAATAGCTAGAGGCAATTGACAATGACAACACGACAATCCAAAACCTATGGGATGCGGCAACAGCAGTTCTAATAGGGAAGTTTATAGCTATACAAGCCTACCTCAAGAAACAAGAAAAATCTCAAATAAACAATCTAACCTTACACCTAAAGGAACTAGAGAGAGAAGAACAAACAAAAGCCATTGTTAGCAGAAGGAAAGAAATCATAAGGATCAGAACAGAAATAAATGGAATAGAAACAAAGAAAACAATGGCAAAGATCAATAAAACTAAAAGATGGTTCTTTGAGAAGATAAACAAAATTGATAAACCAATAGCCAGACTCATCAAGAGAAAGAGGGAGAAGACTCAAATCAATAAAATTATAAAGGAAAAAGGAGAAGTTACAACAGACACTGCAGAAATACAAAATATCCTGAGAGACTACTACCAGCATCTCTATGCCAATAAAATGGACAACCTGGAAGAAATGGACAAATTCTTAGAAAGGTATAACCTTCGAAGAGTGAAACAGGAAGAAATGGAAAATATGAACAGACCAATCACAAGAAATGAAGTTGAAACTGTGATTAAAAATCTTCCAACAAACCAAAGTCCAGGACCAGATAGCTTCACAGGTGAATTCTATCAAACATTTAGAGAAGAGTTAACACCCATCCTTCTCAAACTCTTCCAAAAAACTGCGGAGGAAGGAACGCTCCCAAACTCATTCTATGAGGCCACCATCACCCTGATAACCAAAACCAGACAAAGATACTACAGAAAAAGAAAATTTCAGACCAATATCACTGATGAATATAGATGCAAAACGCCTCAACAAAATACTAGCAAACAGAATCCAACAACACAATAAAAGGATCATACACCATGATCAAGTGGGATTTATCCCACGGATGCCAGAATTCTTCAGTATACACAAATCAATCAATGTGATACACCGTATTAACAAATTGAAGAATAAAAACCATATTATCATCTCAATACATGCAGAAAAAGCTTTTGACAAAATTCAACACCCATTTATGATAAAAATTCTCCAGAAAGTGAGGTAGAAGGATCCTACCTCAATATAATAAAGGCCATATATGACAAACCCACAGGAAACATCATTCTCAATGGTGAAAAACTGAAAGCATTTCCTCTAAGATCAGGAACAAGGCAAGTATGTCCACTCTCACGTTATTATTCAGCATAGTTTTGGAAGTCCTAGCCATGGCAATCAGAGAAGAAAAAGAGTTAAAAGCAATCCAAATTGGAAAAGGAGAAGTAAAACTGTCACTGTTCGCCAATGACATGATACTATATATAGAGAATCCTAAAGATGCCACCAGAAAACTAGTAGAGCTAATCAATGGATTTGGTAAAGTTGCAGGATACAAAATTAATGCACAGAAATCTCTTGCATTCCTATATACTAATGATAAAAAATTTGAAAGAAATTAAGGAAACACTGCCATTTACCATTGCAACAAAAAGAATAAAACGCCTAGGAATAAACCTACCTATGGAGAAAAGAGATCTGTATGCAGAAAACTATAAGTCACTGTTGAAAGAAATTAAAGATGGGACCAACAGATAGAGAGATATACCATGTTCTTGGATTGGAAGAATCAATATTGAGAAAATGACTATACTACCCAAAGCAATGTACAGATTCAGTGCAATCCCTATCGGAGTACCAATGGCATTTTTTACAGAACTAGAACAAAAAATATTAAAATTTGTATGGAGACACAAAAGACCCTGAATAGCCAAAGCAGTCTTGGGGGAAAAAAATGGAGCTGGAGGAATCAGACTCCCTGACTTCAGACTATACTACAAAGCTACAGTAATCAAGACGATATGGTACTGGCACAACAACAGAATCATAGATCAGTGGAAGAAGATAGAAAGCCCAGAGGTAAACCCACACACCTATGGTCAACTAATCTATGACAAAGGAGGCAAGGATAGACAATGGAGAGAAGACGGTCTCTTCAATAAGTGGTGCTGGGAAAGCTGGACAGCTACATGTAAAAGAATGAAACTAGAACACTCCCTAACACCATACTCAAAAATAAACTCAAAGTGGATTAGAGACCTAAATGTAAGACTGGACACTATAAAACTCTTCGAGGAAAACACAGGAAGAACACTCTGACATAAATCATAGGAAGATCTTTTTTGATCCACCTCTTAGAGTAATGGACATAAAAACAAAAATAAACAAATGGACCTAATGAAACTTAAAGCCTTTTGCACAGCAAAGGAAACCATAAACAAGACGAGAAGACAACCCTCAGAATGGGAGAAAATATTTGCAACGAGTCAACGGAGAAAGGATTAACCTCCAAATATATAAACATCTCATGTAGCTCAATATTAAAGAAACAAACAACCCAATCAAAAAATGGGCAGAAACCCTAAATAGACATTTCTCCAAAGAAGACATACAGATGGCCAAGAAGCACATGAAACGCTGCTCAACATCACTAATTATTAGAGAAATGCGTATCAAAACTACAATGAGGTATCACCTCACACCAGTTAGAATGGGCTTCGCCAGAAAATCTACAAACAACAAATGCTGGAGAGGGTGTAGAGAAAAGGGAACCCTCTTGCATTGTTGGTGGGAATGCAAATTGATACAGCCACTATGGAGAACAGTCTGGAGGTTCTTTAAAAAACTAAAAATAGAATTACCATATATGGGCTTCCCTGGTGGCGCAGTGGTTGAGAGTCTGCCTGCCGATGCGGGGGACGCGGGTTCGTGTCCCGGTCTGGGAGGGTCCCGCGTGCCGCGGAGCGGCTGGGCCCGTGAGCCGTGGCCGCTGGGCCTGCGCGTCCGGAGCCTGTGCTCCGCAGCCGGAGGGGCCACAGCGGTGAGAGGCCCGCGTATCGCAAAAAAAAAAAAAAAAAAAAAAAAAAAAGAATTACCATATAATCCAGGAATCCCAGTACTGAGCATATACCCAGAGAAAACCACAATTGAAAAAGACTCATGCACCCCAACGTTCATTGCAGCACTATTTACAATAGCCAGGTCACGGAAGCAGCCTCAATGCCCATCGACAGACGAATGGATAAAGAAGATGTGGTACATACATAGAATGGAATATTACTGAGCCATAAAAAGGAACCAAATTGAGTCATTTGTTGAGACGTGGATGGATCTAGAGACTGTCATACAGAGTGAAGTAAGTTCAGAAAGAGAAAAACAATTAACTTATGTTAACACATGTTTGTGGAACCTACAGAAATGGTACAGTTGAACCGGTTTGCAGGGCAGAAATAGAGACACAGATGTAGAGAACAACCGTATGGACACCAAGGGGGGAAAGCCGTGCAGCGGTGGGGAGAGTGGTGTGATGAATTGGGAGATTGGGATTGACATGTGTATAGCGATGTGTATAATAATTGAAGACTGAGAAGAACCTGCTGCATAAAAAAATAAATAAAATTCAAAAATTAAAAAAAAAGTTAATAGTCCTTTTTCCTAATTGTTTACCCATAATTAAAATGCCTATATTTCATCTGCTGATTTTCTCCTTTTTCCTACCCACCTTTCGGCAGTGTTGTCCTCTCCTCTCTGTCATTTACAATCTGAGCTCCACTGGAGCAGCTCCTTATAGTTGTTGCACATCAGACCTATCTTATCTGCATTCCATCAGCTGCTAGTAGGGCTATACCATGTGAAGTAGAGTTGTGGTATCTTCTTAAACCATGGCTTCGTTTTGTGTTGCATAATAGATCTTATATTCACTATTTAAGTGGGCCTGTCAGTCTTGAGGGTGCTCTGATTTTTACTGGCACTATTAATGTAGGCACTTGTTTCTACCATCCCCATAATGCTGGTTTCTTTGGTGCGTAATACTGGAAGGTGTGGGGCCGTCTCACATGTTCTGGTGGCAGGATGGCTGTATGAAACTTCAGCATACCCTAGTTCAGAGTTGTGCCCAGGCCTCCAGAATTAGCTGATAACCTTGCAACTTGAAAGATGGCTAAAATGTAGATGGTGCCTCTTGGCTTCTGGCAGAGGCAAACACAAATATTTTTTGAAGGAACACTTTCCTCCAAATATAAATAAAACATTACAAATAAAGAAGTAGGGACTTCCCTGGTGGTCCAGTGCTAAAGAATCTGCCTTGCAGTGCAGAGGACGTGGGTTTGATCCCTGGTCAGGGAACTAAGATCCCACATGCCGTGGGGCAACTAAGTCCACACGCCACAACTACTGAGCTCAGACGCCTCAACTAGAGCCAACGTGCTCTGGAGCCTGTGCGCCACAACTAGAGAAGAGAAAACCGCATGTAACAACTAGAGAGAAGCCCGCGTGCCACAACAAAGAGCCTGTGCGCCCCAGCAAAAGATCCCGCATGCCTCAACAAAGATCCTGCATGCCGCACTAGGACCCAATGCAGACAAAAACAAATAAAATAGATAAATAAATCTTAAAAAAAATAAACAACTAATTTAGGTAGCACCCTCCCAATGAAATTCAGATGTTAGAATTATCTATCTTATGCATTCTGTTAAAAAATCATATATATAATGTTAAAAGAAATAAAAAATAGAGAATCGTAAAAAGGAACAAGCAACGCAATATCAAAAGTGACCAGCAGATCTGAAAAAGAAACAGATTTTAGAAATGAATCTTAGAACTGTTAATTAAAATAATAAAAATAACAACCAAACAAATAAATAAAAAACATCAGTGGAAGGTCTTAGATGAAAAAATATTTGGTGATTAGATCAGACATGGATGAGAACTGCCAAATTGAAGAAATTACCGAGAATGCAACATGGAGAGATAGGAAGATGAAAATTATCAGACAGAGAGGTTAATAATGTACAGGATAGAATGCGAAATTATGACATAAATCCAGTCATAGCCTCAGAGGAACCCAGAAGATTTGAAAGATAGCAGTCCACAGAAAGAGGAAAAGTATTTTGAACCATGAAAATAAATGGAATCTGCACTTTGGTATTTTGAACTAAGATTGCGGAACCCCAGAGATAAAAGGAAGATCTTAAAGTGAGCTAGAGAAGTAGAACAGATCACCCATAAGGGAATAATAATAACCCGACCGACAGCAGACACCTCAGTAGGAACAATCACAGCCTGAAGACAGAGGAATCAGTTAATCTCTTCCAAGTTTTGAGAGAAAATTTAAAATTTCTGAGACTGAAGATGAAATGAAGCCACTTAAATATTAACAAAAACAGAAAATTTATACTTAATGAACCTACTTTAAAGGAACATTCAGGAAGAAGAAAAGTGAAAACGAGCTAAGCATCATACTTGAACTAGGAAAACAACAATGTTAATATGAAAACAGTGGAAGGAAGGAATGATACAGGCACGAGAAAAAGTTAGTGAAATTGGAAACGAAAAAGACATCACAAATAAACTACAGTTTAGCAGAGGTTAAAAAGAAACTGTAGTAATACTATGAATTACTGTATGCCATATATCTAGAGGAGCTGGATAAATTCTAAGAAAAATGTCACTGAGCAAAATTAAGGTAAGAAAATGAAAAATTGAGAAGTCTTATAGGTTAACAGACAGGACAGATTATTGTTTATTATTTCTGTTACCTTAAGTAAATTCTAACAAAGGGTGTATAAGAATTGTAAGTAGGAAAACTATAAAACTTATTGGAGGATTTTGAAGAAAACCTAATAAATGGACAGGCAAACCATGCTCATCAGTAAGAAGACTCAGTATAATGAAGAAGCCAGTCATCCTCAGGCTGATTGATGGAGTCAGTGCTCTTCCACATCAGATTTTCTACAAAGACTTCTGAGAAACTTTATTCTAAAATTTATTTGAAGAACTAAGGCCCAAGAATATACAGTGTAGCTCAATAAGACATTGTGATATTGGGGATAGACAGGTGATCAATGGAATAAAATAAAGAACTCAGAAACAGACCCTTGGTAAATGACAGAGATGTATTGCAGATCTGAGTGGAAAGAGGGAATAATTAAGTAAATATTTCTGGGACAAGATACACATCCCTATGGAAAACAGTTCTTTTTCTGTCAATACACAAATGTATAACTTCATTCCTAACTAACCAGAAATTTAATGTAAAGGCAAAACTTGAAAACTTTTTGAAAAAGACAACATACTAATTTGGAGCAGGGAAGTTTTTCTTAAAGTAAGATTGGAAAGGTCTATCCATGAAAGAAAAGACTGTCACCTGCATTAAAGTTAAGGACAACTGTTCATCAGAGGGCACCATTAATGTAATAGAAAGACAAACCTCAGGGACTTCTCTGGTGGCGCAGTGGTTAAGAACCCGCCTGCCAATGCAGGGGATACGGGTTGGATCCTTGGTCCGGGAAGATCCCATGTGCCGCAGACCAACTAAGCCCGTGTGCCACAACTACTGAGCCTGCGCTCTAGAGCCGGTGAGCCGCAAGCACTGAGCCCACGTGCTGCAACTGCTGAAACCTGTGTGCCTAGAGCCCCTGCTCTTCAACAAGAGAAGCGAAGCCAAGGCAATGAGAAGCCCGCGCACCACAACAAAGAGTAGCCCCCACTTGCCGCAACTAGAGAAACGCCGTGCACAGCAACGAGGACCCAACACAGCCAAAAAACATAAAAAGAAAAAGACAAACCTCAAACTGGGAAATGATATTGTTTTGTTGGTGTTTTTTTTGTTGTTGTTGTTGGTACGCTGGCCTCTCACCGCTGTGGGCTCTCCCGTTGTGGAGTGCAGGCTCAGTGGCCATGGCTTACGGGCCCAGCCACTCCGCGGCACGCGGGATCTTGCCAGACCGGGGCACGAACCCGCGCGTCCCCTGCATCATCAGGCGGACTCTCAACCACTGCGCCACCAGGGAAGCCCGGGAAACGATATTTTTAAGACATACACAGACAAGTGATTTTTGTCTAAAATATACAAAGGACTTCTTCAAATCAGTAGAAAAATGAATATAAACACACAAGCAGGCATTTCCCAGATGAATAAAGATTGAAAACAAGTGTCCCGGAAACATATCAAAAGATGGTCAACATCATTAATATTCAACAAAATGTAAACGAGAAAAGCAGTGAGGTACCGCTGTATCCCTATTATATCAGCAAAAATTAAGAAGCCTGGTAATTCCATGTTTTGTTCGGGATGTAGACCTACTGCACCTCTTATAAATAGCTGGTGGGAGTGAAAAGTAGTACAACCAATTGGGAAGAGAATGTGACACCTTCTTATAAAAGTTGTTTCTATGTCCTATAGCCCAGCAATCCTACACTTACGGAATTTATATCCAGAAAACCTTTTGCACACCCATGCCAGGAGACATTTATGAGAATGTTCAGAACAGCTATGCTCGTAATCATAAACACAAGAAAATAACCCATATATTCTTACATAGGAGAACGAATAAATGTTGTCTACATGCACATCAGAATATCATATAACAGTGAAAGTGAGCAGCGTAGATGAGTCTCAGAATTTAATATTGAGTGAAAATAGGCAAAATGCAGATGACTAGTCAGAACGATACCATTTTTATAAAACTTAAAAACAAGCAAAACTAAATGGTATATGTAGAGATAGGTATTTGAGATAATATTGTTTTTTAAAAAGAAATAAATGACGACAAAAGTTTTGTGGTAGTGACCAGGACTGGGACAGGGGAGGAACAAGTGTCAATGTAGCAGTATTTTAAGTTGGATATTATTATTATTATGCATTATAACTTATATATATGGCACATATGTTCATTTGTATGTGTCAAGAATCATATAGCCACAAGATAAAGAACCAGACAACCTGGGTTCCTGTTAGGGTACTTCTGTTCACTAAAGGTTCAACCATGGACAAGTTACCTAGCCTCTTCAAAGATCAGTTTCCTTATCTGAAAAATGGGGTGATAGCAATGGTACTTATATCATTGAGCTGTTGTGATTATTAAATGGGACTCCACTAGGCTTACGTTAGTGCCAAATACAGAGTAAGTGTGTAGTATATTTAGCATTTATTTCATTATCTTATTCTTAAAACATGATATGTGATGCTAAATACTTCACCCAGGATTGAAGTAGACAGTGTTCCCACACAGAATGCCCTTCCGATCGTACGGCAGAAATGAGATGTTCACAATATGCATTTAAATATGCATAATTATGTACATGTTGATTTACTCAGAAGGGTTAATGAGTTTAGTAGAGATTCCCTGACTCTGACAGACCAAAGAAGAGGTCTTCTGGAAGGAGGAGCAACTTTTATGCCTACTAAGTCTTGTAAATTCTGGAATATTAGCAAAAGTGTTCCATCATTTCTTAAGTACAGCGAGAGAACATTAGAGAAAGGCCGTTTTCCAAAAGTGGGTCACAGGTTCATACACCATGGGGTCAAGACATCCCCAAACAGACATCCCATTGTGCTCTTAGAAGTAATCACAGTTAACTTCAATGGGTATGAATGGAGCTCAGTAACTCCAGAAGACGTTTTATAATATAAAATGCAATTCCAATTCCAACGGATAATTTAAACTGGCATGTATATTCTGTAGTAAGCAGGATTTTGCCAGGGCCGTTGAAACAGTTGTGCTAGAATTAGAAAGAGAGCATTTAAAATTTGGTTGGTTTGAAAATGTTTTGACTGCACACATTGCGAAGCACTAAACTGGATTTGTCAAGAATGGCATTATTGGTGGAAGAGCGGAAGTCGCTGTATAAAGTGGCGTGTTACCCCGAGCGTAGGAAGGTATAAAAATTTTTATGTGTGGTCACAAGACATATCACCAAGAACAGTGTTATCGTAGCTGTTACCACTCGGTGGATTAATAAGGAATGTGAAAATGTGTAAAATTTCCAGTAATGCCCCAATGTTTGGTTATATTTACCCATATGTTCATTTTACTATTCAGTGTAACTGTGTGGCAGAGAAAAGGCCACATATTCCACTAAGCAGTCTGTTACAAAGTCGAACATAGGTACATAGATGTAAAGTGATTTTTTTTTTAAGGTGAACTAGCAAGTCAGTCCAGATTTCCTTTATTTTGTGGCAACTCCCTGATGAGGGATGTTTGAACTAATTCCACATTTAAATGCTTTACAGAGGCTGACAAGCAGGTCTGTTGTGTGTACTGTGAATGAAGTATAATTATCCTTCTGTCTTTTAGGACAGGTGCTTTCTTCTATCAAGTAGGCACATGGTGAGGTGACTCTCTCTGAAAAGCTTCAGATTCCTAAAATCTTTCAAAAGGTTTTCCTATAGCAGGTCCAGTCCAAGACCTGTGGGTTTTTAAAAGACCAATTCATCATGTTGTAATCCATCATCTGAAAATTAGACTCAGAAAAAAAGCAAAGTTTAGAATATTTGAGAATAAGACCTGAGGATAAAATCATAGTCACCTCTGAGGTCCAGTTTAGTGGCCCTGAAGTTGATTAACGATTATTTTAAAAGTATTTTGTAAGCAGTGCCCTTGATGCTAAATAGATGTTTATGGTAAAATAATCAACTAAGATAGTTTTTTACATTTAAAGCTGTCATATGAGACAACTGCCCTTCTCCAGGTGACTCATATATTGTAAAAAAAAAAAAAAGCAGATCATCAAAAACGATTGCTTTGGTTTTTTTTTGAGTGAGTTTTGTATTATGTATTACATGTAATTCTGGATTATAGTTTAAGATTCAACCTAGGTGCGACTTAATCCGGGATATAGTCTGCTCTTTTAAATTTAGTTCTAACGTAGATATAGTCAATAGGAGAGGAAGTACTGATAACAACAATAACAGTAACAGGAATAATAACCATGATAGCTAATCTCTATTGAGTTTAAACTAGGCAAATACTGTGCTAAGTGCTTCACTGAAATCTCACTGAATCATTGCATAATCCTTATAAGGCTGGTACTGTTCTATCTCCATACTGCAGATGAGGGAACTGAGGTACATAAAATGTGATTTTATGTGGAATCTCACCGCTGGTGGTGGGGATGTATACAGAGGCAGCCTAGCTCTAAAGCTGATGTTTAAAAAGAGTATGCAGTTCCGCCTCCACACTGAGCATCATTACTTTACAGATATATTGGAGCCTTGTTGTATCACTGTTTTCAAGGTCTGTACACCAGGACTGCAAGGCAAGACTGCCTTAAACGAAACCATCATTGTTCTTTAAAAGGAGACGGAATTCTTATCTTGAATTTCATTGCTAAAGTGAGGTTCTGGAATAAACGTAGCCCTTCAGTAGGACACAGCCGTTTTCATTTCTCCCAGAATTTGGAGTCATTACTCACACAAAGTTTTGCCCTTTTGGTTATGAAGCCTGCAAACCCTGGCTTTAAAAATTTCAGTTAAGTGTGTACATCTCCACACAATCCCTCTAAGACATGATTGGTATTTCCTGTATATGTAAGCTCCTCTAGGAAATGGTGTTTGCTTATTTAAAAATTTCCCTTTAATTTTCCGGGTTTTATGGCTGCACTGTGTCAGCGTAAGCTTGCCTTTGAAATCGATTTATAAGCCCAGACCTTTTATTTCTATGCCAGTTAGATAATGTCGTATTGTGGGGAGTTTCTGAAGTATGCCCACTGAAACAAGGCAGCCATCTGCCTGTCCGAGGTCTGATCTGTTGACTTTTGTTGTTTTATAAAATGAATTCAGGGTACCTGCGTGGGCTGGATCTGGTTTGCAGTTTGCTGAATCGTTGAGTTATGTTGTCCCTAATGGAGCCCAGGCCTTGTTTTGTTCCCAGAGAGCATCAGGTTGGAGGGAGAGCACGGGAAGCTGTGAAGTTCATCGGAATGAGTGAGGTGGACTGAGTTCTTTTTCTCATATTAATGAGTTTTCTGGTCATAATTAGAGGTTATGATGAAGAAGCACTTTGAAAATCCAGCCTGCCTATCACTGTCAGACTCACCTTTTAAAAATAGTTTTTCACATGTTTATCTGCCCAGTACGGACACAGATTCTTAGTTTTCACTCATTTTAACCCAGAAAGGCAGCATGTTATACAGTTCTTTGCCTTGGGTTTTTTTCACTGAATATATTTTCATGTGTGTACACAACTTCCCCATTCTTTTGTATTGCTACCTAATATTCTATTCCAAGGCATATTATAATTTATTTAACCAGTTCCCTATTGTTGGAAATCTGGGTAAGTTTCTAAACTTTTGCCGTCACAGCAGTGCTTCATTAATTATTCTTGTATACATGTCATCTTGCATGTATTTAAGTTTTTCTGTAGGTTAAATACTCAAAACTAGACATGCAGAATCAAAGGGTGTATGTGTATGTCATGTGGGTAGATATGGCCCAGTCGTCTTCCAAACCGTCATGATTTTTAGACCCCTCACCTCTCATTACTCTGCAGTCAGAATGCTAGGCTTCAGTTAAACTAATTAGGAGCCCTAGTTAGTGGCCCTGGAAAACTTGATAAAGATTTTCACCTATTTTCTGACTTTCTCAAAACATCCTTTCCTTCTATTCCTTCCACTCCACACCTTCACAAATCCTTCGCAAACACACAGGAAACCCTTCTCTCTTATGGGCGCACAGCCTCACAGTTTATGTTGCTTTTCTTTTCTGAATGTTTATGGCGTGCACACACTGTACTCATTCCGAGAATCCACCTGATACTACTTGCAACCTAATGGCTTCTTTTGCAATGTCTGGCCTTCCCAGCAGGTTTATCAGCAGGAGGAGGGCCCTTAGCTTTCTTTTTCACATTTTGTACACTTCTTAATGCCTAGGACAGTGCCATTGTGGGATTCTTTTCTAATCTTCTGAGGAAAACAGATTTATTGTTTTGGTTAAAAACACCTGCTTTTTATGAGGAAAAAAATGGTACGAAAAAGTGCCAGATATAGAAAAACTCCCTGAACTGTCACTACCCAGAGATAGCTACTCTTTTTTTTTTTTTGCGGTACGTGGGCCTCTCACTGTTGTGGCCTCTCCCATTGCGGAGCACAGGCTCCGGACGCGCAGGCTCAGCGGCCGTGGCTCACGGGCCCAGCTGCTCCGCGGCACTTGGGATCTTCCCGGACCGGGGCACGAACCCGTGTCCCCTGCATCGGCAGGCGGGCTCTCAACCACTGCGCCACCAGGGAAGCCCCAGAGATAGCTACTCTTGACATGTTGTTACGCATCCAGTTCTCTCTTGATGGATAAATATACAGATCTACAGATAGATGTGCACCGTTTTACACGTGACCTCACAGTGTTCCAATAATTAAGTACCTTGCTTTCTTTCAATAGAAGATTTAGATCTTTCCCCATGTCAACTGGTATGGTTCTGTATAATTTTTAATGGCTATATAGTAGTTGTTTCTACACACACATGGTAGTTCATTTAACCAGTACTGAACTGATTGACCTTTGTGGTTTATAGTTTTCTCTCTGAGTCAGTGCATCTGTCAGTACTAGTGTGATGATCTCTTTAGGTAAGGTAAAGTCTTGGAAATGAAAAAACTGTGTTAAAGCATGGGTAAATCTTATGGGATCTAAATAATTACTCATGGAAGAGAAGAAAGTTTAAAGCAGCGTTGAGTACTTTTTCCTAGGCAGCTGTCAAATTCTGATAGTTAGCTGTGGCCTTCAGTACAGCATTCAGTCATCAAAAAGTGTTGTGAAATATTATACATAAATAAAAGGAAAAAAAAATCTCAAAGAGGTACTCTAGGAGAAATAACCTTTGCATGTATTCATGAGTGTACAAAAGAATCATTGCTTTCTGCCTTTTATCCTGCGGGGCAGTGACTACCTGTCTTTCTCCTTCCCCAAACTATTTTGGAAAGCTTGTCTAATTTAGAATATTGTAAAAGCATTTTCTCTCCTGCCAAGGTACAGAGAAGAGCAGTGTTTTCTGTTTCTTGGAGAATAGTTTGCTTAGGAAAGTACACAATCTGATAAAAAGAGCCTGCAGCTGTGGGCTATTCTGAAGCCTACTTGAAAACACTCTGATATGTTCCTTTACTACTCCACTTTATTTCAGAAAAGATTTGAGATGGTTTACAAAGATGAAAACAATGGGCTAGATAAAATTTATTTGATAGATGAGAAAATGGAGGTAAAGGGAAAATGAGGGTAAGAAAGTGCATAGAAAGCCAAGAGTGAGGATAGTTCACAAAATACACAAGCAAGATGAAATTGCTATCTTTGGCATTGTAGAATAGTTGCACCTGGGCGCTTTTGTATGGTTCAAACACAATATTAAGTCATGTGTACTTGCTCGAGAGGGGCCTCAGGTTTGGCCCTGAGCTGGCATGTGGGATTGTAGCCTCATCGTTGTTATGATCAGAACACAACCCTCCTACTCAGAAGAAGTCAAATATTCCTGATATTGAGGCCAAAGTGAAAATTCACCTAGAGAGGAGATTTTTAAACAGTGTAGATTCATGAACCCAGAATATCACAGCTGGAAAGGCCTTAAGAGGCCGTCCTGTTCAACTTAGGATCGTGTGAGGCCTTCTATTGGCCTTGTAGTTGTGTAGTGCTTTTCAGGGGACTCTGGAGGGAACAGAGTCTGCATATGACCTGACCTTGAGTCAGTTGCTTCACCTCTCCAATCCACAGTTTCTTTGTGTACCAAATAGGAGTAAGGACTGGTTCTTACCTCATGAGATTGTCATGAGGATTAAGATAATGCAAGGGAGGGAAGTACAAATGAAAACCAACCACGATGAGATACTACTTGGTGCCCATGAGGATGGCTGTAACCAAAAAGACAGACGATAAGTGTTAGTGAAGATGTGGAGAAACCAGAGCCCTCATACACGGCTGGTGGGAATGGAAAATGGCAGCTGCTTTGGAAAACACTCTGGCAGTTCTTCAGAAGGTTAACATATAAACCAGAAATGCCACTCCTAGGTGTGTACTGAAGAGAAAACACCAGAACTCGTATACAAACATTCATAGCAGCATTATTCGTAAGAGCCCAAAGCAGAAACAACCCAAATGTCATCAACTAATGAATGGAAAAAAGGACAATATACTGCATGATTCTATTTATATGAAATGACCAGAAAAGGCAAATGATTAGAGACAGAAAGTAGATTAGTGGTTGTCTCGGGCTGGAGGCTATGGGGGAAATAGGGAATAACTGCTAGGGACATGGGGTTTCTTTTGGGAGTGATACAATTTTTCTAAAATTAATTGTGGTGATGGTTACTCTGTGATATGTACTCTTTTTTCTTTTCTTTTCTTTTTGTTTATTTTTGGCTGCATTGGGTCTTTGTTGCTGCGCACGGGCTTTCTCTAGTTGCGGGGAGTGGGGGCTCCTTTGCAGTGTGCGGGCTTCTCATTGCTGTGGCTTCTCTTTTTTTTTTTTTTAACATCTTTATTGGAGTATAATTGTTTTACAATGGTGTGTTACTTTCTGCTTTATAACAAAGTGAACCAATTATGCATATGCATATATCCCCATATCTCCTCCCTCTTGCGTCTCCCTGCCTCCCGCCCACCCTATCCCACCCCTCTAGGTGGTCACAAAGCACCAAGCTGATCTCCCTGTGCTATGTGGCTGCTTCCCACTAGCTATCGATTTTGCATTTGGTAGTGTATATATGTCCATGCCACTCTCTTACTTTGTCCCAGCTTCCCCTTCCCCCTTCCCGTGTCCTCAAGTCCATTTTCTAGTACGTCTGCGTCTTTATTCCCATCTTGCCCCCAGGTTCTTCATGACCATTTTTTTTTAGACTCCATATATATGTGTTAGCATACGGTATTTGCTTTTCTCTTTTTGACTTACTTCACTCTGTATGACTGACTCTAGGTCCATCCACCTCACTACAAATTTTGTTTCTTTTTATGGCACAGTGGCTTCTCGTTTTGGATCATGGGCTCTAGGTGCGCGGGCTTCAGTAGTTGTGGCACGCGGGCTCAGTAGTTGTGGTTCACGGTCTCTGGAGCGCAGGCTCAGTAGTTGTGGTGCACGGGCTTAGTTGCTCCGTGGCATGTGGGATCTTCCCGGACCAGGGCTCGAACACACGTCCCCTGCATTGGCAGGCAGATTCTTAACCGCTGTGCCACCAGGGAAACCCCGACATGTACTCTTTTTTTTTTTTTTTTGCCTCTCACTGTTGTGGCCTCTCCCGTTGCGGAGCACAGGCTCCAGACGCGCAGGCCCAGCGGCCATGGCTCACCGGCCCAGCCGCTCCGTGGCATGTGGGATCCTCCCGGACCAGGTCACGAACCCGTGTCCCCTGCATCGGCAGGCAGACTCTCAACCACTGCACCACCAGGGAAGCCCCCGACATGTATTCTTTAAATAGGTGAATTGTATCGTAGGTGAATTATATTATTTATGCATATATGTATATACACACAAAAGATAATGCACGACAAAGTTTTTAGTGTAGTGCAATAAGCAGTATACTAAGTAAACAGTCAATAAATGTAGCCTTTTCTTTTTCAAATAGATGATGAAACTGGGGCTCAGGGAGATGAAATGCCTTATCCTAATCAGGTGGCTCCCTTGGCCTAAACCAGAGCCTGGTTCTCCTGAACCTAAATCAGAGTTCTCTCCTTCTTCAGGAGAGCAGCCGTAGAGACCCTGTGGTTTCTTCTAAGGAGATCTTGGATTGTTTTGACTTCAGTTGACCTTCATTTGGCCTTGAACCTTTCCATCTTGAAAAGATTTTTGAGTTTCCCAATTGTGGATGCAATATAAACTGTGAAAGAGTCAGCAAAATTTTCAGTTAACCATGATAAACTGCTTAAATTGATTCATGACCTTGCCTGCTATTGACTTCTCAGAGACTGAGTAGCCTGGCTCAGAGTTACCCAGGCACTTGGCTTTTTTTTTTTTTTTTTAATTTATTTAATTTATTTATTTTTGGGTGCGTTGGGTCTTACTTGCTGCGCGCGGGCTTTTCTCTAGTTGCGGCGAGCGGGGGGCTACTCTTTGTCGTGGTGTGTGGGCTTCTCATTGCAGTGGCTTCTCTTGTTGCAGAGCACAGACTCTAGGTGTGCGGGCTTAGTAGTTGTGGCACACAGGCTCAGTAGTTGTGGCGCACGAGGTTAGCTGCTCTGTGGCATGTGGGATTGTCCCGGACCAGGGCTTGAACCCATGTCCCCTGCATTTGCAGGTGGATTCTTAACCACTGCGCCACCAGGGAAGCCCCCAGGCACTTGGCTTTTTAACTTTTTCTCCATGCAGCCTGTCTTTAGCCATTTCACTTTTCAAACTTCTCTCTTGAAATAGGCTGGGCAGTCAAAAGCAATGGAGACCTGTCTCTCGAGTTTTCTCAGTAGCAAATCTGGCATAACTTTTGAAGCTGTAGTTTTGGTGTCAGGTGAAATTTGGGTTTCCCATTACAAATTTTTTTTAAATGTTTATGTCATGGGGTTTTTTTTGTTTTTTTTTTTTTAGCTGCTGCGTCTAGGAGTTGACTAGTCATTGTGACATGAAAAAATTATGAAGCTCAGTATCAACCTGATAGTCTCAATCCAGTGAAGTTGACAGAGTTTTAGGTGATTTGAATTATATCAGTTTGTTGTTGATTAGTGTTAAGGAACATATAAGCTATCAATAACTTAAACAATGTGCATGTTTAACTTTGTATAAAGCTTAGGGCTTTAAAGGGTATAGCTGAGGGCTTGACAAATATTACAGTGAAATGGAAACTTTCTGAAAATTAGATTTCAAGAATACTTAGGTTTCCAGAACAGCTTTCCCTTTAGAAGTAGTTGTGGAATAAAGCAGTAAGACCCTTCTTTGGAGCATAAAAGTAACCTCCAAGTAATAAACATGAATAAAAAGTTAACAGAGGTTAACTCTTCACATTAACAACCCCACTCATGTTTGGATTGGTAATTTCACTCTGTAGATGTGAAGGCACACTCTGATATGTTAGGTCACTATTGATTATTATCTATTGGTTATCTACATTTTAAAAATTTATTGAAGTATAGTTGATTTACAATGTATTAACTTCTACTGTACAGCAAAGTGATTGAGTTATACATATATGTTCTTTTTCATATTCTTTTCCTTTATGGTTTATTACAGTATATTGAATATAGTTCCCTGTGCTATAGTAGGACCTTGTTGTTTATCCATTCTGTATATAATAGTTTGCGTCTGTTAATCCCAAACTCCCTCCCAGTGCATCACTCCTCCACCTCCCATCCCCCTTGGCAACCACAATTCTGTTCTCTATGTCTGTGAGTCTGTTTCTGTTTTGTAGATTAGTTCGTTTGTAACATTTTAGGTTCCACATATAAATGATACCATATGGTATTTGTCTTTCTCTTTCTGACTTATTTCACTTAGTGTGAGAATCTCTAGGGCCATCCATGTTGCTGCAAATGACATTATTATTTTTTTAAATGGCTGAGTGATATTCCATTGTGTATATATTACCACATCTTCTTTATCCATTCATCTGTCAGTGGACATTTAGGTTGTTTCCATGTCTTGGCTATTGTGAATAGTGCTTCTATGGACATAGGGGTACATGCATCTTTTTGAATTATAGTTTAGTCCAGATATATGCCCAAGAGTGGGATTGCTGGATCATATGGTAATTCTATTTTCAGTTTTCTGAGGAGCCTCCATACTGTTTTCTATAGTGGCTGCACCAGTTTATATTCTCTCCAACAGTATAGGAGAGTTCCCTTTTCTCCACACCCCCTCCAGCATTTGTTATTTGTAGACTTTGATGATGGCCATTCTGACCGGTGTGAGGTGGTACCTCATTGTAGTTTTCATTTGCATTTCTCTCATAATTACCGATGTTGAACATCTTTTCTTCTGCCTACTGGCCATCTGTATGTCTTCTTCGGACATGTCAGACATGTCTGTGTAGGTCTTCTGCCCACTTTTCGACTTGGTTGTTTGTTTTTTTGTTGTTGTTGAGTTGTATGAACTGCACCAATTTACATTCCCTTATTGGTTATCTATTGCTGTGTAATAAATTACCCCAAAACGTAGTGATGTAACCTAGCAGCAGCCATTTTATTATTCTCTCTCATGGTTCTGGGGCATGATAGGCTCAGCCAGGTGCATCTTGATGGGCTATCTCATGTAGTTGAAGCCATCAGTGACTAATGGCTTCTTGAGGCTGGTTCGCTCACATAGCTGGAAGCAATTGAAGATGGCTGTTGTCCGGGACCTCAGCTGGGACCACGCGTGGCCTCTTCGTGTGGTCTCTCCTCATAGTGACTGGGGTCCAGGACTGAGCTTCCCCAGTGGGCCAGGCAGAAGGTCTATGGCTTTTATGACCTAGCCTTGGAAGCCAGGTAACATTGCTGCTTCTGTGGTTACAGGCTGACCCAGATTCACAAGGAGGGAACGTGAGCTCTACCCGTCAATGGGATAAGTGTCAATGATGCATTGTAAAAAAGCACATGGGATGGGAAATCCATGATCATGTTGAAAAACACCATCTGTGTGGTCACTCTTTCAGTAAAAGGCAATCATGGGAGGAGGAGACAAGAAATAAAAAGAAGAACCCGAGGGGTTGGTGGTGGTATGGCAACAGTGAGCTGCATACAGCAAAAATGAGAGTGGGAGGTAAAGGCGGGAGATGAAACGGTTCAGATAGAGGGATGGGGGAGACAGGATGGGAGCCCTGGTGCATAGGGTGTCCCTGATGCTTATTGGCCCCACAGTTACAGGGTCTACACCTAAGGATGTGCCCTTGATAGTATCTCAGTCATGAGTACAAGGCATATTAACCCATCCCATTCAGCGTCTGGGAGGCGGCAGGCCCACACTCTAGTTGCCGTAATAAGCTGGCCAGGATGGCATGTGGTAAAGTACAATAAGTGTAGTATCAGAATCGCCTCGAGATAGATGGGGATTTCCAGTCTTCCTGTAAGGGGAAGTAAAAGATACTAGTAAAGAAATGATCATGCAGACCTCGAATGAGAAAATGGACACTTAACAGTTGTCTGTTCTCATTCCCTGTTTCCTTTGCAACAGATATTTATTTATTTTTTTTTTTGCGGTATGTGGGCCTCTCACTGTTGTGGCCTCTCCCATTGCGGAGCACAGGCTCCGGACGCGCAGGCTCGGCGGCCATGGCTCACAGGCCTAGCTGCTCTGCGGCATGTTGGATCTTCCTGGACTGGGGCACGAACCTGTGTCCCCTGCATCGGCAGGCAGACTCTCAACCACTGCGCCACCAGGGAAGCCCCAGATATTTATTTTGATTATTAAAATATGTGCACTTGATAAAAAGGATCAAATATTTATTGGGTGCCTACAGTTTGCTAGGCACTATTCTAGGTTGGGCTATTTGAAGGGTGAAGATGAGTAAATCTAGTGATTACTTTGGATTGTTTTACACAGCTGTTTCAATTACTCTACAGGAATTTTGAGAGAGGGTTCATGTTAGCTTGCTATGAGACCTCCAGGAAATCATTTAGTTTCGATGAGACTCTCTTTTTCAGACTCTATCTGTAGTGCCCATTTGCACAGCACTTGGAGGTGTTGGAGACATGTTTGTAAAATGAAAAGCACACAGAAGCACTTAATAAATGCTGAGTTTAGCACCTGTATAGATTGTGATCCCACCACATGTTCCAAAGCAGAATCATATGACATAAATTCTGGCATAAGTTCAAGCATTTACTGACTGTCTGCCTTCTTTCATTACACTACTCTTGGTTGAACATCGGGGATGTGCCAGAGTACCAGGCTCTGGGGTTCAGGGAAGAACAAGCTGGGCAAAGTGTCTGTTCTGTGGAACCTACATAAGGAGGATTCCTCTGTGAAAAGGATCCGAAAAGGCATATGACTTAGTGAAAAGGTGACATGGCCACATGAGCACACATAGCCAACTGTGTGCAGTTTCGGAGGTGGTACTTCTCTTTCAGACAGATACGGTATGGAAGGGGTTTCAACTGGTTAAAAAGCAGTCAGCAATGATGCGGTAGAACTCTGGCATTTTCAAAGAAGTCATCGCTGAGTGCACTGTATTGCCTGAATAGTTTCAGAGTGCTGGAGAAATGGTCTACTTGGTGGTACTTGTCAACTTTAACGCAGGCTGATGTTCGGAACCCAGGTTTAGTAGGACAGGGGCACAGTAGCATGTGTTAAGAAAGGGCCCTACAATAATAAGGTAATAGCTTGTTCTGTCTCCCTTGTGGGTATTTTGGGCACAGTTATATCCTATGCAAGATTTTTTTCTATGCTCACTGATTCAACATAGATATTTATAAGAGTATAATTCAGAATATAAATATAGAAAAGGTCTCATAAGGGAGTTTATCTTTAACTCAGACATTGTCTCATTAATACTTTAGATCTCATTATTACATTATAACCTGAGTCCCACATCTTTCTTCCTGTATGGACACCTTAGAGGACATTTGCGGCCTGATGCCATCTTCATCCACTCTTTATTAACAGTGTTTATGATGATGAGCTCAAATATCCAAAAACAGTTGTATCAGGCCGGATATTTCTAAGAAAATAGGTAAGTCTACAGCAGGTTTTAAAACTCCACATATTAGGATGTAGTCCACAGTGATTCATTCTCTGAGAATTCTTGAGGCTGAGGATCTGCCCAGTTTTTGGTTTTTTCTGGAGAAGAATTCAATACAAATCAACCTTTTTTGAACACCTGCCAAGTTTTGGGGCCCTGGCCTAAAAATGTTTTATACACGTTCTCATTTGTCCTCATAATAAGCTGATGAGGTAGATATTATCACTCGGTTTTGCAGTGAAGAGACAGACACTTAGGATAAGTATTGACGTCTAGTGGGTGGTCAAGTTGGAACTTAGCCTCAGATCTCTCTGATGTAAAAGCCCCTTTGTTGGCATCTGCTGTGTTGTACTATCACCTAGAGGAAAAATTCTAATTTCGTCTTTGTTCTTTGCTTTATTTCCCAAATTTTCTATAGTAAATGTGAATCAATTTTATATTCTAGTAATCTCAACCAATACCATTTAAACATGTAATGCAGTTAGATTAAAAAACATTTTTCTGCGTGTGATGTGAAAAATATAAAACTACATGAATCTGAACATTACACCCCTATATTTAGCAATTAGATAGGTATTATAATTAATGCTTAAAATAAAATGTAGTAGACATATAAGTATTAAAGTTTCTGCTTCATTTATTTTTCTTGGGAAGATAAAACCTATTAATTTAAGATCTTTACCCCCAGATTCTAAATTGATTTTCTTATTTCATTATCATTGTGTTTAGGGCAAGGACAAGGAAAGCATTTCTTTCCTCTTTGTAGACATTTATGTATACAGAAAGATTATTGGTGATACTTGAGGGAGTTTGATGATTAAAGGAAGAGAGATACCGAAGTGGCTAGAAGACTCCGTAAAGTTTCTGATAATAGTGGGGATTTGAGCATTTTTCCCCTTTTCTTTCTCGTGCCCCACCACCATAATTTGATTTTAGGAGCAGTTATCAGTACTGTAAGAGACAAATCAATTTAGATAATTAAATCAGCTAATTTTAGGCTGTTTCTTTAATCCCCCCTCCCCCCAAATCCATCCTTTTTGGCATTGAGCTAGTTGCAATGGTCCCTTGGAGGTTTTGCCTCATTTGGTCTCGTATAGGACCTGACAAGCTGCATTTTTAACAAATGATCTGGGTAAGTTGTATGATTAGGCATATTTGAGAACTCCTGGGTGAGAGGAAAGCCTGCATGAAGACAAGCAGTAGGAAATGAGATTTTAAAGTTGGGTTGGGTCCAGAACGTGAAGAGCCTTGAATCAGAAGGCATGGGTCTGGGAGGTGGTGCCGTAAGCTGTGGGGAGCCGATGAGGGGCACCTTGTGCGCCGGAAACAGCTGTAGAAGTCAGATTGGAAGCGGTGGAGAATAGTGGGCAGCCTGAAGGAGGAGCTATGGGCTGGCAGAAGCTGTTAAAGACCTCGAGGCATGAGATAATGAGGGTTTGAACTAGAACCGTGGCAGAGGTATAGGGAGGAAGGGGCATGAATAAGCACTATTGAAGTGTCAGAGTTGAAAGAGCCTGGCAAATGACGGAGGTGGAAGGCAAATCACAGAAGGGAGACAACAGAAAGAGGTTGAGGCTGTATGGATAGCAGCATGGCAGTTGAGGAGGGAAGAGGGATGCCAGGCTTGTTGGCATCTACTGGAGTTTGAAGTGCCATTGGGGCTTCCATTTGAAGGTGTCCTGTTGGGAGACAGAAATGTGGAGCTCAGGAGAGACTGTGACTGCAGGAGCTGTGCTTTAGCAGTTCTCCCCACATAGGTGATTGTGGAAACCATGTGATCAGGTGAGATTGCCAAGGAGGACATTGCAGGGGCGATGGAGAAGGCCTGGGGGAGCAGTTATGGAGCAGGTGGAGGATGTAGAGAAAGAAAGTGCTGTCACAGGAGCCAAGAAGGTGGAAGTGGTCAGCAGTTTTGAATTTTGCAGAGAGGGAAAGGAAAATGAGGTCTTCTCAAAGGACATTGGATTTAGCTCAGTTTTCATAGTAAGGGGAGAAGCTGGACATTCAGATTAATGAGTAAAGAGATGGTGCTGAAGTGCAAGTGGATAATGTTTCAAAGCTTGATGGTGAAGGGCAGGAAGAGACCGTCATAGCTTGGGATGTGAGGAGACTTTGAGGTCACTGGAGACTTGTATATATTCCAGAGCTCCATGTGGAGGAGGCCTGGTGTGTGTCACAGAGGAATCTAGAGGGCAGGGGTTCCAAAGACACTGACTTTTCATGTATCAAGTTCCAGGACTTGTGCTAGGGCTCCAGAGGTAAGACTCAGCCTTCATCTGTAAGTATCCCGAGAGAAGGATGAAAGTTGACAGTATAGATTTGAGCCTGGATGACTCAGGGGTGGCAGCCCCACAGACGACGGGAGGACGTGGGCAGGAAACGCCAGTGGAGCATCAGGATCAACGCTCCGATGAAATGATGCACAGATGCCGGCCCGTGTCGAGGAGGGCCGAGGGCAAGGCGGCCAAGGACTTCATCGAGGACGTGGTGCTTTTGTTGTCCTGTGTAGGATATATGCTCCTTCGCCAGTAGGCAAGGAAGCTTCTTGCAAGTTGGGGGCCAACCTGGGCACATGCTTGGAAATGTATTGGAAGAGCGATTGTCTGTGTGATTGAAGTAGAGGGAAGATACTCCCAGGTGAAGCTGGAGGGGTGGACAAGAGCCGGAAGAAAAAATGTCATGTTGGGGCTTCCCTGGTGGCGCAGTGGTTGAAAGTCCGCCTGCCGATGCAGGGGACACGGGTTCGTGCCCCGGACCGGGAAGATCCCGAATGCCGCAGAGCGGTTGGGCCCGTGAGCCATGGCCGCGGAGCCTGCGCGTCCGGAGCCTGTGCTCCGCAACCGGAGAGGCCACAACGGTGAGAGTCCCGTGTACCGGCAAAAAAAACAAAAAAGTCATGTGTCTTGATGAGGAGTTTAGGTTTTTACATTTGCAAGTTGTTGTTTTTCTTGATAGCTGTGGGGAACTGTGATAAGAATTTAAGCAGAGATGTGCAGTGATCTAGTTTGCCTTTAGGAAGACCTCCCTGGCAGCAGTGTGGAGGATGGTTTGGGGGCAGGGTTGGCAGCAGCAGCCAGGTTGGAACCTGGTGCTTAGTCCAGGTGAGGATCGGTGGGCACTGAAGGTAGAGCAGGCAGAGAACAGGCAGAGGAGACTTGGGAAGCAGAGTGGACGGGACTGAGGATTTGAAAGATTTTCATGGGGATGGGAGGTTAAGAGGAAGGAGAGGGAGAGGGGGAGATTTCAGGAAAAGGTGAGGTTGACTTCCTTTCTGACATCGAGACTGTTTGGAAGGTAGGAAGAAACATTTACTGGGGGAGATGCTGAATGTTTAGAATGTGGTGAGCTTCATGGGATGCCTCTTATCAAATGGAGAGGAGAGTAGACCAGTGTCCGTGTCAGCAGATCGTGGGATGGTGTGGCCTGGAGACAGAAACATGAACACTCTCAGCACAGGAGCCATAGCTGAGACCAGTGTATGCAGAAGATATCGTGGAGTGTGGAGCCCACGCATACACACACACACAGAGAGAGAGAGAGATACACATGCAGAGCCTCTCGACTCAAGAACTAATGATACATTTTCTGAATTTTCTGGGTGCCTTCTAACTTTCCAGTCTTAGCTATCTACAGGTTAGACATTGGACTCTTACTGGCATTAGGCAGAAAAAGAAAAAAAATGATGGCATCCAAATATATTCAGCTTTACTACCGATTAGCAGATGGGATGAGAGGTTTGGATCCTTAGAAGAAGAGCGTCAGATCCCACAATAAGACTTGGATTACTTGTAAAACTCTTTTATATTTCAATGCGTGCTCCCACCCCACCCCGTCCCCTGGCCCTTACCAAGGACACCGAAGCTCCTTGGTGTTAAAAGGAGCTCCTTGCTCCTTTTTTTTTTTTTTAAAAAATTAACCCCATGAGAGTATATGTTCTTTCTTTTATTTTTCTTTTTAAATCGGTGGTTGGACAGATAATTGTCTTTGGCAAATGCATGAATTAGAATATATAGTTTTTCGGAATCTTTCACAGGGAAATCCATGTTACTTACTTTGCTGCCCAGGCAATCTCTTCTTAGTACTAAATGAACTAACAAAACTGGAATTTATGGGCCTTTTCAGCATTGAATTGAAACACAGTTGAGACCTTGCCCCAGAAATAAAACTCGTGTCTGGAGCATTTTTACGCTGGAGCCTTCATTGTAGCCTTCTAAAAATTTATTACTGAGAATTAATTTTCCCAGTGATGTAAAGGAAGTGAGTGTTCTCCCGCTGGAGGTGGTGTTTCTTGTTAGCAATAAGAAAACAATGAGGCTCTTATGGTGTCTTTTTAGTAGAAAAAGCGGCATCTAAGTCAGAGCCTGCTTAAGTGGGTATGATGGCGTGCTTTTTTTTTTTTTTTTTTTTTTTTTTTTTTTGGGTACGCGGGCCTCTCACTGCTGTGGCCTCTCCCACTGCGGAGCACAGGCTCCGGATGCGCAGGCTCAGCGGCCATGGCTCACGGGCCCAGCCGCTCCGTGGCACATGGGATCCTCCCAGACCGGGGCTCGAACCCGTGTCCCCTGCATCGGCAGGCGGACCCTCAACCACTGCGCCACCAGGGAAGCCCCGACAGCGTGCTTTTTAAGAGAGACCCTCATGAGAACTATTACAGATTTAAGAGTGTGGATTGTATGTGGGTCTTGTTTAGATCCTTTTTTGAATAAATAACTGAAAAAGACATTTTTGAGATAGTGGGACAAGATTGAACATAGACTGATATTTAATTCTACTAAGGAATCATTGGTGATTTTGTTGTTCGTGAAAATATCGTGATCGTGTTTTGAAATGTTCTTCTCTATTAGAGATGTGTGCTGAAGTATTTACAGGTAAAATGATATGAAGTCTAAGGATTGCTTTGAGAATACTGAAGCTTGAAGAGATGGGGTGTAAAGATGAAATCTCAATGGCAGGACACTTCGTTTAAAAAAAAAGCCTTAACAAAAGTGAATGTAGGAAAATGTAGAAGCCAGGAACAGGAGGGAGTTGAAGGTCTGCTTCTCACCCCATTTTGACACTTCTGTGGACACGTGTCACTCTTTTTGCACATATGGTGGTAATCTTTTTGCCTTTTTGACTTGAGAATCCAGGAATATGGCACCACCGTTAGATTGTGCTGTTGTGATTGTAACACCGCACCATCCAGGACTCGGGCAGTTCCTATCTCATCCTTCTCAGAGGCTTCAGCCCCTTGTGGAAAAATGACCATGCAGGGTATTCCTTGTCCCCTGTTACATTTTTGAAACTTTAGACTGAGTAAGACATGAGATGATAACTTGGGTGGAGTGGTCTGTAAAGACAGACGGAATGGGAGAGAGTAGAGATTTCACTATGAGGTATGTTTTTGCATAGAGACCTTATGATGTAATTGTTGGCTCTTCTTTCTTATCAGTTCAAATTTGTGCTGGAATCAGACTCTTCACACTTTCAAACCAAAGCGTAAGTCAGTGCTGTGTGTGTATTTTTTGTTTTCTAACTAAACCCCCATCTGAAGTCTCTGCCCTTTGCAGACAGCAGGATAGCGAACTGAGTCCATTACAAAGGGAACACGATTTCAGCTGACCACCACGGACTTGTTTGCTTCTTTGAATTATTCCCAGCACAGTGGGTTGTTAATATGTTGTCTCCGAGACAGATGGGCCCATCCATTTTGATCACCAGCTTTGTTCTTAATTGACGTTTAGAACTATGCCTTTCGTCTCAAGATCTTCAGATGCTTAGAGGAAAGCCCAGAGTTTCCTTGACACCAGCTGCAGCTTTCCTTAAACAGGTGGAAGAAATTTAGCCCCTCAGCTTCCTCATACGCATCTGTTAAGCATGTCACCACAATGACAGAGTCCATGATGGCAAAGGGTAGTAGCTTTCTGAGGACGTGATAAAATGCCTTTGAGCTGCAGGTTGAGGTATTTTGGCCGAGAACTTTACTGCGTCTGTATGTTTTAGCCAAGGATGACTTACTCGTTCATTTGTCCAGCTAACACGTTTTAAGTATCTGTTACGCAGTAGTAGTCTGTATTGGGTGCTGGTTCACAGAGCCGGGTTTTCTGTTCACTGCAGCAATTTTCAGGTATGTTCTGACTCTAGGGATTATGGACGTGAGGAGCTAAAAGGGTTTCAGGATGTCATGGGGTCTTAACTTGCCTTTCCCCCCATATCCCTTCAGCAACCCCACGATGCTGTGTCTGCCGCCCCTGACATCCCTCTCCAGGGGAAATGGTGAGAAAAGGATGGGGAGAAGTTCCCTCCTGGTGCGAGTTTTGCTTTGGCAAAGCTATTTTTTGGGCAGCAAAAAAATGTTATTTATGCATTTAGCAAATATATATTTGTCACCTACTAAATAAAAGATACTCTAAGTATATAAGGACTCAGAATAGATTGAATTGTGTCTTACCACCAGGGCATGTGCTTTCCCAGCTCCAGATTTTCTTACATGCTGGAACATCTTCTTAATATCTTTAGAATTTCGTAGCAAATACCAGATGAACAAAAACAGCAGAATCCATTACTCTGGACATAATATAGAAGAACACAAACTCATCCACTTGGCCAAGAGAAATGTAAAGGCAGCGCACTGACAAGCACCAGCTCCTGTCAGTACATGTCCTATGTGTGCAAAAATTTGATGATCACTTCATTGACCAAATAGTTTACTGTAATGGTGAGTCTTTATTCCAGAATTCATTGCATAAAAATCAAACATTAAAAATGTTGGAAATCCTAAATTGTTACACTTGTAGTAAATGCAGATGCACATAAGTTGATCCCATTGTCACATCAAGGTTTTAGAAGGCTTCATCATTTTCAGTCTTGAGAATTTGTTTGAAAGCTCATATTTCCATCACTTCCTCCCCTCCTGGAAAAGTCATGTCTTTGAACATCGTTTAGAAGTAGGAAGTGGTTACTTTTACTTTCTGTTTTATACACTCCCATGTTGTTAGAATTTTTTTTAAAAAACATGTGTATCTTTCATTTTTAAATACCTGTTTTTCAACTGATAGCATCATAGATAATAATGATTAAAAATTCAGAAGATACAAAAGTGTGAAGGGGGCAGAGGGAGCATTTCTTCTCTACTGCTGATGGAGTGAGCAACCCCTAGATTAGTGTTTGATTAATAACTGCGGACGGTAGCGTAGCCAGGTCGACACCTAAACCCAACCATCACAGTGTGTCTCTCTGCGGCTTGTTAGAATTCTTCTGGTCCTCGTGGTCAGTTCTGCTGCCTGCCTGGAGCTGCGTGCACTTGGCCTTATGCTCTTCTTTCTCGTTCCCACGCCTCCTCCCCCTGCAATTAAGTTAACTTGGTAACTCACTGCTGTATCCAGAGCATCTTTGGCTGCGCTCCACTGCCAAACATTTATTCTCCCTTTTCACCCTTCGGTTTTTCTCATCTGTGTTATTTGTCTTACCAGGACAGAACGTTCCCATTGTTTTCTGTATTAGCTGAAGTCACAGATCAGCTTGGCATCCATTCCAGCAGGAGCTTTCCTTCTCAAAGACGGTAGCTGCAAAATTGGGTGCTGCTTTCTTGGCTTCTGGCTGTTGTTATTGTTCTTTGTCACCCCGACTTGGGGAAATGCCATATTGGAGGTCTGATAGGACTCAAACAGAATAAGAAATCTAATTCCTTTTGGTTTTGTGCTGCTGCTTCAGAATAGCTCCCTTCCAGCTTCCAGAACATTCTCTCTCACGGCACTGCCCTTTCACGTTGGATTTCCGAAGTTACAAAATTCCATTGTCATTATCTGAAGAGCGACATTTATCAAATTTGATTCTTTCACATTGGAAACTGTTAAAGCATTGTAAGAAGTCGCTACAAGCGTGTCCTTCACTGAACTAGCCCGGTGTTTTGCATTGTTATTATTGAATTCTAAGAGTCTTTGTTTCTCTAGAATTTCTTCCAGTTGCCTATAGAACGTTTCAATTCTCTCCTGTTACATTCTAGCAAAAGGGAATGCCAAATTTTAGCAGAACTAGATACGCATTGAATTCCAAGAGGTCAAAAAAAAAAAAAAAGTTAATGCAAATCACTGGCAAAAGGTCCAAGATTTAGCTGTAGCCAGTTATCTATCATTGATAGAGATGGACTTTTTTCTTCTTGGTATTTTAATGAGTAATAACAGGGTCAGACAGAAAAAAATGTGTAAGTATAAATTAAAATCTGAGGGTTCAGATGCCCAGGAAATCCAGTCAGAAAACACTGACCAAGGAGCAAGGTATGGTAGAGCCTGTCATCTGTCATGGGAAGGGGTATCAAATATGACCTACGAATTTTTAAAGAATTCCTAACTACACAAAAATGGAAATGAAATTCAATAAGTAACCTCATCACCATCCTTATTCTGATTATAGCAGCTTCAGACAGTAACAGTCATTTTAATAAGCTTCTGTGGGTCAGGGGTTCGGGATAGTGTTAGCAGGCTGCCTCTGGCCATGTGCAGCTGCAGTCAGATGGTCAGGCCTTGTCTTCATGGGTTCTCTCTGGGCTGGCAGCATGGAGGCCTCAGGGCCGTCGGACTGCTTATCTGGTGGCTGCAGGCATCTGCTGCCCATATTCCAGTGAGCAAGGTGGAAACGGCATCACCTTTTCTGATGCTTGGTTCTGTTGGTTACAGGCAAGGCACAGACCCACCCAGGTTTAAAGAGAGGACACTGGACTCCGTCTCTTGACAGTGTGGGTGGTAAGATTCTGGAAGAACACGTGAGGCAGGAGGTACTGTTATGGGCATCTTTGGAGAAAAGCCGTCTGCCCTGGTCTACCCTCTGGCCACAATAATTCACATCTCTCCCACATGCAAAATACACTCTGAGCTTCCAAAACCCTCCAGAAGTCTCATCCCATTGTGGCTTCAGGCTCAGGCTCAAAGTCAAGGGCCTTGCCCTCTAATCGTGTGCCTGACACACACCCAGAACACAACAGGAGGATAGGCCTCTTAAAGGTCTGCCCCAAAGAGGGAAAACCAGAGGCACATGGGACCGTGGCAGTTGTGGAATTTGGCCAGTTGCCTGCTCCTCTTCCACTGCTCTCTTTGGCTCTTGGTTCCACGCTCTGGGATCTTCTACTTTTTAAGTGACCCTTCCTTTTTCAAAAGAAAGAGCCAGGGCTTCCCAGGTGGCGCAGTGGTTGAGCGTCCGCCTGCCGATGCAGGGGACAAGGGTTCGTGCCCCGGTCCGGGAAGATCCCACATGCCGCGGAGCGGCTGGGCCCATGAGCCATGGCCGCTGAGCCTGCGCGTCTGGAGCCTGTGCTCCGCAACGGGAGAGGCCACAGCAAGGAGAGGCCCGCATATCGCAAAAGAAAAAAAAAAGAAAGAGCCAGTGTTTGCAGCTGAGTAGCCTTCTCAGACTGCTTCCTGCCCCTAAAAGTTTCGGGAGCTGAATGCTCTTTTCATTTTGTACTCTCTCTGTTTTAGTCGAACCTGGCAGTAATTTCACAGTACAAATGTCTAAAAAACTTTGTGGGTTTTCTTTGAATGTTGATGGGTTCATGTATTCGACAAGAGCCACGACCTCAAGATGCTTTGTCTACCTTGGGCTCCCTGTGACACTGAGGGACCACACCCTTGAGATTCTCAGAAGCCTTATTATGTAATGCAGAGTTTCTGCAAGGTTTGCTCTTCCGAGCCTTAGAAAGCCTTAGGTCTGTTTGAAAGCGTCCAGGAGGCACCGCCTTAGATCTTTCTGAAGTCTTAACAGAGTGTCACACAGTCACACCCTGGATTTGGTCTTTGCCTTGAAGCCCTGGCTGGGTTTGAGAACTGCTGGCTGTCTGGAGAGGCTGGGGATGAGGAGCCATTTTGTATTTAACGGTGTGTCCTTTTCTTTCATCTCTCTCTGCTCACGTTTTATCACAGGCAGCGAGCAGCACCCAGGTGTCGCTTCGAGTACTCTGCCTGGAAATCTCTTCAGCTAGATCATTAGGTCCATTTCTGTTCCCGCTTTACCGCAGATATCAGTGTTGCCAAACTCTGTCACTGCACAGCCGGGTCCTCTCATCCTCCAACATCCAGTAATATTCTCCTCGCTTTCCTTTACGCCCTCACTGACCACCTTCTTAAAACAACAGTCCTTTCATTATCTTCCATTATCTTGCGTGTCAGGAATTCAGGAAGGGCTTGTTCTGATTTGGGGTCAGAGTGGAGCTGAAGCACTTTTGCTAGGAACCCAGGCCACCAAGGAAGCCAGTCTGACTGCCCCGGAGGCTCCTGGGATTGTTGTTGCTTTAAGTCACGCAGTTTGAGTGTGATTAGTGATATGTCAGTAGTTCCTGGAACCAATAACACTACTGTTTTCTTTCTGGCCTTCGTCACCCTGAAGTCCCAGTACGTCTGCTCCGCTTTCAGGAATCCAGATTTGATCATTCCCCCCACCTCCTGTGGCCACTGGAAAGCCTCTCTGCTTTTCCATTGTCTGAATTCTAAGCCCCCTGACTTGGTAGACCACGGAGGGTGCAACTCACAGGCCAGAACTGTCCCACAGACACATCATTTCTTAGGCTGTGCAGGAGAATTTTATTTTATCTTGGCGTACACTTGTTAACATTAAAAAAAAAATCAAGAGCATTCACATAAAAATCCACTTCTCTGGAAGAATCAGAAGATCTGGCAACACTGGGATACCTTCCTGTGGCAGCAGTCAGCTCATGCTGGGCACTCCCTTTGGGTGTGTATGGTGGTGATGAGGTTGGTCCTGTCCAGACCTCCCAGGTCCTCATTGGGTCTGCTTTCCATTTCCTACCTGGTTCCTGCAGGCCTTTGAAGTGGCCATTCTTATTGTACAAGTGTTCCACACAGCTTTCCAGCCTTATTCTTAGCTGTTTCCTTAAACCCAGCCCCTAGACCAGCCCTAGTCCCGTGTGACCCAGCCCTGGCACATGAGTCAGCAGAACTCTATAAGTTCGTACCTTCCCACTGGGTGGAATAACTTCTCCACTTCCTCTGCCTGGTGAGTTATACAGGTGGTCATCCTCTCTTCTGAGATTTCACAGCATTTGTATCTCTGTTGTAGCCTTCACATTTTCTTGAAAGTATTAGCTTAAATGTCTGTCCACCTCTCTGGATTGTGAACTACTCCAGGATGTAGGCTTTTATTTTATTTGTCTTTTGTCTAGAACTTGTCACCAAGGTAGGTATTAAATAAGACTTTGTTGACTGACTGAATAAACGATTCTTTGAAAAGGCTAAAGCTAGCTGTCTGCCCTGTAAGAGTATACAGTTCAGTATGTCATCTGTTAAATGTAACACAGAGTAGAATGATATAAAGGTGCAGGCAAAATACCAGTGAAGCTTCTTGGATTGGAAGAAAAGAGGTAAGTAGAGATGTGGAAGGGCAGATCAGGCCAAGATATGTATGTGATACATAGGTAAAATGGTAGAGTTGTGTAAGTATTTAATTTGTACAAAACTGTATTGTGGGTGTCTGATGGCATATGGTGGGAAATAAGTCTTGAAAAGGTAATTTGGAGCAAGGGTATGGAGAGACTGGAATATTAAGGAATCTGAACTCCTTCTGTAGGCGATAGTGAACTCTTGTTGTTTTTTTTTCTTTTAGAGAAAGTTCTAATCTGTGACTTGTGGCAATATGAAGGATAAAATAGGCAAGAGTGTAGAGGCCAGAGGATTGATTAGCAGTTTGTTTTAATAGGAGAGACAGGAGATCAACGTTGAAGGGGACCTGATCTAGCTCAATGGTAGCTGAGGAGGTAAAATCTGCAGAATATAGTGTTTGATAGATTTGGCTTGTGAGAAAGACGAAGTGTATTCATGATAATAGCACCTGTCATGTCTTGAGTGTTTATTTATGTGCCAGACATCATGTTAGAAACTTTATATGACTGTGCCCTTTGGCCAGAATGACGGGGCGGGGGGGAGTTTCAGAGGTCTTTTTTTTTTTAACCCAAAATGGAATTTTATTTTAAATTGAAAAAATTTATAGGAAATATGTGCCTTGTTATCCAGTGAATGCTTCATGCAGAAACTTTATATGTATATACAAACACACACACACATACCCATGCATTGTAGAAATAATACATCTATGTGTGTATTTCTGTTTCTTCTGGGATTAGAAGGTACAGACAGAAATGTCAACTAGCCTGGTAGTTCTCCATCTTTCACCATTTTAATTCTCCCAAATAATCTATCAAATAATCAAGGTTCCAAATTGTTATAAACAAAATGAATAATCTTTCAGTGACATTTACGTTTACCATTGATCTGTTGTCATTGTTAATATTTACAGGAAATTTGAGAACCTAGTTTCATGCTTTAACTAGAAGGATCTTTGTTTCCATTTGGCAGAAAAATTAATCAGGTATAAAATTTTTGATCCTGTTTGTAAAATTTATCATGCATTCCTAGATACAAAGGAAGCTTGAAAATACTGTGATACTTTACTTTCCAAATCTAAAGATTAGGAAAAAAAAGTTTTCTGGTCAGTTTGAACTTATGAACACTTATGGACATAGGTGAAATAACAGAATATCTACTCATAATAATTTATTAGGATAACTATATATAACTGTTAAATAACTTGCACAAAACATTTTTATTTAGAAATACACCATTTGTTCTCCTTTCTTACTGTGTATCAAGCAGTATTATTTACGCTCTGACTTGCGGTGTTGGCAGTAACTATCATAAAACCAATTTTTGCATCATCTAACACAGTTTTTCAGAGGACACCCTTTTCACTTCTATCTACATTAAAAAAATATGTAGCCCTGTGTTTCCTCATGATGCTTTCATAAGAAGTGTTATCCCAAGCCATATGTATCAGTTTGAGAAATGTTAAGATAGTTTCCCCCCTGCTCCCGTACTTATATTGGTATATGTTTGGTATATAAAAATCAATTACTGTGTTGCTTTTAAAGGTGAGATTTGAGAGGCTTGTGTAAGAAAATTGAGATATTTGCCATTGCAAAGGAAAGTAGTTATTTCCAGGAATAACTACTAAGTTCTTGTGAAATGTTGTCAAATTTTAAAATGTTTCCGTGAGCTGAGTCTTATGGTCAGTGGCGTGCTTGTAAACCTTGAGAACTGCCACTTTGGCAGTAAGGGGGGAGTGCAAATCCTAATCTGTACTATTTTTCTATTTCCATTGTGTAAATACTCCTACCCTGGCCAATTTAAGTGACCGTTGTGAAGTCAGGTGTCTTGTAAACTTTCTGGAATGCTAACAGTGGGCTCTCCTGAGCTAGCATGAGCCAGCTGCACCCCGGAAGTGTTAATTAAGACAGGCAACCCTGCAGAAGTGTCAGAGTGAGGCTGGGGTGGAGCATTAATAAATGGGCTGGAGATGGCGAGCTAGAAATTGATCAGATGTTCATATCCAACAGAGCATATGCAAAAGAAGACTAAGAGATGAAGTCTCCAAGGTCATTGACTTCCATGGAGAGAGGGGGCTCTGGAGACTGTGTGTTTTAGGTCACTAGACAACGTCGTCTAGTGAGCTAAAAGCATGTAGTGGGCTAAGAGCAACCATTTTTGTGTTAAAGACAGAGAACAGCGGGAGACAGAGCAGGACAAGAGAGGAGGAGGAGAAAGGTTACCAACACAGGTTTGGAAAGATTGTGGAACAACGGAAGAATGGATTTCAGCTGTGTCTGCAGGCTAACATTATAGCAACAGAGAGGAGCGCTGAATCACACAGTTGTGACGTTGTTAAATCTTGGGGAGAGAAAGCACGCAGTTTTCATGGCCAAATGCGGACAGATAACATTTTGTATGAGACTAAAGATTGAGGAAGTGAGTGCAGCAGTCAGAGATGCTCTTTAGAAAAATGTTGACAGTGAGAGGGGAGAGTGATGGAGTGATGGAAGCAGCAGAAACTGAGCCCCCTCCCCACCCTTTTTTGTCGGGGGAAGAAGTATAGGAGATAGTTACACATGTTTGTGATGGACGTAGAGGATCCAGAGCCTGGCTGTTTGTGTCTTGAAGGAATGAATGAGTGAATGAATAAATGAGCACAGTAGGAGGTGTTGGTGTTGTAAAGGAAAAGGAATCCATTTTCGTTACACACTGGAGGGAAAGAGGCTCAGGGGGGTGAGGGTGTGAAGACTTTTCTTGGGAATAGAAAGCTTGGGGTATAAGTTGGATGGCCCTGTTGCTCTCAGGGTCGCAGGTGAAGTTATTGGGGTGAGTGGGGTAGGGCGGTATGGGCACTCCTGTGAGTAGCGGCAGCAGGGGATAGCCCTGGAGTCTGGGGTGGGACTTCCAACGCCCTCACTCCCATCTGCATGAGCTCCAGCCGGTTGTTTAAATTTCCCTGAGCCTCGGTTTTCCCTCTGAAAAAACGGGGGGAATAAAATGGTTCTCGGCTCCCAGGGCTACTGTGAAGGTTAAATTAGTTAATATGTTTCAAATGCTGAGTCACTTTTGGTACATGAGTAACACCTGGTATCAAGGGCCGGGGAGGCGGACTTAGACTAACAATGAGCACAACTTCTCAAACCTGAGAGACCATGTGAATCACCCACGATCTTGCGAAAAGGAAGATTCTGAATTAGTGGGTCTGAGGTGGGGCCCAAGATTCAGCATTTCTAGGTGATGCTATTGCTGCTTATCTGGGGACCACGCTTTGAGTGGCAGCGTTGTAGCAGCACTGATGCCCTGACTAGGAGTGGCCAGTGGTCCCCTGTGACATCACCAGGCAGGGTGCCTCCTCTCCATTGGCTCAGGCTGAGCCCAGGCTTTCCTCCAGGTGTGGGGCGGCCAGGAATGGGCACGGGGCCATGGGGGACTAACAAGTGCAGCCTCAAGAGCGTCAGCTGTGGGCTCCAGGCTTTATATGATACGGGAGAAGCCAGGCGGGGTTGATGGAAGAGGTGGAAGCAGACCGAGGGCCCGAGAGCACAGTAAGGCCGGGCAGTAGGTGTGGGACGGAGGTGCCTGAGAGCTGGTGGGCACAGGGGCCAATGTCAGAGTATAAGCTATGGGGACAGGCAAACATTTACTGCTGAAAACTTGGTGAGTCTAATTTTATTTTTTGGTGTTTAGTTTCTGATGATTTAGAAGGCTTTTTGTTTGCTTGGCTGTGCCTCAAGGACATTATGAAGGGCAGTTGATTAGAAACATGTTTCCTACTTCTGGTTAGTAGAATGCCTGAGGAGAGAAAAGTTACTGGGTGTTGCTTTCTGCCATGTCCACGGTGTCCTTGGTGGGCAGATGTGAGGTGGGTGGGCTCCCCATCTTGGATTCAGGCTACATACAGTCAGGCTCGTAGTTTGTCCGGCAGGTGGAGGGGAAGTGGAGAACAAGGATTCCCAGAGACGGGAAAACCATTCCAAGGAGACCCTGAAATACCACTCCAGGGAGAAGTTATGTGGCCATGGAAGTAGCTGGCCGGTGCCTTGGGAGGAAGGGCATGCAGTACTGAGACGAATTCTACTGAACTGTGGTCAGTATTTCTTTGGGTCACATTCATCCTTTGTTCAGGAGTGTGTTAGAGAAACACACTTGCACTTCTAACATATTTAACCCCTTGTATAGAAAGTGCTTCCGTTGGCTCTCTTGTACTCTCTTGTATACATCCTTCCTCCTGTTCTGGCGTCTTGGACCAGGTGGCAACCTGAGATATTGTATGGAGATCCTGGGTCCTGGTATTTATAGACAGCTCCTGTTCGAAGGGGCACCCCTGGGAAGATGAGTCCCGGAACAGATCCAAGGACTGTGTCCCTTGTTGCTGCCATTCCCTCTCCCTGGCCTCCCCATCCTGGCTCTGCCTCTGACCTGACTCCATGGCCACAAGAACTGGCGGGGGAACCACACCGTTGTTCCCTCTATCTGTCTGGTGGAGCCTGACTTTTTGTGGGAATCAGAACTTCATTTCTTTAATGGATTTTCATAAAAATGCTGTTTCAAGGAAGAGAAGATAATATTACTTTCCTTTTCAGCGGTATGGTATAAATAGAACTGCTCAATTGTGTTTTATTCCCAGTTTTGGGAATAAATGTTATTGCATGTAAAACTTTGTCTAACCTTGCTACTGCCAGCTCTGACCTGAGGAATTTGTGGGCTTCTTTGACGCTCTAGCTGTCACTTAAGTTGAGCTCATTTCTCTGAGAAGCACTGGGTTATTTTTTTAAATCGCCAACAGAGAAAAAATTTCATTCAACCACCTCTTGGCTTCACTCAGTGAGTGAGCCATTTAATAGAATAAGAGCGACGTAACAGGAATGCAATCAGAGTTCTGAGGGTGGGTAACCTCCATGCTCATCACGGTAGGGGATGGGGGAGGATAGAAGCTTTTACGCATCTTCTTTTGAAGCATCTATTTTGTAGATTATTCTTCAGTTCCTAAATAAAAACCCCATTTGTTTAAACTATGTGAAACTTAGTTGCCTTGGCTCAAGACCTAAAAGCTTCCTGTCATCCCTACAAACTCCCTACAAGGATGTAATTTTGTAAAATTGCTTTTTGGTCTCTTCTGCAGAGGTCAATGCCGCATAAGTACACTGTGAAACCTGGGTTTCAAATTATGCTGCGAGTTTTTTCCTTTCCAATAAACGGAGACAACAGTCTTAAGGAATAAATTTGTATTCTTATTCTTGCTACGCTTACACCAGTATTTTATGCTACCTAGATTTTTGAGTGTTCGTTGTCTTAATTTCGACATTTATTTGTTTAATCAATATTTACTACTTAAAGGCCCATCCCACCATTTCTTTCAATGCCTGAGGCTATAATCCTAGACATTTTGCTTTATCTCTCTCTTCCAGCAAATAAAACTAAGAGGAGGGACACAGTCAGGGTTATAAAATAAAATAGAAATAGAAGTTGGCCATTTTATTGTCTGTAGTTGGATCCCACTTGAAGAAACAAAACGGACAGCTTTTGTAAACGTAGAGCGAGAGGAAAAAACATAAACTAAGTTTTAGGGTGTGAAGCTGCACTATGTCTTTTCAGAAAGATAGATTTCCCTGGTGTGATCTTTTGAATGAGTACTTGAATACTAATTCGTCAACCGTGCTTGGGTTTTACAGTCTGAGTGAAGGTAGAGTTTTTTTTCTGTTTATGATCCACAGTTTTACTTTTCTTCTCACTTCTTAGTTGATAGTATGTTTTGTAGTAGATGTGGCTTTAAATGCTTTCTTTTAATGTCATTATCAGATTTTCCTCCGTATTGCTCTCGTCGTGATTAGTGTTGCTAAGAAAATAATTAATTTTACTGTATATGTCAAACAGAAGATCTCTTCTTTATCTGTTTCTTTGTAACTTTCAAATGAGCAGTCTGTTCTAAAAACCCTGAAGTGCATTTCAGCGTCTTTTCTACAGTACCTTGCCAACATCTATAAGCATCAATAAAATCACTGTCATTAAATAGGTCTTTCCAATGACTCAAAACACAAGTGGAAAAAATATCTTTTGCCAAGCACAGAAGGAGTTTTTACTAAGTGCTAAGTGTTTTGAAGGTGAATTAGTGGAGAAAAAAGCTTTTTAAAAAAATTGAGCACAACCGTTTGCAATTATGAGTAAGAACCTTTTGCTTGTTTTTTAAGTTTCTACGTGGCAGCTCAAGACCAAGTGGTCAGGCTTACTTGTACAGGTTCCACATGGTAATGCCTTCAAATCAAACCCAACCCCAGGTCTGCATTGTTTATGACGTCACATTGATCCAACATGTGTGAATGATTACTTTACACCTAAATCCTGTGGTATTTCCCTTGGAACTCATGAATTTCCTGCGGTATAACTGGATAGTTTCTATTATGGAAAATAGTCTTCATGTCATACTCTTTCAAAGTCGTCACAGGACATTTTTAGACAGCTGGTTTTTCACAGTTACCATTCAGCGGCATAGGAAAACTTGCATTTGAATGGCAATCTGAAGGCTTTTTTTCTTGCCTTCATTTTGCTTTTACACCTGTGTGATATCTTGGGTCACTTTCTGGGCCTTCGTTCTCCCATCTGTAAAGTGAGGGGGTTTGACTAGACAGTCTCCAAGGTCCCTTTCCACTTGCGGTTCTCTGAATCAGTGGATCACTGGTGGTTATGTTCACGTCATGTTAGCTTGCTACATTGCTTTGTTTAACCACGTCCCAGACCATGTTTTGCTCTGTTTTTTAAATTGAAGTAGAGTTGATTTACAATGTGCCAGTCTCTGCTGTGTAGCAGAGTGACTCAGTTATACACACATATGCATTCTTTTTTCATATTCTTTTCCATTATGGTTTATCACAGGATATTGAATATAGTTCCCTGTGCTATACAGTAGGACCTTGTTGTTTATCCATTCTAAATGTAACCATTTGCATCTACCAACCCCAAACTCCCAGTCCCTCCCTCTCCCTCCCCCTCTCCCCCCACCTTGGCAACCACAACTCTGTTCTCTATGGCGCTATGAGTCATCTCAGTCCATTTTTTAAAGCAAATTACTTTGGTCAGAGGCTCATTATTCTCAGTCATCCGCTCCTTTGAAAAGTTTTGCCTTTTCAACCACAGAGACACGTGGAAAGCATTCCCCGTGGACCACATCTCTACCCTAGCTCAAAAAAATACGAAATAATGGCAGAAAATTGTTATCATCTGTTTAGTTCATGTGACACGGCTGCTGGTTATCTTGCTGTGTTCCTGGCAATCGCGAAAGGTGTGTTAAGAATAGTCTTGATGTTGTGTTGTTTTGCTCAACTAGGTTGAGCAGAATCCTGGGAAAATAAGCGTGATGTCAGGTTCTGAAAAAGAGCAAGGTGGCAACAGAAGGGTATTTGCTTCTTTGATATAGGTTGTAGATGGCTGATGCCCTAGACTAGTATTCTTCTTTAGACTGCCTGAATCCCTTGTCTTCCCTTAGTCCTCAGTCTCTTGCTTGCATGCATTTCCTTAAGCAGTTTTGAAACCTACCACGTGGACTTTCACATGTAGTGATTCATACAGTGTTAACTGAAGCCAAAGTGAAAAATGGGCTTGATCCTTCATGGCTGACGTGTGTCATACTCTTCCAAAATATTTTGTTCTACACACATAGAGTAAAACATTTCAAGAACTTAATATCTTTGGAAAGAGGATGAGTGTAGGAGTCTGGAGGCTGTGTAGTCTTTTGGGGTATTCACTGCTAGTTACCCCTGAATTCATAACCACTCAGGTTACTTTCAAGGTAAGCGTATGCTGTGTAACCCAAAGAGCTGCACCCGCAAACACAGGTTGTGTTCAGCTGGTGAAGAATTGGGTGGATTTGTTTTGGTCCAGGTGAGAAGAGTTCCGGGGTCAAGCGGTCACCTTCATAAAACCGAAGACGGTGACTGGGAGTGGAGTGACGACGAGATGGATGAAAAAAGTGAAGAAGGGAAAGCTGCGTTTTCGCAAGAAAAGGTAAAATGACATTGATGATGATTTTCTAACCTGTGTCAATTTTATTTTTGTGTTTTTGGGGGCGTGTGTGTACTAATGAATATGTAATTGTTTTACAGTCACGAAGAGTAAAAGAAGAAAATCCAGAGGTGAGTGGTGGTTATTTATTTAGTTCTTTGCCTCGTCTCCCCCCCAGCCTCCTCCCACAAGTATCAGTCTGATCTCTTTGGGGAAGAACCTTCAAAATTTTGTTCTCGTGGTATAGAAAAAAAAGAAAAGGCACATAGGCTTTGCAGGTCTTGATACTGTCTGAGTTACTTTGGAGCTGTGTATATTGGGGCAGATTACTCTCTGAGCCTCAGTTTACTCCTCTGTCAAATGGGGGTGATCACAATACTTATAAAATTGCTGTGAGGATTGATAAAATCACATACATGAAGCACTCAGTGGGGTTCTTAGCACAAATTAGTTACTCACTTCATCTTAATTCTTAGGATTACTGTCACTTAGAGAACATACTAGGCATACAGGAAAATGTCTCCTAGATTTTTAGTTTACCATAAAGCAAGATATTAACATGGTTAGGAACTCTAGGTTGAATTTGTTGGTTTTGATTTTTAAATCTCCCGGGTAACTTAGTAGGCAAGGAACAGTCTTTCATCAGCCTCCCTTTGAGAACTGGTCATCTTTTGATTAACTTTACTTCCTCCACTGGTTAATTATTCTAATGACTAATGATGACTGTAGTTCAAAGGACTTCCTCATTCTCCTAGAGGAAGTTTAAGCGTATTTAAATAGCTCCAAGTATTTTACAAATCTAGTATTTAATGTGTACTTTGATAAATTCTCTTTAAGAAAACAGAAGACTTCGGGCTACAGATGATATCCATCCCAACCTTCTTTTTAAATTTCCTTTTAATTAAATGGAGTAAATCTTATCATTCTGCTTTAAGTGGCAATAACCAGCTGCACCATCTAAGAAGAGAGCATCAGAGCTACAAGCCACTCTTCCCCCTGTCATTCTCCCCCACCCCAGCTCTGGTCTCTTCATTCTCATGCCTCCTTGATGGGCCTTTCCTAGGGATTTTTCAGTCTGCCAGCCTCCTACTGGTAACTCTCCTTCAGATCCTGTTTCCTCCTATATTTATCATATGAATTAATCTCTCTATTTCGTACATCAAATATGAGCTTTGATCAAGAAGTTAGAAGGATGGTGGTGTGCTCCACAGTAGGACATGTTGGCTACACACATATCCTGCTGGATTTTTGCAATGATCTTAACCCATTATCATGAACTCTGCCGTCTTCTTGCCCACTGTTTTATCTAGAGTGAAGTGCAGATCAAGGTTTTTCATCTATTTCTAAGAGTGACTAACTAAAAGTGTCAGTTCTCCTTAGAAATAGAACAAAATAACATGATTCAAGTAGCGTCATTGACTCAAAAATCATTCCTTATTGGTTCACTGCAGGACATTTTCGTTGGAAGATATTCACTGGAATTCTGCCTTACTAGTATAGGCTGATGGGTGTAGGTCTTTCCTCATGAGGATTTGTTAAGTTTATTTTGAGAATATCTTACTCTGTACTCGTTGCAGTTGCTCTGACAACTGATCTGTTATTTGGATAATAGCAGTACCTTTCTGGCAAACGTATTTTCTTCGTAGACAGGAAAAAGAGTAGTGTATAGCATGCTGTCAGTTGTTCATCAAACATCCCTGTCAACCTTCTTGAGTGGAATTTGAAAGTCTTAGGCACCTTACTGTATCTAAACTCACTTGATTTCCCAGTGGCATATGTCTGTTCCCATACTGGCTTATAATTAAGGAAGCATATAGATAAGCTTCTTATTTCTGTGGAAGGATACATTAGTTTGAATGTAAACACTCCCCCCAAACTTTAGGCATCACCAGCTCTATCTGCTATTACACAGCTTCCCACGCCATTTTATTGTTTTTGGTTTTTTGGGGGTATTTTTCGCAAAGCTGACGTTTCAGCATCCTGAGCTGTGTTCAGAATCTCTTCAGTGTTGGTTCCTGTGTCCTTTCAGCTTTTGATTAAAGTAGCTCCCTGATTTACCAGTCACACCAAGTCACTTTTTGGATGTGAAGCAAAAAGTATTTTTTAATCTATTATAAAGGGAATTAAAATGGTTGAATATGTAAATATTCAACAAACATAAAGTATATAAATTATATAAACAAATTATATATAAATAAATATATATAAAATATAAATTATATATATAAAATGTGTGTACTGTGTGCACTGTTTTAGTAGATGTTGGGGATATATCAGTGAGAAAAACAGAGTGCAATCCCTGTCCTTGTGGGGCTTCCATTCCAATGGGAGTAGATAAACAATATCCAATAGCCTTCATAAGTAAGTAAGTTATGTGGTTTGTTACAATGGAATAGGAGTAATGGAAAAAAATAGAATAGGGTAGAGGGCGAGGTAGTATGGTAGGGGTTTATAATTTTAAAAGGGTTAGTCTGGATAGGCCTTACTGAGAGGCACATAAAGACTTGTAAAAGGGCTTCCCTGGTGGCGCAGTGGTTGAGAGTCCGCCTGCCGATGCAGGGGACATGGGTTCGTGCCCTGGTCCGGGAAGATCCCATATGAGCCATGGCCGCTCAGCGGCCATGAGCCTGTGCTCCAAAAAAGAGTTGTAAAAAGGTATGGGAGAATTAAATAGAAATAACTCTGAAGGACCACTTTTATCCTGCTACCGTTCTTACCCCTGTGACTGTCCTATCTTTCCAGAGGTTATAAGTTTGCAATGTTTTCTTCCAGACCTTTCATGCTCGTTCACATACAAATATGTACATAAAGAAGTCTAGCATATCATTTAAAAAATATAAATGAGATTATAAAAACTATAAAATTTTGCATCTTGCCTTATATCTTGGAAATCTTTCCACAGTAGTTGCTATAGATCTACCTCTTTATTTTTAACTGCTGAGGAGTATTACCTGTCAAAATGGTTTATTTAACCATTTCTTTCTTCTTGAGCATTTAGTTTGCTATTGCCAACTGTATTCCATTAACATTTTTTGTGTACGCACTTTGAGGGGCGCACATATAAATAAAGCATAGGTACATAGAACTGTGATTGACAGAATCTGCTGATTTGGGATTTTTATAGCTGTTATCCAAAGCTGTGTCATGTTAAATATCTTATTGTATTTGTCAGTTAGACCTCAAAGCTGGAAAAAAAGGCTGTATACAGTCTCAGACAGTGTACCTTATACCTTTAAACATCTTTTAAAGGGAAAAGATGTACTAAATGGCACATTGAAATGCCAGTGTGTTTACTTCGTAATAAGCTTTTCAGTAATACGTGTCATTTAAATTGCAGTTGAGATATTTACTTGACTATAAGCCACTAGGTGACTGGGGATAGTATTTTTTTCATGTCCATGTTCCCTTAGCATCTAGTAGACATGCTATATGTATTTGTTGGTGACATGGAAACGTATGCACTGAAAATCAGACTCTAAACAAGTGCCTGAATAGGTCTGTCATATTTATAAGTAGGTAAGAAGTGGGGGAAGGATCAGAAGACGTTTTATAATCGAGCTGAAGTTCAGAAAAAGTAGTCTTAGTAGTTCCACACTTAAGAGTGAGATGCTGCAATAAAGAAGGGGCATTTTAGAAATGCTTATTTTGTGAGGGGCTATTTGGCTTCCTGGAAGTATAGGCAGAATGTCCAGGTATTACAGCACTAGTTGGAGAAGACTGAGAAGGCAAGGGTCGGGTATTTGCCAGAGGGACCTTGGGTAGATGTGCCTGGTACGGGACCGTATTTGGAGATGAGAAATTCCAGTGTAAAATGTCAAGTTCCAGAGTTACACCACTTGTCTAATGAGATTCGTAGCCAAACTTTGTGAGAAATTGGTCCTAGTGTGTTCTTAACCTGGTTTTTAAGAAATAGCCTTGCAAAGTATTTGTCACCTACTAGTAATTATTAGTTTGTAATAAGTAAATAATTCATGCTAATTTCATTTATTTAGTATCTTATTCCACTTGGATGGTGGAAGCCAGTGGAGACTAAAGGTTAATAATATAACAATAATAATGAAGCTAGTTAATTGGACAAATGTTTAATCTGGGTCTGATTTCCCATGGAGCTGCGTTAGGCACTGTGGCATTGTGGGAATTATACAAAAGCACAGAAGAGGGCCTTCTCCCCAGAAGCTGCTCATCTCATTATTGATTTTTTTTTTTTTGCTTTATAAAAAGTTTTCATTGTTGTGGTTTGATCTTCTTTTTGACCAGTGATTTTGGAATCCTTTTGTCAGTCTCCAAAATAATCAGTACACGTCTTAAGCAATTTTTATACCTTAATTTTTTATATAAAAGTAACACTTTATTTTTTATTCTTTTTAAATTTATTTATTTATTTATTTATGGCTGCATTGGGTCTTCGTTGCTGCATGCGGACTTTCTCTGGTTGCAGCGAGCATGGGCTTCTCATTGAGGTGTCTTCTCGTTGCAGATCACAGGCTATAGGTGCGTGGGCTTCAGCAGTTGTGGCTCATGTGCTCAGTAGTTGTGGCTCGCGGGCTCTAGAGCGCAGGCTCAGTAGTTGTGACGCACAGGCTTAGTTGCTGCCTGGCATGTGGAAACTTCCCGGACCAGGGCTCGAACCTGTGTCCCCTTCATTGGCAGGCAGATTCTTAACCACTGCACCACCAGGGAAGCCCTGACTTTATGTTTCAATTCACACTTTCTTTTGGTTTCATTTAAGTGAGGAGGACATTTTCCAAGGCTTCTATTAAGGAACCACTCGGTTTATAGTAGCCCTTCTGTTAGGGGTCATGAAAACATGGTTTGCAATCCTGGCTCCACATCAGAAAAACCAAAAGCTTTAAAAATGCAGATCCCTAGACCCAGCAAATCAAATTGTGATTTGGTGGTTTGGGGCGATGTCCAAGGCAACTCTGATTTTTAAAAAATCTGTTCATGTGATTCTGATACGTGACTAGGATGAAGGACCCACTGACTAGGAAAACCGCACTAATCGCTCTGAATCCAGAAGTCCAGACTGGAATCCAGGAAGATTGAGTGCTGCAAATACCTGAAGATTTGTTTTAAATATCTGTCTATCAGAAGTCTAAAAAAAAAAAAAAAAAAAAAAAAGCAACCCCCAAAACAAGCAAACAAACATACAAAAAAACAAAAAACAACTAAGACATTTCAGAAATCCCTTGGAAAAGTTGTCCTTATTTAATCAAGTGTAATGGTGCCAGGTTTGATGACAGAAGCCCTGTAGGGCCCATGACAGGTATATTGAAGAATTTTGTTGTAGATCTAGGCTAGGTTAATTGTTTCCCAGCTGTGATATTTTGTTCTGAGGAGAAAATCCATTTGGTGTGGATTTAGCTTGAGTGAATTTTACCAGAGCTTAGACACAGTGTGAAAGCTAAGTTCATTGCTTATGTTACTCAGTGCAATTGCTGGATGATTGTTAGAACTGCCTTTAGCTTTTTGAAATTATTTCCGATGACATTGTGTTTTCCAGACGCCTGTCAGCTCTCATGTTGTCTTATACCCATTTGTAGTTGGAGGCAAAGATTTGATTTCTCCCTCCAAATTGATTGTACTGGATCACAGACGGCTTTTGCTTGATGCTTTTATGATGTCACTTTCTAAAAGGTGTTCTTATTACAGGTGACTGGCTTTCCAACTAGTTGTTGTTAAACTTAGAATCTCCTGTATTTCTAAAAATAAACCTTTTGTTTTGGAGTAATTTTAGGTTTACAGAAAATTTGCAAAGATATAGTGTACTCTGTAGGGTTCCTGTACATTCTTCATCCATGCTCTTTTACCGTTAATTTCTTTCGTAGCCCTGACGTGTTTGTCACAACTAAAAAACCATCAGTTTTACTATCATTATTATTATCAGTTTTAAACCGTTACTATCCGCTACATCTCAGATTGTATTTGTATTTCATTAGTTTGTCCACTAACATCCTTTTTCTGTCCCAGGATCTAATCCAGGATAACACAGTGCATTTAGCTACAGTATTTTTAAAAACAGAAAATGAGAAGATTAGATAGAGCACTATGAAAAATTAGAAAGTGGATGTTGTCCCTTTTTTGTCTCTATTCCAAGGTACTTTCCTGTTTCACTAAGTCCCAGAGGCCTGTCTCCAGGGCCGTGTCCAACATTAATCTGTTATTCTTCTCTTCCCCTGCTATCAAGACACCCATTCTCTCAAGTATCCTTCTTAATAGCAAACTGTTTAAAATTTTTAAAAATTCCAATAGACTAATTTATATTATACTGTTAATGAACGACAGCTGCTTAATGTGTTAGGTTTCTTGTAAGTTTTTACATTTAAAAATGCATGCCCAGAAGGCATGCCCTAAACTGATAGAATGGGGTCCATAATGGTGAAATTTGGCAGACTGCAGTTGGTTGTCAAGGAAGATGTTTTGTGCAGGGAACCTCGCTCTCCAGCACTCCTGTGCATCTCTGCACATTTCCTGCCCCAGTGGGAGCCGGAGACTGGTTTCTTCATCACGTGCAGGGTTACATCTACACAGTGAGGTTGCAAGGTAATAGCTCTCTGTGCCCCTGACTGTCCGGGAGTGAGGGACAGGGCATGAGATGGGCCTCGCCAGGGGAAAGAGAAGTTGTCACCTCTAGTAAATGCCATTGAGAATTTTCCATATTACAAACCTTCTTGGACTAAAGGTAGGATATTCTGTAGGTGATGTGATGTGGCTTTTGGTAGTATCTCAAACCTTAATTAAGAATGAACTTATTAACAAAACGGAAACAGACTTACAGACATAGAAAACATATTTACGGTTACCAAAGGGGCAAGGGGGGGTATAAATGAGGAGTTCGGGATTGGCAGATACACACTACTATATATAAAATAGGTAAACAACGAGGTGCTACTGTATAGCACAGGGAACTATATTCAATATCCTGTAATAAACCATAATGGAAAAGAATATAAAAAATATATATATGTATAACTGACTCACTTTGCTGTACATCAGAAACTAACACAACATTGTAAATCAACTATACTTCAATAAAAAATAAAAAGGAAAAAAATGTAAGCTTAAAAAAAAAAAGGTTGTGGAATCAGTCTGAAAAATTCTTTACAAGAGATCATTTGGGATAGACCAAGGCCCTCCGGCTGGTTAATGAACACAGGTTGTTTGTTCTCCTAACATAGTCATTTCCCCCCAACATTTTAATATGAAAATCTTCCAAAATATTGCAACATTAAAAACATTTTATAGTGAACATCCACCCAGCAATCACCTGGATTCTGCCATTACTATACTTCATCTCATGCACAGCCATCTGTTCATCTATCGGTCTAGCTTTGTTTTTGGATGCAGTTCAAAGGAAACTGCAGACGTGGGTATACTTCCCCTTATTTCTTCATTACTAACAGAGTTATTTTCGCGGGAGCAGAGAGAGTAAGAATTTTACGCTCTTAAACTTTAGAAAACTCTTGCCACAAAGAGTTTCTGATGACTTCTGATAGTTTTAGAATCGATAGTAAGTTTAGGGAATAATATATATTTTTCATTCTTTGTCAATGTTGTTTCTCTTTTAGTTTGCCTTTCAAGTTTTGTTCCAGGGCAGAGTTCACAAAAGTAGGGATTGAGGCAGAAATATTTTGGATATCACATGAGGATCAGGTTTCCAGCTTGGAGAGAAAAATATAACCTATTACTCTAGCTTTTCTTTTGGGGAAAATGTGTTTTAAAAATCCAGCTACCATTACATATTTTTGAAATCCAGTGCTGTGAATAAATTGTTCAAAGTAATGATTAAAGGGGCAGGTTGTGCTAATCCTAACATCCTTTCATTAAGGGGCCCTTAACTTGAGATGAAGTTGTGTGACAAGAAAAAAATGGTCGTTGGGCATCTTTCTGTTATCAGGTTTAAAATATCAAATAGTCCCTGCCTTTTCACTTTAGCTTGGTGGTTCTCTAAAAGCCTAAGGATCACCTGGGGCACTTATTAAAGATACAGATTCTCTTCTGTCTCCATGAAATTCTGAATCGTAGGCTGGATGGTGCCCCGGCATCTTTAACGTGTGTCGTAGGTGATCCCAATGCAAGTAGTCAAAGGACCACACTCTGGGAAATGGTGCTTTAAAATTACTTAAATTATTTAAGATTTTTGTCTCTGATAACTGAGACTTACTGTAACCACACTGAGCTTCACGTCTTATTTTGGTGTTCTTACGTGCTGTAACGGTGGCTCTGTTAACAGATCGCAGTGAACGCCAGCAGCATACCCAAGCAGATACAGTCCCTGTCTGTGCAGGACCCTCAGGTACGTTTCTCTGCCTGTCATTTACGTTGTAGACAGATTTTCTTTTTTCTTTTAACAAAACCTGACATTTTAGAAAGATAGACAATATCAGGGTGGTGCTTCCAAAGCAGGGGCTTGTAAACACTCTTTTTTAATAAGTATGGAGAAAAGAGGACTGTCACTATTGACTGTGATTTTCAGGGCCTCCAACCTTTAAATGATAGGTTCAAGAGCAAGAATTGATTACCAGACTGCTTTTGAAATTGCTGGTACTGTGTGAAATGAGAAAAGGAAAGAAAATGACTCACCATTCTGCTAGATTCCAGCCACAAAACATTATAATTAATTGATACTTTTCTCTTTTGCTCCTGGTTGGATTTCTAAACTGTTTTTATAATTCTTTTATCACTGAATTTTATGGGCCAATTTATCTCTACAACTCGCCTTGTAAAAATAATAGTCCAGTGACTGTGAATGAATTCATATTAAAGGTTATATGACAGAACACGTGTGCCACGAGTTGTGTCGGGTGCTGATGAAGGATGCTGAGCTATCCAGGGCAGGGGCTGTGGACATAGAACTAGAGTGCAGGCCCCCGTTCTGGTTTTGCTGTGTAATTAATAGCCAAGCCCTTCAGCTCTCAAAGTGGTTATACTTTCAAGTATCACCAGCCGGAGGATCACATCTTCCCTCCAAAGCTGCATATTCCATTTAAATTTATTTCTATTCTACCTGATCTGTATTTTATGAAACAGCTGTATGCAGAGGAGATAGAGTGATGGGATTTCATGATTGCAGGTTAGACATCTAGTCCTTGACCCTTACCTTTTATACCCGAGGAAGCAAAGATTTGCAGAGGTGAAGTGGCTCAGCCAAGGTTGCACAACTACTTAGAGGCAGAGCCTTTACATTGTATTGGGCAACTCAGTAAAACACCTTGAAGTAAACTGTAGGGATTGGTTGAATGATAAAAGGAAAGGTAGGGATAACAACAGGTCGCAAGGCAAAGAGTGAAGGAAACAGGAAAAGGGATAAGGATACCTAGTAGTAAATAACATGGTATAGTTTGACTCATTTTCATATACATTATTTTGTTCTCCCAGGAAACTTTTGAGGCAGGTATTATCCCCATTTTGTCAATGAGAAAACAAGTCCGGAGAATGACTTGCCCACAGTCGCATAGCTGGTCAGTGGCAGAGCCAAGTCTTGACCTAAAATCCGTTATTTTTCTACTCCAGTAGGAATGTCTCACGTCCAGGAATTGGTAGGAGTAGGGAGAGGCTGTGTAGGAGAGGCAGTCATAACTGATGATCTGTGTTCAAGGAAATAGAGTCTAGGGGAGAAAGGCGAGAAAGGTGAACTGTGGCCTCACCTACTAGGTTCCTACTTGGTTCCTCCATCCTCTGCATCATGTTTAAAGTGCGCAACCTTTGTGCATCACCCAGGCCCAGTTGGTACAGTCCGCGGCTCGGGTTGCAAGGTGCCCCTCTAGATGGCTTTCCTTTGGACTTAACTGCTGCTTATACCAGTTGTTCCTAGGGCCCGTCCTCCTACTGAGGCTTTCTATATGAAACATTTGAATCCACAGTTGTGATGGGAAGGAGACACCATTCTGGTGTTCACGCAGAGGTCTCATGTGGACAAATAAGACCTGCATGTGTAAAGAGCTAGATTTGAAATTTCCAGGAAGAAAGGGCTCTATGAGTCAAGGGCTATCATGATTTTATGCATGTATTTCCCGAGTTTATAACAGTTTGCTGTTTTGTTTTTAAAGGGCTTACTCAATGCTAGTGAAGACTACAGAGAAGCTTCTTGTGCCGTGAACCTAGTTTTAAGATTAAGGTAAATAATATTGTTTATTTTGCATCACTTTCCCTACGTATAGTACAATATTCTGTTCTCCTTCCTTAGCTTTTCATAATATTAGCATAAAATAAAATTGTTACCTTGTTTGATCTCCCCAAATAGCCTGTGGGTGCTGTATTTCCAGGACTAATTGCTCTCTGCTAGTTGCTTCCCCAAGAAGAATAAGAAAGAAAAGCACCATGTGAGTGTATTTGCAGGCTCAGTGTACCCTTCATTAAGTTTTTTTTTCCTTGCCTTTTCTTCCTTGGGTTTTTCTTTCTCTTTTTTTTTCTTTTCTTTTTTTACGTTAGATCACAGTAAGAGATTTTTAATGAGTTTCTTTCTCACTTCAGCAGTCAGTCTCTGACAGAAATAAACCATGCTTGTACGACAAGTTGCCTGTTCAGAACATTCTTCAGTGACAGGTTTGATCAGCCACTGTGGAGAAATGATAGATATATTATGAAAGAACCCTTAGTCTTCCAGGAAATGGATACAAATATGGTGCCTGACAGTCTAGTCTTTGTATCTAGTGAATGAAAGCTTTCTGTTTCAAGGATTTTAAAAAATAAGGTCAATTGAATGTGCATTCTTTGTTAAGAATTTGGAATCTCAAGACAAAAGAAATTTGCTTGAACTTAATTGTAAATAGTTGAACTTACCAGGGCAATCACCGTCACATTTTTTTAAAAAGATTTTTATTGGAGTAGTTGCTTTACAATGTTGTGTTAGTTTCTACTGTACAGCAAAGTGAATCAGCTCTACGTATACATATATCCCCTCTTTTTTGGATTTCCTTCCCATTTAGGTCACCACAGAGCACTGAGTAGAGTTCCCTGTCACATTGTTGAAGGCATTTTAAAATATGTTCTCCTTTGACAATTAAACAAATAGAACACATGGCTAATGGGCCTTTTTCAGAGCCATGGCTATAAAAGGTGGATTCATTTTCAAGGTTAGTTTCCAGCCCTCTGAATTATCATAATCTGTCAGGGTAGATTGTCTTCGCCATAATCACCCCTTCCTCCTGATGGTCACTCACAACCTGCAGTGCATTTTCCCATACTTACCGTGGGAACCTCACCGCGACCCTTGGTGCAGTGTAATTCAGAGTTGATTTCCAAGTCAAGGTGTGAAATTATTACAAGACTATTTTCCTTCTGTTTGAGAGTAACCTTGCTTGTGATTCACAGTTAGTGTATTTAGCAGTCTCCAGAGAATGAAATAGCCCTTTCCCTTTTCGTTTGACTTTGGAAACAGGTACTCCTTTTATTTTTCACTTGTTCATTTATTCACTTATAAATATTCACCGATATTTCTGAGAAAGCAATTCTGTGCGGGGCTCAGTGTTTGTCTTTGAGACGCAAGGGTGAGCGAGACTACAGAGGTTACGGGCTAGCCCGCTGAACATGCAGTGTTGGAAGTCACCTTTAGAGCCCAGTCATCCAACCTCCTACTTGACATACGCAGGAGTCTTTTCTTCAGTGCCCCTGCTGGGTATTTACCCAGTCCCCGTTCATACTTCAGTTCACTCTTTTTCTGTGAGCACCTCTGTGATACTGAAAAGCTTTAATTGCTATGTCCTCTTGAAGATTTAGCTGACCTTCCTATTCTGGGCTCAAATTCTGACCCTTAGAGCACGTATCAGGTTCTCTGGATAAGTCTCCTGAAGAGTGTTAAAATGCATACTTTGAACCTTATTTCCAAATATTGTTTAGGTCTAGGTACTGGGACAATATAAAACAGTTGCATTCTCTCATTTTTCTGAGAGCCATTTGTTGTTTGCCAGGCTTGCTCTTCTCCTTTCCTAGGCAAAACAGCAAAAGTAACTTTAGCCTTGCTTCTCACAATATAGTTCTATATCCCCCTCACAATCATCCTTGTTTACTCCTATTGACTTTTAGTCTGTATCTGCTTTTGTTACCCTTTTTCTCATGGGCTTAGGTGGTGGTTTTCCTGAGTTCGTGGCTTGGGTCACTAGTCTTAAAAGATTCTCCATGAAGAAAGAGTGCCATGTTCAAATAAGTTAAGAAACAACGGGTAGTATCCATCTATTACACATACACACACACACAACTTTTTTTGGCAATCACAAGGAACATTAACATTAAAGGTTCTAAGAAGTTCTGCAGGAGAGGAATTTGTTTAACGTTGTTTACTCTAAGACCTCTTCAACTTCAGAACTCTTTTCATGGTATTATTTTCCAGTTTAACCTTGTCCCTTTTAAATGGAGCACCCATATTTGAATGTAGGTCTCCAGATGTGATCTGAGCAGGCTAGAATAAAGTAGTTAGTTTATGTGATTTTTTGCAGTTCACACTGTATTTCTCCTAAATAGAGAAATTTATAAATTTCTCCTAAATCAGTCCAAGTTTTCATTGCCTTTTGAAATACCTGTGTACTTTGGTGATGAATTTAGCATGACCCAGCAGTCAAACAAAAACCTCTGATTGTGGTTTTTCCATTTGAAGGGCTACCAAGGCTGACTCTGAACTGCAACTTATGTTTTAAAACTCTGTGCACATCTTAGCATTTGTCACTATAAGAATGGACCTGGTGGTTTTGACTCATTGCTCGCCCAGCGTACATTTCACTCCTGACTGTCAATGTGTTATATTAGTTACAATGTTTGTATATACATCCCTTGTCAATTTGATGACCCTGTCTTTTGCACCTTTATCCAGAACATTGATTATCGTGTTCAACAGTTCAGGTAGGACAGAACCTTCTGGCATCTGTTAGAAACTGCTCACTTTCTGAATGCCTTTCAATAATTAACTAGTATTTTTTGGTATAGTTGCTCAATCAAAAACAAATCCTGTTGACTCTACTGCCTTTTAGTCAACATTTAACTGACTATTCAAAAGGCTATCATAACAGGATCCATTAAAAGTATTTCTGAAATTAAGACATATCAATGATATTTTCAAAAAATGGAAGTGGATTTTAGTATAACTTATTTTTTTTAGCGAACACATGTTTATGCCTAATTGCTTATATGCATCTTTTTTGTTGTTCAATGTTTACAAGGTATTTATTTAAATTCGTGTTTTTTTACATTTGAGAACTCATGAATCTCTCAGAATATGTTGCTGGACCCCTTTAAGGGCGATCCTTGTACAGTTGTGAACAGTGCAGGGGTTAGGAACACTGACCCCCAGCGAAGTTGAAAATCTGCTTATAACTTTACAGTTGACCCTCTGTATACACAGTTCCACATCTACAGATTTAACCAGCTGTGGGGCTGTGTAGTCCTGTGGTATGTATGTATTGAAAAAAAAAATCCGCATATAAGTGGGCCTGCACAGTTCAAATCCCTGTTGTTTGCAGGTCAACTGTACTTTAATTTGAGAAATAGCCTTTGAAAGTTAACAGTTAAAAGCTGTTAAGTTTTGGGGATCACTCTCTGCTGATATAAACATAAGCAGCAGCTACTCTCATTCATCCTATAGATATTTATCAAGCACTTACCTTGTGCATGGCACTGTTCTAGGCCCTGTGACGCAATAAGGGAAAAAAACAAAAGACAAATTTCTTGCCCTCCAGGAGCTTACATTCTAGAGGTAGGGAGAGGAGCAATTCAAATACGAGCATTACTGATACGATATATCAGGTTCTCTGAAGGAAAAGCTGCATCAAGAGGCTAGAAAGTCTGAGGGTGCTGTTCTGTATTAAGGAAGGCATGTTAGTTTTCTATTGCTATGTAACAAGTTACCACAAATTTCGTGGCTTAAAGTAACATCCATTTATTATCTCATAGCTTCTGTAGGTCAGAAGTCTGGACTCGGCCTACTTGGGTCCTCTGCTGTGGCTCACCAGGCTGCAGTTAAGACCTGCTCACCTGGAGCTTGAGGTCTTCTTTCAAGCTCATTTGGGCGTGGCCAGAATTCAGTTCCTTGCAGTTGTGGACTGAGATCTTCGGCTCCTACAGGCCACCCCACTCCAGACAGTTCACAGCCTGACTTTGCTTTCTTCAGGGGGCAGTTGGAGAACATTTCCCCTGCACGCCAAGGACCCAGTCCCTCTGTTAAAGGTTTTTCACCTAATTAAGCCAGTGTCATCTAGAATAATCTCCCTTTTGATTAAGTCGAAATGAACTGATTTGGAACTTGAATTTCATGTGCAGAATCCCTGCACCTTTGTCATAAAACATAATCACAGGAGTGACAGCCCATCGTATTTAAAGGTCCGGGTCACACTCAGGGCAGAGGGTTATGTAGGGCATGGTCACCAGGGGACAGGAAGGTTGGAAGCCATCATAGAATTCTACGTACCGTAAAAGGGCTCTCTAGATAAAGGGATAGTTGAGCAGACCCCTGACAGAAGTGAGGAACCAAGCCATGAGGTTGCTTGGAGGAAGAAAGTTCTAGGCAGAGCAAACAGCGATTGCAAATATTCTGAGCAGGAAGGATGTTCTAAGTAGTTACAGAAACAGCCAGGGAACCAGTATGGCCAGAGTGGTGGTGGGGGGTAAGGTCTGAAGGTTAGCAGGGGCTGAATCATGTAGGGCCATATAGCCTGTGGCGAAGACCTTGGATTTCACTGTTTGTGGATGGGAAACTGTGTTGGAAGGTTTGTGAGCAGAAGAGTTATAACGTGGAGACTAGGCCATATAGAGACCATTCAGGGTGGAAGCAGAGGGCCCATTGGCTGGCTATTGCCCTGGCGCAAAAAATGATGATGTGACCTGGACCAGGGAGGGAAGTAATGGAGGTGGCGAGCGATTATCAGATTCTGGCTGGAGGAGAGAGGACTTAAAAGGTTTGGGCCTGAAAATACAGATGAATGGAGTTGCCGTCTTCTGAGATGAGGAGGGCAGTTAGAGTCACACGTTTGGGCAGAATCAAGAATTCAGTTTTGGACAAGTTCAGTTTGAGTTGTCTAGTGGAAATCTTATCTCATGATGTCAAGTAGGCATTCAGGTATACGAACCTAGATTTCAAAGGAGATGTATTTCTGGGCTAGAGAGAGAAACTTGAGAACTGGTGCATACGGTGGTCCTGTAAGTCAAACAGAGGAAGTCTCAAGAAAGGAGGAATGAAAAGCTGCATCAGTTGTTATCAGTAGATCGAGTACAATGGGAACTGGGAATTCGCCATTGTGTTTGGCAAAATATCAATACATTCTTAACCATTCTTGACCTTGGCAAGAGTTATTTTAGTGGAGTGGTGGGGATAAATGCCTGATAGAACTGGGTTCAGGACAGAGTGGTGAGAGAAAGCACAATGTAACATAGATAGATGACTTGTTAGTATGGATAACTCTTGCTAGAAATTTTCTGTACAGGAGGAGCAAAGAAATGGGGTGTTAGCTCAATGAGAATATGGGATGAAGGGAGGGTTGTTTTTTTTTTAAGTATTGTTTATTGGAAATGATCCAATAGAGAAGGGAAATGGAATGAAAGACGGGACGTTTGTAAGCCTGATGTCCTCAGATGGGTGGGAAGGGATGATGCCCAGGTATCCATGCGGAATGTGCCTTAGACAGGAGAATGGATAGATGTCTGTTTGACATTGCAGCCGCAGTGATGGAAGAGCAGGCAGAGAGGTGCAGGGAGCTTGGTGATTTGGGGTATGGACTTGTGGAGGTCTTCTTCTGTTAATTCTCTTCTCTCAGTAAGGTAAGGAATATCATCATTGAGAGTGAGGAAGGAAAAGATGTTCAAGGTTGGAGAAATGAGGAGATAATTGTGTAGGAGAGCTGGAGAGTCAATTCACCAGGGAGATGTGATAGGATGAACAGGCTGCACCGGTGATCACTTGAGGTTAGGGATTGTGAATTTAAAGTGAACCAGTAGCTTGTTCCCTGAAATGGACATTATCCTGATGTCCCAGAATATAAGTGCGTGTGAGTGTGATCATCATCTAAATGGAAACACAGCATTTAAAAACATTCCTAGAGGGTTCTATGGGCATACCCTCGCAGGCCCCAGCTTGAGTCACTTTTTAAATCATGAACAAATATGGGTCATAGAGTTGCCCCCAGTGGTCTCTTGTGTGTGTGGTGGCAGCCTCCTGACCTCTTCTTTTACCACCAGCACCCCCTCATAGGTCCAGCTTCTCTTAGAACCTTCAACGTTACATGCTCATTGAGTATCAAAATCTGCCATCTGGTGTTGGTCCCTGCCATACAATTTCTTCATACCCCAGTCCCCATTTGAAACCTACTCTGGATCACTTGTACCACCCTGTGTGAGAGGAAGCTGGAAGGTTGTTCTGGCCAGTGTTGATGGGATTTAGGAAATCCGTGTGCTGTTTTGTACCCTTTTCATTCATTTCCATCTAGACCCCAAGATTCTGACATATGTATGTGGTACATATATAGGCACATATTTATATACATATGCAAACGTATGCATATACACACACACACAAATATACCCTCACTCTGTCCTTGTGGGTCACACTGGTCTAGACAGCACGTGGCTATTGGGTGTTAGGAAACAGTGTGCCTGCCTTTCTTATCCCCTGAGGCTATCTGGGCATGACATGTATGTGTATCGTGCTCTGCAGGCTAGTGAGTAGACATCGTTTCATGCCAGCATTTCACCGGTTGTTAACTAATGCTGTTTGGATGGCTGCTTTTTCCATCTCTTGGAAAGGTCACTCTGACTTTCTTTTTGACATAGCATTTTATAGACCTACCTGCTAGGAATATGGCTTCCTTCTCCAAGTTGCTGGGTAAACCTCACTTTCATTCTCTAGGTAGGAAACTGGGAAATACTTTTCACAACGCCGCCTTCTAAAAAGAAAAGACAAATACATTTTAGCTACAAGTAGTATATTTATTTCTCCATTTCTCATTCTGGTGTTCATAGGCAAAAGACTGAGGAGACAAAGGCTAATTTCTTCTTTGAAAAAATATAATATTGCTTTAACTTGCTTTTAAAACTGATCTGTTATATGTAAGGTTGGAGAAAAAGGATTAGACCTTACATCTCCATGTTAAGTGCTGAACATAGTTAAAATGTAGTGTTTTCTTTTTCCATGTATGTACTTTTCTGCAAATAGTCTCTTGTCCATTGTGTGTATCGTAATGTCCAAAAAAATGAGTGTCATAAATTTAGGTACAAGGTAAGGAAATCCTCTTACGTCTGAGGAGAAAAATACCAGCTCCCAAGTGAGCCACCTCATAATTTATGTAACTGTCTGTAGATGTTATTACAGTTTCTGGTTTGAGTTAGGCATTGCACAAATATTTTGTCATTAGTATATTTTTCATAAACTGGAATAGTCATATTTGGCATAAAACATGTTTTCTTAGAGTCAGGCTCAGTGATTTGGAAAAATGATAAACTTATCAGTTAAACTGTTAATTCCTTTGTGTTGGGTGCTGTTCATGCTTTGACCATGCAGCCCGGTGGACTGCAGTTAGTTTAGCTGAAGGCAGCTGTGACAGTTATCACACACAGATGCTTTGGTCTATCCCATCAATTTGCTAATAATGAATTTAATTGGTTATTATGTAGCAATATCATTAGACCTTGATGGGCCAATTAAAGCCCCTAGACCAACAAAATAGTTTTCCTCTTTGTGGGGGAAGAGGATCTCTGGAATAGGATATTTACTTTACAAAAATCCTTTAGCATGACAGTATTACTTACTTTGACTTATTATTTTAGTTTCTCTTTTTAAAAGGTGAACTTAGATATGGGTAAACTGTAGAGTTAGTAAGTTATAATTTCATAAAGAAGGCTGAAGCTGCTAAAAACAATGTTGTTTAGCATTAGTATGCCTGAATTCTAATTCCACGTTATCGTCATTCAGGAGGGATTCGAATTCTTAAATGATTCTCTAGTCTGTAAAATCAGGTTAACTGCATAATTCTTGTCAAGTGGTTGGGGGGCTTGATTAATTTTTCCCCCAAAGGTTAAATAGTGTAGTCATAGTGACCAATTGTGGCAGTGCTTTTTGGTATATGGTCTTTTTCCCCCCCCCCAACAAACTACTTATTTATGGCTTTCTTTGTGCAAGGCTTTGTTGAAAATCCAAAGTTGAATATGACAGGGTCTCTGCACTCAAAGAGCTTACTGTGTAGGCAGATAGATCAGACCCTGCACAAATGACTCTAACACAAGGTAGAAAGTGATAAATGCAATAAGAAGACGGATGAAAAGAAGAGCTATGGGTAGTTAAAGGAAGGTGAGAACCCTTTGGTCTGAATGTTATTTTTGGATTACTTGTTCCCATAGTAACCAGTGTTTATTTTTTTCAACATCCACGTTTTGCGAAGAGTAATGGTTGGGTTGAATCCAGGGGCAGTGTCAGGCTGTGGTCTTTGGTACAGGCCTTATTAGACTTAAATGATTCCTGAGAAGACTATGTTTGTTTTTCAGTAGAGTGGTATGTATTATTATGTAGGTGCCAAGTTATTAGAAATACTGTTCTTTAATATGAAAAATACTTAGCATTTAATTTTTTGGAATGTTCTCCGGTAATTTCCTTTCCTCTGAGAATTGGAGTCTCTGTTGTACTTCTTGGCTATATTGTGAGTGAGGTCCTTCAGAAAGATGAGGTTCCTACAAGGGACCAGGCACAGCGATAAACACTGTGTATGCTTTTTCGTGTTTAATCATCACAAAACCTCTGCAATGTCGATACTGTTGTTACTGACATCTCACAGGTGAGAGACTAAGGCGTAAAGTCGTGGGGGTTACTTGTCCAATACCTTCCAGCTCAGATGAAGCAGAGATGGGTCTTGAACCTGGGTCTGTTGAGCATGCTGGTCCTTGCTGTTTACCACTTGACCCCGTGGCCGTGCTCTATTCAGTTCCATTCTGAATGCCATTAGAAACCCATGTATTTTTAGGATTGTTACATTTACCTGTCTTCTCACTGACATTTTACCTAAGTATTCTTTTAACAGTGTTTCCTGATATGCCCATCATTAAATATTATGACAGCAATACCTGAAAATATTATTTTAGAGGAGATACTAAAGTTGATGATGAAAATAGCAGTCAGCATATGTAGTGTCTTACAACTTTAAAAGCACGGTCATATCACTTGCCTGATTTAATTTTTTTCTTTCATCCTGTGTTTGCTGCTTACAGGTGAAAAAGCAAGATCAGGGATGTTAAGTAACTTTCCTGCAGTCACAGAGATAGTACACTTAGGCTGGAGACTGGGTCTTCTGATGTTAATCCAGTGTTATTGGTGGTGTGGTATAGGTAGATGGTATAAGTAGAGATGATACAGGGTAGTGCAGGGTGTAGATCTTTTGCATTTACAAAATCCTTCTGCTGGTAAACATGCTAAAGGAAGGAAGATTTGTATTCAGAAAAATTTGGTAATGCATGAGAAGCAAAATAGAAGAATTAAAAGCCATTCATTGTGAGAAAATGTCCTTTTCTTTCTGACAGTGGAGCAAGCAGATGTTTGCAAGTGCAAATACTTTCAGCAATAGGGAATGTATAGAGTTCTGTATTTTCAAGCAATATATGGTCATCTTAGAAATTTAGAAAATCAAAGTAAATTAAAAGAACAAGAAATAAAATCTTCCATATCTCACTACCCAGAGATACATCATTACTAGCCTCTTGACAAATATTCTTCTACTCTTTTCTACACTTACGTTAATAATGTTATAGTATAAATTTTTATTTTTTTATTTTTTGCGGTACGCGGGGCTCTCACAGTTGTGGCCTCTCCCGTTGCGGAGCAACAGGCTCCGGATGCACTGGCTCAGCGGCCATGGCTCACGGGCCCAGCTGCTCCACAGTATGTGGGATCTTCCCGGACGGGGGCACGAACCCATGTCCCCTGCATCGGCAGGTGGACTCTCAACCACTGCGCCACCAGGGAAGGCCCTAGTATTTCACAAAACACATAGTGTTTTATGGTCTGCTTTATTTAGTAATGTCTTTGATATCTTTTCATATCTTTGAGTATAAATCTACACAATCCTTTTGGATGGCTTCTTTATATTTTGACTGAGTGTGCCAAAACATGTTACTTTAAAAGTATTATTTGATATTTACGGAATTCCCAGTTTTTCAGTATGGCAGTATATGAAACCTTATATGTGCAAAAATGATGTTTTAAAACTGCCCAGTAGAAAAATCCCCTTTAGCATTGTATTTTGACCTTGCTGAAATGCTCTCAGACTTTGAGAAACCTGGAGATACAAAACGGAGTAAGCCCAGTATCAAAGCACATGAGGATTCTAGGGGATGGTTGTGGTGCTTGGGCCAGCAAGAGGTGTCACTGTCCATGTGGCAGCTGACACTGCTTCCTTGCTCTTCGTTAGGGCTGAGTTCTTAGGCACTGCACTGAGAAGCCATCAAAATGAATGATTCCTGAGTGTAACATGCTAACCACAGTAGAACACAAACGCCAAGTTCCATTTTGCAGCCATTCTTTTGGGTTCTTCCCTCCAGTGCATGTTCTTCAAGAAATCCTCCCTTGGCTGCTTGCTGTGAGCAGCCTGGGGTTAGAGGAAGTGACGTGTGTGGGACATAACTGTTGGAGGAGATGACAGATTGCCTTTATTCTCTTAGAGCCTTACACAGTGCCTAGCATGTGATAGACCCTTAATACATGTGTATTGCACAAGTGCCAACTGAATGATTCTTAACTAAAGGCATTTTCCACAAACTTTGAATATCCAGATGCCTCCCAAGATTTGTATGTATGTATGTATGTATGTATGTGGCTAAAGATGTTACAGTGAAACAATAGTTTTTGATGTTATAGTGGAAATGTGTACAAAAAGTACTTCTTCACTAGATTTTCTCTACAAAAATTCCCAAGTGAGATAATACTTTAGGTATAATCTATTTTATTTTTTAAAACACATACGGACTCCATGCTATAGAATTGCAAGATGGTTTCTGTGGCAGAGATATGAACAAAGTCATGCTGAAAGAGGATCCTTACAGGAGCATCCTCTGCCTTTCCTATGTATCCAGCTTGGATTACTTCCTCTAGGGTTGTCACCAACATCCATTGGCCATACCTGCCTCTGGGTCTCAGCACCAGGTCTCAACTTGTGAGTTTCGAAGTGTCGGTGTGTTACGCTTCTTCCTCCAGACCCCGCTCTGGTAGAAGTTTCCCTGTTAAAAAGTCTTCCTGAGTCCTACAGGCAGCTTAAAGGTGGCAGCTGGCGTGTCTCTGTGGAGCTTACCCACAACTGCAGCTCTGTTGCAGAATGTTTTCAGGGCAGCTCTCATCTAACCTCGGAAGGGCAGTGAATTGTGCAGTGTCACGTGACCAGTCACTATCGGTGCCAAGAATAGAACCCCCAAATCAGCCTGCGGAGGGGTAGCCTCCTCGCCGTCCTCTCTCTCATCGTGAGTTCTGCCCTGCTCTGGCCAGCAGTCAGTCTTACTTGCTGGACCAAATGTTTGGTCACATTTCTGGGACTTTCACGTCTCCCCTGAACTCTTGCATCTTTCTCATGAGCTTTTTTTTTTTTTTTTTTTTTTTTTTTTTTAACATCTTTATTGGGTCATGAGCTTTTTAAATGTAATCGAACAGATAGGCATGAAGAGAAAATGTCTTAAAATAGTGGGTACCTTAAGAAGATTTGGTGTCATTTAAGTCAATGTTAATTACCTGAGATACCTTGGCTGGCAATAGCCCCGAAATTTTAGCAAACACCTGAGTGTTTTAAGTTATCCTTTCTGTCATTTTGCAGAGGCTGTCTCTTATCCTTTTTTATATTCCACCTTTCCTAGCTGCTGCTGATGTAACCCAGTGCTGTTAGCATTCTAAGAATTCTCCTCTCCAGTTTTATCACGGAAGGTTTTCTCTTAGGACGCATCCTCTTGATCAGAGATGAATAATTCTGAGGTCTGTTTGCAAAGTTATTTCAGTTACCATATTCCTGGAGATAACGAGCGGTGAGATTTCTTCCTCAAAATGTTGAGTCTTGGAAAAGCAACAAGCATATTTCAGTTTGGAGGCTTTCTCTGCATTAACTTTTCTTTCCCCATTGAAACCAGACTCCCTGGAATATACTTTCAACTTTATTGTGCAATTCTCAGAGTGCTAGAAAACTTTGTTCTTCTTGTAAAATTGATACAGTTGTTAACTGGTGGTGTAGTGGGAAGTCTCTGCTGCCCAGTGAAATTCATTGATTGGTCTTTGTATTCGTTTTCTATTGCTGCTGTAATAAATTACCACAAACCTAGTGGCTTAGAACAGCACAAATTTATCATCTTTATTATTTATTCTTATCTTACAGTTCTGTAAGTCAGAAGTCTACATGGGTCTCAATGGGCTAAAAAATCACGGCATCGGCAGGGCTGTGCCCTTTCAGGAGCCTCTAGAGAAGAATATGTTTCCTTGACTTTATTTTTTTTTAAAGACTTTTTTTTTTTTTTTTTTTTTTTTGCGGTACGCGGGCCTCTCACTGTTGTGGCCTCTCCCGTCGCGGAGTACAGGCTCCGGACGCGCAGGCTCAGCGGCCGTGGCTCACGGGCCCAGCCGCTCCGCGGCACGTGGGATTCTCCCGGACCGGGGCACGAACCCGTGTCCCCTGCATCGGCAGGCGGACTCTCAACCACTGCGCCACCAGGGAAGCCCAAGACTTTATTTTTTAAGAGCAGTTTCAGGTTCAGAGCAAAACTAAGAGGAAGGTGTGGAGGTGTCCCATTTACCCCTGGACCCCACACATGCTTAGCTGCCTTCCCCGTGTACACCCCTAACAGTGTGGTACATCTGTTACAGTCTGGGAGACTACAGTGACATGTCCGTATTCTTCAAAGTCCTGTAGTGTACATTACAGTCCACTCTTGGTGTTGTACATGCTATGATTTTGGACAAATGTATCCACCATTATAGTACCACGTAGAGTGTTTTCACTGCCCTAAAAATCCTCTGGGCTCTGCCTGTTAGCCCCCTCCCACACTCCTGGCAACCACTGATCTTTTTACTGTTTCTGTGGTTTTGCTTTTCCCAGAACGTCATATAGTTGGAATGTGCATTTGAGGTTCCTCCACGTCTTTTCATGATTTGATAGCTCATTTCTTTGTAGCCACGAGCACTGTGCATTTTCTGTATGTTCCACAGTTGGTTTATTCATTCACCTACTGAAGGACATCTTGGTTGCTTCCAAGTTCGGGCAATTATGAATAAAGGTGTTATAAAACATCCACGTGTATGTTTTTGTGTAGACATAAGTTTTCAGTCCCTTTGGGTAAATACCAAGGAGCATGATTGCTGGATCGTATGTTAAGAGTATGTGTAGGGCTTCCCTGGTGGCGCTAGTGGTTGAGAACCTGCCTGCTAATGCAGGGAACACGGGTTCGAGCCCTGGTCTGGGAAGATCCCACATGCCGCGGAGCAACTGGGCCCGTGAGCCACAACTACTGAGCCTGCGCGTCTGGAGCCTGTGCTCCGCAACAAGAGAGGCCGAGACAGTGAAAGGCCCGCGCACCGCGATGAAGAGTGGACCCCACTCGCCGCAACTAGAGAAAGCCCTCGCACAGAAACGGCGACCCAACACTGCCAAAAATAAATAAATAAATTTAAAAAAAAAAAAAAAAAAAAGAGTATGTGTAGTTTTGTAAGAAACTGCCAAACTGTCTTCCAGAGTTGCTGTACCATTTTGTGTTCCCACCAGCAATGAATGAGAGTTCCTATTGCTCCACATCCTCACCGGCATTTGGTGCTGTCATTATCAATGTTCCAGATTTTGGCCATTCTAATGGTGTGTAGTGGTATCTGTGTTTTAATTTGCATTTCCCTGATGACATGTGATGTGGAGGATCTTTTCCTATGCTTATGTGCCATCTGTGTATATTCTTCGAAGTGTTTGTTAAAGTCTTTGGCCCATTTTTCTTTTTCTTATTGTTGAGCTTCAAAGGTTCTTTGTATGTGTTGGACAATAGTCCTTTATCAGATACATCTTTTGCCAATATCTTCTCCCAGTCTGTGGCTTGTCTTCTCCTTCTCTTGACATTGTCTTCCGCACAGCAGAGGTCTTTAAATTTAATGAAGTCAGATTATCAATCATTTCTTTAATGGACTGTGCCTTTGGTGTTGTATCTAAATAGGCATCATCATACCCAAGGTTATCTCCAGGAGGCAATTATCAAGACTCTCAGTTACTCAGAAATTGGAATTATCAAGGCTCTCACTTACTCAGAAATTGGAGTTTATTTTTCTTGCTGCTTTCATTTATGTCGTTATCCAACATTACTTATGTTTCCTAGGTATTAAGCGTCGGCTGGGAGGGAATTGTTTAACTCGGGGAGTCTTTGCCTTCTCCAGTTCACTCTCATAGACCTGCAGTGTTCTGCAGTGCTTGTTTCACACTGTTTCTTCTTGACTCTGCATCAGCTGACAGTTCACAGAGCATCTGGGCAAAGGGCCTGCCTGTTTATAAGATGCTCAGTCACCCCAGGTTATCAGTGCTGTCACTAGTTACTCCTTTTGCAAATGGCGATAAAAAAAAAATCATCTTCTCAGTAGCATGATGTATTGGGTTGTTTGCTGGAGTTGACGATGTTTAGTCTGAGGGCTGCTGTTGAGACTGTAACATAGGTAAAGGAAGGTGTGTGGCTAGGGGCTGGAGGTGGCCTTTCACAAATGGCTAAGCTTGGCCCAGTGTTTATGAAAGAAGGTGAAAAACATTAACTTACCTGAACTTAAATGCATAGTCTGAGAAAGAGGTAGAAAATACTCACTAGATTTTAGGGGACCACAGCAAAATGAAAGCTCATCTCGTGATAAGGCTCTTAATGAGAATTTCACTGCATAGAGAAACTAGAGGTTATCTTCCGAGTTCCCAGCCTCTGGGCCACGTGGAAATTGGACCGTTACACAAATACGGGAACTACTCTTCTTAAAAATTTTCAGAAAATAAAACTCTGTCCTTTCCTCTGATAATCTGCTTAGCTCTGTGAGTTTTCCCAGTGAGGTACGTAGTTAAGTAACTTTAATCTCCAAAAGAAAGTATGAGTTTTGGTGGAGTTTTTAATGCATTTGGACACTGAAGATGCTGGAAAGCACGCCTGGCCACAACATATTTATGTAAGTCTTCTTCAGAACCCTCGGCTCCTTTTTATTTGCAGAAGTATGTCTCTTATCAAGGAAGTGGTGGAGGGCTTCTGCCCTGGGTGGTTTCCACTTTCTCCGACACAGGGAGCCCCCAGGACCAGGGGTTGCTCCTCTCACACCCATTGGTTTGGGGCTCTACCTGTGCTTGTCGTGTAAGTCAGAGCCCACTTGGGTGGGTTCTCTGTGATGACTCGTCAATTTTCTGAATGGAGATTTGCCCACTTGCCAGCTGGTTGCCTTTGTTGTCTTAATGGAGAACCTCTGCGGATTCAGTAAAATCAAACTGTGCACATTTGTCTGAAGGTGGTTCTAGATTTTCATGCAGTGGAGTGGGTACGAGGTCGGCTTGGTGAAAAAGGTATTGGAATTTTTGTACTTTGATCCATTCTCTTTTTATGGCTTGATTGAACTATTTTGCTCCCTCGCTCAAAGAGAGGTCTTTCTCTGAGAATGTTCAGATGAAGTATTAGTCCTTTAAAAGGCTTAAAGCGAATGTTTACTACCACAGCAAGGACGATACCATTTTAAACTCTTGCATTGTAAATCACACCAAGGATCCTCCTCAGGCCTTTTGCCTGCATTAGGCTAACTGCTGTGTTGAAGGAAAGTGTAGTGTTTGCTCAGAGTTCTTCGAGCAATGTGTGGGTAGCTAAGATAAGTCTTTTTCCTTTCTCAAAATATTCTGTCTCCCTCACTACTCCCTCTCAGAAAATCTAATGGAAAATGAGGAGGTGAAAAAAGCAGGGCTAGAAGATATTTTAATAATCCTTCCTTCATTCTTTTTAATCAGTTTGTTGAATACTGAGTCCTATCTGGGGTAAAAATGAAAGTTTTATTTTTCTTTCATCACCATTTTCCAAGAGCTTTGTTGAGTCTTCCTTTGCCATCTTTTAATGGTGTCTTGGGCTGTAGCCCATAATTCTCCGGTGAGTTATGACATAAAGAAGTCAAGTCTAGTCGAAACTTCAGTCTCTATTCAATTTAGCCTTTATGTCTCCTCCCCTCCCCCACTTGTCCTCTCTGGCTGAGTAGGGGACACACTCAGCTATTTCACCCTATTCCACCCTCCCTTTTCTGCGCTGCTTTCTCCTCTCGGTTGTCACTGCTTCGAAAACACTAACTGGCTGCCAGTGTCCTCTTTGGTGGGGACCCTGCTGGGACTCTGAAGAGTTCTGATCCAGCACCTTCTTGCCTTCACCTGGGCAGGTGGGCAGGAGGTCTCAGGAGTAGGATCACAGCAGGATGGCTTGGTTTTGGCTGCCTTCCCCTTGACTCCTTTGGCAAACCAAGCGTGAGTATGTATACAGGCTCTACGGCTGCTCCTTCTCTCCACTGTGCTGTATCTCACCAGTTCTCTTCTTCTTGCTCAGGGAGTTAGGAGTGGGCTGATAAAGTTGATAAATTTGCCCCATAAGCAGATAAACTTGTGTGGAGTGAGGTGCCAACCTTTCCTCCTTACAGGCACCTCTGATGTGTTAAGTGATGCTCTGGGAGACTTCTGTAGTTGGCTTGGTATTGGGGCTGTCCCAGCACATTCTCTGGACCAGTAATTCACCGTTGAAGATTGTTTGACCTTCTGCACCCGCACCCTTGAATTTTGTTCATATAGGTAAGGGTTGAGGGAGTCATAGGTCATGACTGGTACTAGTAGAGTGATTTTGGTGAGTTATTAATAAGGGTTGGAGTGGCTGACCTCTAATATTTGCAGCACTCTTTAGAATACGTGGTTTCTGATGCCTGTCTGTCCTTGGCTTAGCATCCTGGGAACCAATTTTGGAGTAACAGGAAAAGATCCACTCAATGTCTGCTGATACAGGCATGCATCTCCATGTAGAGCTAATTCTGGGCAAGTTACCTAGAGAATATCATGAAACATAACCCTTGGCCTTTGAGGATCATATTACATTTAAATTTAAGGAAATAAAAATAGAAACATAGGAAATATTAAATAGCTGTATCAGGCATCGTGTGATGAATTGTTCAAATAAATGTAATTGAGGATCAGTGGTGCAGTAATTGAGGATAATGGTGCAGTGTCCACTGGATTAGCCCGCCAAGACCGCATCTCTGACCTGTTACAAGGGCTGTGGCAGGGGGTGAGTGAGGAGGTGACCGTGTGGGGTGCCTTCCAGCTGTGCTGTGCAGCTCCTAGCTGTGCTCTACAGACTATGAGGAATGGGAGGAGTGGAAGAGGAAATGTGAAAAGGTACTAATGCACAGCTTTTTTTTGTTTTTGTTTTTGTTTGCGGTACGCGGGCCTCTCACTGCTGTGGCCCCTCCCGTTGCGGAGCACAGGCTCCGGTCGCGCAGGCTCAGCGGCCATGGCTCTCGGGCCCAGCCGCTCTGCGGCATGTGGGATCCTCCCGGACCGGGGCACAAACCCGCGTCCCCTGCATCGTCAGGCAGACTCCCAACCACTGCGCCACCAGGGAAGCCCCCTAATGCACAGTTTTAAGACTAACTTGATTTAAAAATAAAAAAAGCAAGCTGAACTTTGAAATATTATTACATTCTCGGTTGGAACTTTTTCGGCGGGGGAGAGGGGTCTGTCATACTTGCGAAGGTGCGAATGAGAAATGTACCTTTGAGAACTGCTTTTCTTTTTTAATAGAAATTGCAAGGAGCTTGCTGTTTGCTCACTGCTTTTCTTGCCTGTCTCTGTTACCAGGTGTATTCCTATTCGGTGTACTGATTCATTTTTCACTGTATTTAATTGATAGGGAATTAAAAATGCCCACCCTCTTTGGTAATGGTCCTGCTAAAATTGTCACTGTGCTTGGGTTTTCGGATACAGTTGGTGGTTTTGCCCCCGGTTTGCGGCTTGCTGCATTCTCAGCCTCCTCCCCCCAGTCTGATTTGTCTTCTGTGACCCATGCCCAACATGCTTATCACCTCTCCTTTCACTTGATACAGTCTTCACTGTCCTTCCCAAAAAAGCTGTCACTGGTTTCGCTGAGTCTGCCCCACCACAGTGCAGCAGAGACAGTGTATGAATTTGGGGTGTTGATGGACTTAGTAGCATGTACCTTTTAATCTTCCGCTTTCTTTTTGTAAGCTCCTGGTCTTTCTATCCTTTCCTTTTTGTTTCTTAGAGAATTATTAGAGGCTGTTCTCTTCATTGTTGTCATCTTTTATATAAAACTGCCTTTGGGTCATATTCCAGTATTGTATCCAGATTACCTTGAAGACAAATCAAGCTGCTGCTCGGTAACCTCTCTAAGCCTAGAATTGAATTTATGACATTCGTTAAATCACCATGTTTTAGGGACTCCAGATTTATCTTGGTGGCCTTGGACTTCAAGTTGTGTGTTGAGTGATAAGGAAAAGACATATTTTTTCCCCATTTATTCTCTACTGTTGGAGCTGGAAGGTTCATGAAGTTTAAGCTTACCTTAAAGGGAGGCTATCTCAGCCATTACCCCGACAATACCCTTGATGTCCTCAATAGTATTTCAGGGACCTTTCCTCTGTCCCTCAAAAGTCAGGTATTATTATTTACTGACACTGCTGCGTAACTCAGAAGAAAGGAGCCACATAAAAATGATACACTTTAAACAGCCTATGGATACATTTAGTGGCCTGTGGAGCTGCTCTCAAGGAAAGTGGAAGGTGGACTGTGGACACCGTCTCCGCACTCGCCCCACGGCCTTGCTCCAGCTTGCCGATAACACCCAGAAAAGAGCGTATACAGTTGTCTGGAACCCTAATTTTTGTGACTGCTGCCCAGGGGACACCTTCAGATTGTCTGGCTCAGGTAGCCAGCAGGGCTTACACTTGTGGCCCCTCAGGATTGTATATATGTGTATACTTGTAAAAGCTGCTGCCTGAGGGTCTGGCTTCTAGTCAGCCTGAGCCTAGGTGCTGAGATCCTCCCCTTTGGGACACTGACAGGTCTTGGCACCCACTCAGCAGTGGGATCCATTAAAAATATAATAGGCTGCTTGGACAAGCACAGAGGTTTAAGAGATGAAGAGCTGGGGCACGGCTGGGCAAAAAAGTTCATCTCCTACTCCTTCAAGATGGGGGAGATGGTTGTTTCATCTTCTGTATACACAGAAAGTCAAGCAACATAAAGAAACAGAGGAATATGTTAATGAAAGAACAAGATAAAACCTCAGGGGGGAAAAAAACCCTCAATGAAATGGAGATAAGTTAATTTACCTGATAAAGAGTTTGAAGTAATGGTCATAAAGATGCTTACTGAACTGAGGAGATGAATGGATGAACACAGCGAGAACTTCAACGAGACAAAAAATATATGAAAGTACCAAGTAGAAGTCCCAGAGTTGACAAATACAATAATTGAACTGAAAAATACAGTAGAGTGGTTCAGTAGTAGACTAGATGAAACAGAAGAAAGGACCACTCAAGTCAAAGACAAGGTAGTGGAACTGACCCAATCAGAGCAGCAAAATGAAAAAAGAATGAAAAAATGTGAAGATAGCTTATGGGACTTACGGGACAACATCATACAGACTAACATTTGCATCATAGGACTCCCAGAAGGAGAAGAGAGAGAAAGGGGCAGAAATCTTATTTGAAGAAATAATGGCTGAAAAATTCTCTAACTTGGAGAAGGAAACAGACATCCAGATTCAGGAAGCCCAGAAAATTTCAAATACCCAAAGAGACCCACACCAAGACATGATACAATTAACTTGTCAAAAGTTAAAGACAAGTTGAAAATATTAAAAGCAACAGGAGAAATCAACTTTTTACATACAAAGGAACTCCCATAAGACTCTCAGACGATTTTTCAGCACAAATTTTGCAGGCCACAAGGGAGTGGCACAATTCAAAGTGCTGAAAGAAAGAAAAACTTCCAACCCAAAATAGTCTACCTGACAAAGTTATCATTCAGAACTGAAGGATAGATTAAAAAGTTTACCACCCAAGCAAAAGCTAAAGGAGTTCATCACCACTAAACTGGCTGTATAAGAAATGTATAAGGGACTTGTTTAAGCTGAAAAGAAAGAACACTATAAACAGGAACAAGAACACATATGAAAGAATCTCTCTGAAAAAAGTAAATATGCATTAAAGGTAGTGGGTTAATTATAAAGCTAGTTTGAAGATTAAAGAAGTAGTTTTTTTAAAAAAACCCATGATTACAATAATTAGAGATACACAAGATAAAAAGATGTAAAATGTGAGATCAAAAACATAAAATGTGGTGGGGGAGAGTAAAAATATTGAGCTTTAGAATGGAATCAATTTTAAATTGTTATTAACTTAAACTAGACTGCTATAAGTTGTTATATGTAAGTCTCATGGTAACCACAAAGCAAAAACCTATACTAAATACAAATGATCAAGAGAAAGGAATACAAGCATACCATTAAAGAAAGTCATCAAACAACAAAAAAGAGCAAGAGAAGAAATGAACAGAGAGGAACTACAAAAACAGCTACAAAACAATTAACAAAATGGCAATAAGCACATACCCATCAATAATTACTTTAAGTATAAATGGTCTAAACCCTCCTGTCAAAAGACATAGAGTGATGGAATGGATAAAAAACAAGACTCACCTATATGCTGCCTACAAGAGACACAATTTAGATGTAAGGAAACACACAGACTGAAAGTGAGGGGATGGAAAAAGATATTCCATGCAAATAGAAACCAAAAGAAATCTGGAACAACTATACCTAGACAAAGTAGACTTTAAAATAAAGAAATAAGAAAAGTCTCAAACAGCCTAACTTGACACCACAGAAAACTAGAAAAAGAAGAACAAATAGGCCCAGAGTTAGTAGAAGGAAGGCAATAATAAAGATTAGGGCAGAAATGAATGAAATAGAGACTGAAATGACAACAGAAAAGGTCAGTGAAACTTAAGAGCTAGTTCTCTAAAAAGAAACAAAACTCACAACCCTCTAGATAGATTCACCAAGAGAAAAGGAGATAGAGCTCAAATAAAATCAGAAATGAAAGAGGAGACATTACAGCTGGTATCAAACAAATATGAAGGATCATAGAGACTACTATGAACAAGTATATGCCAAGAAGTTGGACAACATGGGAGAAATGGATAAATTCCTAGAAACATACAACTTGCCAAGCCTAAATTAAGATGAAATAGAAAATCTGAACAGACCAGTTACTAGCAAGGAGATGGAATCAGTAATCAAAAACCTCCCAACAAACAGAAGTCCAGGATCAGATTTCTTTGCTGGTTAATTCTACCAAACATTGAAAAAAGAATTAATACCAATCTTTAAATCTTCCAAAAAATAAAAGGGGAATACTTCCAAACATATTTTATGAGGCCAGCATTACCCTGGTACCAAACCCAGAAAAGGATGCCACAAAAAAGAAAATCACAGGCCAGTATTCCTGATGAACATAAATGTAAGAGTCCTCAACAAAATATAGCAATCTAAATTCAGCGATACATTAATGATCAAGTTGGATTTATCCCAAAGATGCAGGAATGGTTCAACCTCTGCAAATCAGTCAATGTCATATGCCATATTTACAAAAAATAAGTCATATGATCATCTCAGTAGATGCAGAATAGATCTCAGTAAATACAGAAAAAGCATTTGATAGAATTAAACATCCATTTATGATTAAAAAATCTCAACCAAGTGGGTATAGTGGGAACATACTTCAACATAATAAAGGCCATAAAAGACAGGCCCACAGGTAACATCATACTTAACAGTGAAATGCTGAAAGCTTTTTCTCTAAGATCAGGAACAAGACAAAGATGTCTGCTCTTCCACTTTTATTCAACATCGTATTGGAAGTCCTAGGCAGAACAGTTAGGCAAGAAAAAGGAAATAAAAGGCATTCAAATTGGAAAGGAAGGAGTAAAACTCACTATTTGCAGATGACATGATATTATATGTAGAAAACCGTAAAGACTCCATCAAAAATTGTTAGAACTAATAAATTCAGTAAAGTTGCTGGATACAAAATCAGTACACTAAAACCCGTTACATTTCTTCATGCTAATAACAAAATGTCAGAAAGAGAAATAAAATCCCATTTACAATTATATCAAAAAAAATAAAATACCTAGGAATAAATTTTACCAAGGAGGTAAAAGTCCTGTCTATTGAAAAGCACAAGATGTTAATGAAATAAAAGATGCAAACAAATTGAAAGATATCCTGTGCTCATGGATTGGAAGAATTAATATGGTTAAAACGTCTGTACTATCCAAAGCAATATACAAAATCAGTGCAATTCTTATCAAAATTCCAATGATATTTTCCACAAAAATAGAAGAAACAATTCTAAAATTTGTATGGAAGAACAAAAGAACCCAAAGAGCCAAAGCAATCTTGAGAAAGGAGAACAAAGCTGTTGGTATCGTGTTCCCTGATTTCAAATGATCTTACAAAGCTGTCATAATTAAAACAGTATGGTATTGGCATTAAAACAGACCCATAGATCAATGGAACAGAATGGTCAGTTAATTTGCAGCGTACGAGACAAGAATACATAATGTGGAAAGGACAGTCTTTTCAATACAAAAGCAAGAATAAACAAGTGGAACTATGTCAAACTAAAATGCTTCTGTACAGCAAAGCAAACCATCATCAAAATGAAAAGGCAACCTACTGAATGGGAGAAAATAATTGTAAGTCATACACAGGCATACCTAGTTTTATTTTGCTTTGCTTTATTGTGCTTCACAGATATTGCGTTTTTTACAAATTAAAGTTTGTGGTAACCCTGCGTTGTCAGATGATAGTTAGCATTTTTTTAACAATAAAGTCTTCTCTAATTAAGGAAGGTGTATTTTTTAGACATGATGTTATTGCACACTTAATAGACTACAGTATAAACATAATTTTCATATGCACTGGGAAACCAAAAAATTTGTATGACTTGCTGTATTGCGATATTCACTTTACTGTGGTGGTCTGGAACTGAACCTGCAATATCTCCAAGTTTTGACCGTACCTGATGAGGGGCTAATATCCAAAATGTACAAAGAACTCATGAAACTCAATAGCAAAAAAAAATCCCATTAAGAAATGAGCAGAAGAACTGAATAGACAATTTTCCAAAGATGTCTTATAGATGGCCAAAAGGTGTGTGAAAAGATGCTAAACATCATCAATCATTAGGGAAATGCAAACCAAAACCATAATGAAACCATACCAAAACCAAAATCTCACACCTGTCAGAATGGCTGTTATCCAAAAGACAAGAAATGGCAAGTGTTCTTGAGAATGTTGAGAAGACATTCTTGTGCACTGTTGGTGGGAATGTAAATTGATGCAGCCATTATGGAAAATAGCACGGAGGTTCCTCAAAAAAAAAAAAAAAAAATAGAGCTACCATATGATTCATCAATTCCAGTTCTGGGTTTTCATCTGAAGAAAATGAAACTAATAATTCAAAAATATATATGTACCTCCATATTCATTGCAGCATTTTTTACAGTAGTCAAGATATGAAAACAGTCTTCTAAGTGCCCATCAGTGGATGAATGGATAAAGAAGATGTGGTATATACATGCAACAGTACATTATTCAGCCATAAAAAGAATGAAATCTTGGTATTTGTGACATTTGCGACTTTGAGGGTATTATGCTGAGTGAAAAAGTCAGACAGAAAAAGACAAAGACCATATGATCTTTCTTATAGGTGGAATCTAAAGCAAACAAACAAATAACAAGGTCAAAGATACAGAGAACTGACCGATGGTTGCAAGAGCTGGAGAGGGTTAGAAGTTGATGAACTATGATTCTGTTTTGCTTTATTGGTTTAAATAAATTGAATGGAAAATTTAAAGATAATGACTTGAGTCGAAGAATAAATAAACAGTGCATTTTAACACGTTGCGGCTTTAAAACAGCCTCTCCAGAGAAAGGTGTAAGAATTTTTATAAAATGCTGAGATCCTCATTCTAGGGGATTTCGATACTGGTTAATCTGCACCCTCCTGAGCTCACTTAAAAAATGGAAATTAGAACCCTCTAGTTTTCAAGTATACATAATAATGCTGCCAAAATTACAAGGCCAGAAATTTGGAGAACGTAAAAATCTTCACAAAGTAGTAGGATGTGCTTTTTTTTTTATTATTAAGAAGATGATTTTATTTTTAAACACATGCACACTAAATAAATTCCTCTCATACATAAAACAGAACCTAAAATAATGACAAGAAAAATAAATAGTTGTTGATTTTAACAAATCATCCTCATATAAGATTAAATAAATTAAATATCAAATTTATAAATTTTGGTAACATGATTAACAGTTTAAATATATGTAATGAATAAATGAATAGAGAATACAAATTTTTTTTAATTCAAAGTCACAAAAATTATAATCGTCCTCATCAGTTCACTCACTCCCATGTAATTAATTTTTTTTATCTTGATCTTTTGTTAGCACTTTTATGAATTCATCAGTTTTCCATTCAAGTTCTGAAAATGCTTATTCATTCAGTTCAGCAGTATAGTCAGTTACCAGAAACCTGTACTTTGGAATCTTTTCCATGAATTCCTTGAAGATGAAACCCTTTTATAGGAACATATTTGCAAAAGCATCAGACTTCACACAGAACTGTCTGTAAATGACAAAAGATTTAAAAATGACCACGGTTAAAGATTTGATGAAAGTTCGTAATAATTCAGTTGACAAGGAAATTTAGTTATTCCTGAGATATACATTTTAAAGTAATAACTAGAATTATGACATAACATTATACCAGAAAATATAAGATTTTTAGAAATTTCATGTAATGTCTGAAACATTTATATAAACATTACATACAAAAAACCCAAAGAAAGTTTAGTATTAGTTGTTTTGCTTGTTTGTTTGTTTATACTGCAGGCTCTTATTGGTCATCAGTTTTATACACATCAGTGTATACATGTCAATCCCAATTGCCCAATTCAGCACACCACTATCCCCACCCAGCCACGGTTTTCCCCCCTTGGTGTCCATACGTTTGTTCTCTACATCTGTGTCTCAACTTGTGCTCTGCAAACTGGTTCAACTATACCATTTTTATTTAATATATGATATTTGTTTTTCTCTTTCTGACTTCACTCTCTATGACAGTCTCTAGATCCATCCGCATCTCAACAAATGACTCAGTTTCATTCCTTTTTACGGCTGAGTGATATTCCATTGTATATATGTACCATAACTTCTTTATCCATTCGTCTGTCAATGGGCATTTAGGTTGCTTCCATGACCTGACAGTTGTAAATAGTGCTGCAATGAACAATGGGGTGCATGTGTCTTTTTGAATTATGGTTTTCTCTGGGTATATGCCCAGTAGTGGGATAGCTGGATCATATGGTAATTGAATTTTTAGTTTTTTAAGGAACCTCCATACTGTTCTCCATAGTGGCTGCATCAATTTACATTCCCACCAGCAGTGCAAGAGGGTTCCCTTTTCTCCACACCCTCTCCAGCATTTGTTGATTATAGATTTTCTGATGACGACCATTCTAACTGGTGTGAGTTTTGATTTGCATTTCTCTAATAATTAGTGATGTTGAGCAACGTTTCATGTGTTTTTGGCCACCTGTATATCCTCCTTGGAGAAATGTCTATTTAGGTCTTCAGCCCATTTTTGGATTGGGTTGTTTGTTTTTTTTAATATTGAGCTGCATGAGCTGTTTATATATTTTGGAGATTAATCCCTTCTCCGTTGATTCGTTTGCAAATACTTTCTCCCATTCTGACGGTTGTCTTTTCGTCTTGTTTATGATTTCCTTTGCTTTGCAAAAGCTTTGAAGTTTCACTAGGTCCCATTTGTTTATTTTTGCTTTTGTTTCCATTACTCTAGGAGGTGGATCAAAAAATATCTTGCTGTGATTTATGTGAAAGAGTGTTCTTCCTATGTTTTCCTCTAAGAGTTTGATAGTGTCCGGTTTTACGTTTAGGTCTCTAATCCATTTTGAGTTTATTTTTGTTTATGGTGTTAGGGAGTGTTCTAATTTCATTCTTTTACATGTAGCTGTCCAGTTTTCCCAGCACCACTTATTGAAGAGACTGTCTTTTCTCCATCGTATATCCTTGCCTCCTTTGTCTTAGGTTAGTTGACCATAGGTGCGTGGGTTTATATCTGGGCTTTCTATCCTGTTCCGTTGATGTATATGTCTGTTTTTGTGCCAGTACCATGTTGTCTTGATTACTGTAGCTTTGTAGTATAGTCTGAAGTCAGGGAGTCTGATTCCTCCAGCTCCGTTTTTTTCCCTCAAGACTGCTTTGGCAATTCGGGGTCCTTTGTGTCTCCATACAAATTTTAAGATTTTTTGTTCTAGCTCTGTAAAAAATGCCATTGGTAATTTGATAGGGATTGTATTGAATCTGTAGATTGCTTTGGGTAGTATAGTCATTTTCTCAGTATTGATTCTTCCAATCCGAGAACATGGTATATCTCTCCATCTGTTTGTATCATCCTTAACTTCCTTCATCAGTGTCTTATAGTTTTCTGCATACCGGTCTTTTGTCTCCCTAGGTAGGTTTATTCCTAGGCATTTTATTCTTTTTGTTGCAGTGGTAAATGGCAGTGTTTCCTTAATTTCTGTTTCATATTTTTTTATCACTAGTGTATAGGAATGCAAGAGATTTCTGTGCATTAATTTTCTATCCTGCAACTTTACCAAATTCATTGATTACCTCTAGTAGTTTTATGGTGGCATTTTTAGGATTCTATATGTATAGTATGATGTCATCTGCAAACAGTGACAGTTTCACTTTTTCTTTTCCAATATGTGTTCCTTTTTATTTCTTTTTCTTCTCTGATTGCCGTGGCTAGGACTTCCAAAAGTATGTTGAATGATAGTGGTGGGAGTGGACATCCTTGTCTCGTTCCTGATCTTAGAGGAAATGCTTTCAGTTTTTCACCATTGAGAATGATGTTGGCTGTGGGTGTGTCATATATGGCCTTCATTATGTTGAGGTAGATTCCCTCCCTGCCTACTTTCTGGGCAGTTTTTATCACAAATGGATGTTAAATTTTGTCAAAAGCTTTTTCTGCATCTGTTGAGATGATCATATGGTTTTTATTCTTCAACTTGTTAGTATGGTGTATCACATTTTTTAATTTGTGTATATTGAAGAATTCTTGCATCCCTGGGATAAATCCCACTTGGTCATGGTGTATGATCCTTTTAATGTGTTGTTGGATGCTGTTTGCTAGTATTTTGTTGAGGATTTTTGCATCTATATTCAGTGATAGTGGTCTGTAATTTTCTTTTTTTGTAGTACCTTTGTCTGGTTTTGGTATCAGGGTGATGGTGGCCTCATAGAATGAGTTTGGGAGTGTTCCTTCCTCTGCAATTTTTTGGAAGAGTTTGAGAAGGATGGGTGTTAGCTCTTCTCTAAATGTTTGATAGAATTCACCTGTGAAGCCATCTGGTCCTGGATTTTTGCTTGTTGGAAGATTTTTAATCACAGTTTCAATTTCATTAGTTGTGATTTGTCTGTTCATATTTTTCTATTCCTTCCTGGTTCAATCTTGGAAGGTTATACCTTTCTAAGAATTTGTCCATTTCTTCCAGGTTGTCCATTTTATTGACATAGAGTTGCTTGTAGTAGTCTCTTAGGATGCTTTGTATTTCTGCAGTGTCTGTTGTAACTTCTCCTTTTTCATTTCTAACTTTATTGATTTGAGTCCTCTCCCTCTTTTTCTTGATGAGTCTTGCTAATGGTTTATCAATTCTGTTTATCTTCTCAAAGAACCAGCTTTTAGTTTTATTGATCTTTGCCGTTGTTTTCTTTGTTTCTATTCCATTTATTTCTGTTCTGATCCTTATGATTTCTTTCCTTCTGCTAACGTTGGCTTTTGTTTGTTCTTTCTCTAGTTCCTTTAGGTGTAAGGTTAGATTGTTTATTTGAGATTTTTCTTATTTCTTGAGGTAGGCCTGTACAGCTATAAACTTCCCTCTTAGAACTGCTGTTACTGCATCCCATAGGTTTTGGATCGTCGGTTTTTCATTGTCATTTATCTCTAGGTATTTTTTGATTTCGTCTGATTTCTTCAATGATCTCTTGGTTGCTTAGTAACGTATTGGTTAGCCTCCATGTGTTTGTGTTTTTACGTTTTTTTTCCCTGTAAATTGATTTCTAATCTCATAGCATTGTGGTCAGAAAAAATGCTTGATATGATTTCAGTTTCTAAATTTACTGAGGCTTGATTTGTGACCCCGATGTGATCTATCCTGGGGAATGTTCCGTGTGCACTTGAGAAGAAAGTGTAATCTGCGTGTTTTTGAATGGAATATCCTATAAATATCAATTAAATCTATGTGGTCTATTGTGTAATTTAAAACTTCTGTTTATTTATTTATTTTTCCTTTTGGATGATCTGTCCTTTGGTGTAAGTGAGGTATTAAAGTCCCCCACTATTATTGTGTTACTGTCGATTTCCTCTTTTATAGCTGTTAGCAGTTGCCTTATGTATTGAGGTGTTCCTATGTTGAGGGCAGATATATTTATAATTGTCATATCTTCTTCTTAGATTGATCCCTTGATCATTATGTAGTGTTCTTCCTTGTCTCTTGTAGCATTCTTTATTTTAATGTCTATTTTATCTGATATGAGTATTGCTACTCCAGCTGTCTTTTGATTTCCATTTGCATGGAATATCTTTTTCCATCCCCTCACTTTCAGTTTGTATGTGTCCTTAGGTCTGAAGTGGGTCTCTTGTAGACAGCATGTATATGGGACTTGTTTTTGTATCCATTCAGCAAGCCTGTGTCTTTTGGTTGTAGCATTTAATCAATTCACATTTACGGTACTTATCGATATGTATGTTCCTATGACCATTTTCTTAATTGCTTCGGGTTTGTTTTTGTAGGTCTTTTTATTCTCTTGTGTTTCCCACTTAGAGAAGTTCCTTTAGCATTTGTTGTACAGCTGGTTTGGTGGTGCTGTGTTCTGTTTGCTTTTGCTTGTCTGTAAAGCTTTTGATTTCTTCATGGAATCTGAATGAGATCCTTGCTGGTAGAGTAATCTTGGTTGTAGGTTGTTGCCTTTCATCACTTTTAGTATATCATGCCACTGCCTTCTGGCTTGTAGAGTTTCTGCTGAGAAATCAGCTGTTAACCTTATCGGACTTCCCTTGTATGTTATTTGTCATTTTTCCCTTGCTGCTTTCAATAATTTTTCTTTGTCTTTAGTTTTTTGCCAATTTGATTACTGTGTATCTTGGCATGTTTCTCCTTGGGTTTATCCTGTATAGGACTCGCTGCGCTTCCTGGACTTGGGTGGCTATTTCCTTACCGTGTTTAGGGAAGTTTTCGACTATAATCTCTTCAAATATTTTCTCTGGTTCTTCCTCTCTCTTTTCTCCTTCTGTGACCCCTATAATATAAATGTTGTTGTGTTTAATGTTGTCCCAGAGGTCTCTTAGGCTGTCTTCATTTCCTTTCATCCTTTTTTCTTTAGTCTGTTCCGTAGCAGTGAATTTCACCATTCTGTCTTCCAGGTCACTTATCCGTTCTTCTGCCTCTGGTATTCTGCTATTGATGCCTTCTAGTGTAGCTTTCATTTCAGTTATTTTATTGTTCTTCTTTGTTTGTTCTTTAATTCTTCTAGGTCTTTGTTAACTATTTCTTGCATCTTCTCGATCTTTGGCCTCCATTCTTTTTCCGAGGTCCGGGATCATCTTCACTATCATTATTCTGAATTCTTTTTCTGGAAGGTTGCCTATCTCCACTTCATTTAGTTTTTTTCTGGGGTTTTATCTTGTTCTTTCATCTGGTATATAGCCCTCTGCCTTTTCATCTTGTCTGTCTTTCTGTGAATGTGGTTTTTGTTCCACAGGCTGCTGGATTGTAGTTCTTCTTGCTTCTGCTGTGTGCCCTCTGGTGGATGAGGCTATCTAAGAGGCTTGATGGGAGGGAGTGGTGGTTTGTAGAGCTGACTGTTGCTCTGGTGGGCAGAGCTCAGTAAAACTTTAATCCACTTTACTGTTGATGGGTGGGGCTGGGTTCCCTCCCTGTTGGTTGTTTGGCGTGAGGCAGGCCAACACTGGAGCCTACCTTTGCTTTTTGGTGGGGCTAATGGCAGACTCTGGGAGGGCTCACACCAAGGAGTACTTCCTAGAACTTCTGCTGCCAGTGTCCTTGTCCCCATGGTGAAACAGAGCTACCCCCTGCCTCTGCAGGTGATCCTCCAACACTAGCAGGTAGGTCTGGTTCAGTCTTTATGGTGTCACTGTTCCTTCCCCTGGGTCCCGATGTGCACACTACTTTGTGTGTGCCCTCCAAGAGTGCAGTCTCTGTTTCTCCCAGTTCTGTCGAAGTTCTGCAATCAATTCCCACTAGGCTTCAATGTCTGATTCTCTAGGAATTCCTCCTCCCGTTGCCGGACCCCAGGTTGGGAACCCTGACGTGGGGCTCAGAACCTTCAACTCAGTGGGTGGACTTCTGTGGTATAAGTGTTCTCCAGTCTGTGCGTCACCCACCCGCCAGTTATGGGAGTTGATTTACTGTGATTGCGCCCCTCCTACTGTCTCATTGTGGCTCCTCCTTTGTCTTTGGATGTGGGGTGTCTTTTTTGATGAGTTCAGTGTCTGCCTGTCGATGATTGTCCAGCAGCTAGTTGTGATTCTGGCGTTGTCACAAGAGGGAGTAAGAGCACGTCCTTCTACTCAGCCATCCTTGGTTCATCCTCCAGGATGTGCTTTTGACAGAGGTCGGGGAAGAAACCAGGGAAAGGATTGCAAAGGACTGTGGTGGTGTTAGCAGTGGCCCGCATCTTTGACGGTGGTGAAAAGTTGGGCCTGCTTTGTGCTTTGACTTCATTGTAAGCTCATGTACCCCTTCTTGCTGCCTCACTGTTGCAAGGAGAATTTGCAGGGAAAATCCACATTTGCATTGCTTCCATGTCTTAAGGTTTAGAAACAGCTGCAACACAACATAATCAAGCAGGGAAATATTGTTTAGTTATATCTAGGGGATTGTTTGTTTGCCTCTTTTCTGTACATACACACTTAATTGCTCCCATTACTATGGTTTATATTCATTTTCAATTAAAAAATTAGGACTCATCGGCCTCCAGATTAAGCTTATCACTATTAGTTATTGGTGAGTGGTTCTTTGCTATCAGTGACTAATAAGTAGAACTCCTCAGATTAATTAATTCTATTTACTCCATTTTTTTTCTTTTTTTCGTTTTCACCATATGTCAAGCACTGTGCGAGGGAGACAGAAATGAATAAAACAAGCCAAAAGATAAATGGAAGCATACTCTGGTTTCTGAGTAGAAAGTGGCCTTTGAGCTATGTTTTGTATTTGTGGTCAGGATTCTGTAGTTGCAGATTGATTAGGTGGAGTTGGGCAGTGGGGGCCAGAGGGGTCGAAAGGGTAATAGCTCTTAACCATTTTGGGGGATGTTTATAGACTTAAAAATCAGATTCAAGCTATGGGCTGCTCCCCCCTCCACCCCAATGTGCATATTTAACATTTAACAGCATTTTGCACGCAGTTTAAGTGGGTTTGCTGATGCTCAGAAACCCTTCGTGGACGCCACAGGTCTCCTCGATTAGAAAGCAGGGAGCTAGAATTAGAATGCTTATAACCTGTTGTTACTGTTATTATTGTCTTTCTGTGAATGTCCAGGCTCCATTGTAACCCCTACCTTTGAACTCTTTTAACCTGACTTGAAATATGAATTATGTCATAACATATTTGTTTGCTGTTTTGAATGTGCAAAAGGAAGATTGCTCACTTCTACCATGGAGTATAGGCTATGTGCAAAGGCGATTTCTAGAGAGAACTCTTCGATAGGTAGGTAGGTAGGTAGGTAGATCAATGGGGTGATATTAATGCAGTGGCAGAACAGATGTATGGAAACCGCCATAAGTGTTCAGAAAATAAGTTCTGTGCATTTGACCCCTTTGCAGTTTGAACTTCTGCTTATTGCTCATTGAAACAATTAGGTATTTGTGAAAAATGGAGCAGTGAAGGATGTAAGCACCGATTCAAGCCAGGATGCATGAAGAGAGATTTAAAATCCTACAGTAAAACCCATGCATTTAAACGCTGAAGCCAGGCGCCCACTGAAGCCCCATAAGCTTCAGTCAGTGGTGTCCACTGTAGGCCTTTGCCCAGGATCCATCCCCATTGGCTCTAGGTCTACTGCTTTCTTCCCTGACTCCATTCCCAGAGTCCTAGGTCACACTCTGGCTTCTCAACTTACTTTTGGCTGATCTGGTTTTGGTGAGCCCCTTGGACTTCCTTCCTGAGTTGCTTTTGGTTCCTGCCTAATTCTCCCCTCTACTTTCCTCTCTGGATCTGTGTCCTCCTTTGTCAGAGAACAGAAACATCCCACACGGGCCAGTCCCCAGGTTCTCTGTGGAAGGAGTGCTGGTGGACTTGGACATGTAATTCATGTAAAATTATGAATAGGCCCATATGTTCTACATAATATGTTTTGAGAGTATGTCTCCTGTTAGAAATGGGGGAGTAAATGTTGTGAGAAGAAAAATACTTTTAAATTGTGTCATTTTAAACCAAGCAAGAGTTACTTAACTAGAGGAGCTTTGTGATGTTCATGGAAAACAGCGTATTGAATAGTGACTTGGAAAAGGGGGATTGGAGTAATGTGCCGAAAAGATATTTAGACGTACCAGAACTCAAGTGTTGGTTTAATCACATGATATACAGGAATGACTTCTTATTTCTACCTTGCCTTTTTTGCAGAGAAGACTTGAGATAACTTAAAATAGGAAGACATCAAGTAGGAGAAATAAAATGAAACTAAAATGAGATTTTAAAACTATTTTGAGAGTGGAAAGAGAATTGGACCAGGAACCCAAAGTGATGTAATTACAACCAGTGAGAGGTAAATTTAGGTCTCAACTTCTTAGCAACCAGGAAATTATAGTTGTCTATGTAGTTCTCCTTTCGCGATAAAAGTAAACCTGTACCATTAAAAAATTATAGAGAGGTAAGCTTTTGCTTGAAACTAAATTCAAGAGAAATTCATCTCATGGTTCTTTCTATAAAGAACCTTGGATAACAGAGCAGAAAACTCGACTTCCTGTATTTTTGCAAAAAGTGTTGTTGTAATTGTTTTTTTCTTAGATAGACCCTCCTTATAAGTCAAGGGCTTGTCCTCTTTGAATTACAGCATAAAGTTATCTCTTCTGGGGCTAAACCAGGTTCAGGTTTATATTCTTTCTGCTCATCAACTCAGAGAGGGCCCTGAGCTTAGGGAAGTTAAGGAGATACTTTTGGCAGGGAGAGGATAGCAGTTAGTCCAAGTTAAGAGTATGACAACCAGAGTGCTCCTTTGCAGTGCATTGTTCAAAGAAATTCTTATGTATAGATTATTAGACGTGCAACTAGCACTGTTGCCATTCTCATAGGAATATTCAAGAAGCTGATTTGTACAGCACCCATATGGAGGAGTCCTCGTTTGCAAACCTGCTGCAGAGAAGGAACAAAGGCCTCTAATACTTTCCCCAAGTATTCAATTATACCCCATGATTCTGAACCGTACAATACAGAAGAAGTGTTTTTAACTTGAGCAAAATTAGTTCACAAGTAGATGTGATTAATGGCTTCCTCTTCTATAAGCCTAAGGTACATCCTTTAGAACTTTGATTATATTAAATGCTGTGGTTTCAATACATCTCCAAGAGTTTTGCTGGAGGGTCGGAAGGACTGCATATTTTTTATTTTAGCGTTAGCAAATGTTCATCACAAACACTCCATGTTGGTTTTAGAATCCTTTTTTTTTTTTTTTTTTTTTTTTTTTAACAAAATCAAAAGAATCATCTGCTCTGGGAGACTCCTAGTGATTTCAATCCTGGCTTCGTCCTACCAAGCAGTAAGCTCCAGGCAGACAAGGACCAGGTCTGTTTTTTTTATTTAAATTAAATTAAATGCTTAACTAAGCATTCAACTGTGTATATGATCAACATTCACTTTATTTTCTTATTGAGATATAATTAACATACACATTATTTTAGTTATAGGTGTGGAGCATAATGATTCAGTATTTGTGTTACAAAATGATCACAGGAAGTCTAGTCAACATCCGTCACCACACATAGTTACAATTTTTTTCTTGTGATGAGAACTTTCAGGATCTACTCTTATCAACTTTCAGGTATACAATACAGTATTATTAACTTTAGTTATCTAGATTAACTTTAGTCACCATGACTATAGGTGTGTTTTGTTCATCTCTGTATGTTCTGTGCCTCACACATTCCTGCCATTAGAAGAGCTTATTAAAACACTTGTTAAAAGGATAAATGAAGCAGATTCTTACCTTCCTCTATGCTGTGTTAAAAGGGCATGACACCACGAAATTTAAAAACCAAGGCATTATTTAGACGTATTAATGAAAGAGAAATTGGAAAGAATCCCTTCTGAGAGTGAAATCGATGTTAGGTTATATTAGGAGATATATTGTGTTTTCCATTTCGATTATACATAAAATATAAGGGGGCACGTGTATGGGACCTCTGCACCTTTATCAGGTAGCAGCTGCCACGTACTAAAAGAAAGCTCTTTTCACTCAGCTTAATTATTTTGAGATTCACGCGTGTTGCATGTATAAACAGTTCACTCCCTTTTATTGCTGGGTAGTATTTCATTTTATGGATGTACCTCACTTTGTTTATTCACTCACCTACTTATGAACATTTGTTTCCCATCCCCCCCCCCCTTTTTTTTTTACTATTATGAGTAATGCCGCTATGGACATCCATATACAAATCTTAATGTGGACTATATTTGGATTTCTCTTGGGAAAATACCTAGTTGTAGAACAGCCAGGTCAGATGGTGGATTTCTGTTTAACTTTTTAAGAAACTGCGAAAACAGTTCTCATAAGTGGATTTTCCATTTTGTACTCCATCAGCAGTATATGCGAGTTCTAGTTCCACTACAGCCCTGCTGTATGGTATGGTCAGTCTTCTAAATTTTAGCCATAGGTGCGTAGTGGGGTCTCATTATGGTCTTAATTTTCATTCTCTGATTAGGAGCACTGAGCATCTTTTCATGTGTTTAATAGCCCTTTGTATATCTTCTAAAATCTTGTGTCAATATTTTATTGAATTGTCTTTTTATTACTGAGTTGTAGGGATCCTTTGTATATCCTGAATATGTCCTCTGACAAATATATGTATTATGATTATATTCTCTCATACTTTGGCTTGCCTTTTGGTTTCTTAATAGTGTCCTTTTAAAAAAGTTTTAAATCTTGATAAAAAGTTTCATTTATTAATGGTTTGTGCTTTTTTGAATAACTGTTTACCTCAAGGTAAAATTCTTACCTCAAGGCTGCAGATATTTTCTTTTCACCTATGTTTTTCTCCAGAAGTTTTATCATTTTAGCTTTTACAGTTAGGTCTGTGGATATTTTAAGTTAATTTTTGTGTATGGTGTAAGGTAAAGGTCAACTCTCATCTTTGTTGTTCTTACAGATAACACAGTTACAGCCTCATTTGTTTGATGAGCTGAACATTTGTCAAAAGTTTATTTGTCATAATAAAAATAATGTTTGGGGGGGAGGGTTCAAAAGAATAAACTGAAAGATTGTTTCCCATCTAAACCATACACCTACATGTTGGTGTCTTTCTTTCAAGCACTATCTCCCTGCTTGCGTATGTGTTTTTAATTATTGCCATAGACATGGCTTTGTAACCTAGCTTCAGGTAACATTCCTCCATTTGTTTTTAGATTATCATCTCAACCTCACCCAAGGATCCCTATTTCACTGTTTTTTTCCATTGGTGACCAAAAATACCTACCTAGTTGTTGCTTTTATTTTTTAAGTTTGAGCTCAGTTCTGCATTTTCTTTTAAGTCTTTTTTTACCCAAATGATGATGAGTCCTTGTAGCACATCTTCTCTTTCAAATCTTAGTGGATCGTTTAAAGAGATTTTTTCCCCCCTGCATTATAAAAGTAATACACGTTCATTAGAGGAAAATGGAAAAATGCAGAACATTATAAAGAAGAAAATGATTACCCATCACTCGGGGATAAGCGCAATTAAGGTTTTGGTGTATTTCCTTCTACTTCTTTTACTCTGCACGTATATTTTTTTGTTGCTCCAATCATGCTACATATGCAGTTTTGTTTTCTGCTTTTAATACTGCTTTTAATATTACATTAGATCCATCTTCTCATGTCATTAAAAATCCTTTACAGACAACATTTTAATAGCTACATAATACTGCATCCTGTGGTTATCCACTGCAGTTTATTTAACTATCTCCCCATCACTGGGGATTTAATTTGGTTCCAGATTTTTGTTGGAACCAAAATGCTGTAAAGACTGGCCTTATACAGAAAACTGTCAACTTTCTCATTTTGTATGTCAAATTCATAGATGTAGAATTGGTAGATCAAGGGGTATTTTTGAAATTTTGTAAACATATTGCCAAACAACCTTCTCAGAAGAGAGTATCAATCTATATTCCCAATAGCAGTGAAAGAAAGTCTATCGGACTGTATCTTTGCGAGCGTTTCACGCTTTGCTCATTTAATTTGGTAGATTAAAAAAGTAGTAATTGGATTTTTAGTTTGCATTTCTGTTGAGCCAAATCTCAAAATCCCCAGGTAGACAAAGTCAGGGAGGGCATGAAAAGACCATTTGATTGCTATAGGGTGTCCAAGCCCAGTAAAATAACTTACCCCTTTATAAGAAGAAATTGAAATTTCTATTATTACCCTGAAAGAATTCACACCATCTTCCAAAATGTGTTTTAGTCTTAACAGAGCAAGCCTAAGGCTTTCTCTTGAAATTGAAAAGTTTATTAAAATGGCAAAGAAAAGAAATTAGGTTGTTCCGAACTTATCTGTTCTTAGCGATTTACCTGCTGAAGTCCAGCGATCATTGAATGCTCTCACTTTATCCCTTTAATAACGAAATGTGGAGGAGCAGCTTCTCCATAGCAGTCTCTTTGTTCCCTCTCCTTTCCGAACTTTTCCCTAAAAAGACAGTGTGCGCGCTCTTGCCCTCACCTTTCCTCTACAGTGGGCAGTAGGAATCTAGTGGCTAGGTTTCCCTGCGGGCTTTTAGGAAGCAGAAGCAGGGCATCTGTGGGAAGCCCTTGACTTACGAGTATCCAGGGGGTACTGCTCTTCCGAGAGCTCAACCAGACAGAGATACCCAGATAAGCCTGGAACTATATGTCACCCTCTCCCCTTAAAATCTCTGCTCCTGAGCCTGCTGTGTGTTGATACGGGTAAACAGTTTTGCTCCACTTAAGAACAGTAAGCCCAGTTTCAGACAGAGCTTAGCAGAGCTCTCAACTCTAGGGCCAGAATCTTTATGATGCCGCGGAGAAAACAATATGGCATCTGTTTTCCCACAAAGGCACATGGTGACATGTTTCTGACTCTGACGGAGTCCTGGAGTGTAACCTCCAAATGACTAACAAGTACTGGAATGGGCGAGGGTGGGGAGCCCACTCTGTGAGTCTTTTTTTTTTTTTTTTTTAATTAATTTATTTATTTTTGGCAGTGTTGGGTCGTCGTTTCTGTGCGAGGGCTTTCTCTAGTTGCGGCGAGCGGGGTCCACTCTTCATCGCGGTGCGCGGTGCGCGGGCCTTTCACTGTCTCGGCCTCTCCCGTTGCGGAGCACAGGCTCCAGACGCGCAGGCTCAGTAGTTGTGGCTCACGGGCCCAGTTGCTCCGCGGCATGTGGGATCTTCCCAGACCAGGGCTCGAACCCGTGTTCCCTGCATTGGCAGGCAGGTTCTCAACCACGAGCGCCACCAGGGAAGCCCCACTCTGTGAGTCTTGTTCATCCTCTTGCCACCCTGTGCAGCCTTCACAGTACCGCAGTTTTGCTCATGGCACAGTAGCCACACAGATCTGGGCTAATCTCACAGAAAAAATATTCTGAAGTTATGCACTGATCTTTGGTAAACCTGCCCTTGTCTGTTTTCACGTAAGAAACCCGCAAAGGGATATTGAAATTCCTTAGTCATTTTCTTCCTAGCTTGAGACATCTGAATTTTCTCTGTGCTTGAGCATTTATTTGCCACTTTATTTTAGGAAATGTGAAGTCTGCGGATGACCTCCATTCTGTCACCGCTGCCTTCAAGTAGTAGCAGTTCCCTTGCTGTCTAAGTGTGTGTGTTTAAGGAGAGGGTGGTAGGGATGGAGAGTAGCAGAATGCGGTAGGCATTTGGAAGGTAAAGTAAGAGGTGTTCCTGGTCCCAACATCTGAGATGGGAATTCTCTTAAGGACAGCACATCAGACACCTTTGATGCACCTCAGCTCACTCACCTGTAGAGTTTCTCTCCAGCTCTGAATGCTGTGACTGGTCGTAAACCCACTGGGCACAGTCTGTTCATCATTTTGTCTCTGTATGCTCTCTCCTCCCAAGACTCCATGTTGCCTACATGTGCCCTCTATGTGTATCTGAGTTGAATGAGTGAATTTCTCTGCTTGCCTCATTTAAAACTCACCCAGATACATTTGATCACATCTTCTCAGTTAAATGGCCTGTAAAATATTGTTTGAAGTTGAAAGAATTACATATTTGATGCATATTTTTACTTACGTTATTTTTGTCAGAAGAAAGGGAGGGCAAGGTAAGAAAGGATCAAACTCTTCTCTCTGGTTTGCTTTCAAGAACTACCCATTAGGATATTTTAGAATTGCAAAAGTAGTCATATTACTTTATTATTCTAACATTAACAAGAGTCTGTAAGAAAGCATGCTGGTGATCACATGTAAGATAACTGGAGTGAAATGAAATCAAGTCTTTATGCATCCCAAGCAAAGGGAGACCATCATCACAGGCATCCTTATTTCCAGCTTTTAAAACTCCTCAAGAGTGGGAATCATTTTTTCATCCGTAACCAATCAAAAGCATGAATAACCTTCTGGGCACAGGAGGTTCCCAGAACAAGCTTGAATCATCAACAGCCAACTTTGATACCAACTCCAAGTCTTTCACATACACAGCTGTGTGGCAGCCAGATTGAGGCTCTAGTTCGTAGGAAGCCTTTCAGGTCATTTTTATTAATGGCCACATCAATGGGCTGGAGGAGATCCGTTTGCTGAGGCGCAGATAAAAATTAGTGTTGTATTTCTTTCCCCCTCCCAGTGGGCTCAGTGGGAGATCCTGTTAGTGCTCTAAAAAGTTATATCATTGGCTTGACACCCGCTGCTCACTTGGTGAGCCAAACTGGTTTTTAATGTTGAGAATACAAAACATGGAAGTGTCATCTTCATAACGCCCCATGCTCTCAGTGAGAGCCGAGAGCATTTCCGATGACAGATCTGTAGTAACGGTGATGATGAGAGTCACAATTAAATAGCACTCTGAGCTTGGAGCACTGTTCCTTCAGGCCTTCCTGAGTCCAAGGAGGCCCTCAGTGGTGGAGTGTATATAATATGAATGACATGTGTGTGCTGTCTTCTGGTGCAAAGGAAAGAAAGTTGTCAGAAATGCTGGTCAAACCATCTGCAAAATGGGTGCTTTTGTTGTGTCTCCTTCCTCAGGAAATTCCCCTAATCCCACAGACAGGATTGCATACCTTAGGCATTGTTTCATTCTTCTGCGTGTCTTTCTACCTTCACGTAAACTGTGATCTTTGATTTAACCAAACAAAGTGGAGAATTTAAATTATTCAGAAGAGAAAGAGATATGGGCTGGATTATCAAGAGAATTCTCAGCTCTTCATGGGTTTATTTCACTTTCTGAGGGTTATGGAGGATTCCAAAGCAGGCCCAGTTACCAGTCTCTTTGTCTCCTTCAAAAGCTCAGCTGGAGGGCTTCCCTGGTGGCGCAGTGGTTGCGAGTCCGCCTGCCGATGCAGGGGACACGGGTTCGTGCCCCAGTCCGGGAAGATCCCACATGCCGCGGAGCGGCTGGGCCCATGAGCCGTGGCCGCTGAGCCTGTGCGTCCGGAGCCTGTGCTCCGCAAAGGGAGAGGCCACAGCAGTGAGAGGCGCGCGTACCGCAAAAAAAAACGAAAACAAAAGCTCGGCTGGAGAGTGCCAGTCTCCTCCTTCCCATCGATTCAAGCATTATTGGGATTCTTAAGGAGAAATAGAGACTTTTACCCCCCTGAAATCTTCTTATGTATGGTCTTATGGTTAGAATCTACTGTAGGACTCAGTGGAGGATTGGATACCTATACTACTGCTCAGGTTAGGTGAAGGGATAAGAAAGAACAGATCTCAGGGCAGGGGCTAATAACAGACATAAAGAACTCAATGGCGAAAGAGTGTACTTATTACTACTCTTGTTGATATTTAACAAATACTGACTAGAATGCTTGCTGTGTGCCCGGCCCTCCCATGCCTTCTCTCTGATCCTCCTACGAAGTACTTACTGTTTTTACCTTATTTTACAGAGAGCGATACTAAGACTTGGATAGTTAGGTGAATTGCCAGAAGATGTCATAAGTAGTCACTGTTTCAAGTCAGTGTTACAGTTGGCATGTGAACTCAAGAATGTTGTCTCCAGAATCCAAGCTATGATAGGCTTAGTGGACCAAGCAAGAAAAGTATGTTTTGTGCCCTTTGACTCCCCATGAAACCAACTCAGAGATTTCAGATAGAGGGTAGGAAAGGACATGAGGTGGAGAAGAAGCCAGTTATAAGGAGACGTGCTCCCTTGCCTTTTTTTACTGAAATACTAATAAGTCTGCTGTTGACATTACAGCAGCCTGAAGCAGAGCGCACAGGTGCCGTAGCAGCAGCATTTCCTAACTGGACTTTTCCGCCACCCAGAGCCTTGGCGCCAGGCAGCCGAGCCCACAGCTCGTATTTAACTGAGTCTTGTCCAGGTTGAGCCCACCCCCCTGGGTGCTGACTGTTGGCTCACTGCTCATGACAGATAGCTTCTTGGCCAGAAATCTCTTCAGTATAACAGACCCCGCTTCCCTCTCCCAGATTCATTCCTAATGTGACATCTGCTCTTTTAATCATAGCTCTGGCCCACAGAGCTACTTAAATGCCCACAGCCCAGAAACTCATTTTTTAGGTTGTTTGGATATTTATGTAGGGTTGGTTAACTCCATACCTAGGAGTTTTGTCAGGTGTACTTACATTTAATACAATGTCATGCAGCTGGTAAGGAGGAATAGCGTACCATTTGAGTCAGTTTGGTATCTTGAATATTTATTGAGAACTTACGTGGCAGACACCGTGGGGAAGACATGACATCGCATCACGGCTCCTCTGGCCCATCTTTTAAATTCTGTACTTTAACTTAGAATGCCCATGATTGTTCACCTTTACCATCTCTTTATCTTTCTTATGGATATTTAGTGGCTTGCTTATTTTTGTTATCAACTAATTCTCTGACATTACATTACACTTGACAAATAATCAATGATTATTTTATTTTGCCTCACACCAATGGAAGGAGGCTCTCTTGATATGTTAATCATATTGGAAAGGGCCCCTTGACTTTTCTTTCTGAACCCCTACCCCCTCCCTAGTGTAGCGGCACTTATTTTTTGGACTTCCTTTATGAAAAGCACGTCTGTCCACCTTACAGTAAAAAAACAAACAGCAAGTACTTTGCAGGATGTACCGTATAAATATTTCTGTAGAGTGAGAACTCTTCTTTATCCAGCCTGACCTCCTTTATTTTTATTTTTATTTTTATTTTTATTTTGTGTGGTACGCGGGTCTCTCACTGTTGTGGCCTCTCCCGTTGCGGAGCACAGGCTCCGGACGCGCAGGCTCAGCGGCCATGGCTCACGGGCCCAGCCGCTCCGCGGCATGTGGGATCTTCCCGGACTGGGGCACGAACCCGTGTCCCCTGCATCGGCAGGCGGGCTCTCAACAACTGTGCTCCCAGGGAAGCCCCTTGACCTCCTTTATTGTATTTTCACTTAAGAGATCTAAAAAGCTAAGTCAGTCCCCAAAACTTGTCAAAGATCAACAGACCTGGTTTAAAGGTCAGTCACTTAAAAAAAGATCGTGAAGGAAATCCTTGGGTATATCTTTTCAATCAGTGATTCTAAGATACGGAAAATGTATGAAACCTGCAGTCACGCTAAGTCCTTCACTTTGTGGTGCAGTTACACACGTGGGTGTTGATTAATAAACATTCCCAGCATGTTTTTCAAAATCACTGAATTTTGAGTTATGGCTCCAAATGGTTCCAAGACTCACACATGAAAATCACTTTTACTATTTGACGATTTGTACAGCATGTGTTTGAACCCTGGCCAACGACTGTTTGGAGCATTTGGAATAAGATATATTACACCAGTCTGCTTTTGAGTCTTGTCCTCAGATATGCCTTTTGTGGAGGAGACAGCGTGGCACCATTGCAGGGTAGCCTCCATGATTCAGCTACGGGTCTTTCCAATTTTGGTGAACTGTGGATACTAGGAATTTTCCAATAAGGATGGTTGGATTTCTGGGTCATCAGTGCCATTTTATTTACTTTCTCTGGGACTGTTGAAGGGATGGTTTCTTCCTGAAACACTGTAATGAGTGCCATACATTAGTGCTCCAGAGGCCAAGAACAAATGTAGTGGTTGCTAAAGTTTATTGTAAATGTTAACTTTTAAAGATTTGCCAGGATCAGATGAGAAGGAAGAAGGCATCACACGGTGGCTGCGTTTTAAGGGCCACTTTACAGTAATAAGAAGAGTCATGCATTCAGGAGCATCACGGGGGTTTTCAAAAGGGTGTCCATGGAAAGCAGATATGACCAAACTACAGATTTCCGTTTTCCTGCTCGTGGCGATCTTCAGATTTAAAAAAGAAAATCAATTTTGTAAAAATACCTGTAAACACTTCCAGGTATTTGCCCTCACTTTAAGTCATATCATGCAAATAATGAACTCCTTCACAGCCCTTTGCCTTTTTGGAATATGTTAATCTGAATGAAGCATCTCACACTCTGCTCTCTGTGCCATTTCAGCCCTATTAGGTCCAAGAATTGGAGAATCACATAATGCCGAGTCTCAGAACACAACAAGTGGTTGCTTTTTTTTTGGCCTTGAGAGAGGTTTCGAATTTTTAAATTTTTGTTTTCACATTACCCTGAACAAAGGTCCTGTCCTAATCCAGCCTCCTGACGAGTGTGGCCTGAGGTACTCTAATATACATTTATTTCCTTCAGATGCCCATCAACAACCTATCAAATGCCTAGTAACAAGGTTATTTTCTGTGCAACTGTGTATTTTATAAAGAGCCATTTGTGGAAGTAATTTCAGAAATGTCCAACTTGAGGATTTATGCTATCTTTGACAAAGGGTCATCCACACTAGCTTGTAAATATATTTAATTGTAGGCCATTTCTCTGAAATGGATCAAAAGGGGAAATATTGCTCAACCTCATTTATCATTAAATATAATTGTCTTCAGATCTTACCTGTGGAAAAACCAAGGAGAACTATGCTTACATTTCTAGCCTAGAGGACACTGGAATTAACATTTATTATTCATTAGGCCTTTATAGTTTTCTCCTTCATTGGATGGGTATTTTGTTTTATTTTTATTGAAGTATAATTGACATGCATTATATTAGTTTCAGGTGTGCAACATAAAGATTTGATGTTTGTATATTTTTGTGAAGTGTTCGCCACAGTAACATTTGTCACAGTACATAGTTACAGAATTTTTTTTCTTGTGATGAGACCTTTTAAGATTTATTCTCATAGCAACTTTCAGATATACAATAGAGTGTTATTATTTTAAAAAAATTTTATTGAAGTATAGTTGATTTACAGTGTTGTGTTTCTGGTGTACAGCAGAGTGATTCAGTTATACATATATATGTATTCTTTTTCATTTTTTAAATTATAGTTTATCACAGGATATTGAATACAGTTACCTGTGCTGTACAGTAGGACCTTGTTGTTTATCCATCCTATATACAGTACTTTGCATCTGCTAGTCCCAAACTTCCAAACCAATGCTGCCCCCGCTCCTCCCCCTTGGCAACCACAAGTCTGTTATGTGTGTTCGTGAGTCTGTTTCTGTTCAGATAAATTCATTTGTAGCGTATTTTAGATCCCACATATAAGTGATACATGGTATTTATCTTTCTCTTTCTGCCTTAGTTTGCTGAGGAGGATGATCTCTAGGTCCATCCATGTAGCTGAAAATGGCATTCTTCTTCTTTTTTTATGACTGAGTAATATTCCATACAATACAGTGTAATTAATTATAGTCACCCTGCTGTACATTACAGCCCCATGGCATATTTACTTTATAACTGGAAGTGTGTACCTTTTGACCCCCTTCACCCATTCTCCCCACCGCCATCTCTGGTGACCACCAATGTATTCTCTGTGTTCATGAGCTTGGGTTTGTTTTGTTTTTTTGCTTGTTTTGCTAATCTTTAATGTAGCTTTCCCTGGATTCAGTTATACATATAAATCAATAGGAACATTACAAGAATAGGAAAGTTAAAATAAAGCGTAGTTCTTGCTCCTTTTGTGATCACCTAAGGTTTAAAGACTTCTGTTTTCATCTACTCACTTTATATTTATTGCAACTCTACTAATGTTCTTTTATGGCTGACTCTCTTGATTAGTAGCACAAATTCTTTAAAGCTTTTAAGCAAAAAGTGATCCTTTCTGTGTTCTGAAGCAACAAAGTTTGGTGTTCAGCTCAGCACATGTGCAAGTTCTTGCCCAGACACAGAGCTTCCTTTTGAAGTTCAGACAGCCTGCAGCCCACCTGCCTTAGCAGCTAGTTAGCCAGCTCTCATGGGGAGGACATAAGTCAGTCTCCTACAGGTTCACAGCAGAGTGTTACCTCTGCTTCCCATGTATGTTTTAGCTCAAGTGAAAGATCTGTGTTTCATCAGCACACAGACCATCAGACTCCTTCCAGTACTTGCCAGAGTTCAGTCATGAAATCACCCATTGCAGTACTTGGCCAAGACACTCTGGGGGCATCAGGAAGCTGTCCATATAGGCCATTCATTTCTCCAGGTTCTTTGAGCTCCCTCTACTGAGGTAAATCATCAGGAAACAATGTCCCTTGGCTATATTATTTCAGCTCCCAGCAGAAATGCCATCATTCAGGTAAGATTTAATATTGTGCCTTCAGCACATGGGAGAAAAAAAATCCCATCTTTTGCACCACATAGTTGAAGACATTTGTATGAAAAAATGTTTCTGTCTTTTACACCGTAGATTTGAAGACGTTACTCAGTGTCCCTGATAAAGGTGCTTTCATAAAAAATGTCTCCGTGGTATTAATGCCAAGGGGGGGAAATGTGCCTTGCATGTTTCCTTTTTGGTAAATTAAGAACTGTATCATGCAGTATTTCCTTTTTTCGTCTTAGCTGCAAGCAAACAGAGCTAAGTTCGGTGCGCTGTTGGAGTACTTGACATCTCAAGCATGTGTAATGTTCCCTTTAACTAATTTCTGTTATTTTCAATCATCAAATGTTTGGTTACATACTTGATTTATTTTGAAAGTACTTGCATCCTTTTTTTGCAAGAATTAAACGAACCAAATCAATAGTTAGCAAGGGAGATGATACTTGGCCATAATAGAGTTTGTAGCATTTGGTGCTTTAAAGAAGTAAGCTTCCATTGTCTTGCAAATTTACTCATTCTGGAACCCTGTAAATACGTTCAGCCCCGCCCACCTCCCCACATACTATATCAAACTGCATAAATACACCTGCCTTAACCTGATGTCTAGAGCCCAATTGCACATTTATTGAATTCATGTCTTAGGGGTACCTTTATGTTTTTATTGTATAATGGACTTGGCGTGTTGATGCAGGATCCTGATTCATTGAAGAGAGGTTTCCATCACAAAAACATTGATGAGTCTGGGTTTTCTGCAGTAAACCCTAACACACTTCAAACTTTCAGGCACACATGTTAACAAAGGCTGCTTCTATACTTCCATCAGTGGATTATAATCAAGAGGCATACACAAAACCCCTAAGTAAGAAGTGTGCTTAATATTTTTTTCCTGCTACTAAAACACGTGAACTCCAACTCAACTATATTTCTGTTCTCACCAGCCCTACACGTGAGCCAAGTTTTTGTGTGGTCACTGCATCTCCCTTTTCCCTGTGCGTGAACGTGGGTTCAATAAATATGTTCGCTGGACATTCTGAATGCTGAGAAGGACTGCTACCCATGAAATATGGTTCCACAATCTTGACAGGAAGCAGAGCCCTTACACAGGAATCTGTTTGCTCATGGTTTACCACAGCTCAGATGTAACACAACTGATTTTGTACTGTGTAGGTCAAACATCATTAAAATTTTATGATTAGGCTCTGAAGAGAATCTGACAAAAATGTTACCATTTTAAAATTTCTGGGTGGTAGGTGCATGTAATCTGACAAAAATGTTACCATTTTAAAATTTCTGGGTGGTAGGTGCATGTGTATTTGTTTTGTTACTCTTTGCACTGTCCTCTGTGTCTGTCATGATTTTTGAAAGTATGTACCGGAGAAAACCGGATCAGATGTGTTTGTTTAGGTTGGAGAGTGGATCGGGTTGGGGAGAGGAAACAGCTGTATCCTCTTCTTGGCAGGCATGGAGATTTTCAAGAGGTTTCTGTTAAAGAACAAAACCTTAACCTAGTTTGGACTCTTTCCAGATGAAAACTATTGTTTGTAGACAGGAAAGGTGGTTATTTATGATAATTTTTTGCATGTGATTTATTCATAGGTGTCAGCCTGGTACAGAGCATCAGAAATTTCTGTATGCAAGGCTCTGCATATGCACCTCTAATTTAAGTGTCTGCTGTGTGAAATCATAGGCAGCCAGATTGTCTGCTCCCTGCAGGCTACAAATCTAAAAGGGTCCTTCAGCACGCTCCACAGCAGTGGGAGGCTCCAGAGTCCTTAGCCTGTGGTTTTAGTTGCAGAAAAACCTGCAGACAACCAGCACGTAAGGTCAAATTTTTTGGTATGTCAAGATACCTTATTTAAAGGAACCCGTGTCTGTGCGTGTGCAGGTGTGTGTGCTTGCACATATGCATATGTATGTTTGTCACTGCTCTTGTTTTTTTTTTTTTTCTTTTCTTTTCTTTTGGTTAAAGGGAACAGTATGATATCCTGATCTATTTGACATTGATCATGAGCTGTGTGATGCTGCATGGCTTCATGTAGACTAGAATTCTGGATGCTACGAACTTGTATACTTTCTAGACTATAGGCATCATTCTGGGTATCGAGGTATAATGCTGAGAGGAATTTTCACTTTCACTTTTTAGGACGCTCACTGGTCTAAAAGGCTCTTTTGAGGCAAGTCAAATGCAAGGCCGGTGGGTGGAGGGGAGAGGGAGGTATAGACTCAGTTACTCTTCTCACACTCCTGGAGCATGCGCCTTGTGGTGCGTGGAGATACATACGTATAGGAGAGCTTTGATTTCAGGCAGGCCTTTGGGGCACGGTGCTGGTGGGTACAGCGGTGGCTCTCCACCTTTACTTCTGCCATCACATCCATCATACGTGACACAAATTCCCATCAACACCACCTGTCACTGCATGCAGTAATTCTTAACTAGGGGCGGGGGGTTACTGGGGGAAAAAACTTCTTTCTTTAGAGATTGTGCATCCATCCCCTGCCTGCAGCTTGAGAAACCACCAGGTGGAGAATAAAGAGCAGTCATCTAGGAATCTCAGTCCCTGGTTTGGGTGTCCCTTCTGCCATGAGTGGCTACTAAGATAGGGCTGACACCTAGTAGGTGATCAATAAGGATTTAGGGAGTGTTGAGTGAATTAACCAGCTGTGTAGCCTTAAGCAAGCCACTTAATCTCTGTGGCTTCTGTTTCCTCACCCGAGGAATGAGGGAAATGGATTAGATGACCTCCAGGGCCCCTTTCAGTTGTAAAATTATATGATTCTGTGATTGGACCTTTACTCCAGAGGAAGATTAATTTGACAGGAGTATGAAGGATGGATAGAGTGAGAGCCAAGAGGTGGGGAATGCTCCTTCCTCTGAATCAGTCTGATACTTCCTTTTATGCCACTATTTTTAAAGCACGCATTTACCTTGGGGTCTTCCCGGTGATTTTACATAGATCAGCTGTCATTCTCTGGGCAGATGGTAAACTCATTCAGGACTGGAACCACGGCTGTCTGCCCACTTCTGTGTGCCTCAAAATTTAAGGCATCACAATGCCTGTTAGTGGCGTGAGGGAGCCACATGGTGCTTTCACAGTTTGTTTAATCTGTGAGGGAAGCTGAGGAAACTGCAGGTGAGGCAGGGGAAGCAGCTGGTGAGGGTCTGAACTGCAAAGTGAGCTTGGATGAGTCCGGGTGAGTCTCCAGCTTTTACGGCAGTCTAGTTAGCTGACTTAAAGACCCTGTTCTGGGAAAGCCCGGGGTGAGGTAAACGTGGCCTGGCCATAGGAAGCTTCTTTTTTCTCTTCCTGATTCTTTTGTCACTGGCCTTACGCTGTAGGTGTCCTTCAACTTATCGCTACGTTGGCATTTTTCACATCTCATGAAGTACAGCAGTTTTCTTCCTGGGCTACACATTGATCTACCAAAGGTCACACCCTGAGTAATAGCTCTCTCACCTTTTGTGGCCCTTTTCCCTTCTGCTGTACATCTTTAGTTTTAGCAGCAGCTTTCTCTGTGTATATCTGCATGGTGCCTGTGAGTGTGGATAAAATACTCTTTGGTCGTTAAACCATTTATTCTCATGTGCAGCAGATAATGGTGGTGACCTGCCCTTGGTCAGTAGTAGTGGAGTCTTAGAGAAATGGATGACCTGAGAAACTTAAGGAAGGTATAGCCCACGGGTCATGGCAGGTGGCTGGTCATGGTGGGGAGACGGACAAGAGCAGGTCTCAGAGGGTCATGCTAAGGATTTGGGATCTTGCTTTAAGAATAAGGGGACGGAAATGGAGTTTTTCAGCAAGGGAGTGACCTGACTGGGTTTTCGGGTACAAGCTGACTGACTCCTCTGGAGACCGTGAGCTTGAATGTGGAGAGACCAGTTAGGAGCTCCTGCAGTCTCAGGGCGGGGCTGATAGAGCCTCAGGTAAGGGTTGTGCGCTCCAACTGACTCCTAGCCCAACATGTTTGAAAGGTCCCCATCCTGCTCCCGAGAGGGGCAGACGCTCTAGGGGTCCAGGAGTCCCTCTGGACTTCCTCGGACACCAGCAGCTTTCCCCTCACCTGGAATGTTGTTGGCTAAGAAAATCCCCTGCTGCTTAGGAGGGAGGGGCCACCTCAGGATCCTGGGGAACACTGTACCTACCGCCCTTACAGGGCTCCTGAGTGGTGTTACTCCAACTACATCCTTCAGCTTCAGAGCTTGGGGAACTGGTTGACTTTCAGCCTCACTCCAGAACACCCTGTGATGGAGGGTACGCAGCGCCAATGGCACTTAGAGTTTATGATGCCCTTTGACAATGAGTGGTCTTTGGACTTCTAAGCGTTTTGCTTCCATCTGGTTCTTGGGGGGGTGCCTGTGCCCCCATATATTTGTTGGCATGGGCTAAGAGACATTCGTGTGCAGCTGAGGGATGCAAATAGTTCTGAGCTGGCCTTTTAGTTTGGGAGCCCTCCAAAAGCAGTAACTCTTTCAGGTTGTCTTGACATGGTAAATTCAGAGGTGCAGGAAAGTGCTACATCCTGTAAAATATATACTTCAACTGTCCGGGCCTCCTGCACCTCCACCACCGGAAGGGTACGTGTTCACTCATGTGTTGGTCGTCACCACCCTCTTAGCCAGAGGCCTCCATTGAGTGTTCACTGTGTCCCTTGCAGATGAATCGAAAGAGCAAAAAGAAAACCCCTATGCATGCCAGACCGTATCTGGGAATTTCTCACTTTGAATGGACATAGCAAAAACTAAAATTTAACGAAATTAAGCCCCAATCCTGTTTCGTCGTAACCAGGTGGTGCTGAGTAGAGGTTGCCCCCTTTCAATGTGGAATAAGTTTTCCAGCTGGCATAGTCCCCACATTTCCCTGGTTTTTGTTTTTTTTTTGTTGTTTTAAATACACTTTCTGCCATACTCCTTTAACGTTCCTGCAGTAGTGCTTTCAAATTGCTTGTGAGAGTATAAATTGATACAACTTAAATGAAAGGAAATTTGACAGTATCTAGCAAATTGTAAATATATGTATCCTTTGACCAAGCAATTTTCTTCTAGGAAATTTATTTTTATACTCACATATTTGCCAAGTGACATAAGAACAAGGTTATTCATTGAAGCATTATTTATAATAGTGAAAGACTAGAAACAATCTATTCATAGACTGGTGACTGGTTAAAGCAGGATATGGCATACAACAGAATACTACGTAGCTGTAAGCGAACAGAAAAGAATGAGAAAGCTCTCTGTGAACCTATACGGAGAAATTCCAAGGTATTAAGTTAAATAAAAGGCAAGGTGCAGAGCAGCATATAGAATGCTACTACCATCTCCCACTTGAATTAAACAGGCTAGAGGGAACTCTGTATGTGTATTTGCTAGAGCATACGTAGAAAATCTCAGGATGGATGCACAGAAAACCTACAGCATGATTGCCTCTGTGAGGTAGACCGAGAAGATGAGTGACAGGAGTTGAGAGGGCTAGATTTCATGGAATACCCTACTGTACTTTTTGATTTTTAAGCGATTCTTAAGCCATGTGATTTTATTGCCTATTTTAAGAAAGAAATTTTTCTGCCTGAGCCCTGTAGGCATTTGCGTCTGTGATGCAGTATATACTCCAATAAGAAATAAGGGATTGTGCCTTACCAAGTTGAAGAGTTTGTTGTTTTGGGACTTTTTTTTAGGATTGAAAGAGTTTTTTTAATAAGAGTTATTAAAGGTCCCCTGGGTCTTGAAACTGTTGCTCTCAAGTTATTAACGTTTCTTCTGGAAAGTTGCACAGACATAGTGTCTGGCTTTAAATCATACCTATTTTCAGCTTCCCTTAAATCAGGAGTATCTTGTGCCATATCAATTAAAGTAAGTGTACTTTCAATTAAAGGTGTTAAGTATGAGTCCAAAAAAGATTAATTCTTTGTGAAAGGATGACCTTCAGTAGTTAGATCCAATTAGGCATTTTTCCAACTATATTTCATCCTGATGGGACAAGTCTACTACACACCATGAATCACTGTGATCTTTTCAAAGGTGGGTGTTTTAGGTTCAGAGTCATAAAAGAATGACGTGACTAGGCAACCTCCATAACTTGAGCCACCGTTGATGTAGATAAAGATTATGGATGTTGGGTATGTATTACTTTTGTGGGATTGATATGTAAAGAATAAGGATGTGCATGATGATATGTTGGATATGGTTCTCATACCTCTCTGCTCATGACCTTAGTAGAACAAACTAATTTAGACAAGCCCGATCAAAAGAAAAAGAGGAAAGGAACAATGGCATAAATTATGGTCACACCTAATTCCTTTTCATTTTTCCTCCTTCTGTCATTTCATTATTCAACACACTATAAAATAACTTGCTTTCCTAGTGATTATTTTTTCTTTTTGAATTGTTGTAGTCCTAATTCAACCTTTGCTGATGCACAACACACAAAACGAAGGCATAAATGAACGCTTGCTGATCTTTTTACAGTAACGTGTAAAATGTTGGGGAATATTAATTTTCGCTCAAAAGTTAAAGGGAATTGAACATTTGTATTTGCGTTAGGTATTTCCAGTATGGAATTGTTGCTCCTCACTCTGCCACTCATTAACTTTGTAAAAAAAAAAAACCATTGAATACCAAAAAATGGGAAACAACTAATACCTGCTTTGTATATTTCAAAGGTTTATTATCAGGATCAGATGAAATTTGGTATCAGTATTTCTCAAAATGTGGTCCTGTAACCCCCGGGGGGTCCTTGAGACCCTTTCAAGGAGCTTATGAGGTGGAAACTATTTTTATAATAATATTAAGAAAGTGTCGGCCTTTTTCTCTCTCATTGTTTCACATACATACAGTAGAATTTCCAGTAGCTGGCTACATGATACATGATACTGCAGCAGATTGAATACAAAGGCAAATATAAGAATCCAGCTACCTGAAGACAGACATTACAGAGGTTTACAAAAATAGAAAACAATGCATACTTTTCACTGATTTGTTTTTCTTTTGGAACGTAAAATAATTTTATGTAAAAAAATTTTTTTTTTTTGACATTAACATGTGATGGACTGATTATTTTCATTTTCAAGTGAATTAATAAATATTTTAAAACTTATCAGTTTTAATACCTAATACAGTAAATATTGATAGGTACAACCGACATAAACAAGAGTTCCTTAGGGGGCCCTTGATACTTTTTAAGAATGTAAAAGAGTCCTAAGACCAAAAAGTTTGAGAACTGCTGACGGATATGAAAACACTGTGTAATGTGTGGTGACATTGTAGTTTATGAAGAAGATTCAGGCAACATGCAGATAGCCCTTCCAGTGCAGGCACTGGTTGTTCATGGCCCACTCCACCTCCAGGGCAGGCTTGCTTTCCCTGGTGTCCAAGATGATCTCTGAACCATCTACAGTTGCCTGCAATTTCATGTGTCGGTCATGTGTCTGCTTTTTTAGTGGGAGCATTCACAATTTTCACAGTTTTCAGATTCTCAGAAGGTCCTGAAAGAAGCACAGCTATAGGAATTGCTAATGTCCGCTAGTTCCCATTCTGTCTTCGAGGGGAGTAGCGATAAAGTCATGGTGCGGACACCTGAAAGGAGATGCTGAGGTTCCAGGCTCTCATGTCGGTAGCCTGGGCTTGGTTGTCTCTGGAGTTCCTGACCCTTTACCTCTCTGGTTGTGGAAGGTATTAGACTTGGGTCAGCTTCTTTAGGCACTGGGAGAAGGGCTTTCTCTCAGTTGGTACTATGCCTTTGTCATCGTTCTGGGCCTCCTCACACTTGGTGTCGTAGGATGTGGTAGGACATAAAGAACCACCATCAGGCTATGGACCAAAAAGGGCCCATAGACTGACATCATCAAGATTCGGGCACTGTACCTAGAGACCAGGAGATATTACCAGAGTTTTAGAGTATCAAAGGGTTTGATCAGACTTTCCTGGCACTGGAAGGAGGATGTTCAGGGCTTGGTGTTCAGACCATCTCTGTCTCTGTCTCTGGCACTCTTGGCAGCTGAGCAAAGGGTTGAATGCATACAGAAATTACTATTTCATGTGTCCTACTGCAGTTTCCTAAAAGTTTTTTTTTTTAATTAACTTTAATTCTAGCATCTGTCGAGAGTTACTCATAATATTTTAGTGTTCTTATGAGAAAATAAAACCATTCTAATTATAACTCACTGGCCTTTACTATTATGTCTTGAAATTAATATGAATGGAAAACTCATATCTTAGATACTTATTTGTTCCATATTTCCCCAGTGTCATTTGATATTTTGATTGAATGTACATAATGTGTCTATTGTAGTTTTATGTAAGCATTTTAAATTTCTTAAAAGTTTTATATATTCAGTGGGCAATTTCATAACATTCAGAGGTCCCCCTCTATTTATTTAGATAAAATTTTTAACAACAAAATACACATCTTATTCTGGACATTTTTGTTGTATGATTTAATGTATAGTGCTGTTGTGAAATTTATCGCTAAGGCTATCTTCCTTGTTTGTTTCACTTTTAAAAATAATTTGAGGGGACTTCCCTGGTGGTACAGTGGTTAAGACTTTGCCTTCCAATGCAGCGGGTGTGGGTTCAATCCCTGGTCGGGGAGCTAAGATCCTACAGGCTTCTCGGCCAAAAAACCAAAACAAAAAACAGAAGCAATAGTGTGACAAATTCAATGAACACTTTAAAAATGGTCCACATCAAAAAAAAAAAAAAAAACTTAAAAAAATAATTTGATAAAATACTATTTTCCCAGGAAAGATATGAAAAATGTATTGAATACTATTTATGCTAGACTAAAAGCTTCTGAAATTTTTAATTATGGAATTAAATTTAAGGTTACTGATTTAGTGTAGATTTTATAAAAGGAGCATTTAGTTTTGGAATTTTGTGATACAATCATGTTTGTATAAGGTAAATTCAATCAGTTAAACAATATCTCCCTTTATTCTTGTCATAACTGCCTCTTCCAGTGGAAGAAGTATTTAGAAGTAACCCACAACTATTAAATGCTATCTATATGTCAGAAGCATCTTGTAAAAATTGGAATACATTTAGTTTGGTTAAACTCTGCTTCATTAGATTTTAATGTGCTATTTGTTATGTATTTCAGGAATTCCAGAAAGGAACTTAATGATATACGATTTGAGTTTACTCCAGGAAGAGGTAAGCTTTAATTGAAATTATCATTTTATTGCTACCAAGAGCATTTCAGAAATTACTAGCATGTGGTTATAATTTGCTATTCAAAAATGTGTTCTCTAAAAACAAAGGAGGGAAGGAAGGAAGAAAGGAAGGATTTGCAATAATTGTGGGGAATCCAAACTGAACCCACTACTGACTGCATGAATTCCAGTGACACGTGCTGCACAGAATATACACACTTATAAATTACATCTGTTAGCTCGACCATGAAAAGAAGTGCTGGTGTGGTGATTCGGGGCCTAAAAGACATTATGATGAGTGTGATGAGACGTGCGTAGCAGTCTGAATTAGGGTTGAGCAACAAACAGTGACATCAGACCAAAAGGTAGCATACTTTGCCTCTCTGTTGTCGGTTCAGATTACACGAAGCCTGTGCTGAGGAGTATATGGGCCTCTACTTGCTGCAGGCACCGCTAGGAAACTTGGTAGGAACAGTGCTAGTCTTGCAGCTGAATATAATTTTAGTATTTTGAGTAGTTATTAAAATAGTTTCAAGGCTAGACTGGTTGCTCTTTTAGCACCTGGATGCCTGGAAGTCATTGAGCCATGTCCTGTTTCTTGGTGTCTCTAGCACCTGGCAGGTGCCTGGTATGCACGAGAATCTCAAGTCATTTTGGTTAATTATTGGATACAGGCTTTGGAGATCACGACTTCAGTTGTTAAACAAAAATTGCTCTTTGCACTCTTTAGTTCATAACCAAAACAATCTAGAGAAGTGAAAAACAGATGCTAATGCTGAGACTGGAGCTGTTCAGCTTGATCTCTGGTTTCAGACTTTTATATACGTGAAAACAGCCTCAATGTCTCATTAGTCTTATACATTTGAACATATTAATATATGTAAGCTAATAACATTCTCTATTTTATGTATTAGAACTCCACGTAAATTTTTATTCCATTAAATAAATTGTATTTGCTAAAAATTTGAAAACCCGAAACTTTCTAGCTTGATAGCTAGTCAATCAGTTAACTCCTTGACCTCCCTGCTGTTACCAACTGTAAGAAGACACAAACTCAAATGCTTACAGGAGCCAAAGTGAATGGTGGGAACTTCAGAAAACCAAAGAGTTCTGTCTAAATACATTCAGGTTCAGTGCCCACCAAACAGAATATGTTCCTGGGCCATAGGTGGTCAGTCATAGATTCACTGGCCCTGATGTCTAATCCCCTGTAAACACAAAGATTTCATGATTTCCAGTATATTTGAATTAAATTAAACATATCTTTTTACAAAAGAAATGTGAATAAGGCCCTGGTGAATTTCCTAACTGATCTTTCTTTCTGGGGGCAATCTTTGACAATTTAGAGTCAGTCTGTGAAATTAAACAGTTGCCGGTTGCTGTTATCAAAAAGCTATTTTGTCATAATATAAAGATATGGAGCAGCCAATACTGTAATAAAATCTAGCAATTATATAATAAATGTTTCAAGTATAGTAAGTAAAAGAATTCTTATTTTAAGGGTTTCTTTTCATCTGATTGTGTAAGATTGACAGTGGCAATAAGAATCAATTTTAATTTCAAAGGTACCAAGGAAATGAATTTCTGAGTTGAGGATTGCTGGGGATAAGACGGCCTTATCAGCGTTACCTGGCCCTTTGTGCTAGCTTTGGCAACCTCATTTGCCATGGTTAGATTCAGAGTCTCTGTTTTTGTTGCCCAGACAGAAACCATAGTGCTCGCTTCCTGATGATAGCTGGCCTTCCCTGGGGAGCGGGCACAGCCGTTTAGTTTCAGAAACACCATAGCTATATCACTGTACCTCTGTGATTACTGATGCTGTCTGCATTTGAGATGTTGTTTGCGCTCGATCTGTGCATGCATACCATGTGTACTATGTCTCTGGTGTATACACAGATAAATATATACGTCATTGAGTGTATAATAGGAACATATCAAATATTCTGTCGTCATTTGAGGGCAAGCCCTTTGTGTTTACTATGTTGCTGTAATGATCTAGAAAGCAGGGCGTACGTGATTATGATTATTTAACCCGTTTACACATTAGGAATGTCAAGCAGCTTAAAGAAAAATAAATTACCAATTACCTTCAAGTTTTTGTTCTAAACTATTACTGATATATTACTTAACATGCATGAAAAATAACTGCTTAATGGCACACACACAGACAAGGAATATTTCCATTTTGACCAACCAGCACAACCCTTTTGCTATTTTAATATGACTCATTTGGTACCCAAGAGTCCTGAAAATAGTCAGAGGTGCTGTACACTTTGATCATTTGGGAACGTTAATTTGCTTCCGTACTGCTTTAGTGCTAGCCCTCAATGTGACTTTGTTGATTATTCCATTCTCAGCTACTTTCTTTGATTATAGCTCCTTACTCAAGTGTAAGATCTTACTGATACTTTAGAGATGGTGGTAACACATCCAGTTGCTTTTAACCACTGACTACTCTGTGCCCGGTGTCTACGAGGCAGGCACTTTAATTCAATAGGCTTCTTTTCCTGAAGTTTCTAGTGGCATCCAGGAAGATGGCGATTGTGAGGCTGAATGTTCTAAAGCTACATCATTTTCAGAATAGAGCCTTTCATTATGCTACCTTGGGTTCCATGCTATGAGAGGTTTTATCTCTGAGAGAATTTTATAAGGTGTTTCTTGTACTTCTAACAGTTAAGGACAAGGCCCAAGATAAGCCCACCTTTTTTTTTTTTTTTTTAAAGCGCACCTTGTATGGAATTTCATTATTTAGTAAGATTTCTATGTTTTTCTTTTCCATTTTCTTCATTCCATTTCACTGAATGAGTAAAATGATAGAATACCACAGTTTCTCTGAAAGTACAAAGAATATATATCAGTTCTCAAATTGTTATTGGAGATTTAGGAAATAGGGCCATGTATGAGGGAGAAAGAGCACAAGGGTGTAAGGAGCATTTCACATGACCTTTGGCTGCCCCATCATCATCAATTACCATTTGTTGAGTAATTACTATGAGTCAGACCCTGGGCTAATAAGCACATTAAAGCCCAGTGTGAAAGATAATTGTACCTTCAACTATGTGCTCATGCAGGTACACACACATACACCCCACACACTTGAGCCCACTTACATAATCACCACATGTGAAATACAGACTAAGCAGGGAAACCCAGTCTGTGTTGAGGAAAGGCTTTGGCATAGCAAACTGCAGTTCAGTTTAGGTGCTTGTTTGATTCAGGAGCTATGCTTTCCCAGTTTCTTCTTATCCAGCTATAGTATGGGCTATTTGTGAGAATATCAGGCTGCCATGGAGACCATGTCATCTCCCTTGTGAAAACGTAGGGGTTCATAATGGTTCTTTGAGCACATGGCAATTTATCAATTTCCCTTTACAAAGTCTTCAAACAGACGTCTCACTATTATCGTGTTCGTGTATAACCTCTCAATTAAGTAATTTCAGTTATATTCACTTGCTACAGCCTGTTCAGTCCCATCTTTATGAGATTGCTAACTCCTGTCACTTATCATTGAGAAACTACATTCTTTTATCCAACCACATTTTCTAAGAGAATGAGTCTGTTGCTATCAAATGATCAATGTCATGTTAAAGGATTTTCTTAATAGCATAAATTTAAAGAGCTCATCTTAATAGTCCAACAAGCTCATAGGCTGTTTGTACCAAATATAAGGTTGTATCAAATGCTACGTCTTCAACCTTTGCCATAAGTTCTAACTCAGTAGCTACTAATGATAGAAAAGGATTGATGGTGGCTGGAGTTTACCTTGGCAAGAAAGAAGAGCAGTGTTCATAGGGAACAGTTATGAGCTAACTTCTAGAGGGGCATTTGAGAATAATTCAGATAGTAGACAAAGGGTAATAGTTTTTTGGTTCAATAAAAATGAAACAATAAGTTTGTAAAACCTCTGTTGAATAAAGAGCAGGATGCAAATTGTACGTGGCAAAAGTATTTCACATTTTGCTTCTGATTTTTCCTCCTGATAGAATCTGAATTGTTGAATTGAAACACACATGGGTGATTTTTCTAAATGAAAAATCTATATTTTACATTGTACTGGATTTTGGGGTTTTATTGTATGGTTACTGACACACCTTCATTTCACGTTTGGGCAGATACGGCAGACGGCGTTTCTCAGGAGCTCTTCTCTGCTGGCTTAGTCGATGGTCATGATGTAGTTATAGGTAAGTCACTTTTTAATGCATGTAGTGTCATTTTGTTGATACATCAAATGGAAATGCACTTAGAAACAAAAGTTTTCATAAAGGAATAATTCTGTGAATTTCTGAAAATTTCTTGAGTTCTTTTATGTGAAATAGGTATATTTAAGAGTCATATTTAACTTCCTGTTTCAAAAGCTCTTAAATGTAATTCTGTTCCATTTGTCTGGATGTGATTTATCCAATGCAGAACGTCACTTATTGGAGATAAAACAAAGAACCTAGAAGACTGAAACGTCCATGACATAGCAAACCCAAGATACTATAAATTCCATGCAGCAAAGTATGGGAGCTTCTGAGGTCCTTTCTCTGAGTTTCTCTATTCTTTTTCCTAGCTCTTAGTAAGGTTCATTCATTATAAAGTTTTAGGTTGGTTAGGACTTAACGATCATTCAGGCCAGTTCTACCATTGTGTAGACAAGGAAGCGAATTCCTAAAGTGATTCAGTGGTTTGTCCAGGGCCATGCAGCTGGGTTGTGGCAGAATCACCACACTTTGAGACTGTGGCTCTTTCTACTACTTTTAGAATCAAGAAAAAGCTGCGTGGAAATAGGGGAGCCTGCTAGCTCTAGGCATGCTGATAGGAGCAAGAAATGACTGCTGGCCAAGCAAGGCAGAAAAGCTGTGTAGAGGCAGAAAGTGTCATCTAAGAAAAAGCATAGCCTGATTCTCCCTAGGGTGAGGGTGAGGGTGAAGGACTCCACACTCTTCAGCAAATTCTGAGTTTATGAAGATTTTATAATGTAGCCTATTACTGCATATTGGTAATGAAGACCCTAAGTAATAAGGATGAGTTAATATTAATTATGACATTATGTTCATTATATTAATTATATATAATATAATTATAATAACACTATAATAGTATTATAAAAGTTTCTTTAAAAATATTCAAATCAAAACCAATCCTTGAAATAGCTTGGGCCCCTTAAATGATATGTTTTAACTTTTTAAAAAAATCACTTACTTGAAATAAATCCTTCCCCCAAAATACTAGAGTGTGTCACTAAGAGGGAGCTTGAGGTAGATGTACTTACCCATCAGAATAGTTTGTTCTGGGCTTCCCTGGTGGTGCAGTGGTTGGGAGTCCGCCTGCTGATCTAGGGGGCATGGGGTCGTGCCCGGGTCCGGGAGGATCCCATATGCTGCGGAGCGGCTGGGCCTGTGAGCCATGGCCGCTGGGCCTGTGCGTCCAAAGCCTGTGCTCTGCAATGGGAGAGGCCACAACAGTGAGAGGCCCGCGTACCACACACACAAAAAAGAATAGTTTGTTCTTAGAATCTCTGTAACGTACATCATTATAAAGTAAATTGTTTGGGCTTCCCTGGTGGCGCATTGGTTGAGAATCTGCCTGCCAATGCAGGGGACACGGGTTCAAGCCCTGGTCCGGGAAGATCGCACATGCCGCAGAGCAACTAAGCCCGTGCCCCACAACTACTGAGCCTGCGCTCTAGAGTCCATGTGCCACAACTGCTGAAGCCCGCGCACCTGGAGCCCATGCTCTGCTACAAGAGAAGCCACCGCCATGAGAAGGGTGCGTACCACAATGAAGAGTAGCCCCCGATTGCTGCAACTAGAGAAAGCCCGCACACAGCAACGAAGACCCAGTGCAGCCAAAAATAAATAAATTTATTAAAAAATAAAGTGAATTGTTTTATGTAAATAAGAGTAACCGGGAGTTTAGTGGGAGATTGGAATTCTGACTAAAGAATCAGTATCTAATATGTTATTGGTATATAAATATTGATAAATGTAGATACAAAGATATCTTTGTAATTAGAAAAAAGTAAGCTTTTCCTGATTAATTACACATGAAGTGTACACATTGGCCTCACAAGGGAGCTCTGTTTCCTTTGCCAAGTGGTACATGTGTAAAGAGATAGAGACATATTTTAAAGGAAAGTGACATGGACATACAGGTGTGTGTATATATTTCCTTGTATATTGTCTTTCATACTTTACTTTAAAACCTTGTGAGGTCCCATGGCCAGCTGAGTTCTTCCCTCAGTTTTCTGATCAAAGTGAGGGGAATTTGAGTAATAAGATCAATTCAGCTTTGGCATCTATTGTATCAGTAAGTTCCATCTCAGAATTCTTTATGTTAACAGTTGATAAACGTAGATTCTCTCATTTGAAAAAATGAGCACACACCTCTCTGTCTTAGTTTACCTGAAGAAATAAGGAGAAAAGTTAATGGCTAGATCAAGATACCCTGTAAGGTATTGGTATATTTTCCTTAAAGAGAGCTATGGTCCATACCCAAAGCAGCCAGAATTTAAAATTAATTAACAAATAAAAAATAATTTTAAAACACCCACTAATGTCTCCTATTTGGCAAAAAAGTTGAGGAGCACATGGTCTTTTGATTAGAGGTCATCGTGGCAGGTGGTAGGGCACAGGAAGAATGAAGGAGATCCATGGAGAAGTATCAGGTCACACCTTTATTTAATCATGATCTTGCTTCAGACCTACCGTCAAATTTAGTGTACTTCTTCTTTCGCCCCAGGCTCAGCTGAATCTAAGCTAGAGGATTTTGGATTGTTGAGTTTTTTTAAAGTGGAAATTAAGGCATAATTCATGTCCAAATTATTGAGTGTGATTTAAATAACCAGAAAGCTTGGGGCTTCCCTGGTGGCGCAGCGGTTGAGAGTCCGCCTGCCGATGCAGGGGACACGGGTTCGTGCGCCGGTCCGGGAAGATCCCACATGCCGCGGAGCGGCTGGGCCCGTGAGCCACGGCCGCTGAGCCTGTGCGTCCGGAGCCTGTGCTCCGCAGCGGGAGAGGCCACAGCGGTGAGAGGCCCGCGTACCGCAAAAAAAAAAAAAATAATAATAATAAATAAACAATAAATAAGCAGAAAGCTTCTGTTTTTCTATGCTGTATTTATTCTTCCCCAAATTTTTCATTTTGCCTTTTTCCCCTTCTTAGAGCTGAAGTGTAGAGTGTTGGAGAGAGACTGAGCATGTGCACTTGTTCCTTATCTAGCAGTACTGACCACACCTCACAGGAGTCACAATGTCCGCATATTTCATTTGATCATCACGTCGATTCTCTAAGGTAGAGAGGACAGGTTTTAACCAATATTTTATGGACAAAAAAGGGAGGTCAAAAGAAGTTTCTGGGTTATTCTAACTTGTCATAGTCCCTGAACATGGATCTTGTGATTCCAAGCCCAGAGCCTAATCCTGAACCTGACACTCTGTGTACAATTAATCCAGTATCTTTAGCCTTGAAGAAGGGACCTAGATAATTTTAACTGGTTTCGGTGTCTCTCGGGGGAAAAAAAAAAATAGCTTGCCCTTACCTGTTTTTCCTGTATCAATAGATGATTTATATTCTAAGTGTTGACTATTTGATAGACAGGTGAAATGTGTTTAATTCTGTCCCCTCTAACCCATCTCAGCCCCTCCTGCATCACTTACCTCCCTCTTTACTAGATTTGTCCTGCCAGCACATGGGCATGTTTTTGTCTCCCATTCTAAAACCCTCTCTTTACTGCACCTCCCATTACAGCTACTTCTCTTCATCCGCTTGCAACTAAAGTCCTCAAAAGAATTGCCCCTGACTTCAGTTCTTCTTCTACCACTGTCTCTTGAACTCACTACAGTCAACTTCCTCACTCCACTCAGACTATTTTTTCCAAAGCCATATCTGGGGAAGCACACCCTTGGTAGATAAAATGGCAAATGCAAAGATAGATGTGGCCGGAGTGGAGTGAGCAAGATGGAGGGAGAGAAGATACATGATCTGTGAATGACTGCCTGCCACGCTCCTAAATCCAGTGGTTAATTCTCAGTGACCTGTCAGCAGCATTGGGCATAGTGGACAATGCCCTGCTCCATAAGTGTTTTCATTTGGTTTTTAAGACTCCATTCTCTCTTGGTTCTCCCACCTTATTTATGCTTCCTTCTTAGTCTTTTTTTTTTGGTTGTGATTTTTTGTTTTTTGTGGTACGTGGGCCTCTCACCGCTGTGGCCTCTCCCATTGCGGAGCACAGGCTCCGGACGCTCAGGCTCAGCGGCCATGGCTCACGGGCCCAGCCGCTCCGCGGCATGTGGGATCTTCCCGGACCGGGGCACGAACCCGCGTCCCCTGCATTGGCAGGCGGACTCTCAACCACGGTGCCACCCGGGAAGCCCTTTAGTCTTTTTTGCTGGTTCCTCTTCATCTCTGACCCAGAAATATTGACATGTCCAAGGACTCTTTCCCTGGATTTCTCCTCTTTTCTCTAGTCACTCACATCCTTGGTGATAGCATCTGGTTTCATGGTATTAATGCCTTCCAGTCTCTAACTCCCACATTTGTATCTCCAGCACAGACCTATCCTTTGAATTCCAGACTCATATTCAGCTCTCTTTTTGGCATCTTCACATAGAAGGCTAATCACTGTCCCAGGTTTAATTAACATCTCCAAGAACCAGCCTCGGTTGTTCCTCCCAATCTGCCCCTCCAGCAGCCCTGTACCCTGAGTTGATGTCAGCTCCATCTTTTCAGGTGCATAAGCCCAAAACCTAAGAGTTGTCCTTGACTTTTCTTTCTCTCATAGTCAATATCCAGCCTATCTAAATGTACCCGAGACCCAGCCATTATTCACCATCTCCCATCCTGTTTCAAACCCCTCTCATCTCTCAGTTGAATTATTGCCTCATCTAGTCACTGGTCTCCCTGCTTATGACTTTGCCTCCTTTCAGCTTATTCTCATCACAGCAGCCAGAGAGATACAGGTAAAACATAAGTCAGATACAAAAGGCCACACATATTACGATTCCATGTATATGAAATGACCACAATATGCAAATCTGTAGAGTCAGGACATAGAGTAGTGGTTGCCAGGGCCTGAGAGGGACAGGGAAAAGGGGAGTGACTGCTTAGGGGTCTTGGGCTTCTCTTTGTAGTGCTGAAAGCATTCTGGAATTAGAAGTGGTGATGGTTGTACAACCTTGTGACTATACTAAAAACCACTGAATTGTGCCCTTTAAAAGGGTGCGTTTTATGATATATGAATTACACCTCAATAAAAAAATGTGAGCGAGATCACATTAATGCTTTAAATAAAACTCTAATAGCTCTCCATCCCACATCTCAGTGGCTTACAATCCTCTATATGATCTGTCCCCTGTCATTTCTCAGACCCTTCCCTCTCTTTGGCTCTCCCTCTTCCCCATTTCACCCCAGCCACACTGGCTTTTGTACTTGGGATTCTCCTTCCCCAGGTACACCTGGGTATCTCCTAGTGCTTAAATGCTGCCTCTCAAAGGGGCCTTCCCTGCCCGGCCTACTTAGAATTGCAACCCGCTCCCAACTCTCTACCCCCATCCTTACTTAAGTACTTTACCTAGTCTCTCCCCCATCTAATAGGCTATATTTCATTTATTCATTATTTAACTGTATAGGATTTTCCCTTGAGCATAAGTTTCTTGAAGGCCAGGATTTTCGTTTTGTTAAGTGCTATTTTCCCAGTGCCCCAAACTGTACATTTCATATAGTAGCCACTCAGGAACTTGTTAGAGATAAACAAATGCTACCTTGAAATATAGATATCTCATTAACACTTTCTAAAGAAGGCTATTTTAAGTATAGGATTCAATTATTTTAAGAATCTTGCTTTCAAGAGTACAGAATTCGAGTGACATTTCACAAATATGAAATACATTCACTTGACAAAGTTTGCACCAAAAATAGTCCAGTTCAATTGAGAACATTGGCACGTAGAGGTCTGGGTGATTTCTTGTGTGTGTATTTTTTCAGTTTCCATAATATAAAACAGCTAACATTTAAATAGATTAAACGTTCCTTTTTTTCCCCCCACCAGAATTTCCTCTTGAATCAGAGTGAATGCTTCGGGCAATATAAAAAAAACTGAATAAAGCAATAGTATATGTTACGGTGCAGTGAGTGTTATGACTTTTACTATAATGTGGCCATCAGAATGTTACAAAAAAATTTTCAGCATCCAGCTTCAGGGTAATCTGCCTTTAGTGCCAACCTTCACAAAGCAGAATTTAGACTGAAGGAGCAGTTTAGTGACATGGAGTGATTGCTTTCTCACACAAGCAGAGCAGCACAGAAATGAAATGCAGCATTTGTAGACTGAAACCATAAACCCAGTTCAGTTGTGCTTCAATGCAGCACTACCTTAGGCAAGAAACAGAAAATATATCTAGGCCTTGTGTAAATCAGAACTAAGAATGACAAGCCCTCCTGGGTGGGTGTTCGTTTAAAAAGTAAGTTAACTTTGCAAGATGCAAAACTTGATGCATGTATGAATTTGCTTCTCTTGCCTTGCTGGGATGGGTGACAAATAGACCAGATGTGAGTCCTTGATCCAGTTGTTTCAAAGAGGGACCCTCAGTGAGGCAGCGGAGATACTTGGTCCCTTTGCCTCCTAGTTCAGAAACAGCCCAGCCCATCAGACAGTTTTCTCAGCAGTAGAAGCAGAGAGGAGAGAAAATAAAAAACAAATTCATGTAGAAAAGAAAGCAAAAGTTCTGAATTCTCTTCACGCCTTACGCTACGTGATACTTGTGAGTCTGTTGAATGAGTGTTAGGACCTCAGCAGTGGAAGGAACGTTGATAAGTGTGTTAAGCTAGCCAGTTACCTCTCCTCCTTCTGTCTCCAAGGCCCATTCCAGGGTCCAAGATTTGACAGTGAGTGAATGTGGGAGAGGAAGCCGCTTGGCAGCTGCCTTTTGAGGAAGTGCCTACTGACGGCTCTTTGCTGGGTTTTTACACCACTGTTTCCTGGCTTTGTAACATATGTCTTTTTTTTTTTTTTTTTTCCCCCTTTAAGTGGGTTGAGAACCAGATGTTGGAATTTCTGTGTCCTGAGAAGGGAGCTCTGTTTCTGCATTTCTTTATACAATTTTCCTTTGAGGGATAGGTAACTAGTTAGCATGGCCCTGGAAGCTAATATTAGCTATATATTCCCATAAGCTCTCTCAGTGGACTTTCGGACATTCTGTTGATGTCCCTGGCATGCTGTTTTCCTGCACATGGAGAATCCTTTTCAAAACCTGTCTGCCCTCAAAGATTCACTGTAAATGCCACCTCCAGGAAGCCTTCTCTGATGCTCACCCCCTCCCTAACGAAATCTAGAGGACAGCTTTTTCTTGTCCTGAACACCAGAGAACTATTTTTACCTTTAGCAACATGTGTCTTTCATCCTTCTCTGCTCCTGGCGCCCACCTTCTCTTTGTGAGGAGGTTGAGTGCACCTTTAGGGCAAGGCCTGTTTTCTTTTTTTTTTGAATCTCTACCATCCTTGCCACACATAGGCACTTCAATATGTTTATGGATAAATGAATAATTTTAATTCCATTTGGGAAATTTAACACTGGAATAGTTCATGAATTGATGACCTGGGCAACAGAAATATTATTGTACCCTCTCAAAACTGAAGAGTAATTCACCATGATTGATTTCTCTCTCTCTCTCTCTCTCTCTCTCTCTCTCTGCCCACCTTCCCCTTCTTTCTCTCTTTCTTAAGAATTGACTTTTCACATGACTTTTGAGTCTTGCCTCTTGGGTAGGAAATGTGGTTGGTCTCGAAGGCCTTCTGTCTTCCAGTGCTTGCTGGGGTTACAGTGTTTGTCTCGGAAGTATAGACTGTGAGATGGCCTGCATCAGAATCTTACCTCGGGTACGTATTTAAAATGCACATTTCTTGATTCCAGCCTAGAGTTACAGAATCTGGAGTCTTGGGCATAGAGGGTAGAAATTTGCATTTTTAACAAGCATCCCAGGTGATTCTTAAACACAGTAGAATTTTGTGGTTACTTCTTCAGTTCTGCTTGTGGTAAACTTTGGAGACTGTTTTTAGCTCATTTTATCATCTGTATCTGCTTTTTAATCTCACTAATCTCCTTTGCTTTTCTGCCTGGATTCTCTTCCCCCTTTAGGAGTCTCTTTTAAAACTGTGCCAGTTAACTTTTAAAAACTGTGTGTATAAATGGTGTAGATGCGTGGAGGAGCCTCATTGGTATAAATTTTTACCATAATGAGTCATTACAGTTTTATTAAAACTACTACTGCTGCTTGGGGTGCAGTAGGTCCTCCAGGTGGCCTTCACCTTTTATGTTTCTCTACAATGGCAACGTATCTTTAGGCTCCAAAGTACGCAAGCAACAGAATATTTGCTCGTTCGTGAGCATATGGTTGGATGTGTGAAGTGCTTTGTTCCCCCAGCTATAGCCAGGGATATTTAAGTCTGTTGTGAGAGATCCAGGATTTACTGAGCAGCCGTGCACTTTTACAATGCAAGTCTTGGAAAAGAGTGAACATATTCTATCTTACATTCAGTTCAGTGATTATGCTGTGATGTTTATTGATGTTGAAATTCAATGAAGGAAAACTGTCATTAAAAAATAGTGTCTCTGTTAAGCAACTGTACTATGATTTTTAAATGGGGACAGATAATTTAAAAAAGGAAGAAAATTCGGTAAGCCCTTCCTGGGTTTAGACAGGCTTAGTGTTAGTTAAATGATGTCAATAAGTACAGTCGAGTGATTCCTGATTAAAAGTTGTCTGTATGTTAAGTTTAATAGGCTAGGGAATTAGGGACTATAAGTGGCTTGGGAGAACTATACTGATTACTTTCCTTCTATATATTTACTAGAAATAAATGTTGAACAGTTTGATATGGCACAGGGTTACCATTTTCAAAAATGTGCCACTGCCCATTTGATTGTAGCTCATTGCTCCTGGTTTTCCAAATACCATTTTTTCTTTAAAAAATCCTTATTGAGGGCTTTCCTGGTGGTGCAGTGGTTGAGAGTCCACCTGCCTGTGCAGGGGGCACGGGTTCGTGCCCCAGTCCGGGAAGATCCCACATGCCGCGGAGCGGCTGGGCCCGTGAGCCATGGCCGCTGAGCCTGAGCGTCCGGAGCCTGTGCTCCACAACGGGAGAGGCCACAACAGTGACAGGCCCGCGTACCGGGAAAAAAAAAAAAAAAAAATCCTTATTGAGGTATTAATGCCTAAGTAGGAAAATTTATTTTTAATTTTAATATGAAAAAATAGTGTACAGAAATTATTTTAAAATATTTACAAGTGGTAGGCTGGACCATCTAATATATATAAAAAATGTACCATGCATTAGATGACTGACCATCTTATTCAGCATTTGTACTCTTTGGCAAGGTGGTAGAATCACAGTTTGGCTGTTTAAATATTTAAAGAGCTGTTTGCTCAGTCGAACACTGGGAGCCAGGCCTGAATAAATATGCAAAGAACAAGCACGTACACATACACACACTCAGCATTAATTTGGTCAGAGACCTAAAAGTTAATATATATTTTAAGTTTGTTTAAGTGCAACAGGAAGACAGACTGAAGTAAAATACAATTTTTGTTTTAACAAAGTATCATTTTTATAGTCTTTTTGACCATACTCCTCCTGTCCCCCAAAATTCAAGGAAATTAAACATAAGGAAAGTTTTCCTAGCAAACCAAATCAGAACCCTGAAAGAAGCTGCCTACTCCTATGGTTGAACCCACTGCCAGCCTTAGCCACCCCCTCTGCTTACTTATCTGCAGATTCCAATGGAAAATGATTGACTATCCTGATAAGGGTTGACAGACTTATTGTTTACAAAGACATCTGATTTGGGGGGTGTGGGGGGGTGATTCAAAATTACCTTTCAAAATGGGGGCAAAGGTTATTTCCAGGAAGTTCTAAAAAGCATAAAATCTGTAATTTCCCCCAAAGGTGTTCTCAGTTTCTGTATCACATGATTATGAATCAGTACATCAGTAGACCACACCGTAAGCTGTGATTTTCTAATTAACTTTGTCACTTTTTATTTAGTCAGGAGTTGTGGATCCTCTTTAAAACCACTGATAAAGTTAGACTCCAGTTAAGATCTGGGCTTAATTTCACTTAAGTGAAACAAGAGCTTGCTAGTGGATTAGTTGTAGACATCCACTGTCAGTCTTGCTTTTTTCAATTACTTTAAATTGTTCTGTTTTAATTTATGTTAATCTGTCTTGTAAGTCTAGAATCAGATACGCCTGAGGATTGCATTCAATCCAGCCAAACTTTCTGACTATAGTATTACAATAAACCCCAAATACCGATCCCTACTTGTACTGAGAATGTCTTTCTGGTGGAAGTAAAGTAGGTTTAATCTGGTGCAGGAAACCTAGTTTTTCTGATATTATATATTTTTCTAACACTACCAAGTATATAGGATTTAAAGGAAATGGCTCTTTTGCTGAGCAACCTATTTTATTAGTAGATTGATCTGTTTTGGGCTGTAGTGTGTGTGTGTGTGTGTGTGTGTGTGTGTGTTTACCCACTTCAGAAATCTCTGGCCCGTGGAATTTTAACTATTCCATCAATAGTACAATATTGCAGATATAAGTAGATTCTTAGTTGTGCTTGTTAGTAGATTGACAAGCAGATCTCTTAATACCAAGCCAAATCTCTGCTGCATTTTTTACTCTATTAGTAAAAAAAAGTCACTGCCTCCTAATTTCTTCTATAACAGAAAATAAACTTGTATATCCAATCAAGAACATTTTAAAGCCAAGAAAGAAAATTAGGTCAACATTTTTGACGAAATGTGGGCTTATTGTCATTTTATTTTTGGCTTCATATCCAATTACACTCTTAACCTTGATTCTATATCTTGTATTTGGTTACCATTTTTCTAAAACAAAGAGTTCCTTCCTGCTGACTCTTAAGAATACCTTCTTCTTAATCCTGCACTACTTACGTTTAGCATCCAAAAGGTGTCTAAGAATGTTTCACCCCAGATTCATTGAAAACAAGGAGAGGCCTCGATTGGTCACATTCTAATAGACTGTGACACATGCCCATCTCTGATGAGCCATAGAACCATCCAGCAGGAATCTGTAGTCAGGATATCATTTGAATAGCCATGGATGTAAACCCGCGGGCCTGGCTCCATGCCCCTTCTGGCTAGAGTACACTATGGCAGAAAGTGAAGAAGAGGCTGTCCATTAGACCTGGCAGACAGGTTTGGGTGGGTTTTTTAAAATTTTGCCTAATTTTTTAATAGGCAAAGATTAACGCCTTAATCTTCACCCTTAGGGAACTTGGTCAGCCGCGAGAAGATTGTTACTTGAAATAAGAATGCCAAATTCAAAGCATCTTTTCAGTAATAGGCCCCCAGGAGGTCTAATTTATAATGGATTTTGAGCCTCCTTACCCGTCTGTGAAGTTAGCCGGGTCTTTAGAAACTCAGTGTGCTCGTGATCCTTTTCTTCATTGGAGGGATGGATCCGGGGTCAGAATTCTACTGCCAGGTCTCTGCACTTTCTAATCTGTCTGTGATACGCAGGGTCAGAAGGACGGGAGAGACTTCCAAATGGCTTAGGCAGTAGCCTTGCTTTCCTCCCCTGTGAGCTGACTGTTCATTCCTCACACAGACTTCTCACTGTTCTGCTTCTAATTCTTGCAGTTGTCAGTGGAACTGATTGATAAGGTGAGAATGGCATACACTGGAAATCTGGTATCTAACAGAAAGGTAGAATACAGGTGAGAGGACATGACTTGGACAGCACAACTCTTGGGAAGGATAAAATGCCAAAGGTTATCTGACTCATGGGATTCTTGGCCCTGGCACAGGAGACTGGAGCTCTAAGGATTTCTTTAAAACTGAAAAGTTGGGGACTTTTCCTGGTGGCGCAGTGGTTTAGAATCCGCCTGCCAATGCAGGGGACACGGGTTCGATCCCTGGTCTGGGAAGATCCCACATGCCGCGGAGCAAGTAAGCCCGTGCACCGCAACGAAGAGTAACCCCCGCTCTCCACAACTAGAGGAAGCGCGCGCACAGCAATGAAGACCCAACGCGGCCAATAAATAAATAATTAAAAAAAATAAAAACACATGGAGTTTTAACAAAACACAAAAAGATGAAAAGTTGGCTTTTTAATTTAGTGCTCGTGAAAATTGTCATTAGGTGACGAATTGTCATTAGGTGATTTTTTTTTTTCAGGATGAATTTTTTTTTTTAACATCATAAATACAGAATTCTGCACTTGAAAGAGCTCTGAACAGTGGGTTTACATGATTAATCTGCAATAATTAAATAGAACAGCTCAGGCTTGTTGGTGTACCCTGAAATACCCATGCAGATCAGATGTCTGTAGACCAAATAGTTCTTAGCCAATAGTAACAGATATTCCTTTGGGATATTACTGGGAGTCTCCAAAGGAATGTGTCCCAGGGGTTCTTAAATCGCTCTGTTAGTGCTGGTTACCATGTGGCAGGTTCATTGGCTCCCACTTGTTCCCTGCCCAAGAGACTCTTGAAGAAGCCTCACCAACGTCACCAGCCAGCATGAGGGCCTGAGTGCTCACCTCAGGGGTGCTGCTTCCAGAAGGTCCCAGGGGGCTTCTTGTGATTCAGCCAGAGTGGTGGTTGCTTTCATGCAGAAGTGGGGAGAAGCGCCTTCTACCACACTTGTCATCCAGGCCCTGAAGCTGCCCTCCTTCATTTACTCAATAAATAAAGCATCTCGTCTACGCTGTGCCAGGTACACCAGGTGAACAAAAGAGACAGGGTTCTTGGCCCCCGTGAAGCCTCCAGTCTCACAGAAAAGGCAGACATTAAGTCAATACACAGGTAGAAGTGAAATTACAAATTGTGAGGAGTGTGCAGGAAAAGCAATGTGCTACAGAGACAATAACCAATAGTGGGGGTCTGGGGGGTGCTTCTCATTTAGATTCAAGAGCAGAGTGAGCCACTCCGAGGGAGAAATATTTGAGTGAAGTCCTGGATTTAGCCTGGCCATCCCGGGCAGACACACAGCCTGTGCAAAGATGATGAGCTTTGTAAAAGATGACCAGTGTGGCCAGAAGAGGTGAGCGAGGAGAGGGTGATATGAAATAAAGCCAGGTAGGAGTGAGGGCTGGATAGTGTAGGACCTTGTAAATAGCCGCTAGTCATAATGCCTCGTGAATACTAAGTTCTGGTTGTTCAACTTTGATTGTCTCTACGTAGGTAAAGTAGAAATCCTGCGCCTTTCTTGCCTTTTTCCTATCAGGGCAAATAAATGCTTCCCTTTAGCCTCATTTATTCTGCCAGGGAATCTAAGCAGTTTACGAAAGCTTGGATCCCTTTGCTGCCTGAACTTGGTGCCCATTTTGACCAAAGTGAGTAGGAACCACAGAAGGAAAAGGACAGTAGCCCTGGAAGATTTGAGAAGTAAAAACTGAATGGTGTTTCAACATTCTAGGTTCATTTAAGTTTGAGGGCATTAGAAAAGTGACTTGTGATTTATTGTTTGGGGAACAGAAAATTTCAGAGATATCTTCCAGTAATTCTGAATCCAGTTATTCGATCAAAGGGAAATAAGGATTCCTAGCAAAGACAAAACTTGGATACTAATTGCAGACATTTTCTTTATATTAATTGTAACCAAGGGGCCTTCATGTATATTCCCAAAGAGGATGAAGTATATTTTCCATTTCATAATATTGCCTAATTCTCACACAAATTATGGAGTGGGCTAAGATAGTACTATACAGTAGAACTGTAGATACAGTTAGAACTATTATCATTATAATAGAGTACAGAAGACATAAACTATTCATGTTCATTGGGTTAAAGAAAACTTGCCATTTCAAGTCCATTAATTGCAGTTGAACTCGGTAAATTTGTTTTCAGGGACTGATACTCTAATACCTAAAGTAGGCTTTCAGGTGGCCTCATGTTCAGAATGCAGGCGTAGTAAAATAACTTCTTGTTTAGCTAACCTTTGTCCTGGTAAACTGGCTATAGAGTTGTGACAGTGTTTTCTCACAGTGGTGATATCTAGAGTGTTTATCAACTAGTAAAGCTGTCTGACAGTGCTGACCATGCCTTTTTTACCCTCTCCCCTTTATTGGCTTTATTCTCTATGGAGTTCTTTCTAGGAAAAAATCTTTTCAAACTTCTGAGAAGTAGAGGTAATAAAAACATTAAATGGCATAGAAATTACTATACAAGCTTCCAGGCTCCTTTAGCTGACATCTCCTATAATTATTTGAATAACTGATTTCAGATTGGTGATTGGTAAATTTGGGTAAAATCAAATTTTACATGTTTCTTGAGTGTCTGCTTTCCACAGTCCCTGCTTTTTGTGATTAAACTCATAAAACATCCTCCGTCTTATTTCTTAGACTCTCCAAATCCGAAGCATATAGAGACCGTGTGGTGTAGGGAAGGGAGTGACCGCTTTCGAATTAGACAGATTCGAGTTCGGATCCCAGCTGTGTCAGTTATTAGGTGTGACATTGGGAAGTTAGTTCTTCTCTCTAGTCTTCAGTTTCTTCTTTACCCATAGAGGGACCCACTTAACTCGTAGAGCTGTTATGAGTGTTACTTGATTACGTGGAGAGGTTGGTGTGATAGCGGGCCCACAGAGGCACTCAGTAAGTTCTTCCCTCTTTCTATTTTGGAGTGAATTCATCTGGCCTCCTATCCACTATGATACTTCTTCTGTGAAATGCCAGTTGGAGAAGGTAAGGCAGTCCTGCAGTTTCCCAGAATAAGATGGGAGTTCCTTGGCGGGGGCTGGAGGTAGAAACTCCGCTTTGGGGAGAATGACCGAAACACTGCGGTCTACATAGGGTTTATGAGATTCACTGTTAGTCACCTCTGCTGCCTCTGTGCTGGCACTGGGAGTTACCTTCCCCCGTTACTGCTCTGGCCCAAGCAGTGCTGGAAAGTGGTGTAAAAACAACAGAATGAACAGCGACACACAGGAACAGGCAACTAGATAACTGGTCCTACCCAGTTGTTTACTAGAGGTCAGCCTGGTGTGTGACTCTGAGGACACCTCCTTGTTTAGTTTTCTGCCTGCTTCCCTGTGACTGAAGTTTCTCATTCCTACTGCCTGGGACGACGTCACACACATGTGTACTGGGTGGCCTAAGAAGACAGGTCCAGAGAGAAATGTGAATTCCCTTGTCTCCCTGAAGCTTGCCTTTGAGCTCTATATCCACAGCTGTGAGCTGCCTCTTTCTCCATCATTTTTTTTTTTTTTTTTTTTTTTTTTTATGCGTTACGCGGGCCTCTCACTGTTGTGGCCTCTCCCGTTGCGGAGGACAGGCTCCGGACGCGCAGGCTCAGCGGCCATGGCTCACGGGCCCAGCCGCTCCGCGGCATGTGGGATCCTCCCAGACCGGGGCACGAACCCGTGTCCCCTGCATCGGCAGGCGGACTCTCAACCACTGCGCCACCAGGGAAGCCCTCCATCATCTTTTGAGTTATAGTTCCTTCACCAAAGACCTACCTCTTTTCTCTGAACTTGGCGGCAGGAATGTCCACCAGCTTCAGGAGGAGTTTACACACCTGCCTCAAGGAAACACACTGCTTTCTCATGGGCGTGCAGTGGTACTCATCAGCCTCAGCAGGACAGCCCAAACAGGAGACAGTGCAATAAGCCTGATAATTCTGCAGAAGGATAGCCAACCTCCATGAACTTGACCCGCTGAATTAAGTGGTGCTCGCAGTTCCCTCTGTAAAATGCACTGGTGATGCCCAGGGCGTGCTGGCTGCTCACTGCTGGGAGATGACACTCTAGTCTGTCCCCCCAGCGCCACCCCCGTTTCAGCTCCCACCAGGGAAGGTCCATGTTTAACAAGAGTTTGTTCCCATGTTTGTTTATGCAGGTTTACTTCTTAGTAAAATTATATCATTTAAATAAGTGATAAAAGATTAGTTCCAAAAGTGAGTTGTTTGTTCAAAAAAACAAGTGGGATCCTTGGGGAAATCTATTAATAAAGGCAAATTGTTACCTACATGGGAAAAGAATCTAAAAAAATGAGTGGATATATGTATAACTGATTCACTTTGCTGTACACCAGAAACTAATACAACCTTGTAAATCAACTATACCCCAATACAAATTATTTTTAAAAAAAGCAAATTGTTGGGACTTCCCTGGTGGTCCAGTGGTAAAGAATCCACCATCCAATGCAGAGGATGCGGGTTCAATCCCTGGTGAGGGAACTAAGATCCCCCATGCCTCGGGGCAACTAAGCCCACGCACCACCACTACTGAGCTCACGCACCTCAAAGAGAGAGCCCACGTGCCGCAAACTACAGAGCCCACACACCCTGGAGCCTGCACGCCACAACTAGAGAGAGAAAGCCCACACACTACAAGTGGAGAGAAGCCCGTGTGCCGCAGCTAGAGAGAAACCCAAGCAGACTGCACGCCGTACGAAGAAGATCCCACATGCCTCAACAAAGATCCCGTGTGCCACAACTAAGACCCGATGCAGCCAAAAAAAGGGAAAATAAATAAATAAAATAAATATTTTTTTAAAAAACCAAAAAACAATTCATTAAGAAAAAAGATAAATTGTTAAACACAAACTGTTATTAAATTCTGTATAGAAAAGATAATTGTAAAAGAAGAGTTTTTTTTTTTTTTTTTTGTGGTACGCGGGCCTCTCACTGTTGTGGCCTCTTCCGTTGTGGAGCACAAGCTCCGGACGCGCAGGCTCAGCGGCCATGGCTCACGGGCCCAGCCACTCCATGGCATGTGGGATCCTCCCAGACCGGGGCACGAACCCGTGTCCCCTGCATCGGCAGGCGGACTCCCAACCACTGTGCCACCAGGGAAGCCCTCTAGGATTTTTTAAACGGCCTTGACCCTACATCACGATATTGGTAAAGGAGTGTACGTTAATGTGATTTAAGTTAAAACATTAATCTTAAGGTTTATTTGTATCACAGTTTTATGTTTCCCTGTTTAAACTGCCTTTTTACATTAACCAACCAAATACCACTGCCAACTTCGTCAGATTATAGTATTTCTTCTGCATCTACACACAGGATTGACTACATAATTTGCACAGCCCAGTGCAAGATGAAAATGCAGGGTCCCTTGTTCTAAAATTAATAAGTTCAAAATGGTGACTGCGGAGCATTAAAACAAGCACAGAGCCCTTCTAAGCCTGGGGTCCTGTGTGTCTGGACGGGCCGAGGGGGTGGGGAAGGAGAGGTGTTCGAGGGGCTTACTAGCTGTCTGACTATCTCTACTGCTGAGGAGCTTCCCCTGGTGAGAGGCACCATTGTTGTGAATTACTGGTTGGAAGGTCTTTATCCTGAACCAGATGCACTCTTTTTAATTTCTGGCCTCTGGAGCAATGCAGAACACATCTAATCCCTTTTTCAAGTATTTATTCAAATATTTAAAACTGCCAAAGCTTCCCCTTTTCTCCTTTTCTTAATGAACTTTCTTGGGTGGCAATATCGTTTTTAAAACCGCCTCTATCTCATCTCTCTTGATGCCCTGTAGTTTTTCTGAATCCTCCTGAAGGGTAGTGCCTGTCAGTATTGTATACGAACTCCAAATTCCTAATGCGATAGGGGGGTTGCAGGGCTTGGGGACGCCTCATTTGTGAGGGGAATGCTACATTTCAGCTAATGGCATCAAGTACTATATGAGAATTTTAAATAAAATAGATTGTTTTACATTGAACTTATCAGCCAAAAAACTACTTACTCTCTTTATTTATTTACTTTTGCGGTACGCAGGCCTCTCACCGCTGTAGCCTCTCCCGTTCCGGAGCACAGGCTCCGGACGCGCAGGCTCAGCGGCCACGGCCCGTGGGCCCAGCCGCTCCGCGGCATGTGGGATCCTCCTGGACCGGGGCACAAACCCGCGTCCCCTGCATCGGCAGGCGGACTCTCAACCACTGCGCCACCAGGGAAGCCCTCTTAATTTTTTTCGTGTTTTTATTATTAAGTATTTCAAATATCCAGAGAAGTCTGTAAATTACTATAGACGTACACACTTATCACTGAGATCTCATTGTTTTTGACATACTTATTGCATGTCACTCCCTTCCTGCATCCCCTTTTAGAATCTTTTTCCCTCCGGATGCTACTTACCCAGTGTGCTCTTATTCTGCGTTTGTTCAGTTGATTTTTATGACCTGAAGGCTTTAACTTTGTTATTATTTTTCTTTGTTTGGGCCCATACAGGGTCTCTGTAGCTGTGCTAGAGACCTCTCTCTGGGGAGTTCTAAAATGAACACTCTTTCTGGCATAATTTTTAAGTTTATTTAAATTCTGTGAAATGAACCTTGAAAGCATTATGCTAACTGAAGTAACTAGACACAAAAGGTCACATATTATGTATGATTCCATTTCATATAAATATCCAGGATAGGTAAATCCACAGAGACAGAAAACAGATTAGTGGTTGCCAGGAGGTGGGGATGGGGAGTGGCTGCCTAATGGGTGTGGGGTTTTCTTACAGGGAAATGAAAGTGTTTTAGAACTAGATAGAGGTTGTGGTTGCACAACATTTTGCATGTACTAATACCACCAGATTATTCACTTTAAAAAGAGTTACTTGTTATGTGAATTTCATCTCAATAAAAAAAAAAACCAGGGCTTCCCTGGTGGCGCAGTGGTTGAGAGTCCGCCTGCCGATGCAGGGGACATGGGTTCATGCCCCGGTACGGGAAGATCCCACATGCCGCGGAGCGGCTGGGCCCGTGAGCCATGGCCTCTGAGCCTGCATGTCTGGAGCCTGTGCTCCGCAACGGGAGAGGCCACAACAGTGAGAGGCCCGCTTACCGCAAAAAAAAAAAAAAAAAAAAAAAAAAGCCCATGAAATGATATTTAAATATTTGCATTGAGCATTGTGTATAAATACTGAAATCAGCAATGTTGATATTTCTTTACTAGTAACTGTATTATGAGTATCATTTACTACACACCTAACCTCAAGTACTGCTTTTTTCTTGGTAGGTGGGAAGATGGTTATTGACGGTGTAGCAATTCTTGTAGATAGTGTTTTAAGAACAAATTATGTTCGTATAATATTTGAGACTGTCGTTTCCTTGTGTGCTCATAGCAATGAAAGTTCTGTCTTTATTAATGTCTTGGGTACTGGTATGTACTCTTGCCATTCACTTAAGCTCTTCACGGGTTGGTGTAAGACTGTATTCCAGAACTGGCAAAAGAAATTGGTTGGGTCAAACCCAGAAGGTTTTCCATTGCAGAGACTCCAAAGGAATCTCTCTCGGATAGTGTGAAAAAATTGCTCCATTTGTATTTAGCCTGTTGACATTCATTTCCAAATAAAATACATCATTCCTGGCAGATTGCAGTGTTTTAAGAAACTGATAAGACAAAGGGAATCTTTTTCTCTGTAGTTCTATGTTTTTGTAGGAACAAAACCAGTGCCTATCACTGATTTTCACCCCGAAACCACACTGGGGGAAAATGGACCCTTAACATTTTGAAGAATTTGAATGATTCTCCAGGGGAAAGTGCATTTTCAGTTGGAGTGATTTAAGCTACAAGTAGCAGAAAAGTCTGTTAAAATGGTTTTAACAAGAAGGACTCCTAGCTTATAGAACTGGAAATGCCTAGAGGAAGGGAAGGTTTCAGGGTTGTTAAGCATCGCAGCTGCATCAATCAGGACCTTCCGTCTTTCCTCTCTTAGCCCGGTTCTCCACAGCTTTGACTTTTATCCCAAGTCTCATTCCCGTCACTGTCCTAAGAGGCTGTCCGGGGCAAAAAGTGCTGCATGTTTCCTACTTCACATTTGGCTTTTTGTGGTCCTTACTAAGGAGCAAGAAAGTTTCTCTCTTAGAAGCCCCCAGCAAGCCTTTCCCCCTCTGTCATTGGTTCACATTGGCTTACCATCCATCTGCCCAGCCCTAAACAGGCCCCATGGGGGTGGGGCGCTGAGATACCCATGAACTGATTGTGGGGCATCAGCCACAGTAGCCACTGCTGGCCCTGTGGTATTCTTGCCTGTCTTCTTTTTTTTTTTTTTTTTTTTTTTTTTTGCGGTACACGGGCCTATCACTGTTGTGGCCTCTCCTGTTGCGGAGCGCAGGCTCAGCGGCCATGGCTCTCTGGCCCAGCCGTTCCATGCCATGTGGGATATTCCTGGACCGGGGCACAAACCCGTGTCCCCTGCATCAGCAGGCGGACTCTCAACCACTGTGCCACCAGGGAAGCCCCATCTTCTGTCTTTTAAATTTGTCTTCTTTTAAACTGTCTACATTCTTGGTGTAGACAAGAAATATTTATTGTGCTGTGTTTAGGTTATGCCATGGTAGCGTAACATATCTTCCAAATGTGCTATTGAGATGTGCTATTTGCAGCCCATTTTCAAAAGCAAGGAATATTAAAGAGGAAGAAGAACCAAAATGTGCCTTCCTTTGTGCTCACATTTCATTGGTGAGCACCTCATACTTGACAGAAGAGGAAAATCTAGGTCGTGTATGCACCCGTTTTTGGATTTTGCATGCTGTATAGGTTTTTTTTTTTTTAATAGACAAGCCCTCTTTTCAAGTTGGTGCACACTTGGTGCTTTACTGCTGACTGTGTTGTTTTGTTCCATTTCTTTAACTGCATTTGGTATGCAAAAGCTCAACCTTCATTATGTATTATACACTTTCCCCTGACTTTAAACCATGACTCCTTGTGTTTGAATATGTTAAAAAAAAATAAGTCCCAAACTGTGAAAAACTGATTTTTAAAATTACTTCAGCCTGCATTTTCTATCTCATGTCTTAATTTAATCACAGTTCTTGAGGAAATGAGCCTAGGCAGTCTTAATTGAGTGTCTCTCTGCCTGTGGAATTTTTTTCCTCTGTTGGCATACCAAAATTGAAATCTGTTGAGCTTCAAGTTTTTACTGCAGAGCCTCAGAACCACATTTTAGTCCATTTAGTCATTAGTCCATCCCACCTCCTTTTTTCTGCCCCGGCTCCGGTTCCCAGCAGTTCCTTCTGTTTTTTTTTTTTATTTTTACTTATTTATTTTTTTTCTTTTGCTGTACTGCAGAGGTTACCACCTAGTGGCCCAGGCTTGGATCTTCCCTACAAATGTATTCTGTCTGGCTTAGACAATGTTATTAAATTTTGGGATCAGTTGCCAACATTTAAAAATTGAGAGAGAGTGGACATAAGATCCACTTCTGGCTTGTCTTAGAAAAACCAGATCTGAAGACAACTGGCATAAAATCCTAGATGGAAAAATTCTGCCCCCTCCTCTCTGAATGACTCACATGATCTCCCTGGCCCCTGGAGACATCTGAGTTTCTGACCCCTGTAGAGTGTGTTTGTGCTAACTGGTGCCATCCTGTTTTCTTCCTACATACATAGCATATCGGCTCTGCAGACCTAGATAAAGTTAGCTTAAGAGTATTTTTCTGAGCAAAATACAAGTCCAGTTGTTTCCTCTTGAATCAGGCTATTGACATAAGGCTCTACAGCTTTTTAAAGCCTCGCATCTCCCTTATAACTCGTTGGAAATCAATATCATGCTTAGACGTGATCTTGGACCAGAAGAATTCAGTAGGCACCTAATTGGCCAGTTTGGAAAAGATTTAATACCGAACCAGTAGATCATAAAGTCCTACACCATTTCCCGCAAGGGAGGAGGAGCCATCTGTAATCACGAGGATTGACCGGATAGCTAAGGAGACACAGACTTCTCAGGGGGCCAGGCCCTCGGTCGGTCGCAGCCAGTGCCTGCAGGAGCACCCCCTGTAAGAACCCCCACTGTGGGGTCACCCCCCCCTGGGATTCTGTCTCCTATACAGATTCCCTGCTCATTCATTAATTCTTTATTGATAGAGCTCAATCAGTATGTGCTCCCCATCTGACATGTAAAACTGCAGTGTGAACTTACATGCCGTATTCCTGTGACTCGGTAATCAGGCGGCAGCAGCAACACCTGGTGTTCTTGCTCAACGTTGATTACAGTGTCAACCTAACATCCCCTGATTGCTCTTGAGGATTATAGTTTTGAACTACCTCCAAGACCTCTCCCACCCCCATCAGACAAACTCGTACTGAAACTCTAACTCACATCCCTTTAGATTATTTTTAGGCAGACTGTCATTTCTTAGGTCACCATTCTCCCACTTCCTAACCAGGAGCTGAATATTCCAACGCTAATGATAGTCTCAGACCAGGCACACAACTTAGAGGAACGCTCTGTCCTTGGCGTCGTTTTTCTAGTCTGATTTAGATGTTTGTCATGGGAAGTTCCATCACTGGGGAAGTGTGTAAGTTGAAAGAAACTCTTATGTTCTCCCAGTAGTGATTTATAACACTTTTATGATTCATAGGGTTGTGCAGACCAGCAAGCTTTGAAAGTGTTTATAACATCCACCAAGTAATCCCAGATAGTAAGTGCTTGTTACTTTACCCATCTGGGTAATCTGGGTGGTCCTTAAAACTGAAGCTAGTTCCTCTCCATTATTTCACCATGGCATCCCCTCCTAGTCCAGGTTCCTAGGTTTCTGCCACTTTGGACTCTGTTTGGGCACTGTGGCTAGTAATGCCTGGTAAAAGGTAGTTTCTGGAAAATGCTGGGCGTTCAGTGGCTCTGCTGAGAAAGTACACTCATTACTGGACCAAGCTCCATGCACACAGGGTTTTCTTCTACTTTCTTGACTGGTGTACCTTGGAACACTAGAAGAATAAAATAACATTGAGTGCTTAGTAGATACCAATAGATATTTGTTGATTTCTTGGATGAATGAATGATCGAGTTCACTTAAGACATACCCTTGTACCTGCTATAAAAATGTATGAGGTTCTTCTTTGCTATTGGGTTGTTTTGGTCTCAGTCAAATTGCCGGCATGTGTTAGCAGCCGAAATTGGGATCTGCATTTGTACTGTTCAGATTCATAGGCTAAGCCGGATGGGCATTCTGGAGCTTTATGTCTCGGAAACCAGAAGCTGGAATGCAATCATTTTTTACTACATTACCCAGGCAAGAATGAATTCATCATTTTTATCTCACCATTGCTCATTAAAAGCCTCATGCCAATACCTCATCTAGAACACTGCCAAATTTCGGACTCTGCTACAGTAAGAATTGAATGTATGTTTGAACAGCGCACTGTGGGCCTATGGCAGATTAACTTTTGGGAAATGGAAAACATATATATTTGACTGACCTCCAGCCAGCCGGAAATAAATCCCCTGTATAATCTTGCCACAATGTCATTTGGTTGTGAACAGGACGCCTCATTTGTCTTATGAGAGCCTGCATATCAAATGCCAGGGCCCTGCAGTCTTTTCTGCTTCTCTTTTGTAATCCCAGGCAGCTGCATCTTGGATAAGGTGCATTGGTGAAGAGATATAATTGTCCTCCTTTACTTTGTCATTAGCTGCATTCTTACCTTATTGAAGTATACGTTGGATGAGGTTTTGTCTTTTTTTTTTTAGTTTAGTTTCTAATAACCATTTAGTTGGTGTTTGACCGTGTTTCTAATTTGTTCTTAAGGTTTCAGCCTATGGCTTCTTTTCAGTTAGACTTGGTATTATATCTCACGTTCAGTTCTATTCTAATAGCAGCTAGAAATTATTTAATCTACCATCACTACATTTAAAAATAAGTTCTCTTATGCATCGGCGTGGGCAACTTGGATCAGGCTTTTCCTGTTGCCTAACACCCTATTTAGTTATGCTTCTAATGGGTGATTGATGTGTTTTACTTTTTTAGTTCAGAGTTTCCTGCAATTTAAAAAAGTCCCTGTCCCTAATGTCTATGATGGAAATAACATTTAATGGGACCAGGTGACTATTTCATTTTTGCTCTTCTAGAAAAAAATACCTGTTTCTGGATATATAAATGGGGATGAAAACTTACAAACAATATCCTTTTGAAGTTTCTTGAATAACTATTCTGCACTTTGGAGTCCAAACCTTCAACTCAGTCCCAGTCACTCCACTACCCACTTGCTGCCTGGCCATCCTTGCCAAGGACCTCTTAGGTGTCAAATTTACCCCCCCTCTCTTCCAGCATTGGTTGAATATTTAGCATCCTGATTTTGTTTTACTTGTTCTTGCATAAAAAGCAGACAAATTCCCTGAACCAGTTGCTGCTGGTTCTTTAGGGACGATGGACAGGAATGTGTTGGGTAGCAAGGGAATTCCACCAGAGGATAGCTATTTAGTGAAGACAATTCACCTGACAGTTCGCTGTAAGGGTCAATTCCCTGATGTTATTACCAAGCATTGGACTTTCAAAACCACATGCATGATCCTGCGTTCACCACAGTTTTTCTTATTCCTTGTTTTGGAGAATGACTGGCTTTATTGCTTAGAGGATGATCCATCCATACGGTGGCTCCTTACGATGACTGGGAGTGGGTTCAAAGCCCTGAAGCAGCTAATGAGTGATGGACCATTGGTTGCATCCTCAGCCCTGCCCTAGCCTAGTCTCAGCCGTATTAACTCAGGGATGTCAGTGTTGAGGAAGAAAAGTAACAGCTGGGAGTACTTCTCACCCTGGGTCTTTGGGCGCTGAACACTCTGGTCTGAGGATGGTGATGTCTTCAGTGCTGCTCTAGGTTAAAGCCATAGGTTGTTAATGGCACCCTATTTATCATTGTGGCTGCCCTCACACAGAGCATAGGCAAGCAGTGAAGCTGCCTATCTCCTCACCCCCTCTGCCTGCTACAGGCATTTTTCTCAATATATCCAAATACCACGGTTTTTTTTAGGTGGTTTTAAACACACTCATTTCTCAGGAATTTTATGTGTGAATTTCTAAAGATTGTCATTTAACGTAAACTAAATCAACTCTGTTACCATCTTCTATTCAGGCAACACTTTTTTCCCCCTTACATTGACAAGATGAAGGCTTCATCTAAGGAAAAAGTTGTGTTTTTTTTTTTCCTTAAAGCAGGAAAAAAGATATAGAAACATCAATAACAAAATAATCCTCGAAGCTTACTTTTCTACTACTTTAACTGGGACCAGCTGTCAAGTGTTTTCAGTGTTGAGGCATCTGAAAATTTTTGGCTGAAAGACACTAAGATCAAAAAGATGATGGTATGTTCTGTTGGGAAGTATTAGCCCCAATTCTTTCTAAAACAGTCAAGCTGGAGGACACAGAGGGCTTTGTGTTGTGTGTTTTGCTTTGCTTCTTCTCTTGGTTCACTATTTGGATCCCCAAGGGGATCTTCATAGGAACCTCGTGATTGCTTTGCAGTAGCAAAATTGGCTTTTAGATGAGTTGGAAGCTTCACTGGCACCTGCTCTTTGATGTAGGGGAGAGGATCCATACGTGAAGGGCACCAATAGTGCTTCTTAAATCCCAAGTTTTAAGTATCTTCAAACAGTAACTGTATGTTTTAAGGAGGTAGCTATCTGAGAGGCAACATGCACTGTGGCTGTGTACACGAGCTCTGGAGAGCCATGCTGCTGGAGTTCAGGTCCCCCCCCCCCCCATCGCCTCCCTAGCTGCATGACCTTGGGCACGCAGTGCTTTCTCTCTCAGTGTCCTCTGTAAAACAGGGCAAATGCTAGTTCCATCCTCATAGGGCAGGCGCCTGCGAGGATTACAAGTTGATACATATAGAGCATGTTAAATCTCAGTAAACATGTTATCATTCATAATAGTTTAGAAATAGAACCACTTCATTATTCCAGTTTGCAGAATTCCTCAAAGTCAAAATCAGCTCCGGGGCTCCTTCAACCAGTGGTCGCTAGCAATCAATGAAATTAAAATCTCATTAAAAGGAACACAGGAAGTCATGATGAACTGGGCGTTATTTGGAGGTTTCAGTATTCCCTGGGTGGCTTAGTTGCTGAATGCTCTTTGATTGTGAAAACATCAGGATCTCAGCCAGCTGGGGTTACCTCTGCTGTGCCCTTCCCAGGACCTGATTAGCAGTTCAGTGATCATCTCCTTAATGATCTGTTCTACTAAATGACTGGACAGTCATGAACAAAATACACCAGTAAGAAAGAGGAATATTATTTGCCTTTTGCCTCAGGATTAGCATGTCATATGTTTCTCATGCTTGCTCTGCTGCTGTAGAAATTTCTATGCAGAGTGATGTTATCACAGAGTTTACAGAGGCTGCAGTCTGTACGACCTTTCTCTTCTCACAGTTGGCTAATCTAAGTCTGTTAACCCTCTTCTTCACGTCCTAAAAGTATAGGATTATGATAAGCCCGGGGAAGGGAAAGGGAACAGAGGGCTTGTAGTAAAACTACAGTGAGGCTGGAAACTGCATTGTCTTTGCTTGCAGCCCCGTGCCTGCGGTGCCCCCCTTCCCCCCCGCCGCCCCCAACCCCGGTCTTTTGAACCTGGAATCGACTTTCATTGCATCTCGCAGCATTTCATTCGATTTCTTCCAGTGGGTAGGAAAAGCCAGGCCTGCCCAGAGTGAATGAGATCTTGCTGCCTTAAACAGCCCCGGAATAAGTAGCACAGACCTGTTCTCCGAGGCTGCACACACAGTCCACAGTCTTGTTTGCTGTTTTCACTGCTGCCAAACATTCTTCTGATTTTTTATTCCTTAGTGCATTATTGATGATCATCCCCAAGTCAGCATCTCTTTTCTGGCTCCTCTTCTGTATTTTGACTGCCTGTGACTCCTCTGAGTCCTCGGTCTCATTATGGCACTCGGTGTGAGCCCCCGCTCGCGTCCTCTGACAAATGCAAAGACAATCAGAAGCCTTATTTATATGGATAGTAAGCTACCTGCACTTCATGACCTCACAGTGTTCCTTTCTTGTCTGTTCCCTTGCCAAAAGTGTTTTGTTCGTCTCCCTCCAGTTTTTGTTCCCCAAATCAATGTGATATCTCTTCGGCTTATTTTTTACCTGCTATCTGTCGTAAAAGTCTAAATCCGTTTGTTGTGCTCAGATATCTAAGGTTGAAAGACAGCAAGTTGATCTCTTCTCTCTTTATTGGGGACGGAATGGAAATCTGAAATTCAGTTCGTTTTATTATGTTTCATGTACATGCAAGGAACTTGTGACAGCTGACCCCTTGATAAATGTATAACATCTCTGAAAGGTTGATAATCTTCTCCTTCAGAAGTTCCAATATCATTGCAAGGACCGAAGCAAAAACTTCCGTCGTTGTTTCCCAGATTGCTTTGGGTTGCTGTTTTTAAGCATAAGAATGATTTAGTCCCCCTTCAGTCCTTAGAGACCCAGCACATCCTTCCTTCGGGCTGTCTTATTTCCCCTGGCATTCTTTCAAATAATTTCTGATAACAGCAACAAAAAGTATCTTTTTGACAATTATCTCGACTGGGCTTGGCATTAAAAGCAATGTTCCTGAAGCATACATTTAAGATTATCTCTGCTTTCTCCACCCCAAACAGGGTTGGAATGTCTCATAGATCAGTGTATTGTGCAAGCAGGCAGTGCTGGCTGTGCACATTATAACTGGTGAATTCCAGTCTAGAGAAATATTAGTGGTTTAAAGATTTAGAAAGGCTGTGATTATGGACTCTGTGATATAAGTGTCTGGCATACTCTGTATTTTCTTTCTTCCCCCAAATACTGCATTTTATTTAATGAATAAGATAGAAGTTCAGGCCCATTATAACAATTTTCAATATAAGGTTGTTTTGAAGCTGTTGGATTTTTACGATATCTACTTTTTAAAAGTACCTTCTTAGGGATTATAGTAGGTGCTGAACAAATGTCTTGATACCCCAAGGCATGCAATTTATTATTGATAATAGTAATGCACTTGTGGAGTCCTTGAGGCTATGTTTTACTATTTAGACAGCCACTGTTCCCCCTAAATCAATGTCATTTATCCACCAAGAATTCAGTAAGGCTGCTGGTTTCATTAAGATGCACTACCATGGGAGGGAAGCTCAAGGGGGAGGGGATATGGGGATCTATGTATACATATAACGGATTCACTTTGTTATACAGCAGAAACTAACACACCATTGTAAAGCAATTATGCTCTAATAAAGATGTTAAAAAAAAAAAGGATGCACTACCATGTAATAAAGTTGTAACTGGTGTGCTATGAAAATGGGTAATGGAGAAGGATCAGAACGTCCTTCTGATTGTAGTCGATCTCAGATGTAGGATAAACAACTTCCTCCCAGTCTTGAGTGATGTACAGCAATCCTGCCTGAAGAAGAAAGGCCTGGATGCCCCTTCTCACATCAGGACATGCTGTAAGCTGCTTTTCCACTGACACCTTTATTCATACAGTATTGTGGTAAAACAAACAAATGTACAAACAAAAAATTCCGAACTTCTTCCACCGAAGATTTCTTTTCCCACTCCTGTTTTTTTTTTAATCTGTTTATAATGATAGCTCTTACTTCTCCATTACCCTGGTGGTAAGAGAACAATATCAGGAAAGAAAAATGAATTCCCTCATAGGGGGTTTCTTATCTGTCCAATTAGGGCAACTAACGTAGTGAGATACGGTGATTTCTCAATTAATGAATCGTCTGGAGGAAAAAGGCTCCTCTACGTAAGATTAGTTGCGTTAAAACCCACATCCCTTGCACACAGGCATCTTAGAATATATGAGGCAGAGCTGCCTGCGTGAGAGTACTAAAGTCGGGTATTTTAATGCCCACTTCAATTTCTCTTAACCCAGACAGTGTACTTTATTTATGAACCTCTTTCGCGGTCTATGTGAGAACATCAGTTTCCATGAGCAGTAAATGTGAACACTGCTGTACATGTATAAAGCTTTTCATTTAAAAATGCATTAAAAAGTTGACATATTTAATGATATTTTCAGTTCTAATCAGCGTGTATCACATGCCTGTTAAAATATTTTTCCTTTTACAAAGCCAAACCCAAAGTGTGTATTTCTCCAGACTTTCATAAATAATGATAACATTCTTCAGTGTGTACAGTTAACATCGTTATTACCTGGTGTCATGTTTAAAACCTTGTTCCTACAAGATGAAGCCCACACTCCTTGGTGGACCAGGCGTAGACGACTGGCCTCTGCCAGCTCCTCACCTGTGTCTCCCCTCGTCCCTCAGCCCAGGCTCGCTCCGGGGTGCTGGACCACTGCAGTGCGGTACTCAGCCTTGCTGTGCTCCCTCCCGCCTCTCACGTGCTCTTCCTCTGCCTGGAATGCTCTCGGTCACCTGGCAAACTCATCCTCTTCTTTCAAGTATCACCTCTTCCTAGAATCCTGCCCAGAACTCTCCAGGCAGTTTGCCTCTGTGCCGTCCTTGCTCTGTATTCCTCCCCGGCCAGCAGCACTCATGTAGCCATTCCTTTATGAATCCGCCCATACACTAAGCAAGGCAAGGTCTGCATTACTCTAGTCTGTATCTCCCCCAAATCTAGCAGGAGCACCAGCTTGGGGCACACACTTTTGTAAGAATGAGTTTACTAGCAGTGCTTATGGTATACAGACTGGAACACACACCTGCTTTTAAAAAGTCATGGATTTCAATAGGCAGTAACTTGAATGTTCTCATACACAGCTTCTCACACTCCGTGCCCTCCACCCGCAGCCTCTGCCCTACAACACAGAGGAGCTGAGTTCTCAATAGCCTGTCTCCTCATGAGCTACTTTCTGATGATGAAATATACATCTGAAGGATATTTGAGTTAGTACTACTGGTCCCCCCTCCCCCCTCGAGACTCTGGAGGGTTGAAAACAGCAGAAATTAGAGTCCAGAAGGCTCTGAGCTTTCAAGTTGGGATGGGAGCAGGCGCAGGAAAGTAGGAGAACGTAGTCCAAGTCACGTATTATGGTTCAGGGAGAGGAGACCTCTGGGCGTTAGGCTACATATCTGGCATAATTAGAAGGTGGGATAAGTGTGAGCTGTCATACCCAGCCTCCAGCATCTGGGAGACCTAATTTAGGAGGCAGGGACGGGGATGTCTCAAGTTCCGTGTGCTAGAATCAGAAGGTACACTTGAGGGCTTCCCTGGTGGCGCAGTGGTTGAGAGTCCGCCTGCCGATGCAGGGGACACGGGTTCGTGCTCTGGTCCGGGAGGATCCCACATGCCGCGGAGCGGCTGGGCCCGTGAGCCATGGCCGCTGAGCCTGCACATCCGGAGCCTGTGCTCCGCAACGGGAGAGGCCACAACAGTGAGAGGCCAGCATACCGCAAAAAAAAAAAAAAAAAAAAGGTACACTTGAATGCCTGAACTCCTTATAGGTTTGGTGAAATTTTGGGAACACAGAGGCTTCACCCCTTCCTTCCACAATAAAGGAGAATAATTCCATCTCCACTCATTTCTAATTACCTAACATTTCCTTACTGTGAAATCTGTCCTATCCATAATGAGAAATCAAGGCTCAGATTTAATTGCAGATTCCTGGAAGAGTTAACATGTTATCTTTGAAAAAAATTACACCACTAGTTTATTTTCATTCATTCCATCATTAGCTATGTGCACCTTCTTTGAGGCAGACCCTGTGCTGGGTATTGGGTGTACAACAGTGAGCTAAACAGACCTTGTCTCTCTCTCTCCACGCCTCCTTGGCCTTTGCCACTTGGGGAGAGGGAAGAGTTTGTTGAGCACCTAATAAGGTCGAAGAGGTGACTTCTGTGGGATGAGATGGTCATGTACAGTGGAAGGGGGAAGGTCTGATGCAACAAGCTTTTATAACTTCATCCTGATCAGCTCTGCTTATCTTCTTCATCTTTGTGGGGGGAAGATATCAGCTTCTGAAAAAATACTTTCTAATCACGGCAACCAGGCACTTTCCGATCTTTCCTTTGTTCATTTGTTTAGTGCCTGCTGGGCACTAGGCCCAGTGCCGGGTACTGACTGGAGATCTACAGGTGATTTGATGGTGTCTGCTTTCAGGGAGCCTCAGTCTAGCTCCATTGTAATAAGTAGGGTGACCATGTCCTGTATTTTTTAGGCTATGGCCTAACCTAGAGTGAAGACCCAGTCAACCCATGAATTGCTTTGATTTCTTATTATTAAAGAAGAAAATTATTCAACCTTGCTCTTTACCTTTCACTGGCTACTAAACCCTGATGTTAAATGCTTTGGAACATACCACAAGTAAAGAAAAAAACCTCAAGAAGTGAAGACAAAAGAGGTGTCCTTCTCTGGAGCAGTGCCAGGTGATGTAAACAGAAGGCCAGCTCTCTCCTCCTCTGCGTGGGCGGGCCACATGTGTGAGGAATGTTTGTCTTTGGAAGGCTGCCACCACGTTCCAGGCTCAGAGTCCTTCAGATCTCGCCGCCGTTTGTGCTCATGCCAGATGGCTCTGCCTCAGTTGGCTGCATTGGCCCATAATTTAAGTAGCATTCCTCATATCAGTGTGTTTACTGTCTCATTAATTTAACTTTTCCAAAGCTTTTCCCAGTTCAGAAGCTACTGGGTTAAATCTCAAGCTGTGTGCGCCTTATTAATATATGATTATTGGAAAACCTCTTTCTAAAACAGATTAAGGTAAAGCGAGAGGGACAATAAGAAAAAGTCCTATGAAGTTAAGTGTTTTATTTCCCTTTGGCCTATTTCCTCTGGCTGATGAGAATTTTTCTAAAATGTGTATGATTTTACAAGGTTGTAAAGACAGCTTAAAGACGTACACAGACTTAGGCTGTACAGACTTATTTCTGTAAGTGTTTTTGTTTTTAATCAAGGGATTATAGGCACTGAGGGAGACAAATAGTTTTTAGTCTTACACATACAGTACATTGAAGAGCAGTCTCCTTGTTGTCTTAGCTTGTCCTTAGTTAATACTTGCTATGTTATAAGTCTTCCCTCAACAGTGGCTGTGAGATTGTCATCAGAATCTCAGAGTATGTTTTGCCTTCATGCTTTATACACACGTAGTCTTGTTAATATTTCCAGAATGTGCTCCTGGGTGTAAGACTCTTCTTTTGGAATCCAGACATCTAGATAATTCCGTAAAACCTTTTTGCTGTAGACCTGGAAAGGCTTTTCTTGATGCCTCTAGAAATCAAAGTTGGATGAATTTCCTGTGTCTTCTGCCTTCCATGGTATGATCATTTCCTTCTTTCCTTTAATTCAACTCAGACTTACGACCTACACATTAAAAAAAATCCCTAGTGGAAGAGGGTTGAGGTTTCTGCACTGTACAGGAAGCTCTAGATTTTCCAAGATGTGGGCTGGTGCTGCCTGCACTCTGTCTGATACCTGTATAAATGCTTTTTATTCATTTACTGGATGATCTAGAAGAAGATCTGATAGACACTCTGCATATCTTACCTCTCAGATGAAGAAATGCCTATGGTTCCTCAACAAAGGCTTTTGATTCTTTTTAGAAAAAGTCTTCGACTTAACCCAGAAAAGCCACACTTGTATTTATGGAACTCCTAAATACTTTCATTGTTGGAAAGTGGCTGTAACACAACTTCACTAAATATGTACAATTTAAAACTACAGTGAGATTTCACTACACGTTAATTAGAATGGCTAAAATTAAAATGACTGATCATACTAAGTGTTGACAAGTGTGTAAGAAATTGGATCTCTCATACACTGCTGGTGGGAGTACAGAAGTGGCACAGTCACCTTCCGCAACATTTTGGCAACTGCTTTAGAAGTTAAACATATATCTACCATATGATTTAGCCTTTCTACTCCTAGGTATCTGCCCAAGTGAAAGGAGAAAGTATGTCTCTACAAAGACTTGTATTTGAATGTTGATGACGGCTTTATTTGTAACAGCAAACCCTGGAAACAATCCTAATGTTCATCAAGAGGTGAATGCATAAACAAACTTCCATATACTCATACAATGGAATACTTCTTAGCAGTAAAAAGGAAAGAACTTTTGATACTGCTGCAACATGGACGGGTTTCAAAATAATGATGATTATTTAATAACAAAATGAGTACATACTCTAAGACTCCACTGGAATGAAATTTTAGAAAATGCAAACAGCGCGTTTACCGTGACAGAAAACAGAATAATGGTTTCCTGGAGAGAATCAAAAGAGGGGAAGGTGGGGAGAATTATAAAGGGTCTGAGGAAGTTTCGGAGTGTGACGAACGTGTTCATTATCCTGCTTGCGGTGATAGTTTTACTGACGTATACATGTGTCAAAACTTAGCACGTTGTACTCTTTAAATATGTGCAGTTTATTGTATGTCATTTATACTTCAGCAAGGCTGTTATAAAGAGAAACAAAAGGCCTCACTTCCAGGCTGCCTGCATTAGTGTAAGAAAAGATGGTAGTACGCATTTGGAACAGTGATTATTAAGGTTATAAAGGACATGACCCCATAAGAATCTGGTAAAAGGTAAACATCCTTTCTCCAGTAATGTAGTCACAAAATTTTGCCTACAGTTTAGAGGGTTCCACGACTAAAAGCCCCAGGTTAAGACACCTATCGAATTCTTCCTATTTTTGGAAGAACTAAAGCACTTCTCAACAACTGTGTCTCCTAAGCATTAATCCTCTTTTCTTTTCTAAAGCAAATAAATTAATTCTTACCTTCATCTCAGATGAATGCTGGGTGTTCTTGGCAAGCACGACTGTAAAGTTTGGCCGTTCTTCACGGTTAACTATAAACGTACTGGCACGTTACCTCCACCAGCTGAATGGGGCTGCAGTTTCATTGATGATACCATTTCATTGCTTTCAAAATGAGCAATAAGAACATAATGCTTATTGGACACTTTCATTACCATGCTGTTGTCCAGTTCAGAAAACTCTACCTTAGGCACAGTAAAGGAAATTCAGGATAAAAATGCCAATTTTATTATTATATTTTAGAGGACACATTCAGTACCAGGCACTTGAGCTATTCCATACTGTTTCAGACTTTCCCATTACGCCAAGGTAATAGTAACAAACTGGAATTTGCCCAAACCTTAAGGAGGACAGCAAGGGTATTTCTGTTTCTTTTATATCCTGTAATCCCTTCCTGCTATATGTAAGTAACACTAATACTCAACTCTGTTTAAAATTTTGACCTCAAAGGTTGCTTGCTTATAGTACCTGTAACATTCCTAAAATCTCGTCCAACTACTGCTTTTTCTCCTCATCCGGGATCCTAATTCTGAGCTAAATGCAAAGAAAAATGTCGTATGACACACTGATTTCCCCCCTTTCCTTGAACATTTTATGTATCGTTTGTACTGTCTTAAAATTTCGTTAATGAAAACGCCTTCTAAGGTGATTTTACCATGTCCGTCTGTGCGTGGAGTCTTAAGGTTTCCCAGGGAAAGACTCAGAGGCATAGGTTTGCATGCAGGTGGGTTTTCGAGGAGTGCTTTCATGATTGACATCTGTGAGGGAGTAAAGGAAGTAGAATTTTGCAGACGGAGGAATTAAAACTAGGATTCAACCACAGCCAAAGCCTCCACTAATCCCATGAGGAGCTTTGGATCTGAGCTGACTCTTGCGATAGTCCTGCCTCGAGGCACCAGGGCCTTTCTGCTGTCGTGGGCAGTCACGGATGCGGGCAGCGTTTGGGGAGAGGGCAAAGACTCGGGGTGAGATAGTACTCTTTGGCAAAGGGAATTCCCAAAGAGGGGTGAGGCTGAGAGTCATCAGCCACCAATAACTGCCGCAGATGGGAGGACAGCTGCCTCATTCCTAACGAGAAGATCTGGACAGCACAAAATAGTATTCATTCTGTTCTGCACTGGCACTGCGTGGACCCACCTGGGAATCGTTCCTCCAGGAGCGCTTGGTCTCATTTCCGGGGGGAGAAGCTGTAACAGGGTTAGTGGTGTGACTTTTAGTCCCCACTGTGGCAGCTGGTCTTGAGGTCACAGTGATACTCCCCACGTCCATCCTCTACTACCCACTGTAGATTTTCTTTGTCTGGGGACCCCCTATGCTAGTCTGGCTGGTTTACCTGGAGAGTGACCTAGACTCTCCTCTCTGTAAAAAATGAATGAAAAACGGCCAATCTTGGTGGTTCCTTGTAGATGAAATGGGGTGGAGGTAGCAGAGATGAAAGGAAGTAAACCGTTGCACATGTGTATTAATGGCAAAACTGTTGGAAATTGCGGATGGATTAGAAGTAACAGATGAGAGGAATAGGTCAAGATAAATCCTGGGTTCCAGTTCAAGATGTTGACACAGGAGGATCCTGAACTCACCTCCTCCCCACAGACACACTGAATCTGTAGCTACCTGTGGAACAATTTCCTCTGAAAGAAACCCCAAAATTAGCTGAGCCGACTGCTTCATATCAGGCAAATGAGGAAAATCCACATTGAAACGGGTAGAAGGGGTGGAGACACAATTTTGCCATGACCCACATTGGGAGGGGACTCAACTCCAAGCTTCTCCCTGAGGAGCAGAGGGTTTGAACACCACATCTGGCACCCCAACTTTGAAGACCCGCTCCTGAGAGATGAGCCCCCAGACCATCTAGCTTTGAAAGGCTGGTGTCCGCAAGACACACAAGACTATAGTGGACTGAGAAACAGTTGTCAGAGGGCTTATGGGGATTCACCATGGCTACAGCCAGGGCCCAGCATGTGGTAATGGATGTTAAACTAGACCTATTGTGGCGATCATTTCATAATATATACATACATCGAAATAATACCTTGTACACCTGAAGCTAATATAGTACTATATGTCGATTATATCTCAATTTTTTAAAAGGTGGCTAATCTTTATTATAGTTGATTTACAATCTTGTGTTAATTTTTGCTGTACAGCAAAGTGATTCAGTTAAACATATATATATACATTTGTTTTATATTCTTTTCCATCATGGTTTATCACAGGATATTGAGTATAGTTCCCTGTGCTATATAGTACGACCTTGTTGTTTATCCATTCTATATATAATAGTTTGCATCTGTTAATCCCAAACTCCCAGTCTATCCCTCTCCCACTCCACCCCTCATCCCTTGGCAACCACAAGTCTGTTTTCTATATCTGTGAGTCTGTTTGTTTTGTAGATAGGTTCATTTGCGCTATATTTTAGTTTTCACATATAAGTGATATACGGTATTTGTCTTTCTCATTCTGACTTACTTAGTATGACAGTCTCTAAGTCCATCCATGTTGCTGCAAATGGCATTATTTCATTCTTTTTTTTTTTAGATTTTCATTGGCGTCTAGTTGATTTACAATGTTGTGTTAGTTTCAGGTGTACAGCAAAGTGAATCAGTTATACATATATCCACTTTTTCTTTTTAGATTCTTTTCCAATATAGGCCATTATAGAATATTGAGTAGAGCTCCCTGTGCTATACAGCAGGTTCTTATTAGTTATCTATTTTATATGTAGTAGTGTGTATATGTCAGTCCCAGTCTCCCAGTTTATCACTCCCTCCCCTTATCCCCTGGTAACTATAAGTTTGTTTTCTACATCCGTGTCTCTACTTCTGTTTTGTAAATAAGTTCATTTGTACCTTTTTTTTTTAGATTTCACGTAGAAGTGATATCATATATTTGTCTTTCTGTGTCTGACTTAACTTCACTCAGTATGATAATCTCTAGGTCCATCCATGTTGCTGCAAATGGCATTATTTTGTTCTTTTTTATGGCTGAGTAGTATTCCGTTGTATATATGTACCACATCTTCTTTATCCATTCATCTGTCAATGGACATTTAGGTTGTTTCCATGTCTTGGCTATTGTGAATAGTGGTGCTATGAACATAGGGGTGCATGTATCTTTTTGAATTACAGTTTTGTCCAGATATGTGCCCAGGAGTGGGATTGCTGGATCATTTGGTAGTTCTATTTTTAGTTTCTCAAGGACCCTCCATACTGTTTTCCATAGTGGCTGCACCAGCTTACGTTCCCACCAACAGTGTGGGAAGGTTCCCTTTTCTCCACACCCTCTCCAGCATTTGTTATTTGTAGACTTCCTGATGATGGCCATTCTGACTGCTGTGAGGTGGTACCTCACTGTAGTTTTGATTTGCATTTCTCTAATAATTAGTGATTGAGCATCTTTTCATGTGCCTGTTTATAGCCAGTCTTCAAAGTCATGGTTGCCTAGGATACTCAGTATTCATTTGAGATGAGCCAAGAGTTAATTGATTTGCTTTGGGAAAATAAATTAGATTATTTTAGGAGACACATTTGTAGAACTTCTTCTAAGATATGAATAATTCTTCTATAAAAGGATATTAACCTGGGGTTTTTAGAATCTTAGAACCCTCTATATTGACACTATGTGTCAGGCAGTAGCAACACAGCAGTGAACAGACAGACAAAGTTCCTGGACTCATCGGAGCTTATGTGCCTCATGCGGGGATAAGTGAAAAGTCATATCCAAAACGTCATAAATATATAGCATGTCTGGTGATGATAAGTGCTATGAAAAAAATTCTGGGTAAAGAAGTAGAGAGTGCAGCTGTGGAGGGGTGTTGATAGGGTAGCCAGAGACATGTGAGCAGCAACTTGGAAGGGAGAGCCATGGAGAAGCAGCGTTTCTGGCAGAGGGAATGGCAGGTACAGAGGGTCTTGGGTGGAAGCCTGCTTTGAACACTCAAGGAGCAGCACAGAGGCTATTGTGGCTGGAGTAGGGGCAGCCAGAAAGAATGGTGAGGGATGAGGTCAGACATGGACCAGGAGACTTGCTCATTGTAGAGACTGTGGTTTTTAGTCTGAGCTGCACAGCTGGCAGGGGGCTTTGAAAAGAGAAGTCACATGGTCTTATTATATGTTAGAAGGCTCATCTGACTGCCGGGTGGAGGCCAGACTTGAGGGACTGGGATGGGAGCAGGGAGACGATATAGGTCATTGTACGAATGTTGACAGGATGATGGTGGCTATACTTGTGTCGTTAGCAGTGGAGGTGGTGAGCAAACGTCAGTTTCTGTGTATGTGGATATATGTCACACACACACACACATACATGTCAAAGGTAAAATCTATTGCAGAGGTGGGTAAGATTTTTGTCTGGGTTATCAAAGAGTTTAGTGGGGAAAGCAGATCTATAACAGATAATTTCAGCACACAGTGGTAAGGTGTAGAGGAGAATGGGGGTTACAGAACCCTTCCTGGGGAAATTCGGGGTAGGAAATGACAAAAAGTGAACCATAAAAGTAGGACCATAGAGGGTCCGTTGGACCACATTAAGAACTTGAGCTTTATCCCAGAGTTGATGGGAACAGTTAAACAGTATTACCTAAGGAGGCAACACGTTCTAATTTATGACTTAAATTCTCCAGGTAACTCAGGTGTGAGAAACAGGGCTCTTGAGAAGTTTAGACTGAAAGCAAGGAAACCGGTTAAGATTCACAGTTGTCCAGGGTAGAGGCAATGAGCTAATGTTTATTATGTACTTGCTATAAATCAAACACTCTTCTAAGAACTTTGTTACTAACTTAATCCTCAAAACAACGCTATCGGGTAGGCACCATAAATATCCACATTTTACAGATGCAAAACTTCAAGCACGAAGAGGCTAAGGAAACTTGCCCAAGTTCATGGGCCACACAGCTCTAAGCAGGAGGACTTGAACACAGGCAGTCTGGCTGGAGAATTCAGGCTCTTGCTCACTGTGCTACACTGCATCTCCTGAAGATAAGCGCCAGAGATTAGGGGGAAATAAAAGGGCAAATCTCTTTTATTTTGTCCCAAACTGAATTGTTAATTAGCCCTAATTTTGCATTAGTGTTATAGCAGTATCCATAAGAAACTCACTCTCCTAGCCTCTCCTTTTCTCCTTACTTAGAGCTTGGATTCTCTTTTGGCACCCATGTCTCTTTCTTTGCAATTTCATGCTGCCTTTCTGCACCAATGCAACCTACAGGGTGTGTCTTTGAGTAAAACACATTGTGACATTATCGTCATCAGGTAACCCAAGTCTACGCTTTCGTCTCACCTTAGAATTTCTTACTAGGGGAATACATCAGCCTTGGGGTTCATTTGGTGTGCTTTTCCCCACAGCTTTTGTTTGAGAAGAGCTTGAATTAAATTAAGTCACCTCCATGAGAACATCAGTACTATATGAGATTGTTGTGAAATACGCTGGTACGTAGGGAGAAAAGTGTATCTTTGAATAATCACTCAGAATACAAACACAGACTGTAAATAGTCATTATCTAAATGTTACTTTTCCTAACTGTCAAAATGTGCAGAATTCGAGTAGTACAGGGAGATTGTAGAGAACAGTGTCTAGAGAATGCCTGACTTAGTTTGCCAGAGAAGTGTCACCTCTGCTGCCTGGCCTCTGGTAGATTACCCCTGGGAGACTCTTTATTTCCTTCTCTGTTTAGATTCAGGAGGGTATTGAGCATCAGCATCTTTTTCCATGTGGTTGTTAATGATATTATTACAGCTTCATAAAGGGCAGTACTTAACTGTGCATTAGGCCAAATGTTATCCAAAAGAGCAAATAAGAGACTTCCAGCCCTGACAGACATTCAAGCCTGAAGTGTGATGCAGGGACACAAAAATAGCAAGAAACAGGGCTTCCCTGGTGGCGCAGTGGTTGAGAGTCCGCCTGCCGATGCAGGGGACACGGGTTCGTGCCCCGGTCCGGGAGGGTCCCACATGCCGCGGAGCGGCTGGGCCCGTGAGCCATGGCCGCTGAGCCTGCGCGTCCGGAGCCTGTGCTCCGCAAAGGGAGAGCCCACAACAGTGAGAGGCCTGCGTACCGGAAAAAAAAAAAAAGGCAAGAAACAGATGGCTCACACAAAGGTATCATGTACTCCCAGTGGTAGGGCAAGAGGGCCACAATCCCTGGGGCCTTAGTGAGTATCACCTGTGTCCTGTGTGGTCAAGAGACAGAGAAAGCACCGAGACCAAAGACAGTGGGCTGTGGAGCACGGAAGGGACAAGTTCAAGGAATAACACAGAGCCTGCATCAGAAACTAGGGGAATGAGTTTTTTTAACATCTTTATTGGAGTATAATTGCTTTACAATGGTGTGTTAGTTTCTGCTTTACAACAAAGTGAATCAGTTATACATATACATATGTTCCCATATCTCTTCCCTCTTGCGTCTCCCTCCCTCCCACCCTCCCTATCCCACCCCTCTAGGTGGTCACAAACCACCTAGCTGATCTCCCTGTGCCATGCGGCTGCTTCCCACTAGCTATCCACCCTACGTTTGGTAGTGTATATATGTCCATGCCACTCTCTCACTTTGTCACAGCTTACCCTTCCCCCTCCCCATATCCTCAAGTCCATGCTCTAGTAGGTCTGTATCTTTATTCCCGTCCTACCCCTAGGCTCTTCATGACATTTTTTTTCCCTTAGATTCCACATATATGTGTTAGCATACGGTATTTGATTTTCTCCTTCTGACTTACTTCACTGTGTATGACAGACTCCAGGTCCATCCACCTCACTACAAATAACTCAATTTCATTTCCTTTTATGGCTGAGTAATATTCCATTGTATATGTGTGCCACATCTTCTTTATCCATCCGATGATGGACACTCAAGTTGCTTCCATGTCCTGGCTATTGTAAACAGAGCTGCAATGAACATTTTGGTACATGACTCTTTTTGAATTATGGTTTTCTCAGGGTATATGCTGAGTAGTGGGATTGCTGGGTCGTATGGTAGTTCTATTTGTAGTTTTTTAAGGAACCTCCATACTGTTCTCCATAGTGGCTGTACCAATTCACATTCCCACCAACAGTACAAGAGTGTCCCCTTTTCTCCACATGCTCTCCAGCATTTATTGTTTATAGATTTTTTGATGATGACCATTCTGACCAGTGTGAGATGATATCTCATTGTAGTTTTGATTTGCATTTCTCTAATGATTAATGATGTTGAGCATTCTTTCATGTGTTTGTTGGCAGTCTGTATATCTTCTTTGGAGAGATGTCTATTTAGGTCTTCTGCCCATTTTTGGATTGGGTTGTTTGTTCTTTTGTTATTGAGCTGCTTGTAAATTTTGGAGATTAATCCTTTGTCAGTTGCGTCATTTGCAAATATTTTCTCCCATTCTGAGGGTTGTCTTTTTTTTTTTTTTTTTTTTTTTTTTCCAGTTTTAAAATTTTTATTTTTTTATTTAAGTATAGTTGATTTACAATGTATTAGTTTCAGGTGTACATCAAAGTAATTCAGTTTTTCATATATATATATATATGTACGTATACACACACACAGACATATACACTCATACATATAGATAGATAGATGTTCTTTTTCAGATTCCTTTCCCATATAGGTTATTGCAAGATATTGAATATATTTCCCTGTGCTATACAGTAGATCCTTGTTTATCTATTTTTTTTTTTTTTTTTTAAACATCTTTATTGGGGTATAATTGCTTTACAATGGTGTGTTAGTTTCTGCTTTACAACAAAGTGAATCAGCTATACATATACATGTGTTCCCATATGTCTTCCCTCTTGCGTCTCCCTCCCTCCCACTCTCCCCATCCCACCCTTCCAGGCTGTCACAAAGCACCGAGCTAATATCCCTGTGCCTTGCGGCTGCTTCCCCCCAGCTATCTACCTTACTACGTTTGTTAGTGTGTATATGTCCATGACTCTCTCTCGCCCTGTCAAAACTCACCCTTCCCCCTCCCCATATCCTTAAGTCCGTTCTCCAGTAGGTCTGCGTCTTTATTCCTATCTTACCCCTAGGTTCTTCATGACATTTTTTTCCCCTTAAATTCCATATATATGTGTTAGCATACGGTATTTGTCTTTTTCTTTCTGACTTACTTCACTCTGTATGACAGATTCTAGGTCTATCCATCTCATTACAAATAGCTCAATTTCATTTCTTTTTAAGGCTGAGTAATATTCCATTGTGTATATGTGCCACATCTTCTTTATCCATTCATCCGATGATGGGCGCTTAGGTTGTTTCCATGTCCTGGCTATTGTAAATAGAGCTGCAATGAACATTTTGGTACATGACTCTCTTTGAATTTTGGTTTTCTCAGGGTATATGCCAAGTAGTGGGATTGCTGGGTCATATGGTAATTCTATTTGTAGTTTTTTAAGGAACCTCCATACTGTTCTCCAGAGTGGCTGAACCAATTCACATTCCCACCAGCAGTGCAAGAGTGTCCCCTTTTCTCCACACCCTCTCCAGCATTTATTGTTTCTTGATTTTTTGATGATGGCCATTCTGACTGGTGTGAGATGATATCTCATTGTAGTTTTGATTTGCATTTCTCTAATGATTAATGATGTTGAGCATTCTTTCATGTGTTTGTTGGCATTCTGTATATCTTCTTTGGAGAAATGTCTGTTTAGGTCTTCTGCCCATTTTTGGATGGGGTTGTTTGTTTTTTTGTTATTGAGCTGCATGAGCTGCTTGTAAATTTTGGAGATTAATCCTTTGTCAGTTGCTTCATTTGCAAATGTTTTCTCCCATTCTGAGGGTTGTCTTTTGGTCTTGGTTATGGTTTCCTTTGCTGTGCAAAAGCTTTTAAGTTTCATTAGGTCCCATTTGTTTATTTTTGTTTTTATTTCCATTTCTCTAGGAGGTGGGTCAAAAAGGATCTTGCTGTGATTTATGTCATAGAGTGTTCTGCCTATGTTTTCCTCTAAGAGTTTGATAGTGTCTGGCCTTACATTTAGGTCTTTAATCCATTTTGAGTTTATTTTTGTGTATGGTGTTAGGGAGTGTTCTAATTTCATTCTTTTACATGGAGCAGTCCAGTTTTCCCAGCACCACTTATTGAAGAGGCTGTCTTTTCTCCACTGTATATTCTTGCCTCCTTTATCAAAGATAAGGTGACCATATGTGCGTAGGTTTATCTCTGGCCTTTCTGTCCTGTTCCATTGATCTTTCTGTTTTTGTGCCAGTACCATACTGTCTTGATTACTGTAGCTTTGTAGTATAGTCTGAAGTCAGGGAGCCTGATTCCTCCAGCTCCATTTTTCGTTCACAAGATTGCTTTGGCTATTCGGGGTCTTTTGTGTTTCCATACAAATTGTGAAACTTTTTGTTCTAGGTGTAAAAAATGCCAGTGGTAGTTTGATAGGGACTGCCTTGAATCTGCAGATTGCTTTGGGTAGTAGAATCATTTTCACAATGTTGGTTCTTCCAATCCAAGAACGTGGTATATCTATCTCTCCATCTGTTGGTATCATCTTTAATTTCTTTCATCAGTGTCTTACAATTTTCTGCATAGAGGTCTTCTGTTTCCTTAGGTAGGTTTATTCCTAGATATTTTATTCTTTTTGTTGCAGTGGTAAATGAGAGTGTTTTCTTAATTTCACTTTCAGATTTTTCATCATTAGTGTATAAGAATGCCAGAGATTTCTGTGCATTAGTTTTTGTATCCTGCTACTTTACCAAATTCATTGATTAGCTCTAGTAGTTTTCTGGTAGCATCTTTAGGATTCTCTATGTATAGTATCATGTCATCTGCAAACAGTGACAGCCTTCTTTTCCAATTTGGATTCCCTTTATTTCTTTTTCTTCTCTGATTGCTGTGGCTAGAACTTCCAAAACTATGTTGAATAAAGGGGAATGAGTTTTGTTTGGGTAAGCCAGGAGGGATCAGAAATGACTTGATGGCCACTGAGTAAGCAGGGTTCAGAAGCCCCATAATTTATTTTTGGAAACTAGGGTATCTTAAAACATTAAGCATATACTTGAGGAGCTCTAAAGTAACAGCCAGCCCTACCCAGCCCTTCCTTCTCAGCTCACGTTCTGGTTAAGGAGCGTTTTTATTTTAGAAATCCGGGTGCAGTCAGGAGAAGGGAGGAAACAGTGACACCCATCTTTTTTAATGAGCATTGCTACTAGAAGTTAGCATCACCCTGAATTTTATGTGACATCAGTTAAATGAAGGTATTTTGTAGCACTTTATAACAAATTAGAATCAACGAAATTGAAAATAAGCGTAGCACCTGGGATGAGTAATCAGGTAAGTGGCCAGTTTTGCTATTTTTGCTTTGAGCTGAAGACAGAATTTGAATTTCTAATGTCCCCCGAGGTGTAGGGTTCACAGTTGGGGACATGGTTTCTGGGATGACTGTTTAAGATGCCAGCAGGTCATTGTTGCCCTCCAGGCTACAACTTGCTTGTAGCCATGCTCCTTGGAAATTGGCCCTACCACAGATGTGTGTTCACCAGCGAGAGGGTTGTGAATTAGTGTAGGACGCAGCTCTGCTTTTGTTGGAACATTAGAGAGCAGACTGGAAATAGATGACCAGAACAAGGCAGTAAGTCATCCACATTTACGGGGAGACTCTAATGAAAGAACTGAAATTCATGTGAAGACTTTACGGCCACTTGTGAAATCAGCCCAAATCCAAGGAACTATTAGAACACTTTTATGCTTTAAGAAAAGGGTGACTCTGCTCAGTTGCTGCAATTTTCATATAGTCAGAATGCCCTGACACCATCAGTACTGGCTTTAGTGGGCAGGATTTTACAGCAGAGCTTTTCACTCCATGAGCCAATGTTTCTTGTGTAGACTACTAGATGATTATAGTATCTGAGATAAGTTCAGGAAACTGTGGAGGAGGCCAAAAGAAGATTGAGGTTGGTGGCCCAGGGGTCTGCACATGATGTGTGTAAGTTTGCTGCGTGGGCAAAAACGAGGGAGAGAAAAAGATGAGTGGGGGAGACGGGTGTTAACAAAAATGAAACTTTGTCTGTTACTAAGATTGGAAGTATTAAGACGGCAACAGATGAAGATAAAATGGTGCTTGTAATTGTGGTTTATGAAGAGAAACAGGCCAGGGCTTCCCCTGGTGGCACAGTGGCTAAGAGTCTGCCTGCCAATGCAGGGGACACGGGTTTGAGCCCCGGTCTGGGAAGATCCCACATTGTTGCAGAGCAATTAAGCCTGTGTGCCACAGCTACTGAGCCCGTGTGCCACAACTACTGAAGCCCGCACGCCTAGAGCCCGTGCTCTGCAACAAGAGAAGACACCGCGATGAGAAGCCCGTCTGCTGCAGTGAAGAGTAGCCCCCGCTCGCTGCAACTAGAGAAAAGCCCATGCAGCAACAGACCCAACGCAGCCAAAGATAAAATAAATAAAATAAAATTTTAAAATTTAAAAAAAGAGAAACAGGCCATATTGAATATATAATTTTTCCCCCTCCACAGCAGATGGATTAAATGAAACTAACCTGCCGAGAAATTCTTGTGTCTAGGTTTTCAGTCAACCTTAGAGAAAAATAAAATTTGCACAGATTTCTTTCTACTTCCAAACTTTCTACTTGAAACACTTTTCTCAAAATATTTATATGTTTACTATTTTCTCCTAAATTGTTTTTCTTTTTCCTTAAAATATTCAGATAACTTTTCAGATGCCTAATTACTGAAGCAGCAGGGGGTTTTCCTCATGAAAAATAAAAATGATGAAGAGGACCTCTCTCCTAATTTCTTCAATAGTAACTTCTCTTTCTTTGACCAATAGTACTTACCTGACATTCAGGTTTGGTCGTGGAAAGAGGAAGGTGTTAAATTTCCATCGGCATCACCTGTTGAGGATTCTGTTCATAAACAGTACCCAAAGCAAGAAAGGCTGACTTCTCAATGAGAGCATCAAATACGTCATGGCACCACAGAGAGCAGGATGGGGTCTCTGATGAATCTGGCCAATACTAAAAACGTATCTGCACTGTTGAGCTCCAATCGGACAGCCTCTAAGTGCTTGACCCTGTTCAGCCAATTCCTGTGTTGCTCAAGGTGGTACTTCACTGCTTTGACAGATCATCGTGCCCTGAAAGCACTAAAACACATGCCTGAGTCGTAGAGGTTATCTACTGTATTTTGTTGCTTTGATAAAAATGGGTGCAGAGAATTGAGTGAATTTATAGGGACAGGAGTTTGAAATGCTGACCTACTATTTCCAGAGAAATGGGTCGTTGCAATACCCCTCCTCTGTTTTGTACTGCCCTCTCCTGGCTAATAGATCTCTTAATAATGAGTGTTGAGAAAAACCAGGTGGAGGAAACAGTGGGGGGCTATCATTTCTACTTTCCACTAGAAAGTAATTTCTCATTTTATTGTAGAAAACGTGGGGTCAGTGTATAGTGATTAATTCAGATGTGCTGAAGATGTAGGTTGTGGTAGAAAACGTCTTTACAAGAGTAGTTTGGTCATTTGTATGGACTTTGTAATGTCTGTGAAAGAGATGATTTTGCAGGTTATTGCATCATTAGTCAGACTTTCTGAATCAATGATGTGAAAATCCAGTTATTGGAAATAATTTGGACACTTTTTCTCCATGTTTGTATTTTACAGTGGCTGCTAATTTACAGAAGATTGTAGATGATCCCAAAGCTTTAAAAACACTGACATTTAAGTTGGTAAGTGGAAAGTTATGGAACGAAGGTAAATATTTCGCTATGCTGTGCCAACAAGGAATAATAATATCATTATTAAGCTGTTCCGTAATTCTGCTGTTGGTTTTGGGGGTGGGCATCCGTTTTTGCATTCGTCATTTACCTGGTCAACATTTGGGAAGATTTTCTGGGGTTTTTTGTTTTGTTTTGTTTTTTAATTGGAATATAGTTGATCTACAGTGTTGTGTTAGTTTCAGGTATACAGCAAAGTGAATCAGTTATACATATACATATATCTACTTTTTTTTAAAATTCTTTCCCCATATAGGTCATTACAGATTATTGAGTAGAGTTCCCTGTGCTACAGAGTAGGTCCTTATCAGTTATCTATTTTATATATAGTAGTGTGTATATGTCAATCCCAATCTCGCAATTTATCCGTCCCCTCCCTTTCCCCCCTGGTAACCATAAGTTTGTTTTCTACATCTGTGACTCTGTTTTGTAAATAAGTTCATTTGTACCCTTTTTTTATTTTTGGATTCCACATGTATCATATGATATTTGTCTTTCTCTGTCTGACTTAACATCACTCAGTATGACAATCTCTAGGTCCATCCATGTTGCTGCAAATGGCATTATTTTGTTCTTTTTTATGGCTTGGGAACAGTTTCTGATCATGACTGGAAAGTTCCTCTTCCATGAGCATAGCTTGTTCTTTTACCATCACATCTTTAATAAGAGTAGCCATTTGAGAAGTCTTGAAGTCTGTACCCTTTTGCTTCCAGTTTGTATGGCAACTTGACCATAAAGACAAAACTAAACTGAGTTTGAAGCAGCACTCTTAATAAAGCTTTCCTGAAGCAAAAGCCAAGTGGTTCTAACGTTTAAAAATTGAGGCCGATTGTTGTAGAAATGGTTTAAGTAATTGGAAGCGACTGTAGAACAGCCCTCTGAAGGCTAGTGAGCAATGACATAACATTTTAACTCCACATTTCAAATCACAGTAACAGATTCTTGGGGAGAGGAGATATTCCAGCAGTTTTTCTGCACTAGCAGATTTTAAATTTAAGAACTAGAGTGGCCACAGAGATACAGATACTGACCATTCTGAGGTCCTTGTGAAACTAAGAGATTGTGATCATGGCCAGAAATGGAGAGAAGTCCAAGTAGTCAAAAGTGACGATTTTCCTGAAGGATTTTGCAAGCAGGATGTTAAATGACTCATTTTTTAAATTATAAATTATTCTTATCAAGGGCCAGTCTTGAATGCTGCAAGCAATTTAAGATCTAGATGACCAACACTTTGTTTTGCACAACGTACGTTGATGGTCTGTCTTTTTTATTTCTCGTGAAAATTTAATGGAAAATGTGTATGGCCAGAAAATGCTAAATGATCCATTACAGTAAATGTTAACCTGGTGCTAATTAACTTTCTGGGTCTTGCTCCTCATCTAAATTCAGAGGGCCAGGCTGAGTGATAAAAGAAAAACACAAAGATTTTCACAGAAAGAATTTAGCTGAAGAAATTCATTTTGTTTTGATAACAAAAGAACATTTTAGTCAGACAAAGAGTGAGAAATTAACAAATTGAAAAATTCATCTTCTAGCTTGGGGCTCCTCTGTCACCTCTGTTATGTTTCTAATTCACCTGCATCTTCATAAACATGTTTCACTTATATGAGGATATATGGATGAGAAAGATGACACCCTGTGTCTGCATTTCAAGCCAGTAGTAATGTTTCATTTTTTTTTCTACTGCAAAAAAAGAAGTTACAACATAGCACCTCCTGAACATTTTCCCAATTTTGAACATGTAAACCTAGAGATAAGAAATTAAAACTTTTACCCTGGCTTATTCCCATTGTCCCTAAACTCGCCTACCTATAAAATAGGAGTAGCAACCCCAGGCCTTTCATAGTACTGAAGGTTTTGTAGAAACACCCACTATACTGTCCCTAGATAAACTATACTGTCCCTGTGCAACTGGTTCCCTGGAGTCGCTCTCTTGAGTCTGTTCTTCTTCTCATCCCCATTCTCAGCCCCCTAGCGGGATCCTCTTCTGAAACTGAGCTTCCTGCCTACAACTTGCCAGCCTCCAGCTCTGTTTACTACACTGGGGCTCTAGCCCGCGTAATTCTTCCTTAATTCCAAAATGCCCCAAATACTTGACTGGCTCTCCACTGTCCTCTTCTGAAACTCAAACCCTGATCATGGCTAAAGGAAGTCCTCCCCGATCAGACTTTCTTTTAGGTCCTGCTCCACCTTTCTTTATCCCCGCATTCAGTTCTTCCCCTAGTCCTCTCTCCTCCTATTTTCATCAGCTGACCCTTTGTATGTACTCCTCCCTAAAATACCCTTCTCTCCCAACTTCTCCAGGCCTGCTCTCTGTGTCACCAACACCTGGACACGTTCCAGTTTTTTCTGCCTTAATTTCACTTCTCCAACAAGCTTTTTTCTGGCATCCGATCTTGGCCTCGGTGCTCCTCCAGTATTCTCTCCCCGAAAGGTTATATTATATTGAAATTGTGTAGAATCTTATTTGTGTCTCTGATAAGTTCAGAGGCTCCAGGCAGGCAGGGACTTCTGTTGGATTCCCTTCACGTAGTAGGGACTTGATCATAATTAATAAAATATATCAGAACACAAACCTCATTTAGGAAAATTTCTCTCAAAATGCCTTGGCCTTGCCTGCAGAAATAACAAGAATCATTGCTATTTCATGTGCATCCACCGTTTGCGGGGCATTGCATGAGGTGTTTTACCTACTTCAGCTCAGTTAATTTAGTGCTCACGAGCCTCCAAGATGGTGATGTCGTTGGGTCCGTTTTATGCCTTGGGAATCAGAGGCTCTGTGAGGTTAACTTGCCCAGGATCAAGCAGTGCAGAAGCTGGGAATTCAACCCTGATCTAGCATCACGGCCCAGTGCTCAACAACTATTCAGTCTTACAGGCGGGACCTTGCAGCCGTATGGTTTTACAGGTTTCTGTTTGTGGATTCACCTTTTGGATGACTGGACACACTTACCCTGGTTGAGACCAGATCTCCTTTGTACCTTAAGCGGAGTGAGTAATGTTGGCCTGTCTGGCACAGGAGACCTGCAGGAGAAGCCGTGCAAGTTTTTCTTTCCCCTTATAGCTTGAGAATGGATTGTAATATGTGGCATTCTCAGTAAATGGAAATTGATGGCTTTCCCCCCAGAGACAGTTAAAGGTGTTAAATAAAGCCAAGCTCAGGAGTGACCTTCTGTTTCTGTCCGTTAACTCTCCATCCATCCCTAGTTAAAACCTGAGAGGGTTTCTTCGTGGCTGTCCGTTGCCAGCCAGTTTGAGACCCATTTGACGGAGCTCATTTGAAGTGCTCCTCGGCTTAATCTTCTGTAGGACACTAATAACATCCTGGTAAAACCACAGAGATCCAATTTGGTTATTTTATTGAAGACTACAAGATCAAAGTGTTTCGGAAGCATTTTTCCTCCTAAGCGGCTACTGCTTATAGCCCTGTTCATGTCTCAGCTGTTTATCATTTTAATCTCAGCGCTTTCTTTGCTTTCTAAAGGAGAATGTAAGGGCCCTGAAAATTATCTAAAGAGTAGTAGCTAGTATTGGGGCTCTTCACCTGGCTGCACAGTGGTTTCACTCAAGGAATGGTGGAGACACTTTAAAAAATTACGAATGCCTGCGTCCCGTTCCACATAGCCTAATTTAATTGTTCTTCCTGGAGTCTGGGCTCTGGGAACTTGGAAGGCGCCCCTGATGATTCCAGTGTTCAGCTGAGGCTGGGAAGCATTCTATTTGTAGATGACTCCTCCTCCAATCTCTTTCCTCTCCCAGCTCCGGCCACAATGTAGGCTTGAAAAGGTGTCTCTTATCTTATATATCTGCTTATATAAGAAGGCCAGTGGCCTGAGGGGCAAGGATATTGGTTATTTAAAGAAGTACATGTACTTTTTTTTCTCCACCCAATGAGATCTTTAGCTTCCTTTGACAGGTAAGATAATAAGTGAAGTATGATTTCCGTTGTTGACGTGGCTGGGAGCCGGGAGATCAGTAAACCTTCTTACCGCTTTCAACAAAGTGGTTCAGGCATAGGCGGCATTTCAGCTCAAGTACTATGTGCTTTGAGTTTGACATAGCAGTATGGTTTTATCGTTGTAAGCCTCAAGGCAAGTCTTCCTAATTTTTTTTAAGTCATGCTACCTTGCAGTTTTGTAAAGTAGGTAAGTCTTGGCTGCTTTCAGTGTGGGATTTTTAAAATCGTGTTAGTGAAAATGTAAAATGTTTCATTTGTCCTTGAAGAAACAACACAAATTGTAAGTACAGTTGACCCTTGAACAGCATGGGTTTGAACTGCACAAATCCAGTTAGACACGAACTTTTTTCAGTAAACACCTACAACAGGACTAACAACCTGTGATTAGTTGAATTCGCAGATTCAGAGGAACCGTGTTTAAGGAGGGCCAAATATAAGTTACATTTGGATTTTCGACTGCTTGGAGGGTTGGAACCCCCAACCCCTGCATTGTTCAAGGGTCAGCTGTGCATGTAATTAACATCCAGTTGGTACACATTTACATGAGCCGTATAGATTTTAGTTTCTGAAGTTTAATCACATATATTGCAGATAACTATTCTTCAATTAAAAAAACTGCTGATTTCCAATGTTGTGTTAAAGCAGAATGATTCAGTTATACGTATTTTTTTAATATTCTTTTCCATTATGGCTTATCATAGGATATTGAATATAGTTCCCTGTGCTATTAGAGGGGGACCTTGTTGTTTATCCACTCTCTATATAAAAGCTTACATCTGCTAACCCTAACCTCCCACTCCATCCCTCCCCCAACCCCTTCCCTGTTGGCAACCACCAGACAATTCTCTATGTCCGTGATTCAGTGTGTTTTGTAGGTAGGTTCATTTGTGTCATATTTTAGATTCCACATATAAGTCATATCATATGGTATTTGTCCTTCTTTTTCTGACTTCACTTAGTATTATGATCATCTCTAGTTGCATCCATGTTGCTGCAAATGGCATTATTTCGTTCTTTTTTATGGCTGAGTAGTATTCTGTTGTATATATGTACCACATCTTCTTTATCCGTTCATCTGTCAATGAATATTTAGGTTGTTACCATGTCTTGGCTATTGTGAATAGTGGTGCTACGAACATAGGGGTGCATGTATCTTTTTGGATTAGAGTTTTGTCCAGATATGTGCCCAGGAGTGGGGTTGCTAGATCGTATGGTAGCTCTATTTTTAGTTTTCTGAGGATCCCCATACTGTTGTCTCCATAGCGTCTATACCAACTTACATTCCCACCAGCAGTGCAAGAGGGTTGCCTTTTCTCCATACCCTCTCCAGCATTTGTTATTTGTTAGACTTTTTAATGATGGCCATTCTGACTGGTGTGAGGTGTTACCTCATTGATTTATAGTTTTGATTTGCATTTCTCTAATAATTACTGACGGTGAGCAGCAGATAGCAATTTTATAAGCATTGGTAATTAATGACTAAAGAGCCTTATTTCCCAAGGCTGCACAACTAAGGCAACATTCCCCAAAGTACAGGTAAAGCCAGAACTGAAATGATATAAAAACTAGCTGAGAGTATTAAACTTACTCCCCCTGCCGAAACTATCAGTTCAAGAAGGTCCGTGTAGCATAGCAGCTGTCTCCTGTTCAGTGTGAAACAATGGTTCTGCAAAGTGTGGTCCCCAGATGGACAGTGTCAGCTTCACCTGGAAACTTGATAAAAAAGTGAATTCTGGGGCCCCATCCCAGGCCTAAGGAATCAGAATGTTGGGGGAGTGGGGCACAGGAATCCATGTGTTAACATGCTCTCCACGTGATCTGATGCTGAAGTTTGGGAACCCCCGTTCTAAAGGAAAAGGGAGGTTCACATTTTGTGGTGCACTAGGGTAGAACAGAGGTTCTCAAACTGCTGAACCTTTGAATCACCTGAGGAGGTCAGAAACTCTCCAGGTGGTGAGGAATCCTTATGATCGATGCTGGACAGCCACATCTTCAACTCCTCCGCAGGATGTGGGCCACACCTGCTGGTGTGTCAGGAGGGATGGAGAAGTGGGGGCTTTCAGGAATCAGTACAGACACTTGAGTGAGAGCAGTGGCTCAGTGGTGTTACACTGTCATGCTACAGTCCTGATAACGGATCCATTTTCCTTTGAAGCGGAGTTCTCAAAGTGAGGGTACTGAACTTCTGGGATTCCTTGAAACCATTTTAAGGGACCCTGAGTGTCAAAACTTTTCCTAACAATATTAAGGTGTTACTTGGCCTTTTCCATTGTGTTGACATTTGATGTAAAAGCCATTGTGGTTACAATATTAAGGTGTTACTTGGCCTTTTCCATTGTGTTGACATTTGGTGTAAAAGCCATTGTGGTTAAAGCTACTGATGTTGGCACACATCAAGGCAGGAACATCAAACCGTAGTAGTAGGCATCATCTTCAAAGCACTCAATCCATCACTAAGTAAATAAAATTTTAAGAAGTAAGTGGAACTGGCTCAAGTCCCCACTTGAGAACACGTCTTTTTAGTATTCTGTGTGATGAGATGGGAAGCATTTCTTCAGTACTGAAGTATGATGGTTGTCTCCAGGAAAAGCACTGGTGAGTTGTTTGAGTCGTGAGCCGAACTAGCCATATTTTTTTTTTCATGGAATATCACTTTTACTTGGAAGAACAACTGACAAACATTGGCTATTCAGACTAGGGATTTGGCAGACTTGTTTTTCAAAATGAACCAAGTAAGCCTGACACTTTAAGGAAAACAGCTGACAATATTTGTTGTCGATAAGAAACTTCAGATTTCAAGCAAAAACAGGATTTTAGAAAACTTCTATCTGCCACGGTAAGCTTGACAGAAACACCCCCCGCCCGATCCCCAGTACTTAAAAGGCATTTCTTTTTTTTTTTTTTTTTTTTTTTTTTTTTTTTTTTTTTTATGCGTTACGCGGGCCTCTCACTGTTGTGGCCTCTCCCGTTGCGGAGGACAGGCTCCGGACGCGCAGGCTCAGCGGCCATGGCCCACGGGCCCAGCCGCTCCGCGGCACGTGGGATCCTCCCAGACCGGGGCACGAACCCGTGTCCCCTGCACCGGCAGGCGGACTCTCAACCACTGCGCCACCAGGGAAGCCCTTAAAAGGCATTTCTGATGAGCTTGGTGATGGGTAATATTAATAAATATGATTTGTTGATATTGTTTAATGTCAACATTTGGAAGGTTTGCATAGCTCAGTGATGCTAAAACATCATACACAGGTAACAGATCCATTCAAAGGTAAAACAGACCACTGTTTACTATAATAGAGTTATGAAACGTTGAATATGATGGTTTCACATTCTACATTGCAACTAAGCAACTAAGCTTTAAGAAAATACCACTTGGCAGTCAGCCTTGCAGTGGTCCCCACGGCAGACAGTGCAGTTGAGAGGAAGATCGGGCCTTCTTCCCTGGGCCCCTCAGGTCCTCCTGCCTCGGGGCCAGCAGGGGAGCTGAGGGGCCCGGGGACAGGCTCAGGGCTGTGTCCCCCGGCGTCCTCTCAACGGCCACCCACTGGCTGGGCCCAGGCCTTGAAGCAGCAGCGAACCTCCCTACCCCATCCCACCTCCACGACGCAGTGACGGCGACTGTCTGCACGGCTCGCAGCCCATGGAGGCCTCAGCAACTGGAGTATATATGGACACTGCCATTAAGGGTAACCAAATAGTTGATGAGGAGACGTTTCTTTTTGTAGAAGCATTCAGCTAGCAAATAAGGAAGGAATGATAGAATATCATCATTTTGCAGCCCCTGATGAATGAATGGATCTTGACAATGCTCACCATGGGCGTTATGAAAAGACGTGCTCCTGAATAAAAAGGAACCTGAATCTGAAAAAAAAAAAAGAAAGAAAAAATACCACTTGGCAAGTTTCGGCATAGTAACAAATGATATCCACAACTATCTGGAAAGGCTATTAAGATACTCTTCCCTTTTCCAACTACCTATTTGTGAAAGACTGGATTTTCCTTATGCACTTTAAGGAAAACAGAGCAATAGAGTGAATGCAGATGCAGGTGTAAGAAGCCAGCCATCTTCTATTAAGCAAAACATTAAAGATTTGCAAAAAGGGAAAAAGTAGTGCCACCCTTCTCAAATTTTTGTTTTAGGAAACTATGGTTATTTATTCTTCTATAATGTTTAATGAATCAGTAAATGAATACTTTAGAAATAACTATTTTCTAAGATGGTCAGTACCAGATAATCTACATAAACATGTTTTATGTTTTAAAATATATTTAGTACTTTAACATTACTAAAAATATTTTTTATTGAAATAGTTGATTTACAACTTTGTGTTAATTTCTGCTATACAGCAAAGTGATACATTCTTTTTTTTAATATTCTTTTTCCATTATGGTTTTATCATAGGACACTAAATATAATAGTTTCCTGTGCTATACGGTAGGACCTGGTTGTTTCTCCATTTATATCTATAATAACTTTAACCCCAGCCTCCCACTCCATCCTTCCCCCAACCCCCTCCCCCTTGGCAACCACAAGTCTGTTCTCCATGTCCATGGGTTTGTTTCTATTTCGCAGATAGGTTCATTTGTGTCATATTTTAGATTCCACGTAAATGATACCATATGGTATTTGTCTTTCTCCTTCTGATTTACTTAGTACGATAATCTCTAGGTCCGTCCATGTTGCTGCAAATGGCATTATGTCATTCTTTTTTATGGCTGAGTATTTCATTGTATATATGTACCACATCTTCTTTATCCATTCTGTTGATGGACATTTAGGTTGCTTCCATGTCTTGGCTGTTGTGAATAGTGCTATGAACATAGGGGTGCATGTATCTTTTTTGGATTAGTTTCGTCTGGATATATGCCCAGGAGTGAGACTGCTGGATCATATGGTAACTCTAGTTTTCTGAGGAACATCCATACTGGCTGCACCAACTTACATTCCCACCAACAGTGTAGGAGGGTTCCCTCTTCTCCACACCCTCTCCAGCATTTGTTATTTTTAGACTTTTTAACGATGGCCGTTCTGACCGGTGTGAGGTGGTGCCTCATTGTAGTTTTGATTTGCATCTCTCGAATAGCGATTGAGCATCTTTTTGTGTGCCTGTTGGCCATCTGTATGTCTTCTTTGGAGAAATGTCATTTTAGGTCTTCTGCCTATTTTTTGATTGGGTTGTTTGTTTCTGTGTTGTTGAGTTGTATGAGCTGTTTGTATAGTTTGGAAATTAAGCCCTTGTCGGTGGCATTGTTTGTTTGCAAATATTTTCTCCCATTCTGTAGACTGTCTTTTCGCTTTGTTTATGGTTTCCTTTGCTGTGCAAAAGCTTGTAAGTTTGGCTCTGTCCCATTTGTTTATAAAAATAATTTTTTTAACATCTCTAAGTCGGTACAATGAGACATAACTGTTTGGAGTTCTTGATAAAGTTTGAGAACTGCTGCGTTAAGGGTTTCTGGTCACTTTTCTCTAGATGCATGTTGCCCTCTTGAGCATTTTGCAAGCTGCAAAGAGGCAAGGACTTGGCCTTAAGAGAGAGCTAGCAAGATAGTTGGAGGAGGGAGGGCTGAGTGCCTTGAAGCAAAGCCAAACCCCCTGGCCTGTGCCTCTTTGCCAGAAAACAGAACATAGGACGGGACGTGGGCCCCCTATGCCCGTGTACCCACATAATCACTGGTTTGACTGACTACAATTCTCACTTCTATTACTCTTCACTGGAACGATTTTAATGTTTTTATTTCTAGCCATTTTAACCTCCTGCTATTCACATTTACAAATTTCTGATGTAGCTTTCAAATGCACTGACGTGCTTCACACTTGCTAGTCTGACCTCTTTGTCAACGGCAGCAGCAATAGCTTGACCTCAGATGTTTGTCAATTGTCTACACAGATTGTCTCTGCCCGCATCAGTGGGCTGAGTAAATGACGTTGTTAGCAATAGTGACAAGGAGAGAAGGGAAGTTTAGGAGGATAGATCAAGAAACAGAGGTAGTAGAAGGAGAAACTTGGTGGGGTGGTATGGTAAGCATTACAGTATCAGTATGACTGCTTTGTTCACAGTGATAAGGAAAGAAGCACTTCTGACCTTTCTGACCCTGGCAGTGCAAACAATGGAAATGGTATTTTACTGAATATCTTACCTGTCACGTGAAACTAGAGACATCATTAGACGGACACAAAGTTTGTTAATATTCCTACTCTTTAGGCTATGGATAACTGCTCACACTGTTATTTTAAGGATAATTATTTTAAAATATTAAGTTATATGTTCTAATTAGCTGCTTATCTTAAAGGAAAATGCTGGGGTTGGCAAAGGACTGGTTTCTGTACGTTTTTTTGGAGCAATGCTAAGCAGCTTCACCGTGATGATTTTGGAAAGGGCTTCGTACTCTGGGAAACTAATTGTTTCAACAGTAATTTAGCAGGCAATAATTTAGGCCAAGAAAAGGTTTGTATGGCCCTTTGGTAATTAATTGCCCACTCCCAGGCATTCATACTTTCTTCACCCTACTCGTAGTACTTACATAATGTCCAGTTGTGATTTTTGTACTACAGAGTGAAGAGGCAACTTAGAATGGTGATCTGAGTACTCTGTGTGCGTGTGTAGGAGAGGGAGGTCAAAAAGAGGAGAATAAGCTGAATTTTAGGGCCAGTGAAAGCTTTGATGGGCAATGGCTTATTTGCAGTTTCTTTGGATTTTGCAATGATAAAGTATTTGGCACTCTATAACTTGGTAATAAATAATATGTCCTAGATTATTATAAATTGTTTATGGAAAAACTTGTTATGGTACCTTTCCGTGTAAAATTTACACATATGTTGTCTGTCATGAGCTGTTCCACTACTTGGTGACCCCTTTTATTTTGGCCAGTTTGACAAAGGAAGTGATTTTGATAAAAACCTGTTAGATCTCTTCTGCTCACTTTCATAATATTCTTTTAAAAGTAAAGCATATTTAAAAGCATTTTACTTAGTTGTTGAGATTGTGTATGTACCTTCTGCACAGTCCTGTGGGTTCATCGGTGGTTCCAGTGGTGGTGTTTTCACGGGTAACAAATCCCTTCTGTACTGGAGGTCCAGATTTCTCAGGGTAGTTAGCGCCCAGTAGTCACTGAAGTATGTCTCCTGGAAGAGACGGGACACCTGGCCCCATGAAGACGGTGCTTGGATCTGCCGTCACACGAACAAGTCTGTAAAAAACCAGTAGCCACCAACCAGCACTGAGCGTTTCTTTTTCCCTTTTCAGGCTTCTGGCTGTGATGGGTCAGAGATTCCCGACGAAGTGAAGCTGATTGGGTTTGCTCAGTTGAGTGTCAGCTGATGTCTGTCCCTTGATGTCGCCCTGATCTGCCATGCCTCCCCCCAACCTTTCCCTCCCCTGCCACTTCCTCCCACCCCCTAGCAAAATCAGAGGATTGTGAAGAGGCCGGCTTCAACATAACGGGATAAAAAAGAATTTTTTTAAACTTAACAACACTGAGTTCTGCTTTATTCTCTAGCAACCCACAGTATGAGAACAAGCAACCACCACAGCTGCACGACTGTTGCTCATTTTTCCAAAAGCTATTTAATAAATACCCTCAGCAGTCAATTCGGATCTCCCTTACGTGAAAAGAATCTGAAACACACTCAGGTGGTCCTATTTATTGGCAACGAAAGGAATTTTTTCTATCAGAAGCCTATCTCTTCTCTCATTGTTGTCCTTCCTTTCTGTTATAATACTTTATTGTACATCTGACAATACTGCCTCTTCTGTTGTATTTAGAAATTAATATAAGATTTATTAGCCGAACTTGAATTCTAGTTTTAAAACTGACTGTGAATTTTATTTTTCATATATTTATGCATTACACACCTTAGCTAGAAGAAAGAAAAAACCATTTTTGATTATATATGCTTCTTGCAGTTACTCTCTTGTTATTTAAACAAAAAGTTTCAGGTCTATCTTTGGAGTATTTATAACTTGTGAATTTTGAAATGACTGAATTAGGAACTAGGATGCTTACTCTTTTTGGTTTGCCTGAAAACCAGTCCACAAGCTGATTGTCTCTTGGGAGAGGGAGGTGCCTTGCAAAAACAAAAAAAACTTTCACATTAAGAATGTGCCTGAGGCTGCTTTACTCTGGAATAGTCTCAGCTCTAAAATTTCCTCTACGTAATGGTGGCATATGTAAGTTTTGCTTCACTGGGACATTTAGGATGCTCTATAAAACGTTGCCATTCTATTAGATTGCTAATTATGTACCCACCTCTGATTTGACATCTCCTGAAGTGATAGGATCTGTCGTTCCAAAGGTGACAAACTTGAAAATATACCAGAATCCGTGTTTTACTTGAAATTCTGCAGAATACCCAGATGGAGTGAAAAATAATAGAAAGGGTTTTGTGCAATGACCAAAAGGTAAAACGCTGTTAAGGTTCAAGAATAAATACTTTCAACCCAAATAGCCCTCTGCTTGACTATACATTATGGAATAGTAAACCTTAGGATTTTCAAAATTGGAGTCTAAACTTTCAGGGAGGTGGCTCCCAGATGGTAGCATTTGCTCTTTCCTAGCTAACCCTAGATATGGCAGCTCTTTAATGTACTTTAAAAAGCAAATATATATTACTAAGGACAAAAAAGTTATTTATAATTGCCTTGTCATAATTGTTAAGGTGTTCTAGAGCCATTTGCATACAATTTAATGTAATTTCATTCCATTCTATTGTTTACACAACAATTACTCAAAGATGACTGCAAAGGTAAAAGGAAAATAAAAGTGTATTATTGCACAAAGAGGTAGTGTCACATTGTTTCATTCCTCCTCTAGGCAGTGTCTGCATTGCTGCAGTGATATTTAGTGCTTTCATAAAATGCCTAGTGAGAATTAACTGGTGAAAAGTGCCCCGGAGGAAGACTAAGGCATCCATCAGGCATCCGTCCAGTCAGAGAAAATCAGGTATGACAATTGCTTGATAAAAGAATGAAAGACAAACATTCACACTCCATGTAGACAGTCTGTCTTTAAATCAAAAACCACAGGGCTGCAGGGGACAAGTGAGAAGAATTCCTTCCATCTGCTAAAGCAGGAGTGGTTACAGGACTTGTCCAGGGCCTTTCAGAGCTTCCTGCAGAGCTGGCCTCCTAGGGCCCTGGCTTCCTGACATCCACTGCACAACTTGTGGCCAAAAACAGTATAAGAAAAGACCCTCATATTCTTCTCAGAATAGAACGTACATGAGGAACAGTAGAACTCTCTTTTGCAATATAGTAAAGAATAATGCTATATTTTCTTTACACCCATATTCCCATATCTTTCCTAATGGTATTTGAGGGAGCTTACATATATTTATATACCAAGATACAGACTTTCAAATACATAAAGAAATTAGGATGAAGGGTCAGTAAGATTTGGCTAACAAGATGAATGCAAGTATGAAGTTAGGACACAGAAGTTCATGATGAGGTCCTGCATCATTGCAAGAGCAGCACAGATTGGGATTAGAGCTTCCAACACAGCAACAGTGAAGAGGAGCACTTTTTTTTTTTTTTCCTCAAGGAGAAACACGATTTTTCCTAGTACTAAACCCTGAGATGAAATTCTTCTTGGAAGTTTGAGTTATGTATTCAGAAACTTAAAAACTCTCAAAGCACTGATACATATATCGCAAGTTCTGAACACTTACTTACCCTTTCTAGTACTTTCTGCAGGGGCCCAGATGTGTAGGGTATATGATAGGAAATGCTGGTCAGCCAGGAGCTGAGAGTGTGATCCAAGCTGTTGCTCTCACTTGTGGTCTAGAAAGACATAACACATTTAAAACTGAGTGGAATGAGTGGGCTACGTTTCCTTTAGGCAATCCTCTGTGACTGTTTCTCCTAATCAGGCTTTTGATTAAACCTGACACATTGTGATGGTGCTCACTGGCAAAGACCTAAACTTCGCTAACACAGATATTTGGCATTATTTATTTGGACAGCTTCACATGCTTTGACAAACAGGAGGGTTTACACTTCTTCGTAAAATCAAGGCACTCACATCTCATACCTAAATACGTACAAAAACTGCCCCACATCCCATGTGTCTCTACTGTGGTCAACTTGCAAAGATCTAAAATAAAAGGAAGTTATCATTATCTCTCTTTTTTTTTTTTTGCAGTACACGGCCCTCTCACTGTTGTGGCCTCTCCCGTTGCGGAGCACAGGCTCCGGACGCGCAGGCTCAGCGGCCATGGCTCACGGGCCCAGCCGCTCCGCGGCATGTGGGATCTTCCCGGACCGGGGCACGAACCCGTGTCCCCTGCATCGGCAGGTGGACTCTCAACCACTGCGCCACCAGGGAAGCCCCAATATATTGTTCTTGTATGAACAGAATGGTTTTCTGTATATAAGACAGCTTTTAGAGACACCTACAAATCGTGTGTGATGAAAACTTAATTTCTTTTTCCAAATAATTATCTGTGTAAAGTTATAAATTTCCCTATGTGTTGTTACATACATGCTGGTAAATATGGTATATCTTCATGCCTCTTCTTCATGTGGGAGTAGGGTGAAGTAGCAGTCTTTAGGGGAAGAGCCAAGAATTCTCTCAAAAAACAAATCTAGTCCCATATAGAATCCTAGCGTGGGAAATTTTTATATCAGGATTTTCACTCGTCTCAACAGTGCACCTGTGGTCTATTTTGTGTTGAGCAATATACCTTCCTGGTGAACCCTCCAAGTTAAGTTGGTAAGCAGAATCTACAGTTAAGTAATTAAATTACAGAGATGGTGAACATGAGCTAATTAACACTGGAGGACTTCTGCCCAAAGTTAGGATTTGCATTTGATAGTAAATGATCTTAGGTCTTCTTTTGCCTTAGAGGTGTATTTGATAAGAGAAGCTGTCACTTAGTGAGGCCCATTAAGTTTGTGACAGTACAATCATATGATCAGTTTAAAATATTTATCCATTCATATAGCAGAGAGCATGCTTCTAGCTCATCCAAAAGTGGCTTTAGCCAGTTATGATACAATTAAAGGAACTCAAATATATCCCCATTTTTCTGCTGCACACATTTATTGTCTAATTTGTTAGGAAATCCTAGCCCACTTCGTACTCTCACCAGGACATTAAGGGGCAGGTTGGGTTTAAGTATAAGTGGTGTGCCAGGGTGGGTGGTACTAGAAACTACCCTCAGGGCCAGAATGTCCCAACCTAGAACTATGTAATGCTTTCTAGGGTTCTAAGTTTCAAGAGGTCTATTACTAGGCCAAATAGGCATAAACAAATGGTTTTCAAATGACAATTTCCATTGTATATTGGCATGAACTAAAATTTCAAGTAATGAGCTTTGATTATACGAGAGTGTTTCCTTTAAGCTGATGCAATACTTCCTAGAATTAGCTGCTTAGGATGTACACTACGAAGAATGAGTAAAATGTTTAATGCATAGAAAGAGTGGAGACTGGGGCTTCCCTGGTGGCGCAGTGGTTGAGAGTCCGCCTGCCGATGCAGGGGACGCGGGTTCGTGCCCCGGTCCGGGAAGATCCCACATGCCGCGGAGCGGCTGGGCCCGTGAGCCATGGCCACTGAGCCTGCGCGTCCGGAGCCTGTGCTCCGCAGCGGGAGAGGCCACAAGAGTGAGAGACCCGCTTACTGCAAAAAAAAAAAAAAAAAAAGAGTGGAGACTGTAAAGGCATATTTTACAAATATTAAGTGACTGACTCCCTCAGGGACCCTAGACACAATATCAACACCCAAAAACACCACATGAAAGGAGCTGGCACTCCACTGGAATAGACACGCCATAAAAAGCAGTCCAAAGTACCTGTTTCCAGAAGGTCCCAGTGGTTGCCTCAGTGCTATTTTGCCACAGAGAAAAAGCGTGGTCCAATAACAGGGATGTTTCTTTACCTGTCTTCTTATACCTTGCTCAGCAAACCTAGTCATGGCTGGTTTGGGGCCCTAAAAAAAAGAAAAATTTGCACTGTTAGCATACCAGCTACTGTGCATCTATGTCAAACCAATGGATGCTAGCTAAGAAAGGTACATAAAACTTCCCCACATGAATTGTAGCATACAAAATGAGCATCATTGGCTGAAGAGGTTTGTTGAACCTGTATAATGCAGCTTATAACTCAAAGGGCAAGGAATATTATTTAAAATTACCATCTTATGCTATTATTTGAATTTGCTACAGAATGAAGACAGGTATTATTGTTTAGGTAAAATGTTCAGTAAACTAATGAGTCTATAATCTGGAAGAAGTAGGATAGTGCCCTTTAAAAAATGGTATAGAGGGCTTCCTTGGTGGTGGAGTGGTTAAGAATCAGCCTGCCAATGCAGGGGACATGGGTTCAATCCCTGGTCCAGGAAGATCCCACATGCCACGGAGCAACTAAGCCCATGCACCACAACTACTGAGCCTGCGCTCTAGAGCCCATGACCCCCAACCACTGAGCCTGCGTGCCACAACTACTGAAGCCTGTGCGCCTAGAGCCTGTGCTCCGCAACGAGAAGCCACCACAATGAGAAGCCTGTCACCGCAACTAGAGAAAGCCCGTAAGCAGCAGTGAAGACCCAACACAGCCAAAAATAAAAAACTAAATTTTTTTTAAAATGGTATAAACAACACTCCAGTCCAACCTCCACCCAGATGGACAATTTGGTATTGAACGATTCTGGCAGCAGCGCTTAGATGTGTAAAGTAACATTACGTTCAAAATTAGCAGGTGCTCAGAGTGAGATTGAGTACATTCAGGTAGATTTTTCACATACAAAAGTAGTTTTCTTCTCTCTGCAAACTCTATGGGATTCTGAAGAAAGAAAGAAGTGAATTAAGAGGAGGAGATCAAGATGGCAGAGTAGGAGGATGCAGAGCTCACCTCCCCCCTATGAACACATCAGAAATACCTCTACATGTGGAGCAATTCTCACTAGAAACAAACTGGAGACTGGCAGAATGACTTATACAACCAAGGCTGTGAGAAAGATCCACACAGAGTCAGGCAGGAAGAGGGGAGAAGCAATCAGGTCAGGACCTGTGCCCCTGGGAGGGGACACAAAAGAGGAGGGGGATTACACAGCTTCAGAGATCGTCCCTGGGGAGTGAGGGGTCTGAACCACATATCAGGCACCCCATCCCTGGGGTCCAACACTGGGAGGAAAGATCTCCTTAGCAGGTTTGAAGGCCAAGGAGACTGACAGCAGGGCTGCTAGAAACCTAGACTACTCTTATGAAATGTGCATGCATGCTTACTCCCTCAACAAGGCAGTGGAAGCAGATTGAAATGACCCAGGATGTTGGCTGGTTTTCTGCAACTGCCCCATTGCAGGCCCAAGGCCAAGCTGAGCACCCACCGTAGCCCCTCTTGCTCTGCAGAGCAGCTCCACACTAGGGCAAAGGCTGCTGTAGCTAAGTGCATAGCTGTCAGGGACAGAGTCTGCTCAGACCTGGCAAGGCATCCATCCTGGTGTTCACAGGGGTGAAAGATCAGTGCTCTGGTGCCGGGACCACCCCAGTGCACACTGTGGCCCCTCTTGCTCCACAACACAGCTCCCCGCTAAGGCAAAGGCTGCCGCTGCTGAGCAGAGTATGCAGTCGTGGAGGATGGAACCAGCTTGGACCCAGCACTGTATCTGAACAGGGTGAGGATGGCCATCACTGGCACTTGCAGAGGCAGCAGATTGGGAATGATCTGGAGCTTTGACTGGTGTGGAACAGTCAAAGCAATGGAACACCCCAGCTCACACCCTGGCCTGCACGGGACACCTACTCCCGCAATGCTCCCCTGCAGGGCAAAGGTGCCCATGCTGGGAGGGAAGAGAGCACACACTTAGAGGGAACATTACCTGACCCTCAGGGCTTCTGCTCCAGCAACTTTAGACCCGCCCCCTCCCTCGATAGGGTGATGTTGGCCACTGGGCAGAGGAGAAACCCCCTGTCACACCTGGCTCTAGCTCTAGCCCTCCCCCATCTCTGCCATCTCCAAGTTCCACCTCCTAGCAAGGTGATAGCTGCCAGCACACCTGGAAGAGGAATGTGACTTATGCTCACTTCAGATCCAGCTCACCCACAAAAGCCACTGGGCACATGCAGACTGCATAAGGATACTCCCACACAAGGACACCCTGTCAGGACTAGGATAGGTAACTGTTTCATCTAATTTCATAGAGACAGAGAAAGATAAGCAAAATGAGAAGACAGAGGAGTTTGTTTCAAATAAAAGAACAAGAAAGAAAAAAAACCTGAAAAAAATGAATGGAACAGAGATTGGGGCTTCCCTGGTGGCACAGTGGTTAAGAATCCACTGGCCAACACGGGGGACATGAGTTCAAGCCCTGATCTGGGAAGATCCCACATGCCGTGGAGCAGCTAAGCCCATGTGCCACAACTACTGAGCCTGTGCTCTAGAGCCGGCGAGCCAAAACTACTGAGCCCGCATGCCTACAATAAGCCACTGCAATGAGAAGCCCGCACACTGCAACAAAGAGTAGCCCCCGCTCACCACAACTGGAGAAAGCCCGCGCACAGCAACAAAGACCCAGTGCAGCCAAAAAAAAAATTTTTTTTTAAATGAATGAAACAGATAAATGATTTACTGGATAAAGAGTTCAAAGCATTAATAATAAGATGCTAACTGAACTAGGGAAAAGAATAGATGAACCCAGTGTGAATTATAACAAGGAACTAGAAAATAAAAAAAGAACCAATCAGAACTGAAGTATATGATAACTGAAGGGAAAAACACACTAGAAGGAATTAACAGCAAACCAACTGATACAGAAGAACATATAAGTGATCTGGAAGATAAAATACTGGAAATCACCCAATCAGGATTGCAAAAAGAAAACAAATTTTAAAAATGAAATCAGTTTAAGGAAACTCTGGGACAACATCATGTGTACCAACATTTGCATTATAGGGGTCCCAGAAGGAGAAGAGAGAGAAAAAGGGGTTGAAAATGTATTCAGTGAAATTATGGCTGAAAAGTTCCTGAATCTGAAGAAGGAAGTACATCCAGGTACAGGAAGCAGAGAGAGTCCCAAACAAGATGAATCCAAATAGATCCACACCTAGGCATCAAAATTAAAATGGCAAAAGTTAAAAAGAGAATTCTTAAGACAGCAATAGAAAAGCAACAAGTCACATACAAGGGAACCCCCATAAGTCTATGAGATGATTTTTCTGCAGAAACATTGCAGACCAGACGGGAATGGCGTGACATGTTTAAAATGTGGAAAGGGAAAAACCAACAACCTAGGATAATCTCCTCAGCAAGATTATCATTCAGAATTGAAGGAGAGATAGAGCTCATTGTACTACACCAACCCTAAAAGAAATTTTCAAGGGTCTTCTCTAAGTAGAAAAGAAAAGGCTATATAACAAGAAGTTAGAATCTATAGGAAAGGAAAATTCCCACTAGTAAAGGCAAGCACATAGTAATGGCTGTGGATCAACCACTTTAAAAAGCTAGTACAAAGACTGAAAAACAAAGAATTGTAAAATCAACTATAACTACAACAAACAATTAAAACATAAAGATATGAAATATGACATCCAAAACACAAAATGGGGGGGGAGGGGAGTAAAAAACAGATCTTTTAGAAAGTATTTGAAATTAAATGACTACCAGTTTAAAACAAATAGATATAGGTATAGGTCAACATGTATGAATTCCATAATAATCACAAATCAAAAACTTACAATAGATACACAAAACCTAAAGAGAAATGAACACTAAGATACCATTAAAGAAAATTATCAAACCACCAAGGAAGAAAAAGAAAAAGAACAGAGAAGAACTATAAAACAACCAGGAAACAACAAAATGGCAATAAGTACATATGTATCAATAATCATTTTAATACAGCCACTATGGAGAACAGTATGGAGATTCCTTAAAAAACTAAAACTAGAACTACCATAGGACCCAGAAATCCCACTACTGGGCATATATGCAGAGAAAACTATAATTCAAAAAGACATATGCACCCCAATGTTCATTGCAGCTCTATTTACAATAGCCAGGACATGGAAGCAACCTAAATGTCCATCAACAGATGAATGGTAAAGATGATGTGGCACATATATACAATGGAATATTAGCCATAAAAAGGAACAAAACTGGGTCATTTTTAGAGACGTGGATGAACATAGAGACTGTCAGACCAAGTGAAGTAACTCAGAAAAACAAATATTGTATATTAACGTGTATATGTGGAATCTGAAAAAATTGGTATAGATGATCTTATTTACAAAGCAGAAATAGAGACACAGAGAACAAACGTATGGATACCAAGGGAGAAAGTGGGGGAGGATGGGATTAATTGGGAGATTGGGATTGACATATATACACTAATATGTATAAAATAGATAACTAAGAAGAACCTGCTGTATAAAAACTAAAATTCAAAAATAAAATTTGTAAAATGAGGAAAAAAGACATAGAACGGCTGACGAGATTAAAAGACAAAATACATGTATATGCTGCTTAAGAAGAACCTGCTGTATAAAAACTAAAATTCAAAAATAAAATTTGTAAAATGAGGAAAAAAGACATAGAATGGCTGACGAGATTAAAAGACAAAATACATGTATATGCTGCTTACCAGAGAGTCACTTCAGAGCTAAAGGCACACACAGACTGCAAGTGAGAAGATGGAAAAATATATTTCATGCAAACGGAAATGACAAGAAAGCTGTGTCAGCAATACTCATATCAGGTAAAGTAGACTTTACAACAGAGTCTACAACAAAAGACAAAGAAGGGCATTATATAATAATAAAGGGATCAATACAAGAAGGGGATGAAACATTTGTTAATATATATGCACCTACTATAGGAGTACCTAAATATATAAAGCAAATGTTAACAGACATAAAGGGAGAAACTGACAATAATTGTAGAGATTTTTAATACCCCACTTACATCAATGGATAGATCAACCAAACAGAAAAGCAATATGGAAACAGTAGTTTTAAATGACACATTAGACTAGTTGGACTCAGTAGATATTTATAGGACATTATATCCAAAAACAACAGAATACACATTCTTTTCAAGTGCATTTGGAATGTTCTCCAGGACATATCACATCCTATGCTACAAAACCAGTCTCAATAAATTTAAGACGATAGAAATTCTATCAAACAGTTTTTTCCTGACCACAGTGGTATGAAACTAAAACTCAATTACAGGAAGAAAAATGGGGAAAACACAAACACATCAAGACTAAACAACATGCTACTAAAATAGATAAACTAATAAGGACCTACTGTATAGCACAGGGAACTCTACTCAATACTCTGTAATGGCCTATTTGGGAAAAGAATCTAAAAATGAGTGGATGTATGTATATGTATAACTGATTCACTTTGCTATACACCTGAAACTAACACAACATTGTAAATCAACTATACTTCAAAAACAAACAAACAAACACTAGTGGGTAAATGAAGAAATCAAAGAGGAAATAAGAAAATACCTCAAGACAAATGAAAGTAAAAGCACAACTTTCCAAAATCTTTGGGGTGCAGCAAAAGCAGTTCTAAGAGGGACGTTTATAGTGATAACAGGCCTACTTCAAGAAACAAGAAAAATTAGAAATAAACAACCTAACATCTAAAATAATGTATAAAAGAACAAAGCCCCAAGTCACCAGAAAGAAAATAATAAATTTCAAAGAGAAACTAAATAATACAGAGACAAAAAAAAAAAAAGAAAAGAAAAGATCGGTGAAACCAAGGGCTGTGTTTTTTGGGTTTTTTTTTTTAAGACAAACAAAATTGATAAGGCTTATCAAGTAAAACAGAGAGGATCCAAGTAAGTTAAGAAATAAAAGAGGAAAAAGAGAAAATATCACAAAGATACCAAAAAAATAAGAATACTACAAACAGTTATATGCCAACAAATTGGATAACCTAGGGAAAAAATGGGTAGATTTCTAGAACCATACAATCTTCCAAGATTAAATCAGGAAGAAATAGACAATCTGAACAGATCAATCAATAGTAATGAAATTGAATTTGTAATTTTACAAAAACTCCCAGCAAACACAAGTCCAGGACCAGATGGCTTCACAGAGGAATTGTACCAAACATTCAGAAAAGAATTAATACCAATCTTTCTCAAACTCTTCCAAACACATTTTATGAGGCCAGCATTACCCTGATACCAAAACCAGATAAGAATGCCACAAAAAAAGAAAATTACAGGTAAATATTCCTGATGAACATAGATGCAAAAGTCCTCAAAGAAATATTAAGCAAACTGAATTAAACAATACATTAAAAGGCTCATACACCATTATCAAGTTGGATTTATCCCAAGGATACAAGGAAGGTTCAACCTCCACAAACCAGTCAATGTGACACACCCACATTAACAAAGGATTAAAATCATATGATCATTTCAGTTGATGCAGAAAAAGCATTTGACCAAGTTCAACATCCATTTATGATAAAAACTCTCAACAAAGTGGGTATAGTGGGAACATATCTTAACATAACAAAGGCCATAAAAGACAAGCCTACAGGTAACATCATACTCAAGGTGGAAAGCTGAAAGCTTTTTCTCTAAGATCAGGAACAAGAAAAGGATGTCTACTCGTCACTTTTATTCAATATAAGAGCACTCAGGCAGGAAAAAAAGAAATAAAAGGCATCCAAATTGGAAAGTAAGTAAAACTGTCACTATTTGCAGATGACATGATACTCTATATAAAAAAACCCTAAAGTCGCCACAAAAAAACTATTAGAATAAATGAATTCAGTGAAGTTGCAGGATACAAGATTGACATATAGAAATCTGTTGTTTTTCTATACACTAATAATGAACTTCCAGAGAAAGCAAAAAAACAGTCCAGTTTGAAATCACATGAAAAAAATAAAATACCTAGGAATATACTTAACCAAGGAAGTGAAAGGCCTATGCTCTGAAAATTATAAAACATTAGTGACAGAAGTTGAAGATGGTACAAAGAAATGGAAAGATATTTTGTGTTCATTGATTGGAAGAATTAATATTGTTAAATGTTCATACTACCCAAAGCAAATTACAGATTTAATGCTATATCTATTAAAATGCCCAGGACATTTTTCACAGAACTAGAGAAAATAATCCTAAAATTTATATGGAACCACAAAAGACCACAAATATCCAAAGAAATCTTGAGAAAAAGAACAAAACTGGAGGTATCACACTCCCAGACTTCAGACTACACTACAAAGCTACAGTAATTGAAACAGTATGGTGTTGGCACAAAAACAGACACATAGATCAAGGGGATAGGATAGAGAGCCCAGAAATAAACCCACACACTTAAGGTCAATCTACAACAAAGGAAGCAAGAATATTCAATGGAGAAAAGACAGTGGTGCTGGGAAAACTGGACAGCTATGTGTAAAAGAATGAAATTACATTTTCTCACATCATATACAAAAATAAACTCAAAATGGATTAAAGACCTAAATGTAAGACCAGGAACCATAAAACTCCTAGAAAAAGACATAGAACAATCTTTGACATAAACAGTAATATTTCTGGATCTCTTTTTAAGGTGAAGGAAACAAAAGCAAAAACAAATAAACGGGACCTTGTTAAACTTGAGAGCTTTTGCACAGCAAAAGAAACCATCAACAAAATGAAAAGACAACCTAGTGAATGAGAGAAAAATTTCCAAAGTAATATCCAAACTATATATAAAGAGCCCATACAACTAAATATTAAAAAAAAAAAAAATTAAAAGTGGGCAAAAGACCAGAATCGACATTTTTCTAAAGAAGATATACAGATGGGCAACAGGTACATGTAAAGATGCTCAACATTGCTAGTCAGAGAAATTCAAATCAAAATCACAATGTGATATCACCTCACAGCCATCAGAGTGGCCATCATCCAAAAGTCTACAAATTACAAATTTTGGTGAGGATGTGGAGAAAAGGGAACCTTAATATACCATTGGTGGGACTATAAATTTGTGCATCCACTATGGAAAACAACATGGAGGTTCCTCAGAAAACTAAAAATAGAACTAACATATGATTCAGCAGTTCCACTCCTGGATGCATATCCAAAGAAAATAAAAACACTAATTTGAAAAGATACATGTCCATAGCAGCATTATTTAGAAATAGCCAAGATATGGAAGCAACCTAAGTGTCCATCAATAGTTGAATGGATAAACGGAATATTACTCAGCCATGAAAAAGAGTGAAAATTTTGCCATTTGCAACATGGATATGGCATTTGCAATAACACAGATGCATCTGGAGGGTATTATGCTTAGTGAAATAAGTCAGACAGAGAAAGACAGATACTGTATGTTATTACTTATATACGGAATCTAAAGAATAAAACAGATGAATGAATATAACAAAACAGAAATAGACTCACAGATATAGGGAACAAACTAGTGGTTACCACTGGGGAGAAAGAAGGCAGGAGGAGCAAAATAGGGGTAGGGGATTAAGAGGTACAAATAAATACTATGTATAAACTAAAATAAGCTACAAAGATATGTTGTACAGCACAGGGAATACAGCCAATATTTTATAATGACTTTAAATGGAGTACAACCTATAAAAATATTGAATCACTATGTTTTACACCTGAAACTAATATTGTAAATCAACTATACTTCAATAAAAATATAAGTAAGCATATCACATACTGGGTTGCCAATGCTATTCTTGCATATTTTGGAGAAAGCCTTAATTCGGATTCCACACTCTTATTTTCCCATTCTAGAATATTGTATGAAGCTTGGTCATATACTCAAATTTGATTCACACATTAGTCCTGTGATAAAGTGCATTTGTACACTGAGAAACAATGTAAGATCTATTTTTTATTGTGGGCTGTAGCCACAAAGTTAACACCTACTGTTTTAAGCTATTTTAAATGTTTGTTCTTGATGTTACTTGCAGCCAAAAGCAATCACTCTGATAAGCACTTTACATCATCTCACTTAATCTTAAACAACTATTGATTAGGTTTTAGTGAAATAAGTCAGACAGAGAAAAATACTGTATGTTAATCATAATCTTAAACAACTCTATTGATTAAACTTAATTTAAAACATCTCACTTCTTAAACAACTCTATTGATTAGGTTTTAATACCCCATCTTAAAGATGAGAACACTAAGGCTCAGAAATACTAAGTTGCCCAAGATAATACAGTAAGTATTGGAATATAAAGCAGGAATTTGAATAGAGGTATATCTGGTTCTAAAGCCCACTTTCTTCATCGCTATATCAGACAACCTCCCTACATAATACAAAAGCGCCTTTATTGCAGGTTTGCTCTGGCCCAGGCACTAAACCAAAGAGTTTTCCCACCTTACCTTGCTTAAGCCATGCAAGAGCTCTAGGAAATCAGTTTCATTATCTGACTTTTATAAATGAGGAAATAAATGTACCAAGATGTTCAGTAATCTCTCCAAGGTCAGCCAGGTAGTAAGTGACAGAGGGGAGTTGAACCCAAGTCTGTCTGACTCCAAAGCATTCTCACTATATCCCTTAGAGAAATGCCTAAAGGCAAATACAGATTTTGTGGGTCCTGAAGTGTATACACTTTGGAGTAGGAAACTCTTAAGTTTTGTGTGCAAAATCATTCATGGAAAATTAGGTACTGAGTCACACAAAGGGACCTAAAGATTATTCCTGGTAATTCTGCCCCTGAGCCATAGATGTTGCACTTGATTTACATTCATGATTTGTACTATAACTAACTTTTACGTTCATCAGAACCTTTTGTGATGTGGCTTCCAAATCCAGGAAGGTAAGTAATTTTCCCAGGAGCAAAGAATCAGAAATAGTTGTTTGAGAAGGGACAGTTTCAGTTTGATTCTTTATCTTAAAGTCTTTAAAAATCCAAAATAAGAAAACAAATTACATTCTTTTTACATTAATAAAATATCAAAACCAAAATGGTTTCTGCTCAGGCTTTGTTGCTGACTGTCAGCATGACCTCACCCAAGTTCTATTCCACTAAGCCTCAGTCTACTCAGTTTTATTTATTTATTTGTTTATTTATTTATTTTTGGCTGTGTTGGGTCTTCGTTGCTGCACATGGGCTTTCTCTAGTTGTGGTGAGTGGGGGCTACTCTTCATTGCGGTGCGCAGGCTTTTCTCATTGCGGTGGCTTCTCTCGTTGCAGAGCACAGGCCCTAGGCGCCGGGCTTCAGGAGTTGTTGCATGAGGGCTCAGTAGTTGTGGCTTGTGAGCTCTAGAGTGCAGGCTCAGTAGTTGTGGCGCATGGGCTTAGTTGCTCTGCGGCATGTGGGATCTTCCCGGACCAGGGCTCGAACCTGTGTCCTCTGCATTGGCAGGCAGATTCTTAACCACTGTGCCACCTACTCAATTTTAGATTGAGGGGAATTAATTAGTTAATCATTAACTTTGAACATTCTAGGGACCTAATTGAGGCGAGGAACGAATAAACCACTTGCTGCTTGACTGAACTGGCCATCCATTCAGCTGTAACAGTTGAGCTGTTGGTGGAATTGGGTTTTCAACATTCTAATCAGCTAATTAGGATCTTTTGTTACAGCAAAGAGTCGTGTAGGGAGTCAGGACTCACCTACTGGAAGTTACAAGGATGGTATGTTAATGAAGTTGATTGTGGTGATTATTTCATGACGTATGTGTATATCAAAAACGTCAAGTTGTACCCCTTAAATATACACAATTTTTATTTGTCAATTACACCTCCATAAAGCTGGGGAGCAAAAAAAGAGGTGGAGGGTCATTGTTCTACAACGCAGCTTTAATGCTTTTTGATTCTTCCCCCAGAGCCTCTTCAGAGCTGATGGGTGGGAAGGAGACAGCACAATCTTCAGGCTGCAGGAAGCATCACTCAGCTCTGGGCACTTTATCTTCATAAGTATTTTCTCTGAATGTTATATTAGCCAGTGGACATGGTCTTAAAATATTTTAAATATCTACATTTCTGGAGCTATACCCTAAGCACACAGCACTCCGCAGGGGCCATTCCTCCAAGCCCTTTCTTTCTCCACAGAGTTCCCCTTACAGGAAAAGAGGCAGGACGTATGGTGGAAGGAGGGGCAGGGAGGGAGACACCTAACAAATGATCCCAACCACACACCCTGCCAACCCTGAATAACAACAGCCATGGCATCCTTACTGATCCCAGGATCTAAGTCAAAACCAAAGTCTTGAAATTGCATATTCCTAATATTTCTAACATGTTTGTTCTCTGAATAGTTAATATTAAAATTATTAAAAATAGTTACCATTACCTAAAATAGTAACCCAAGTAACTATATTCTAGGTGCTTTTCATACATATTATATCTTCATCTTATAACTATGCCAAGTAGGTATGCCTATGTCCAATTTACAGATAAATGAAATTCAGAGAAGTCAAGTAACTTATCCAAGGTCAACAGCTAGTAAACGGCAGTGCCAGAATTTGAAATTGCCTGTATCTTCCTACCACATCACTTTGCCTCTCAGTTAAATCTGCATTTTCCCTGTATTGCTTAAAATGTTATTTGATTGCCTTTCAATCCAGTAGATTATAAGTTTCTTACAGGGGCTGTTTCAACTGAAGCTTGTAATATTAAATTGTCTGGTACAATTTACACTCAATATGTGTTGGAAAATCCAAAAAAAAAAGTCCATCAGGAGAAATATATTGTTGAAAACCAATGACTGCAGTCAGACCAGCAAAGAATCCAAGCTATAAAAAGTACAAATGGTAGTTGCAGGCTGATCAAGAAAAGGACAGTCTGGCTGGGAAGTAGCATTTTCAGCTGTTCCTCTATGTTGGCAGCCTTTCAAAGCCACACAACCATTAAATGCATTAGTATAAGGAAGACTGTGATAACACCAGTCAGCTGTGCAAAATGAATCTAAGAGTGATTGACAGATAAGTAGAATTGAAGTAGCAAATTGCTAAAAAGATCAGCCAGAACTGTGAAACATAAAATGATACTTCAGTGTGGGTTAAAAGAGAAAGAGTTGACTTGTCCATCACTAGAGCCACTTTGGGAGATCAGTCAAGTATTTCTTGAACTTCTCAGAACAAGCAGGGATATTTATACTGAATAAGGTTAAACTTCTCCTTGAAGTATCACCTGGACAATGCTCACTACCATACAAAGATGATCTTTGAGTCTAAATCACTTCTGTCTCCTGTATATAGCTCTTTCCCTTCATCAGGAAGATAGGAGACTGGTTTTAAAACAATGATATAATGTTGGGCTCTATATGGTAGAGCTCTGTAAATTTCAGGAAATAGTTTGGGATTGCATCTGAAAAAGAGTATCATCAGTGTCTGGGCTCCATTTGTACAAGGAGACTTTGCATTTGCTCATGGTAGACATGGCTAATCAATCACAGTTATCTTCATCGAGCCTCAGTATTTTCCAACACAGCAATTCAGACAACCCTGACTAATTAGGCACTTATGAAGTGAGCTAAGCCATGAAAGCAAGAGCCTCATGCCTATTTTATTAACAACTTTACACACAAGACTTAGCGTAATTATGCAATAATTGTTGAATGAATGAATGTCATGGCTGACTTATACCAATTCTCTCAAATTTAGACTCATTGAATATACTTCTTAAAAGATCACAGGACTTCGGAATCATCTAATCTAATCTCCTGGCAATCATCCTTGGAACCCAAGCTTTCTAACTCCCAGCACTGTATTTCTTATACTCTACATAAAAAGAATTTCCCTTATTATTAAAGGAGAAAGAGCTTGAAAATAGGAGACCAGACAGTTTTCTGAGTGGGCCAGGGTTTGTGTTTTTGAAGGTTTTAATCAGAGAGAATACATTAAATGTAAGGTGATACCCAAAATATGACCCCCAGAAACTCCTGGTCTGGAATAAGCACATAAGTACACAGGGACGTAATTTGATAAAAGTTTCACCAAATCACCTTGAAGCTTTTAGTTGCAGAGAAACGATTAATTTTTCAGCAATGACTGAGCAAGGGAAGGTTCTCTACACCCATGTTCTGTATTGAAGACTGTTGAGGCTTTGAATTCATTCCTTATCCTTGAGTTTGCAGCTGATGACGATGAGGTGGCCGTATTTGGAAAGCCAACCTCAAAGGAGCCCATTGACCAAAGCCAGTCCAAAATGAGGAAAGAGAGCCAAGTACTCATCTGTGATGACTTTTTCCTCAAACACATTATTCAAAGAGCAGCATTTTGTCCACCTAGCTCAGAACACATGAGGATGAAAGTGTCGATTTCAATATTTTTTCAACTTCCTTTTCTTATATGGATATAAAGCTCTTATTACCTTCTACTGATCTTGAGAAGATAGTTACTGGTCTACAAAAAAAATTCTTCCATACAAGTTGAATCCTCTGTCTCCCTTTCCCCATTCATGTTTTGTTCCAAAGACCCCTTTGCTGTCCTGGGAGTAGAAGTGGAGAGCTAAGGATCCTTCAGTTGCCTGAAGATGATGGCTCCCATCATCTCTATGACCTCATCTCTTACTATCCTCCTCTATGCTCTCTTGACTTCAGCCACATTGGCCTCCCTGCTATTTGTTCCTTTAACACACCAGGCACTGCTTTATCCATTCCTTCAGAGACAGGGTTCTCCCAGACCCCCTTGGCTAATTCTCTCTTCTTCTCTAAGTCTTTGCATAAATGTTACTTTCTCAATGAGGCCTCCCCGAACTCCACATTTAAAATTACAACCTTCAACCCAATTACCTGGCACTCTTAATCCCCCTTGCTCTGCTACTTTTTTTCCCCAAAGCACGTATCACCCTCTAACAGTCTATAAAATGTACTTATTAGGTCTAGTATATATTCTCTCATTCTGCCTTCCAAGGTTAAAGATCTTTGTTTACTAATGCATTTAAAACTCCCAGAACAGTAATGAGGATATTATAGGTTCGCAAATAATTGTTGATGAATAAATGAATGAATTCTTAAGAAAAAACTTAGGAAAAGCTGTGAAACAACAGCAACAGCTCAGAGAAGCTAACCAAGGGAGCTCCATCTGGAGCTTTTTATGTTCTCTTTCCACTCAGCCTGAAATTTTACCAATTATAGATTTATTTGACATAAGGGATATTATCTTTTTTAACATCTTTATTGGAGTATAATTGCTTTACAATGGTGTGTTAGTTTCTGCTTTATAACAAAGTGAATCAGCTATACATACACATATATCCCCATATCTCCTCCCTCTTGTGTCACCCTCCCACCCTCCCTATCCCACCACTGTAGGTGGTCACAAAGCACCGAGCTGATCTCCCTGTGCTATGTGGCTGCTTCCCACTAGCTATCTATTTTACATTTGGTAGTGTATATATGTCCATGCCACTCTCTCACTTCGTCCCAGCTTACCCTTACCCCTCCCCGTGTCCTCAAGTCCATTCTCTACGTCTGGGTCTTTATTCCTATCCTGCCCATAGGTTCTTCAGAACCATTTTTTCTCTTTTTTAGATTCCATATAAGGGATATTATCTTTTAAAATGCAAATACTGTGGTGTTCGTGCTAAGGACTGTCAGTTACTAACACATTATTGTGAATCAGTTTGAGTTCAGTCACTCTCTCCCAGTTTCTAATGGAGACCAGCTTCCTGATGAGGACAAGAATGGTAGAGGGAGCTAGGACATTTTGGAACACAATGACTTTAGGGAGTTTGGAAGTCCTCGGTGGGCACCAAAGTGGGTAGGTTTAAGGCAGTATAATAGGACTCAGCCTCTAGGGATGGGAATCCACATTTACATATTAATGTTTAGTTTCTGTGATGATCTTTTCAAAATCCCTCGAAGAAAAGTTTGTTTAGATCAATGACCTCTTCCCTTAAATCAATAAGTTCTGTTGGCCAAGTAGAGCCTACTTCCCAAAATGTGCCCAGCAGGAGCTTGTTTAAAGGAATAAACGGGAACAGGGATGGTCATTTGGTTTCCTGGATCTCTCACTGTGTCTCTTGCCAAGAGGCTAAAAATGCTTATCAGATTTGCTTCATCTAGAAAGAATGGTTCTGTTTCCCTTGCAGCTCTCTACAGGCTGGTCCAGCTGATTAGCTATCCAGATTTCACCGTCCAACACTGTGGCACTTCTATAATTTATTCGGCTGCCATGAATAACATAAACATTATAGCCTACACAAACATCACTCTATGGGTGTTTTATGACTGTTAGATTGCTGACGGTCAGGCTGTTTTCAGAGTCAACACATCAGTCTGTAGTGTCCAGGGGTTTCAGACCCAATCAAAGATCTGAACCAAACAACTTTGGGATAATGGTTGAGGGACTGTGTGGGGTTGGTATAAGCAGTGGTGCATTGAACTCAAGCTTAAAAGTTTGTGGCCATTAAAGTTATTCATATTCTAAGGCTGCAGAAGCTTAATGAAATCATTTTCCTCCCATCTTTCCTGGATACCAAATGATTATTTGTAGTGCAATTTGAGATTTGAGAAAACAAGAAAGGATAGGAGGAGAAAGCTATTGACTCTCAAGGCATCGTGTCCCTGTGAGTCAAAGGGAGGGGCGTCTTTACAGAAAAGCTGGAAATTCCTCTGCAGATTCTTCTGGATTAAACGTCTTCTACAATAAATAATAATAACAGCTACCATTTACGGAATGTGCACTCCTTGTCAAGCACTGTATACGTAAGGTTGCATTTGGTCCTCATGATAGCTCCCTAGAGATGGGCGTTATCTTTGTTCTACAGATGAAACAAATATCTCATTGGATATCTGCCCAGGCTCCCAAAATAAGGAAGGGGCAGAATCAGAGCCCAAATTAGTGGCTGAGCTAACATGCACGTGCTTCCTCACTTCATTACACTATCCCCACAGAGGAACCATGAAGGGTATCTGGGTCTCTTGGCGCTGTCTAGAGAGAGGATTTCAAGATAGTTGTTTTACACTAGAAATTTCCCCCATTAGAGCGTGGAGTCAGCTTTCAGACTGAGAATTCCCTTCATCTTTGTCTTCTTATCAAGCCCTGTGACAAGAAGAGTGGTGTGGACCCCACCTCTTCCTCCCACCTGGGCAATCAGCTGCCCACAGGAAACATACATTCTTCTCTGCTGCTCAGTGCCATAAGCTTCACATGGAGAGGGCTGCAGGTTATATACCTGGAGAGCGAAGGCATCAAGAGGGCGACACAGGTCATCCCTGACTGTGCTCCCCGTCACAAGAAGAACAACAACTCTTCATGAGCAAGACAGCACTAAGGGAATCCTAGAACATGGGGGTGAGGCTGAAGCACCCTCCTCCACCACAGAGACCAAGACACACCGCATTAGAAGGATAAGAGAAGCAGTTACACGTGACTGCATTGCCTCTCTCTCGGGCCAGCACAGCACCCTGCTGAGAAGTCTCCCTAGTGCCTTTGATTCCTCCAATGGGAAAAGAGCACAGGGGTTTCAACCCTCTCTCCCAACACTGCGGGTCACTTTGTGGGAGCCCCTACTCTGGTCTCCCCCTTGCGGACTGCAAGGGAATCACTGGGAATCTGAAACTATGATAGAGAAGGGGGAGGGGACACGCAACAACCAGCACTCGGATCTTGGCAGATGGAGCTCATTATCAACCAGCAACTTTGATCACCTGTAGACCCAAGCTGGTGGTCCACTCTGACCAGGGAACCCACTGGGAGGCAGATCTGCCTGCCTCTAGGTCCTCAAATGAGGAATTTTACCATTCTTACAGTCTGGTTTGCCTACACCCATGAAAAAAACCGAGTCATAGCCCCACTCACTGGGGAGAGTGTTGCCTGACCCCATCTGGCCAGAGGGGTTGGTAAGAGCACCTAGGAGCTGGGTAGCCTAGCACTGCTCTAGCTGAGAGGTGAGTGGGAGCCAACTGCCCACAGAGCAAAGCCAATACAGGGAGTTCTTCCACTACGCCCAGACAGAGGATTCACTCATAGCCAAGGCTGAGGGTGGCTCAACCCCTCGCAACCAGAAAGCCTGCTTGGAAAAAACTGGAGAGGCCTGGAGTGGCCCCTCTCTCTTCCACCAGACAAGGGAATGGAAACACAGCAGCCCTACCTGCTGTAGAAGGTGTTTCCTAGTCCCATCTGTCAAGAAGGGCTGGTGAGAACACCTGGAGCCTGCATAACCCAGCAATGTTTGAGCTAAGGGACTGGGAGGCATAGCCAATAATGTGCAGAGCAGAGCCAGTGGCCCTTTTTGGCCAGGGAACTTGGGGCATGGGTTGGCTTAAGGCAACAAATAAAGAGCTTTACCAGTTTTAGAGCTGCTATTCCAACGCTCCTGGGCAGGGAAACAAATTCATAGCCCCACTCATTGCTGAATACCACTCATTGCCTTCAGCCTGCCTGACCAGGAACCTAACTAGAGCACATGGGATGCAGTGTAGCCCATCCAACAGGCCTGTTTACACTGACACTTGAACAGAGAGCATAGCTCATGGCTTTCCCTGTCTGCAGGACAAAACTGATGACCTAACCTGACCAGGGAATTAAGTGTACATTCTTGCCTGACATGGGTCTCCAAACAATGTGTGTTAGAGGCCCTGGGCCCCATCCTACTGCCCTGCCATAGCAAGGAAGCTAATTTATAGCCCTATCTACTACTGAATATAGTAGTCAGTCCCAACAATCTAGAAAGCCTGACCAGAGAATCCAGGCAAACATGGAGCCCATTCTATAACCTCACTTGAGAACCAAGCCAGCAGTACTCAACTAATAGGTCCCCATCCCCAAAGAGCCTGAACAGTTGCCTTGCCCCCAAATAAACCATAATAGCAGGTCCCACCTGCCCAAGAATATTACCAGCAGACACACCCACAACCCAAACTGAGCTGACTAGTGAAAATCTGTCTCTGTCAATGCAAACCTGTAATGTCTAATTACTCAAATGTGCAGATAATGACATAAGGATTCAAGGGTCACAAAAAATCATGTAAACATGACATCAAAGGAAACAAGCTCCAACAACTGATGCTAAAGAAATGGAGATCTATGAACTTTCAAAGAATTCAGAATAATCCTTTTTTTGTTTGTTTTTTTTAACATCTTTATTGGAGTATAATTGCTTTACAATGGTGTGCTAGTTTCTGCTTTATAACAAAGTGAATCAGTTATACATATACACATATATCTCTTCCCTCTTGCGTCTCCCTCCCTCCCACTCTCCCTATCCCACCCCTCTAGGTGGTCACAAAGCACCGAGCTGATCTCCCTGTGCTATGCGGCTGCTTCCCACTAGCTATCTATTTTACGTTTGGTAGTGTATATATGTCCATGCCACTCTCTCACTTTGTCCCGGCTTACCCTTCCCCCTCCCCATATCCTCAAGTCCATTCTCTAGTAGGTCTGTGTCTTTATTCCTGTCTTACCCCTAGGTTCTTCGTGACCTTTTTTATTTTTTGCGAACTATAAGAACATGCAGACAGACAACTAAGCAAAGTAAGAAAAAAAATGCATGAACAAAACAAGAAGCTGGGCAAAGAAGTAGAAACCATTAAAAAAAACCTAACAGAAACCCTACAGTTGAAAAATATAATAACTGAAGAATACAATAAAAAGTTTAAAAAGCAAACTTGAAAATGCAGAACTAGTGAAATAGAGGATAAGGAATTTGCAATTACCTTATCAGAGGAACAAAAAGAAAAATAAAAAAGATGAAGAAAGCCTAAAGGACATATAGGACACAATTGAAAAAACAATATTCACATTATGGGATTTCCAGAAGGAGAAAATAGAAAAGGACAGAACGTATATTTAAAGTAATAACAGCTGAAAACTTCCCAAACCTAGAACCAGAAGCTGGAAGCCTCAGCATGAGATAAGTCCTGAAAACCAATTGGACTGGAGGTCAGTGACACCTACCAGACCACCCACAGTAGTTACTCTGCCAAAAGAGAAGGACCCATGTAGCCCACATAGGGGATATCCCTAGAGCATATACCTCTGGTGACCAGAGGGGAGTGTGCAGCTGGTATGTAGCCTACCAGCTACATACATCCTTTTTATAGGATGTCTCCTATGAAAGGCCACTTCTCCGAGGTCAGGAAATGTAAACCTACCAGATACATAGAAATAAAAACAGCAATTAGGCAAAATGAGGCAACAGAGGAACATGTTTCAAACGAAGGAACAAGCTAAAACCCCAGAGCAACAACTAAGTGAAGTGGAAATAGGCAATCTACTCAATAGAGAGTTCAAGGTAATGATCACAAAAGATCAAAGAGCTTGAGAGAAGAATGGATGAACAGAGTGAGAAGTTAGAAGTTTTTAAACAGAGTTAGAAAATATAAAGAACAAAACAGAGATGAATAATACAATAACTGAAATGAGAAGTACACTAGAAGGAATCCACAGTAGATTAAATGATACAGAGGAATGGATCAGTGAGCTGGAAGAGGGAGTAATGGAAATCACTGAAGCCAAACAGAAAAAAGAAAAAAGAATAAAAAGAAATGAGGACAGCTTAAGAGACCTTTGGGACAACATCAAGCGTACTAACACTTGCGTTGTAGGGGTCCCAGAAAGAAAAAAGAGAGGCGCAGAGAATATATTTGAAGACATAATAGCTGAAAACTTCCCTAACCTAGGGAAGGAAATAGGCATTCAGGTCCAGAAAGCAGAGAGAGTCCCAAACAGAATCAAGCCAAAGAGGACCATACAAAGACACATTGTCAAAAATTGTAAAAAATTAAAGACAGACTATTAACAGCAGCAGGGAAAAGCAACCAAGTTATATATAAGGGAACTCCCATAAGGCTATCAGATGACTTTTCATCACAAACTCAGTACTCCAGAAGGGTGTGGCATGATATATTTAAAGTAATGAAAAGGAAAAACCTACAACCAAGAATACTCTACCCAGCCAGACTTTAAGACTTGAAGGAGAGATCAAAGTTTTACAGGCAAGATAAAGCTAAAAGAGTTCATCACTACTAAATCAGCTTTATAAGAAATATTAAAGGGACTTCTCTAGGCAAAAAAAAAAGGACACAACTAGAAACATGAAAATTACAAAGGAAAAAGCCCATTGGTAAAGGCAAATATACAGTAAAAGGTTATAAATTAACCACATACAAAGCTAGTAGGAAAGTTAAGAGACAAAAGCAGTAAACATCACCTACACATCTGCAATAAGTAGTTAAGGAATACACAAGACAAAATGATGTCGGGAATTCCCTGGTGGTCCAGTGGTTAGGACTCCGCGTGTTCACTGCTGGAGCCTGGGTTCAACCCCTGGTTGGGGAACTAAGATCCCGCAAGCTTCATGCAGCGTGGCCAAGAAAAAACCAAAACAAAACAGAAAGATGTAAAATATTATGTCAAAAACATTCATGGAGGGAGGGGAGTAAAAATGCAGGGTTGTTAAAAGGCCTTTGAAATTGAGAGATATGCAATTTAAAATAATCATGTGTGTATTAAACCTCATGGTAATCACATACCAAAAATCTATAATACAGAAAAGATAAAGGAATCCAAACATAACGCTAGAGGTACCGTAGTCATCAAATCACAAGGGAAGAGAACAAAAGAAGAAACAGACAAAAAAGAACAACCCCCAAACAATGAGCAAAATGGTAATAAGTACATGCTTATCAATAATTACTTTAAATGGACTAAATGCTTCAATCAAAGGAAAGAGTGGCTGAATGGATACAAAGACAAGACCCATATATGTGCTGCCTACAAGAAACTCACCTCAGATCTAAAGACATACAGACTGAAAGCAAAGGGATGGAAAAAGGTATTTCATGCAAATGGAAATCAAAAGAATGCTGGGGTAGCAATACTTATCAGACAAAATAGACTTTAAAACAAAGACTGTAACAAGAGACAAAGAAGGACATTACATAATGATTAAAGGATCAATACAATGAAATATAACAATTACAAGTATATATGCAGCCAACATAGGAGCACCTAAATACATAAAATATTAACAGACCTAAAGGGATAAATTGGCAGTAACAATAATTGTAGGGGACTTTACCGTCCCACTTACAGTGGACAGATCATTCAGACCAAAAAAAGAAAAAAATCAATAAGGAAACAAACACTGGCCTTATATGCCACATTAGACCACGTGGATTTAATAGATCTATACAGACCATTCCAACCAAAAGCAGCTGAATGCAGTTTTTCAATTGCACATGGAACATTCTCCGGGATAAATAACATGCTAGGGCGCAAAAACAAGTCTCAGTAAATTTAAGAAAACTGAAATCATATAAAGCATCTTTCCGACCACAATGCTATGAGACTAAAAATCAACTACAAGGAAAAAAAATTGCAAAAAACAAATGGAAGCTAAACAACATGCTACTGAACAACCAATGGAGCACTGAAGAAATCAAAGAAGAAAAAAATCAAAAAATAGCTGGAGACAAATGAAATTAAAAAGAAATCCAAAATCTGTGGGACACAGATCAGAAAAGCAGTTCTAAGAGGCAAGTTTATAGTGATACAAGCCTATATTAGGAAATAAGAAAAATCTCTAACGACCTAACCTTACATCTAAACTAACTAGAAAAAGAACAAACAAAACCCAAAGTTAGCAGAAGGAAAAAAAAAATCATAAATATCAGAGCAGAAATAAATGAAATAGAGACTAAAAAACAATAAGATCAATGAAACTAAGAGTTGGTTCTTTGGTTCCTTAAAAAAATAAAAATAGAGCTACCATATGATCCTGCAATCCCACTCCTGGGCATATATCCAGAGAAAAACATGGTTTGAAAGGATACAGGCACCCCAGTGTTCATTGCAGCACTGTTTACGATAGCCAAGACAAAGAAGCAACCTAAATGTCCACCGACAGATGAATGGATAAAGAAGCTGTGGTACATAAACACAATGTAATATTACTCAGCCATTAAAAAGAATGAAATAATGCCATTTGCAGCAACATGGATGGACCTGGCGATTATCATACTAAGTGAAGTAAGTCAGAGAAAGACAAATATTGCATAATATCGCTTATAAGCAGTATCTTAAAAAAATGATATAAATGAACATATTTACAAAACAGAAACAGATTTACAGACTTAGAGAACAAACTTATGGTTACCAAGGGGGAAGGGTGAGGAGGAGGGTTAGACTGGGAGTTTGGGATTGACATGGGACATCTATTTAAAATAGATGACCAACAAGGACCTACTGTATAGCACAGGGAACTCTGCTCAATATTCTGTAACAACCTAAATCGGAAAAGAATTGGAAACAGAATAGAAACATGTATATATATAACTGAATCACTTTGCAGTACACCTGAAACAACATTGTTATTCAACTATATCCAACATAAAATAAAAATTAAAAAAATAAAAATGAGTTGGTTCTTTGAAAAGCTAAACAAACCTGATAAACCTTTAGCCAAACTCATCAAGAAAAAAAGGAAGGGGCCCCAAATCAATAAAGTTAGAAATGAAAGAGGAGAAGTTATAACTGACACCACAGAAATATAAAGGATCACAAGAGATTACTGTGAACAACTATATGTCAATAAAATGGGCAATATATAGAAGAAATAGATTCCTGGAAATGTACAATCTCCCAATACTGAACCAGAAAGAAAAAGAAAAATATGAACAGACCAATTATCAGTAATAAAACCGAATCAGTAATAAAGAAAAAAAAAAAACTCCCAACAAACAAAAGTCCAGGACTAGATGGCTAAACAGATGTCTTCTATCAAACATTTAGAGAAGAGTTAATACCTATCCTTCTCAAACTATTCCAAAAAATCGCAGAGGAAGGAACACTTCCAAACTTTTTCTATGAGGCTAGCATCACCCTGATACCAAAACCAGACAAAGATATCACACAAAAAGAAAGTTACTGTCTAATATCACTGATGAACATAGATGCAAAAATCCTCAACAAATTAACAAACTGAATCCAACAATATATTAGAAGGATCATACAATATGATCAAATGGGATTTATCCCAAGAATGCAAGAATGGTTCAATATCTACAACTCATGTGACATACCACATAAAAAATTGAATAAAAGACTAGCCAGAGCAGCCGAAGCCCTGCAGGAACCAAACTGGTGGCTGGCAGTGGACCCTCTCTAGGGCCTAAGACGGATCTTGTACCCAATTGTTTTTTTACACCATATATATATTTGGCCACATGGCCACAGGATGACATCTTCCGACAAGCTATCAGTCTCCTGATTATAACAAATCTCAGTGCATATAACCTTTATTTCTTCTTTGCAACACTGAGTTATTATTTTCTATGATCATTCATTAATGAAACACTCACAATTTTTCAAGAATCAAGTTTATCAAGAGATTATGCATTCTGTCCAGTCAATGCCATGGATCAGCATCCCCAGAGTTTCACTGTTCCTGACAGAGGTTACAGCAAATTGTATGACAGCATAAAGAGTTTCCATATGGCTGGTTTTGACTCATTGCTGTTATCCTGCTCTTTCTCTTTTTCACTGACATGCTGATCTACTGGATTCACAGAGGTCTTCATCATAGACTTGTATGTAAGTGCTTACACAAACATCACACCTGGAAGATTCTGACTCCATTTACAAGTCATGCTTTTCACCATCTGGCTGGCGTCCTTCAGAGTCTGCCTTGCCACATATACCTTTTTATTTTCCCCTTACACACGGTAGTTTATTTAGGTTTGTATGTCTTGGTCAATATCTGGACAATTTCCATTCATGATGGTGACTTTCATGTTCCCCAAATCTTAAGGCCATTTATTAATGGCTCAGCTCATCATACAGACCACCACATGCTCTTTGACCATAACTATGGACAGTATTTCACATTGTGGGATAGAGTTGGAGGCTCCTTCAAAAATCCCTCCTCCTTTGAAGGGAATGGACCAATTAGTCATGTGAAGATGACAGAAGAAGAGAGCAAGAGCCATGCAGGAAATGGTTGTAAAAATGAAAAATTATTCAATGTAGAGTGTACAAAGACTGAGTAGATTATTGCCCAATTATTAAATATTTTTGGTTAAGAAAAATAATCTACATACATACAGCCAAGAGGCATAGCAAGTGAATAGTATCATTTGAAAATCAGTATTGTGGGTATAGCTGAGTAATGATCATAATGGTAGGTCAAGGGAACATGTCCTGAATACCAAGATTTTAACCTCATGCTTGAAATAATGGACGTTGGTCTAAGGGACAAATTGTGTCTTTCTAGCCAGCAGATCTGTAATTTGAATAGCTTGAACAATGATTTTTTTAAAAGACAGAGGATAAATTATCAAGGGGACTAGGTTATGCCCTTTTGCCTTAATTCATCCATATTCATTAAGTAAAATTCATTGTGCTTAATAGTATCAAGACTAAACACCACAACAAAGAAATATTACTATAAAGATTGTTCGTTGTTTCAGGAATGACTAAGTATTCAGTATTTGTATGATAATGACGACTTGTAGTATTTTGTTCAAGTGGAAACACTGGTGTGAAAAAAATTGTTATATAATGTATTAGCAGCTCAGTGGCCTGATTAATAGCAGGTGGTATAAAATTATCGTCTTCCTACACATAGAAAACTTATTTTCTGGAGACGCTGTCAAATATTACATTTTACTGATGAACAAATAAATTGGAATTTTAGAAAATATTAATACTACCATGATTTAATCCAGATCTGGGATTATTTAAAGATTTTGATGGTTAGTTTTAAACCATTATTTAATAAGTGTAAAATTATGTGACTGAATATATTTAGAAAGGGAAATTTGACGCCCAAATAATATATTTGATCCTACTGACTTTTTAATTAAATTGATGCATTTATGTTTCAAAGTTACAATCCTGTGATTTTCTATAAAAAGAAATAGTTGCCAAATATTTAGGCCTATCACTGAAGATTAGTTTTGAAATCTTATTTTCCCTCCTCTTTCTTCACTTTTCCCCATTTCCTCTACAAAAAGATTTAACAAATACTTTTATAAAGAAATGTCATGTGTTACAACAAATATGTTGGGAAAACATGGTTTGCAAAGATATTCTATAATCTATTTATGTAAAAATAAAAGTTGATTATGACTGTTTAAAAAATTGAATAAAAATAATATGATCATCTCAATGGATGCAGAAAAAGCCTTTGACAAAATTCAACATTCATTTATGATTAATCCTTTATACCCACTTTGTGAAGAGTTAACACACCTCAATGCAATAAAGGCCATATATGAGAAGTCCACAGCCAACATCATACCCTGATAAAAAGGTGAAAGCATTTCCTCTAAGATCAGGAACAAGACAAGAATATCCACTCTCCCCACTTTTATTCAGCATAGTATTGGAAGTCCTAGCCACAGAAATCAGATAAGAAAAATGGGAAAGAAAGAAGTAAAATTGCCACTGTTTTCAGATGACATGGTACTATACATAGAAAATCCTAAAGACACCACTGAAAAACTACTAGAGTTCAATGAATTTGGCAAGGTTGCATGCTACAAAATTAATATACAGAAGTATGTTGCATTTCTGTACACTGATTATGAACTATCAGAAAGACATTTAAAAAAGAGTCTCATTTATCATCATATCAAAAAGAATAGGATACCTAGGAATAAGTCTAACTAGGGAGATAAAATAACTTGTATTTGGAAAACTATAAGACACTGTGAAAGAAACTGAAGATGACACAGATGGAAAGATATACCTTGTTCATGGACTTGGAGAATTAATACTGTTAAAATGATCACACTTCCTAAGGCAATCTACAGATTCAATGAAATTCCTACAAAAATACTGAACACATCTCACCCAATTAGAATAAATAATTCTAAAATTTGTATGTAAACACAAAACACCCTGAACAGCCAAAACAATCTTGAGAAAGAACACAGAGGTATCACATTCCCTGACTTCAGACTATAATACAAAGCTACGATAATCAAAACAGTATAGTGCTGGAACAAAAATATACACATAGATCAAAGGGAAAGAATAGAGAGCTCATAAATAAACCCGCATGGTTAACTAATCTATGATAAAGGAGGCAAGAATTTACAACGGGGAAAAGACAATCTCTTCAGTAAGTGGTGCTGAGAAAACTGAACAGCTACAGGTAAAAGAATGAAATTAGAACATTTCTTCACATCTTATACAAAAATGAACTCAACATGGATTAAAGTCCTAAAGGTAAGACCAGAAACCATAAAACTCCTAGAAGAAAACATAGGCAGAATACTCCTTGACATAAATCACAGTAATATTTTTTGTTTCCTAAGGCAAAGGAAACAAAAGCAAAAATAAACAAATGGCACCTAATTAAACTTAAAAGCTTTTGCACAGCAAAGGAAACCACTAACAAAATGAAAAACAGCCTACAGACTGGGAGAAAATATTTTCAGGTGATGACTATAACGGGGTTAATATCTAAAATACATAAACAGCTCATACTACTAAATATCAAAAAAGCAAACTCAATCAAAAAATGGGCAGAAGACCTGAATAGACATTTTTCCAAACAAGACATACTGATTGCTAACAGGCAAATGAAAAGATGCTTGACATCACTAATCAGGGAAATGCAAATCAGAACGACAGTGAAATATCACCTCACACCTGTCTGAATGGCTATGATCAAAAAGGACCACGAATAACAAATGTTGATGAGGATGTGGAGAAAAGGGAACCCTTGTCTACTGTTGGTGTGAGTGTAAATTGGTGTAGCCACTATCAAAAACAGTATGGGGGTTCCTCAACAAACTAAAAGTACTAAATGATCCAGCAATTCCAGTCCTGAGTATAGATCAAAAGGAAACAAACACACTAATTTGAAGAGATACATGCACACCAATTTTCACAGCAGCATTATTATAATAGCCAAGACATGAAAGCAACCTAACTGTCCATCAACAGATGGGTGAAGAGGTGAGATATCTATATCTAAACACACACACATAGTGGAATGCTATTTAGCCTTAGAAAAGAATGAAATTTTGTCATTTGCAAAAACATGGATGGACCTGAAGGGTATTATGCTTAGTAAAGTAAGTCAGACAAAGAAAGACAAATATTGTATGTTACCACTTACAGTGGAATCTAAAAAATACAACAAACTAATGAATATAATAAAAGAGAAACAAAGTCACAAACTGGTGGTGACCAGTGGGGAGAGGGAGGAGTGAGGGCAAAAAAGTATGGGGAGAGTGGAAGTGAGCCCTAAACCAAGATGGTGGAGTAGAAGGACGTGCTCTCACTCCCTCTTGTGAGAACACCAGAATCACAACTAGCTGCTGGACAATCATTTGAGAGGAAGACAATGAAACTCACCAAAAAAGATACCCTACATCCAAAGACAAAGGAGAAGCCATAATAAGATGGTAGGAGGGGCAAAATCACAATAAAATCAAATCCCATAACTGCTGGGTGGGTGACGCACAGACTGGAGAACACTTATACCACAGAAGTCCACCCACTGGAGTGAAGGTTCTGAGCCCCACGTCAGGCTTCCCAACCTGGGGGTCCAGGAACGGGAGGAGGAATTCCTAGAGAATCAGACTTTGAAGGCTAGTGGGATTTGATTGCAGGACTTCAACAGGACTGGGGGAAACAGAGACTCCACTCTTGGAGGGCACACACAAAGTAGTGTGCACATCGGGAGGAAGGAGACTGACCACAGGGGACACTGAACCAGACCTAACTGCTAGTGTTGGAGGGTCTTCTCCACAGGGAGATGGTGGTGGAAGGGGTGGCAATGGCTCACCGTGGGGACAAGGACACTGGCAGCAGAAGTTATGGGAAGTACTCCTTGGTGTAAGCCCTCCCAGAGTCTGTCATCAGCCCCACCAAAGAGCCCAGATAGGCTCCAGTGTTGGGTTGCCCATCAGCAGTCAAGGGGATTAAAGTTTCACTGAGCTTGGCCCACCAGAACAACAGTCAGCTCTACAAACCACCACTCCCTCCCATCAGGAAACTTGCACAAGCCTCTATAGCCTCATCCACCAGAGAGAAGACAGCAGAAGCAAGAAGAACTACAATCCTGCAGCCTGTGGAACAAAAACCACATTCACAGAAAGATAGACAAGATGAAAAATGCAGAGGGCTATGTACCAGATGAAGGAACAAGATAAAACCCCAGAAAAACAACTAAATGAAGTATAGATAGGCAACCTTCCAGAAAAATAATTCAGAAGAATGATAGTGAAGATGATCCAGGACCTCGGAAAAACAATGGAGGCAAAGATCCAGAAGATGCAAGAAATGTTTAAGAAAGACCTAGAAGAATTAAAGAACAAACAAACAGAGATGAACAACACAATAACTGAAATGAAAAATACACTAGAAGGAATCAATAGTAGAATACCTGAGCAGAAGAACGGATAAGTGACCTGGAAGACAGCATGGTGAAATTCACTGCTGTGGAACAAAGAAAAAAGAATGAAAAGAAATGAAGACTGCCTAAGAGACCTCTGGGACAATGTTAAATGTAACAACATTCACATTATATGGGTCCCAGAAGGAGAAGAGAGAGAGAGAGGACCCAAGAAAGTATTTGCAGAGATTATAGTCGAAACCTTCGCTAACATGGGAAAGGAAATAGCCACCCAAGTCCAGGAAGTGCAGAGAGCCCCAGGCAGGATAAACCCAAGGAGAAACACACTGAGACACATATTAATCAAATTGGCAAAAGTTAAAGACAAAGAAAAATTATTGAAAGCAGCAAGGGAAAAATGACAAATAACATACAAGGGAAGTCCCATAAGGTTAACAGCTGATTTTTCAGCAGAAACTCTACAAGCCAGAAGGGAGTGGCATGATATACTTAAAGTGATGAAAGGGAACAACCTACAACCAAGATTACTCTACCCGGCAAGGATCTCATTCAGATTCGATGGAGAAATCAAAAGCTTTACAGACAAGCAAAAGCTAAGAGAATTCAGCACCATAGAACCAGCTTTACAACAAATGCTAAAGGAAATTCTCTAAGTGGGAAACACAAGAGGAGAAAAGGACCTACAAAAACAAACCCCGAACAATTAGGAAAATGGTCATAGGAACATACATATTGATAATTACCTTAAACATGAATGGATTAAATGCTCCAACCAAAAGACACAGGCTTGCTGAATGGATACAAAAACAGTACCCATACATATGCTGTCTACAAGAGACCCACTTCAGACCTAGGGACACATACACACTGAAAGTAAGGGGATGGAAAAAGATATTCCATGCAAATGGAAATCAGATGAAAGCTGGAGTAGCAATACTCACATCAGATAAAATAGACATTAAAATAAAGAATGTTACAAGAGACAAGGAAGGACACTACATAATGATCAAGGGATCAATCCAAGAAGATATGACAACTGTAAATATATATGCACCCAACATAGGAGCACCTCAATACATAAAACAACTGCTAACAGCTATAAAAGAGGAAATCGATAGTAACACAGTAATAGTGGAGGACTTTAACACCTCACTTCCACCAATAGACAGATCATCCAAACAGAAAATTAATAAGGAAACACAAGCTTTAAATGACACAAGAGACCAAATAGATTTAATTGATATTTATAGGACATCCCATTCCAAAACAGCAGATTACACTTTCTTCTCAAGCACACACGGAACATTCTCCAGGACAGATCACATCTTAGGTCACAAATCAAGCCTCAGTAAATTTAAGAAAACTGAAATAATATCAAGCATCTTATCTGACCACAACACTATGAGATTAGAAATGAATTACAGGGTAAAAAACACAAACACATGGAGGCTAAACAATACGTTACTAAAAAGCAAGAGATCACTGAAGAAATCAAACAGGAAATCAAAAAGTACCTAGAGACAAATGACAATGAAAACAACGATGATCCAAAACCTATGGCATGCAGCAAAAGCAGTTCTAAGAGGAAAGTTTAAAGCTATACAAGCCTACCTCAAGAAACAAGAAAAATCTCAAATGAACAATCTAACCTTACACCTAAAGGAACTAGAGAAAGAACAACAAACAAAACCCAAAGTTTGCAGAAGGAAAGAAATCATAAAGATCATAGCAGAAATAAATGAAATAGAAACAAAGAAAACAATAGCAAAGATCAATAAAACTATAAACTGGTTCTTTGAGAAGATAAACAAAACTGATAAACATTTAGCCAGACTCATTAAGAAAAAGAGGGAGAGGACTCAAATCAATAAAATTGGAAATGAAAAAGAAGTTACAACAGACACCGCAGAAATACACAGCACCCTAAGAGACTACTACGAGCAGCTCTATGCCAATAAAATGGACAACCTGGAAGAAATGGACAAATTCTTACAAAGGTATAACCTTCCAAGACAGAACCAGGAAGAAATAGAAAATATGAACAGACCAATCACAAGTAATGAAATTGAAACTGTGATTAAAAACCTTCCAACAAAGAAAAGTCCAGGACCAGATGGCTTCACAAGTGAATTCTATGAAACATTAGAGACGAGCTAACACCCATCCTTCTCAAACTCTTCCAAAATATTGCAGAGGAAGGAACACTCCCAAACTCATTCTATGAGCCCACCATCACCAGACAAAGATACTACAAAAAAAAGAAAATTATAGACCAATATTATTTATGAATATAGATGCAGAAATCCTCAACAAAAGACTAGCAAACAATATCCAACAACACATTAAAAGGATCATACACCATGATCAAGTGGGATTTACCCCAGGGATGCAAGGATTCTTCAATATAGGCAAATCAATCAATGTGATACACCATATTAACAAACTGAAGAAGAAAGACCATATGATCATCTTAATACATGCAGAAAAAGCTTTTGACAAAATTCAACACCCATTTATGATAAAAATTCTCCAGAAAGTGGACATAGAGGGAACTTTCCTCAACATAATAAAGGCCATATACAACAAACCCACAGCAAACATCATTCTCAATGGTGAATAACTGAAAGCATTTCCGCTAAGATCAGGAACCGGCAAGGATGTCCACTCTCACCGCTATTATTCATCATACTTTTGGAACTCCTAGACACGGCAATCAGAGAAGAAAAAGAAATAAAAGGAATACCAATTGGAAAAGAAGAAGTAAAACTGTCACTGTTTGCAGATGACATGACACTATACATAGAGAATCCTAAACATGCCAACAGAAAACTACTAGAGCTCATCAGTGAATTTGGTAAAGTTGCAGGATAGAAAATTAATGCACAGAAGTCTCTTGCATTCCTATATACTAATGATGAAAAATCTGAAAGAGAAATTAAGGAAACACTCCCATTTACCATTGCAACAAAAAGAATAAAATACCTAGGAATAAAACTACCTAGGGAGATAAAAGACCTGTATGCAAAAAACCATAAGATACTGATGAAAGAAATTAAAGATGATACTAACAGATGGAGAGATATACCATGTTCTTGGATTGGAAGAATCAATATTGTGAAAATGACTATACTACCCAAAGCAATCTACAGATTCAATGCAATCCCTATCAAATTACCAATGGCATTTTTTTTTTACAGAACTAGAAAAAAAAAAATCTTAAAATTTGTATGGAGACACAATAGACCCCGAATAGCCAAAGCAGTCTTGAGGGAAAAAAACGGAGCTGGAGGAATCATACTTCCTGACTTCAGACTATACTACAAAGCTACAGTAATCAAGACATTATCGTACTGGCACAAAAACAGAGACACAGATCAATGGAACAAGATAGAAAGCCCAGAGATAAACCCATGCACCTATGGTCAACTAACCTATGACAAAGGAGGCAACAATATACAATGGAGAAAAGTCAGTCTCTTCAATAAGTGATGCTGGGAAACCTGGACAGCTACATGTAAAAGAATGAAATTAGAACACTCCCTAACACCATACACAAAAATAAACTCAGAATGGATAAGAGACCTAAATGTAAGAACGGACACTATAAAATTCTTAGAGGAAAACATAGGAAGAACATCTTCGACATAAATGATAGGAAGATTTTTTTTTTGCAGTATGCGGGCCTCTCACTGTTGTGGCCTCTCCCATTGCGGAGCACAGGCTCCGGACGCACAGGCTCAGCGGCCATGGCTCACGGGCCCAGCCGCTCCGTGGCATGTGGGATCTTCCCGGACCGGGGCACGAACCCGTGTCCCCTGCATCGGCAGGCAGATGCTCAACCACTGCGCCACCAGGGAAGCCCAGGAAGATCTTTTTTGATCCACCTCCTAGAGTAATGGAAATAACAATAAAAATAAACAAATGGGACCTAATGAAACTTAAAAGCTTTTTCACAGGAAAGGAAACCATAAACAAGATGGAAAGACAACCCTCAGAATGGAAGAAAATATTTGCAAATGAATGAACGGACAAAGGAGTAATCTCCAAAATATATAAACAGCTCATGCAGTTCAATATTAAAAAAACAAACAACCCAATCCAAAAATGGGCAGAATACCTTAATAGACATTTCTCCAAAGAAGACATACAGATGGCCAAGAAGCACGTGAAAAGCTGTTCAATACCACTAATCATTAGAGAAATGCAAATCAAAACTACAATGAGATCACCTCACACCAGTTAGAATAGGCATCATCAGACAATCTACAAACAACAAATGCTAGAGAGGGTGTGGAAGAAAGGGAACCCTCTTGTACTGTTGGTGAGAATGTAAATTGATACAGCCACTATGGAGAACAGTATGGAGGTTCCTTTAAAAACTAAAAATAGAAGTACCATATGACCCAGCAATCCCACTACTGGGCATATACCCAGAGAAAAACATAATTCCAAAAGACACATGCACCCCAATGTTCATTGTAGCACTATTTACAATAGCCAGGTCGTGCAAGCAACCTAAATGCCCATCAAAAGACGAATGGATAAAGAAGTTGTGGTACATATATACAATGGAATATTACCTAGCCATAAAAAGGAACAAAATTGGGTCATCTATAGAGACGTGGATGGATCTAGAGACTGTCATACAGAGTGAAGTAAGTGAGAAAAACAAATATCATATATTAACGCATGTATGTGGAACCTAGGAAAATGGTACAGACAAACCGGTTTGCAGGGCAGAAGTTGAGACACAGATGTAGAGAACAAACGTATGGACACCAAGGGTGGAAAACGGCAGGGGTGTGGGGATGGTGGTGTGATGAATTGGGCAATTGGGATTGACATGTATACACTGATGTGTATAAAATTGATGACTAATAAGAGCCTGCTGTGTAAAAAATAAAATTCAAAAACTTTTTTAGAAAATGGAAAGAGTATGGAAACAAGAAGTACAAACTACTATGTATAAAATAAATAAACTACAAGGATATATTGCACAGCACAGGGAATATAGCCAATATTTTATAACTTTAAATGGAGTATAGTCTATAAAATTTTTGAATTACTATGTTGAACACCTGAAACTATTGTGATATTTTTCTATTATGACATTTTAAACTATACCTTGATTAAAAAATAAAAGAACATAAATAAAAGTAGCAAAAGGGAGACGTTACATACAAGGGAACCCCCACAAGGGGTTTCTGCTGAGAAATATGCCAGCATAAGACTACTGGCATATTTCTCAACAGAAACTTTTCAGGCCAGAAGAGAATGGGATGACAAATACAAAATGTTGAAAGAAAAACTCTCACCATGAATTCTATACTCTTTGAAGCTGTCCTTCAGAAATGAAGGAAGGATAAATAATTTGCCATACAAAAGCTGAGGGAGATCATTATCACTAGACCTGTCTTACAAGAAATGGTGAAAGGCAGTTTTGATTGCAAGTAAAAGGATGCTAATTAGCGTCATAAAAACATACAAAGGTAGCATAAAACTCATTAGTAATGATAAATATATAGTGAAAGTTAGAGTCTACAATATATTAATGGGGGTGTATAATATACTAACAACACTAAACGTTAAAAATAAATGTAGTAAAAATACCCATAAATACAAAAACCTGTTCTTAGTTATACAATGTAAAAGTATGTAAATTTTAACAATAATCTAAAATGTGAGGGATAGGAGAAGTAAAAGTGTAAACTTTAGGAATTCTACTGAAATGAAGTTATCAATTTAAAATAGACTGTTATAATTTTAAGATATTTTAGGTGATCTTCATGGTAATGACAAAGGAAAAATCAGTAACAATTTCACAAAAGAACAAGATAAAGGAATCAAAGAATACTGATGCCAAAAGACATCAAAACATGAAAAAAGATAGCAGGGTAAGAAACAAGGAACAATGAATCTACAAAACAACCAGAAGACAACAAAATGGCAATAGTAAATTCTTGCCTATCGATAATTACTGTAAACATATTAAATTCTCCAATCAAAAGACACAGAATGGCTGAATGGATAAGAAAACAAGCTCCCAAAATATGCTGCCTTAAAGAGACTCCCTTTAAACATAAAGGCACACACAAACAGAGAGAAGGAATGGAAAAAGACACTCCAAGCAAATGGTCACCCCCCTACTCCCCACAAAAAAAAGTAGGGGTAGCTATACTTACATCAGACAAAATGGACTTTAAACTAAAAATCATAAAAATAAATAAATAAGAAGGTCATTGTCCATTATATAATTTTTTAAAAGTCAATCCATAACGTTATAGCAATTGTAAATATCTGTGCATCCAACATCAAAGTACCAAAATACATACAACAAAAACTAACAAATCTAAAAGGAGAAATAAACATCAATACAATAATAGTTGGAGATTTTAATACTCCACTCTCAACAATGGATAGATCATTCTGATGGAGAACAAGGAAACAGTGTATTTAAACAATAATACAGTCCAAATGACCTAACAGACATACGTAGAACATTCTAGTCAACAGCAGAATTCACATTATTCTTGAGTGCACATGGAACATTTTTTAGGAGAGACCAAATGTTAGGCCATAAAACAATTCTTCAATAAGACTGAAATCATAACAAGAGGAAAACTGGAAAAAATTCACAAATACATGGAAATTAAACACTTTCCTGAACAACCAATGGATCGAAGAAGAAATTAAAGATAGAAAAGTTTGAGACAAATCAAAATGTAAACAAAACATACCAGAACTTATGGGATGCACAGAAAAGCAGTTCTAAGCGTGAAGTTTACAGCAATAAACACTTACATTAAGAAGCAAGAATGATCCCAAATAAACAAACTAATTCTATTCCTTAGGAACTTGAAAAATAACAAGCTGAGCCAAAAGTTAGCAGGAGGAAGGAAATAAAGATTAGAGCAGAAATTAAAGAAACAGAGAACAGGAAAAAAGAAACTATTAAGCAAACTAAGAGTTGGTTCTTTGAAAAGAAACAAAACTGACAAACTCTAAGCTGGACTATCCAAGGAAAAAGGAGAGAAGACAACCCAAATCAAAATTTTAAATGAAAAAGGAGACATTACAACTGATACCACAGAAATACAAAAGATCATAAGATGCTACTGTGAACAAGTATATGCTAACAAACTGGATAATCTAGAAGAAATGGAAAAATTCTTAGAAACATACAACCTACCATGGCTGAACCAGGAACAGAAAATCTGAATAGACCAATTACTAGTAAGGAAATTGAATCAGTAATCTAAAACCTCCCCATGAAGAAAAGCCAAGGGCCAAATTGCTTCACTGGTGAATTTTACTGAACATTTTGAGAATAACTAAGACAAACCCTTCTCAAACTCTTCCAAAAAATTGAAGAGGGAACACTTCCAAACTCATTTTACAAGGCCAGCATTATCCTGATACCAAAGCCAGATAAGGACATTACAAGAAAAGAAAACTACAGCCCAATATCCCTAATGAATGTAGTTGCAAGTATTCTCAACAAAATACTAGCAAAACCAAGTTTAGCAGGCACATTAAAAGGATCATCCACCATGATCAAGTAGAATTTATCCCTGGGATGAAAGGACCATTCAACATATGTAAATCAATGTGATACATTACGTTAACAGAATGAAAGAAAAGAATCATATGATAATCTCAATGGACAAAGAAAAAGCATTTGATAAAATTCAATATCTGTTCATGATAAAAACACTTAACAATTAGGCCTAGAAGGAACATAACTTGACATAATAAAAGACAACAAGTGACAAGCCCACAGCCAATATTATACTCGATGGTGAAAAGTTTACAGCTTTTCCTCTAAGATCAGGAAAAAGACAAGTGTGCCCACTCTCACCACACCTAATCAACATAGTACTGGAAGTCTTAGCTAGAGCAGTCAGGCAAGAGAAACAAAGGCATCAGAATTAAAAAGGAAGAAGTCAGATTGTCTCTATTTGCAGATGACATGATTTTATATATAGAAAACCCTAAAAACTCCACCAAAAAACTGTTAGAACTAATCAATGAATTTGGTAAGGTTGCAGGATACAAAATTAACATACAAAAATCAGCAGCGTTTCTATACACTAACAATGAATTTTATGAAAAATAAATAAATCCCATTTATAATAGCATTAAAAACAATAAAATAGTAATACATTTAACCAAAGAGGTGAAAAATTTCTACTCTGAAAATTACATTTCCATTGATGAAAGAAATAGAAGACACAAATAAATGGAAAGGTATTCATGCTCATGGATTGGAAGATTAATATTGTTGAAATGTCAGTACTACCAAAAGCCACCTGGAGATTCAATGCAAACCCTGGAGTTTGGGATTAAAATATACACACTACTATATACAAATTGGATAACTAACAAGGTCCTACGGTACAGCACAGGGAACTACACTCAATATCTTATAATAACCTATAATGGAAAATAATCTAAATATATATAAATAAAAATCATCTATATATATATGTACATATATCTGAATCACTTTGCTGTACAACTGAAACTAACACAACATTGTAAATCAACTATATTTCAATAAAAGTTAAAAAAATAAGATTCTAATGGCATTTTTTTTTACAGAAATAGAAAAAGACACTCCTAAAATTTGTATAGTACCACCCAAAATAATAAGAAAGAAGAACAATGAAGGGGGCATCACACTTCCTGATTTCAAGCTATACTATAAAGCTATAGTAATTAAAATAGTATGGTAATGGGATTAAAAAAAGACAAAGAGACCAATGGAACCGAATCAAGCATATGCCTAACAAATTAAGCGTAGAAGGAACATATCTCAACATAATAAAGGCCATAAATGACAAGCACCCAGCCAACATCATAAATCATATAAGGCCAACTAATATTTGACAATGGAGTCAAGAATACTCAATGGAGAAAAGACAGTCTCTTCAATAAATGGCATTGGGAAAATAGATTATTCACATGTAAAAGAATCAAACTTGACCCCTATCTTATACCACTCACAACAATTAAAATGGATGAAATACTTAAATGTAAGAACTGAAATCATGAAACTTCTAGCAGAAAACATAGGAAAAAAGCTCCTTGACATGGGTCTTGTTAATGAATTGTTTGAAGTCATACCTAACGTACAAGCAACAAAAGCAAAAATAAATACACGGACTACATCAAACTAAAAGGCTTCTGCATACCAAAAGAAACTATCAACAAAGTGAAAAGACAACCTATGGAATAGGAAAATATTTGCAAACCATGTATCTGTTATTTATAAAATATATAAAGAACTCATACAGTTTAGCAAAAAACCAAGTAATCCAATATAAAAATGGGCAAAAAAAAACCCTCAAAAGACATTTTTTCAAATAAGATATACAAATGGCCAATAGGTACATGAAGGGATGCTCAATATCACTAGTAATTAGGGAACTGCAAATTAAAACTGCAATGAGATATCACCTTACACCTGTTATAATGGTCATCATCCAAAAGACAAGAAACAACAAATGCTGACGTGGATGTGGAGAAAAGGGAACCCTTGTGTTGGTGGGATTGTAAATTGGTGCAGCCACTATGGAAAACAGTACAAAGTTTCCTCAAAAAATTAAAAACGGAACTACCATATGATCCAGCAAGTCCACTTCTGGGAATATATCCAAAGGAAATGAGAACACTAACTCAGATATCTGTAATCCCAGGTTCATAACATTATTTACAACAGCCAAGACATGAAAACAACCTAATGTCCATCAAGGGATGAATGGATAAAGATGATGTGGTATCATATACAATGGAATATTATTCAGCCATTAAAAAAATGAGCAAATTCTACCATTTGCAACAACATAGATGGATCTTGTAGGCATTATACTAAGTGAAATAAATTAGAGAAAGACAAATGCTGTATGATCTCACTTATACAGGAAATCTAAAAACTAACACACCAAACTCATACAAAAAGATCAGAGATCAGACTGGTTATTAGAGGGGACAATGAGGGGTGAGGGGAGGGGGAATTGGAGGAAGTTGATCAAATGGTATAAACTTCCAGTTACAAGCAAGTACTAGGAATGTAAGCTACAACATGATACAGTTAACACTGCTGTATGATATACAGTATAGGAAATCTGTTAAAAGAGTAGACCCTAAGAGTTCTCATTACCAGGTGAAATTTTTTTCCTTTTGTCGTGTCTATGAGATGATGGATGTTAGACCTATTGTCATCATTTCAAAATCTATGTAAATCAAACTATATTGTACACTCTAAACTTTATACCATGGTACCTGTCAATTATTTCCCAATAAAACTGGAAAAAATAGTTGAATAAATAAAAAAGAGGTGTTTGGTGGGGGACAAAAGGGTTCATATAAAAAATAATTGAATTCACTGGGATGTATATTTCACTAACATAAGAGGAGTAAGATGAGCTTTTTTGGAAATAAAAAGTGTTTATTCTTAGTCTAAGGTAGACTGTTTATCACAAGTTTTGTCTGGCTTTCCCATCAAGACATTATTCTTTTGATAATTTCTAGAGTTGCCTTTCTATCGTCATTTAGCAAAGCACCCTCACCATTCGTCCCTTTTAAGGAATAAAAGGCCAAGCAGATGAGGCAAAGTCTCAGTTTGTTTCCTTCACAAAGTGAAGCTAATGTTTTCTGAAGCAAGAACCCAGAGAGTTGTCATTAGTTGGTAGCACTGATATAGGGTTTAGGCGACTCACGCTGTCTCCTTAAATGTTTTCAGAATACGTTAATGTGAATGAACATTACAATTCTGTCGCCAAATGCTTTCAGGGATGTGAAAATGAATAATTTGGGTAAAAACTGGGAAATCTCTCAGATAAATGCTTCTCTTTGATTGAACAGGGACAGGATGTAATTGCCCTAGTGTGCTGTAATTTGGAAGGGCTTCTGGAGAAGATCCATGTCTTTAAAAATTAAGTATATGTTCGGCTTTAACGGTAAGCTTTATAAGGATTCATGCCATGGCGTAGTGCAGAAAGGAAGTTGAATTAGAAAGGCTATAAAACAAGACATGAACAAATGAAAAAATAAAGAGTCAAAGTTCTCTTAATTTTTTTTTCTTTTCCCACAAAATGCCCTGGATCTATTTGACTGTTTCTTGAAGAATTTCTTTACTTCATATGCTTCTCTTGGTATTATTTATGTGGTACAGCTGCCACAGGGTGTTTTTTTTTTAAAAAAAACTATTAAACAAGATATAAAAACCAATCCATATTGAAAACCACAAGAGCCCACAACTCAGAAATGAAGCATACATATTTCCAAGTATTCTAATTTTTCTGAAAAGTCACATAAGTACAATATTTCTCAACTTCAAAAGGCCAAACTAACCAGGTGGTAGTGAAACACTGTTCTCTAGTGAAGGCATTAAGCCTTTTGTCTGTGACAATCCTAAATAGAGAGCGCTGTTCACTCTTATTTTATTCCTACCATCCTAGCCTGGAACTAGGTCTACGTATATTTTGGTGGATATGTACTTTTTGCTTGTATTACAATGTGTACAGCCAACAATTATTTCTATACAGCACCTAAACTTAGTACCAAGAATCCTTGATGCTTTCAAAGAAACTGATATATAGAACTTTAGGAAATACAGAATGTCTAGCCAGAAAATCTCTGCATTTAACTAAAAGGAACATAAGAGTTCAGGATTTTCAGTTTTGACTGAAAGAATAGGGGAAAGAAAAAAATCTAAACTGGACATAGTCCACCATGAACCTGCTTTTCTGTTCAAAGCATTTTGTTAGACTCGTGCATAAATGGAACTGAAGCTATACATCTGCTTTTTCATCCACAATCTCAATTACCAACATAGAACCGAAGCAAACTTTAGAGATGACATAGTAATTGAGTTTTTCCAAGCTAATTAGGGGCTACGCCAAACAAGTAGACACCCAACAAATATACGTCGATTCCTCCTTTTATTCACCAACAGTGAAAAGAGTCAAACTAAGCTCTTTAAAATGTGTCTTCCCATTTTTTGGCTCTTGCAAATAACAGACACATTATAATGCCTGAGAGCTCAGATTCAGGAGAATATTTTGACAGAAGTCATGAATCTGAGAAATTCTATGCTCTAGTCCTGTCTGTTCGCATATGGAGAAAGCCGGGCCCAGAGAGGTGAAGCTCAGGGCCTGCATCCCACACAGCTTGGCAGTGGCAGAGCCAAGGCAAGAACTTAAATAATTTTACCTTCAGGCTCACGATCTTCCCACTGTGCCATGCTGCCTTCTCTTTACTGTGACAGGTGTGGCAGCCTTAACTACATTATCCCTCCCATACTACTCCAGTGACTTGCTGGTTTTCTATAAATGCTAAGTCATCTGAGGAATTAGTAAAGGGAATACCTCAATGATACACGGAGGCAGTGTATAATCATGTATCATGTTAACTGTGATTCTTTCAGAGTCCTGAACGATAGACCCTTGAATGAACCCACCAAGCTGACCACTGGTACCTGATCAGTTTACATTTGACACGCTTTTTGTAGCTGAGTACATGGTAAACATTTTTCTTTTTCTTTTCTAGCTTTGAGGTATAACTGACAAAAATTATACGTATTTAAGGTCTGCAACTTGATGTCTTGATATACATATACCTTGTGAAGTGATCTACATGGTAAACTTTTCATGCTGGCTTATAATTTTACAAGGTTCGATCACAAAGAAAATACCTTGTTTAGAAATAATATTGAATCTAAAATGACAGTGCTAGAGTAGCAGAAGAAAAACATTTTACCAGGCATATTCTCATGTATAAAAAGAGTTTATTTTTTTGCTTTGGAAGCTCAGTTATGCTTGTTTAGCATAACATGTTTATAGTGAGAGAGCAGTTAATATATTAGCATGTGTCATCCATTACATTCCTGACAGGAAATTGAGCACAGATAAATGGGACCTTAAGGAGCCGTCCAATTCCTGCATTTATACTTAGTCTGGGAGCCAGAGAAGAGGCAAAGCAATGCACATAAGTATAAATATGCATGACCAGTAGAGTGGTGATATTCAGATGACTTTCTGTCATCAACAAGCCAGTTGAACACACACAGACGTTAAAGACTTTTTTGGTTGTTTTTTTTAACATAGAAGTTTTTTTCCTCCAATGCATCTCTGCCATGTCTGGTTGTTTTCATTGGTTGAGTGGGCAGTTTTCTTAAGCTACTTTACATTCTGTATTAGTTTGCTAGGGTTTCCATAAAATACCACAAACTGGGTGGTTAAACAATAGGTGTTCGTTTTCTCGCGGTTCTGGAAGCTAGAAGTCCTAGTTCAGCATGTCAGGAGGGCTAGTTCCTCCTGAGGGCTGTGAGGAGAGGATCTGTTTCATGCCTCTCCTAGCTTCAGAGAGCTTGCTGGTAATTTTTGCTGCTGCAAAACTCCGATCTTCTTCCTTACTGGGCATGGCCATGGAATGATATTCTGGCCAATGAGATGTGAGCAAAAGCACTGAGAGCAGGTTCTGGGCAATATCCTTAATGAAAGTTGCTTTCCCTCCACTTCCTCTGCCTCCCTTCCCTTCACCTGGAACATGGACATGGTATGAGCCCACTTGAACCTTACATATGAGGGAAACATCCTAGGGCAGTAATACTCAAACTTTATGCTTTCTGGATTCCTTTAAACTCTTAAAAATTGAGGACCTCAAAGAGCTTTAATTTATCTATTGATATTCATGATGCTTGATATGAAGTGAGAACATTTAAATATTTTAAAGCAACCATGAATCCATTACAGGTTAATGTAAACAAAAGTTTTAGTGGAAGATAACACATAAAACAATTCAGTGAAAAGTGTGGCATTGTTTTACATTTTTGTAAATCTCTTTAAAGTCTAACAAAAGAAGACAGCTAGACTCTCAGTTCTGCATTTAGTTTGTTGTGGCATTACGTATCATGTAACCTGTGGAATACTTCACAGCATACCCATGAGAAAATGAAAATGACAGAAATGCCTTAATATTTTTATAAAAATAAGTTCTTTTGAAAATAAGATCACTGATAAAAGAAATCGAAGATGATGCAATCAGATGGAAAGATACCACATTCACAGACTGGAAGAATATTGTTAAACTGACCAGACTACCCAAGGCAAACTACAGATTCAACGCAATCCCTATCAAAATACCAATGGCGGCAGAGCCTCAAGATGGCAGAAGAGTAAGACGTGGAGATCACCTTCTTCCCCACAAATATATCAAAAATACATATACATGTGGAACAACTCCTACAGAACACCTACTGAATGCTAGCAGAAGACCTCAGACCTCCCAAAAGGCAAGAAACGCCCCCACGTACCTGGGTAGGGCAAAAGAAAAAACAGAGACAAAAGAATACGGACCTACACCAGTGAGAGGGAGCTGTGAAGGAGGAAAGGTTTCCATACACTAGAAGCCCCTTCATGGGCGGAGACTGCGGGTGGTGGAGTGGGGGAAGCTTCGGAGCCTTGGAGGAGAGTACAGCAACAGGGGTGCGGAGGGCAAAGCGGAGAGATTCCCGCACAGAGGATCAGTGCCAACCAGCACTCACCAGCCCGAGAGGCTTGTCTGCTCACTCCAGGGGGCAGGTGGGGCTGGGAGCTGAGGCTCCAGCTTCGGTAGGATCGGAAGCACCTGGTCCTTTAACCCCGTCCTGTCTGAGCAAAGAACAGACATCCTCAGGCGACCTACACTCAGAGGCGGGGCCAAATCCAAAGCTGAAACCTGGGAGCTGTGCGAACAAAGAGAAAGGGAAATCTCTCCCAGCAGCTTCAGGAACAGTGGATTAAATCTCCACCATCAACTTGATGTACCCAGCATCTGTGGAATACCTGAATAGACAACAAATCATCCCAAATTGAGGAGGTGGACTTTGGGAGCAACGATATAAATATATTTTTTCCATTTTCTCTTTTTGTGAGTGTGTATGTGTATGCTTCTGTGTGTGATTTCTGTCTGTATAGCTTTGCTTTTACCTTTTTTTTTTTTTTTAAGTATAGTTTTTAGCACTTGTTATCATGGCTGGATTTGTTTTTTGGTTTGGTTGCTCTCTTCTTTCTTTCTTTTTTATTACTTAAAAAATATTTTTTATTTTAATAACTTTATTTTATTTTTACTTTATTTTATCTTCTTCCTTCCTTCTTTCTTTTTATTCTCCCTTTTATTCTGAGCTATATGGATGACAGGCTCTTTGTGCTCCAGCCACACATCAAGGCTGTGCCTCTGAGGTGGGAGAGCCAAGTTCAGGACACTGGTCCACAAGAGACCTTCCAGCTCCACATAATATCAAACGGCAAAAATCTCCCAGAGATCTCCATCTCAACGCCAAGACCCAGCTCCACTCAACGACCAGCAAGCTACAGTGGTGGACACCCTATGCCAAACAACTAGCAAGACAGGAACACAACCCCATCCATTAGCAGAGAGGCTGCCTAAAATCGTTATAAGGCCAGACACCCCAAAACACACCACCAGACGTGGACCTGCCCACCAGAAAGATAAGATCCAGCCTCATCCATCAGAACACAGGCACCCATCCCCTCCACCAGGAAGCCTACACAACCCACTGAACCAACCTTAGCCACTGGGGACAGACACCAAAAACAACAGGAACTACAAACCTGCAGCCTGCGAAATGGAGACCCCAAACACAGTAAGCTAAGCAAAATGTGAAGACAGAGAAACAAACAGAAGATGAAGCAAGGCAAAAATGCACCAGACCTTACAAATGAAGAGGATATAGGCGGTCTACCTGAAAAAGAACTCAGAGTAATGACAGTAAAGATGATCCAAAATCTTGGAAATAGAATGGAGAAAATAAAAGAAACGTTTAACAAGAACCCAGAACTAAAGAGCAAACAAACAGAGATGAACAACAGAGTAAATGAAATTAAAAATTCTCTAGAAGGGATCAATAGCAGAACAACTGAGGCAGAAGAACAGATAAGTGACCTGGAAGATAAAAGAGTAGAAACAACTACTGCAGAGCAGAATAAAGAAAAAAGAATGAAAAGAATTAAGGACAGTCTCAGAGACCTCTGGGACAACATTAAATGCACCAACATTCAAATTACAGGGGTCCCAGAAGAAGAAGAGAAAAAGAAAGGGACTGAGAAAATATTTGAAGAGATTATAGTTGAAAACTTCCCTAATAAGGGAAAGGAAATAGTCAATCCCATCCAGGAAGCACAGAGAGTCCCATACAGGATAGAGAAACACGCCAAGACACGTATTAATCAAACTATCAAAAATTAAATACAAAGAAAAAATATTAAAAGCAGCAAGGGTAAAACAACAAGTAACACACAAGAGAATCCCCATAAGGTTAACACCTGATCTTTCAGCAGAAACTCTGCAAGCCAGAAGGGAGCGGCAGGACATATTTAAAGTGATGAAGCAGAAAAAGCTAAAACCAAGATTACTCTACCCAGCAAGGATCTCATTCAGATTTGACAGAGAAATTAAAACCTTTACAGACAAACAAAAGCTAAGAGAATTCAGCACCATTACACCAGCTTTACAACAAATGCTAAAGGAACTTCTCTAGGCAAGAAACACAAGAGAAGGAAAAGACCTTCAATAATAAACCCAAAAAATTAAGAAAATGGTAATAGGAACATACATATTGATAATTACCTTAAATGTAAATGGATTAAATGCTCCCACCAAAAGACACAGACTGGCTGAATGGATACAAAAACAAGACCCATATATATATGCTGTCTACAAGAGATCCACCTCAGACCTAGGGACACATACAGACTGAAAGCGAGGGGATGGAAAAAGATATTCCATGCAAATGGGAATAAAAGAAAGCTGGAGTAGCAATTCTCATATTAGACAAAATACACTTTAAAACAAAGACTATTACAAGAGACAAAGAAGGACACTACATAATGATCAAGGGATCAATCCAAGAAGAAGATATAACAAATGTAAATATCTATGCACCCAACATAGGAGCACCTCAATACATAAGGCAAATACTAACAGCCATAAAAAGGGACATCGGCAGTAACACAATCATAGTAGGGGACTTTAACACCCCACTTTCACCAATGGACAGATCATCCAAAATGAAAATAAATAAGGAAACACAAGCTTTAAATGATACATTAAACAAGATGGACTTAATTGATATTTATAGGACATTCCATCCAAAAACAACAGAATACACATTCTTCTCAAGTGCTCATGGAACATTCTCGAGGATACATCATATCTTGGGTCACATATCAAGCCTTTGTCAATTTAAGAAAATGAAGAAAATGAAGGAAATGATAGCAAATATCAATAAAACTAACAGCTGGTTCTTTCAAAAGATAAACAAAACTGATAAACCACTAGCCAGACTCATCAAGAAAAAAAGGAAGGGCTTACCTGGTGGCACAGTGGTTGAGAGTCCGCCTGCTGATGCAGGGGACACGGGTTCGTGCCCCGGTCCGGGAAGATCCCACATGCCGCAGAGTGGCTAGGCCCATGAGCCATGGCCGCTGAGCCTGTGCATCTGGGGCCTGTGCTCCGCAATGGGAGAGGCCACAACAGTGAGAGGCCCGTGTACTGCCCCCCCAAAAAAAAACAAGAAAAAAAGGGAGAACACTCAAGTCAATAGAATTAGAAATGAAAAAGGAGAAGTAACAACTGGCATTGCAGAAATACAAAGGAACATGAGAGATTACTACAAGCAACTATATGCCAACAAAATGGACAAACTGGAAGAAATGGACAAATTCTTAGAAATGCACAACCTGCCAAGACTGAACAGGGAAGAAAATATGAACAGACCAATCACAAGCACTGAAATTGAAACTGTGGTTAAAAATCTTCCAACAAACAAAAGCGCAGGACCAGATGGCTTCACAGGCGAATTCTATCAAACGTTTAGAGGAGCTAACACCTATCCTTCCCAAACTCTTCCAAAATATAGCAGAAGGTGGAACACTCTCAAAATCATTCTACGAGGCCACCATCACCCTGATACCAAAACCAGACAAAGATGTCACAAAGAAAGAGAACTATAGGCCAATATCACTGATGAACATAGTTGCAAAAATTCTCAAGAAAATACTAGCAAACAGAATCCAACAGCACATTAAAAGGATCATACACCATGATCAAGTGGGGTTTATCCCAGGAATGCAAGGGTTCTTCAATATATGCAAATCAATGTGATACACCATATAACAACCTAAAGAAGAAAAACCATATGATCATCTCAACAGATGCAGAGAAAGCTTCTGACAAAATTCAACACCCATTTATGATAAAAACCCTCCAGAAAGTAGGCATAGAGAGAAGTTTCCTCAACATAATAAAGGCCATATATGACAAACCCACAGCCAACACTGTCCTCAATGGTGAAAAACAGAAACCATTTCCACTAAGATCAGGAACAAGACAAGGTTGCCCACTCTCACCACTATTATTCAACATAATTTTTGAAGTTTTAGCCACAGCAATCAGAGAAGAAATAAAAGGAATCCAAATCGGAAAAGAAGAAGTAAAGCTGTCACTGTTTGCAGATGACATGATACTATACATAGAGAATCCTAAAGATGCTACCAGAAAACTACTAGAGCTAATCAATGAATTTGGTAAAGCAGCAGGATACAAAATTAATGCACAGAAATCTCTTGCATTCCTATACACTAATGATGAAAAATCTGAAAGTGAAATTAAGAAAACATTCTCATTTACCATTGCAACAAAAAGAATAAAATATCTAGGAATAAACCTACCTAAAGAGACAAAAGACCTGTATGCAGAAAATTACAAGACACTGATGAAAGAAATTAAAGATGATACAAACAGATGGAGAGATATACCATGTTCTTGGATTGGAAGAATCAACATTGTGAAAATGACTATATGACCCAAAGCAATCTACAGATTCAATGCAATCCCTATCAAACTACCACTGGCATTTTTCACAGAACTTGAACAAAGAATTTCACAGTTTGTATGGAAACACAAAGGACTCCGGATAGCCAAAGCAGTCTTGAGAAGGAAACATGGAGCTGGAGGAATCAGGCTCCCTGACTTCAGACTATACTACAAAGCTACAGTTATCAAGACAGTATGGTACTGGCACAAACACAGAAATATAGATCAATGGAACAGGACAGAAAGCCCAGAGATAAACCCACATACATATGGTCACTTTATCTTTGATAAAGGAGGCAAGAATATACAGTGGAGAAAAGACAGCCTCTTCAATAAGTGGTTCTGGGAAAAGACAGCCTCTTCAATAAGTGGTTCTGGGAAAACTGGACAGCTACATGTAAAATAATGAAATTAGAACACTCCCTAACAGCATACACAAAAATAAACTCAAAATGGATTAAAGACCTAAATGTAAGGCCAGACACTATCAAACTCCTAGAGGAAAACGTAGGCAGAACACTCTATGACATACATCACAGCAAGATCCCTTTGGACCCACCTCCTAGAGGAATGGAAATAAAAACAAGAATAAACAAATGGGACCTAATGAAACTTAAAAGCTTCTGCACAGCAAACCATAAACAAGATGAGAAGACGACCCTCAGAACGGGAGAAGATATTTGCAAATGAAGCAACTGACAAAGGATTAATCTCCAAAATTCAAAAGCAGCTCAATATCAAAAAAGAAACAACCCAATCCAAAAATGGGCAGAAGGCCTAAATAGACATTTCTCCAAAGAAGATATACAGAATGCCAACAAACACATGAAAGAATGCTCAACATCATTAATCATTAGAGAAATGCAAATCAAAACTACAATGAGATACCATCTCCCACCGGTCAGAATGGCCATCATAAAAAATGTACAAACAATAATTGCTGGAGAGGGTGTGGAGAAAAGGCAACCCTATTGCACTGTTGGTGGGAATGTAAATTGATACAGCCACTATGGAGAACTGTATGGAGGTTCCTTAAAAAACTAAAAATAGAAGTATCATACTACCCAGCAATCCCATTACTGGGTTATATACCCTGAGAAAACCATAATTCAAAAAGAGTCATGTGCCAAAATGTTCACTGCAGCTCTATTTACAATAGCCAGGACATGGAAGCAACCTAAATGTCCATCAACAGATGAATGCATATAGAAGATGTGTCACATATATACAATAGAATATTACTCAGCCATAAAAAGAAACGAAACTGAGTTATTTGTAGTGAGGTGGATGGACCTAGAGTCTGTCTTACAGAGTGAAGTAAGCCAGAAAGAGAAAGACAAATACTGTATGCTGACACATATATATGGAATGTAAAAAAAAAAAAAAAAGGTCATGAAGAACCTAGTGGCAAGACGGCAATAAAGATGCCAACCTACTAGAGAATGGACTTGAGGGTACAGGGAGGGGGAAGGGTAAGCTGGGACAAAGTGAGAGAGTGGCATGGACATATATAGACTACCAAATGTAAAATAGATAGCTAGTGGGAAGCAGCCACATAGCACAGGGAGATCAGCTCAGTGCTCTGTGACCAGCTAGAGGGGTGGGATAGGGAGGGTTGAAGGGAGGGAGACGCAAGAGGGAAGAGATATGGGGATATATGTATATGTATAACTGATTCACTTTGTTATAAAGCAGAAACTAACACACCATTGTAAAGAAATTATACTCAATAAAGATGTTTAAAAAAAATACCAATGGCATTTTTCATAGATCTAGAACAAATAATTCTAAAATTTGTACAGAAACAAAAAAGACTCCTAATAGCCAAAGAAATCTTGAGAAAGAAGAACAGAGTAGAGGAATCATGCTCCTTGACTTCAGACCACATTACAAACCTACAAAAATTAAAATAGTATGCTACTGGCACAAAACCACATGGATCAATGGAACAGAATAAAGAGTCCAGAAATAAACCCACACACCTATAGTTAATTGATCTTAGACAAAGGAGGCAAGAATACATAATGGGGAAAAGACAGTCTCTTCAATAAGTAGTCTTGGTAAAACAGGACAGCTACATGTAAAAGAAAGAGATGAGAACATTTTCTCACACCATATACAAAATTATACTCAAGAGGGATTGAAGACCTAAATGTAAGACCAGACACCATAAAACTCCTAGAAGAGAACATAGGCAAAACACTCTGACATAAATTGTAGCAGTATTTTTTCAATCTGTCTCCTAAGGCAAAAGAAATAAAAGCAAAAATGAACAAATGGAACCTAATTAAACTTAAAAGCTTTTGCACAGCAAAGGAAATCTACAAAAATACAACCTACTGAATGGGAGAAAATATTTTCAAATGATATGATCAATAAGGGGTTAACATCCAAAATATATAGTCATACAACTCCCTATCAAAAAAACAACCCAGTAAAAAAATGTGTAAAATAGACATTTTTCCAAGGAAGACATACAGATGGCCAATAAGCACACTGAAAGATATTCAGCATCACTAATCAGAGAAGTGTGAATCAAAACCACAGTGAGATCATCTCACACTTGTCAGAATGGCCATCATCAAAAAGACCACAAGTAACAAATGTTGGTGAGGATGTGGAGAAAAGGGAACCCTAGTACAGTGTTTGTGGGAATGCAAATTTGTGAAGCCATTATGGAAGACAGTATGATGGTTCCTCAAAAAAACAAAAATAGAAACTACCAGGAAGATCAATCAAGATGGCAAAGTAGGAAGATGTGGAACTCACCTCTGCACGAGCACATCAAAAATACATCTGTATGTGGAAGAATTCTCACTGAAAACTAACTAGAAACTGGCCAAGAGACCAAGGCTGTAAGAGCCACACAATCAGGTACAAAGGGAAGAGAAATGATCAGGTCAGAATCTGTGCCCCTGGAAGGGGGACTCAGAGCAAAAGTGAGATTACACAGGAGGAGATCCACCATGGGGAGTGCGTGGTTTGAACCACATATTGGGCACCCCAGTCGGGGTGAAGCTGTTCTGCCTGGCCCAAAACCTTGAGGGTGGTAGAAGGTAATAATACTGAGTGATGTCTGCTCTGGCTCCAAAGGGCCAGAGTGAAGCCACAGGCCCACCTCAGAGAAGAGGCATGAGCCCAGATCCCCTGGGCCTATGTGCTGCTGGGGTGGATCTTGTTTCTGGCCCACAGGGATGCCCTGCTGGACCTGTAGCCAGATCAATGGCTCGACTGGCCTGAGCAAGGTGACTGGGCAGGACTGGCTGCAGGCCTGGAGAGGGGCGGAGGGAGGTGAGGCTGGGGTACCACTACTCCTGCAGCCACGCCGGCTCTGCAGCCACCACTCCAACTGGTAGACGTCCTCTGTGGCCTGGTTGAGTCAGTCAAACTGGCAAGTAGGGCCTCAAACATGGCTTGGAGGCAGGAGGGCTCAGGCTCAGGCTCCCCTCAGGGTCCCAGCTGGCCCAGGCTCATGCTCAGCCCGTCCAGCTGGCTGGAGTTGGTGGAGGTTGAAAGAGGCCCTCTACTGGGTGGGAAGATGAGCCCACCTTGACTGGTTGGAGAGCTGGTGAAACTAACAGGAGGGCTGTGGGAAACCCAAACTCCACTCAAGAGGAATACATGCATGTTTGCTTGCTCCTGAGGCAGGGCAGAGAGGCCAGATTGCAAACTGCTGGAGTGGTTGCCCAATTCCCTGCGACCGGCCCTGTGTGTGTGCCCCAGCCTGAGTCCAGTGAACTCTTTAGCCCAACTTATTAAGCACAGCTCCACACTGGAGCAAGAGCCATCACAACAAAGGAAAGAGCTAGGCCATAAGATGTAGAGGCCACTCAGACCCAAAGCTGCATCTGAGTAGGGTGGTGGCCGCCATTACTGGCACTTTCACAGGTAGTGTATCAGAAGCATTCCTGATCTCTGATGGCAGGTGGACCACCATAGGCCGTGCATCAACACATGCTGAGTTCACATGGGCCCTGCCTGCCCTGCAGTGCAGCTCCACACCAGGGCGGGGGTGGCAGATGCTGAGGGGAGAGAGCAGATGTGAGGGACGAAAGAGACTCAGACCCGAGCGTTGTCTGAGCAGGGCTGAGGAAGCTATTACTGGTGCTTGTTCAGGCAGCACACCAAAAGCAGCCTGGACCACTCTCTGTGGACAGACCACCACACCTCATACCCTGTCACAAACTGAGAGCGCTCACAGGGCCCTCTTGCTCTAGCACTGCTCCTGTCAGGGCCAAGGGTGCTGGTGCTGGCATGGAAGAGAGCTCACATTTAAAAGGGGCAGAGTCAGCTTGGATATGACCCTCAGGGTTTCTCTCCAATAATTTGGGACCAGGGCCTGGACCTGCCTCTGACAGGTGATGGACCCTGAATAGAGGAGAATCCCTGCCTCACACCTGGATCTGGCCCTAGTGCCCCTCCATCTCCAGCCCCACCTCCTACCAAGGTTATAGCTGCCAGCACACCCTGAGGTAAGATGTGACTAGTGTTCATGTCAAATCCACCTCTCCTACCAAAGCCGCTGGGCACAGGCAGATTGTATAGGGCTACTTCCACATAAGGATACCACTTCAAGACTGCAATATTTAACTGTTTCACCTAAATTCATAGAGACAGAGAAAGTTAAACAAAATGAGAAAACAGAGAAACTAGTCTCCATTGAAAGAACAAGAGAAAATTCCTGAAAACATAATGAAACAGAAACAATTTACCAGATAAAGAGTTCAAAGCATTAGTAATAAGGATGCTAACTGAATTAGATGAATGCAGTGAGAATTTTAACAAGGAACTAGGAAATATTAAAAAGAACCTGTCAGAACTGAAGAATACAATAACTGAAATGAAAAACACACTAGAAGGAATTGATAGCAGACCAAGGGATAAGGAAGAATGCATAAGTGACCTAGAAGATAGAATGGAAATCATCCAATCAGAGCAGCAAAAAGGAAAAAAAAAATAGTTTAAGAGATCTCTGGGATAACATCAAACATCCCAACATTCCCATTATAGGGGTCCCAGAAGGCGAAGAGAGAAAGGGGTTGACAAGGTATTTGAGATTATGGCTAAAATCTTCACAAACCTGAAAAAGTATATCCAAGTACAGGAAGCACATAGGGTCCCAAACAAGATGAACTCAAACAGACCCACATCAAAACATATCATAATTAAAACAGCAATAGTTAGAGAATTCTTAAAGTAGGAAGAGAAAAACCAAAGTCACGTGCAAGGGAACCTCCTAAGGCTATCAGCTGATTTCTCTGTAGAAGCTATGCATGCCAGAATGGAGTGGTATGATATATTCAAAGTGCTGAAAGGGAAAAATCTGTAACCCAGGATACTCTATCCAGCAAGATCATCATTTAGAATTGAAGGAGAGATAAAGAACTTCTCAGACAACCAAAACTAAGAATTCATCAATACTAAATCTACACTAAAAATATGTTAAATGGTCTTCTTTAAGTGAAAAGAAAAGGCTATAACAAGAAGTAAGAATCTATAGGAAAGAAAATATTCTATTAGGAAAGGCAAATATATAGTAAAGGCTGAGGATCAACCACTCAAATTAGCTAGTATGAAGATTAAAAGACAAAAAATTATAAAAGCAACTATAACTGCAACAAACAGTGAAGGGATAAACATGAAGATATAAATTATGACATCAAAACACAAAATGTGAAGGAGGGGAGTAAAAAAAATGTAGATATTTTAGAACGTGTTTGAACTTAAATATTTAATTACTTTAAATGTCAATGGACTAAATGCTCCAAAAAGCATGGGGTGGCTGATTGGATGAAAAAACAAGACCCATCCATATGCTACTTACAAGACACTTACTTCAGAGCTAAAGACACATACAGGCTGAAAGTGAGGGGATGCAAAAAGATATTTCATGCAAACAGAAATAAGAAACAGGTGTAGTAACACTCATATCAGACAAAATAGCCCTTAAAACAAAGTCTGTAACAAAAGACAAAAAGGGCATTATATAATGATAAAGGGATCAATACAAGGAGAGGATATTATACTCATTAACATATATGCATCCAGTAGAGGAACACCTAAATATATAAAGCAAACATTAACAGACACAAAGGGAGAAACTGACAATAATACAATAATAGTAGGGCACTTTAATATCCCACTTACATCAATGGAGAGATCATCCAGAAAAAAAAATTCAGTAAGGTATGGTCTTAAATGACAAAATAGACCAGTTAGACTTAATAGATATCTATACGACCTTCCATCCCAAACACAGTAGAATACACATTCTTTAAGTGCACACAGGACATTCTCCAGGATAGATGACATGCTAGGCCATGAAACTATTCTTGACAAAGTTGAGAACATAGAAATTATATCAAGCATTTTTTCGACCACAATGGTATGAAACTATAAGTCAGTTACAGAAAGAAAAATGGGAAAGCACAAACGCATGTACACTAACAACATTCTACTAAAAAACAATGGATCAATGATGAAATCAAAGAGGAAATCCAAAAACACCTTGAGACAAATGAAAATGGAAACACAACTTTCCAAAATCTATGCAGCAAAAGCATTTCTAGGAGGGAAGTTTATAGAAATACAGGCCTACCTCAAGAAACAAGAAAAATTTCAAATACACAATCTAAATCTACCATCGAACAAAATTAGAAAAAGAACAAATGAAGCCCAAGGTCAGCAGAAGGAAAGAAATAAGATCAGAGAGGAACTAAATTAAATAGAGACTAAAGAAACAACAGAAAATGATCAATGAAATTAAAAGCTGTTTTTTGGAAAAGATAAACAAAATTGATAAACATTAGCCAGGCTCATCAAGCAGAAAAGAGAGAGGACCAAGTAAACAAAATAAGAAATGATAGAGGAGAAACAGGAGAAACAATCACCAATACAACAGAGATACAAAAAAATCATAAGAGAATGCTATTCAGTTATATGCCAACAATTCAAACAACTTAGAAGGAATGGACAAATTTCTAGAAACATACAACCTACCAAGATGAATCAGAAAGACAATTTGAACGGACAAATCACTAGTAGTGAAATTGAATTTGTAGTTAAAAAAAAAAAAAAACTCCCAGCAAAAAAACAAAAAAAGTCCAGGACTGGATAGCTCGACAGTGGAACTGTATCAAAGTAGAGCTAATACTATCCTTCTCAATCCATTCAAAAAATTGAAGAGGACGGATATTCCCAAATTCATTTTACCAGGCCCATTATCCCAATACCCAAACCAAACAAAGGCACTACTAAAAAAAAAAAAGAAAAGAAAAGAAAATCACAGGCCAATATCTTTGATGAATATAGTTGCAAACATCCTCAAAATATCAGCAAACTGATTTTATATATATATGCACACACACTATATATATATACACACATATATATATACAAAAGGGATCATACATCTTGATCAAGTGGGATTTATTTCAGGGATGCAGGGATGATTCAATATTCACAAAAATCAACATGATACATCACAATAACAAAAAGGATAAAAATCACATGATCATCTCAATGGATGCAGAAAAAGCATTTGACAAAATGCAATATCCATTCATGATAAAAACTCTCAAAAATGGTGTAGAGAGCTTCCCGGGTGGCGCAGTGGTTGAGAATCCGCCTGCCGATGCAGGGGACATGGGTTTGTGCCCCGGTCCAGGAAGATCCCACATGCCGCGGAGTGGCTGGGCCCGTGAGCCATGGCCGCTGAGCCTGAGCGTTTGGAGCCTGTGCTCCACAACGGGAGAGGCCACAACAGTGAGAGGCCCACGTACCGCAAAAAAAAAAAAAAAAAATGGTGTAGAGGGAATATATATTGACACAATAAAGGCCATTTATGACAAACCCACAGCTAACATCATACTCAACAGTGAAAAGCTGAAAGCCTTTCCTCTAAAATCAAGAACAAGACAAAAATGTCCACTCTAGCAACTTCTATTTAACATAGTATTGGAAGTCCAAGCCACAGCAATCAGACAAGAAATAAAAGGCATCCAAATTGGAAGGGAAGAAGTAAAACTGTCACTACTTGTAAATAACATGTTAATATAAAAACCCTAAAGTCTCCACCAAAAAATTATTAGAATAAGTGAATTCTGTAAAGTTGCAGGATACAAGATTAATATACATAAATCTCTTTCTTTTCTATGAACTAATAATGAACTATCAGAAATAGAAAGCAAAAAAAACCCCAATAACTCTAAAAATTGAATTTAAAAAAAACCTAGGAATAAACTTAGGATGTGAGACAACTATACTCTTAAAACTACAAAACATTGATGAAGGAAATTGATGATATAAAGGGAAAGATATCCCACGTTCTTGGACTGGAAGAATCAGTATTATTAAAATGGCCATACCACCCAAAGCAACCTATGGATTTAATGCAATCCCTATCAAAATACCCAGGACGTTTTTCACAGAACTAGAATAAATAATCCTAAAATTTATATGGAACAACAAAAGACCCCAAATATCCAAAGCAATCTTGAGAAAAAAAGAACAAAGCTGGCAGTATCATGCTCCCTGACTTCAGAACACACTACAAAGTTACAGTGATCAAAACACCATGGTACTGACATAAAACCAGAAACATAGATCCATGGAACAGAATAGGGAGCCCAGAAATAAACCCACACACTATGGTCAATCAATCTACAACAAAGGAGGCAAGAACATACAATGCAGAAAAGACAGTCACTTTAAAAAGTGGTGCTGAGAAAACTGGATAGCTACATGTAAAAGAATGAGCTTAGAGCATTTCCTCACACCAATACAAAAATATACTCAAAATTGATTAAAGATCTAAATGTAAGACCTGAAACCCTAAAACTTCTAGAAGAAAACATAGGCAGAGCACTCTTTGACATAAATTTTAGCAATATTTGTTGTCGTCTCCTAAGGCAAAGGAAATAAGAGCAAAAATGAACAAATGGAAACTAATTAAACTTAAAAGTTTTTATTCAGCAAAGGAAACCTTTGACAAAATGAACCACCTGCTGAATGGGAGAAAGTACTTGCAAATGATATGACAAATGAGGAGTCAATATCCAAAGTATATAAACAGGTCATACGATTCAAAAAAAAAAAACTCAATTAAAAAACGGGAAGACCTGAATAGACATTTTTCCAAAGAAGACATTCAAATGGCCAATAGGCACATGAAAGATGTTCAACATCACTAATCATGGAAATGCAAATCAAAACCACAATGAGAGATCGCCTCACATCTGTCACAATGGCTATCATCAAAAAGTCTACAAATAACAAATCCTGGAAATGTTGTGGAGAAAAGGGAACCCTCCTACACTATTGGTGGGAATGTAAATTGGTGCAGCCACTATGTAGAACAGTGCAGAGGTTCCTCAAAAAACCAAAAATAGAACTACTATCTGATCTAAGCAATTCCACTCCCGGTTATGTATCCAAAAAAAAGCCCTTGAAAACACTCATTCAAAAAGATACATGCACCCCAATGTTCATAGCAGAATATTTACAACAGCCAAGATATAGAGGCAACCCAAGTGCCAATTGATAGATGAATGGATAAAGATGTGTTTTATATATATATATATATATATATATATATATACACACACAATGGAGTATTAGTCATAAAAGTGAAATTCTGCCATTTGCAACAATGTGGATGAACTTACAGAGTATTATGCTTACTGAAATAAGTCAGAGAAAGACAAATACTGTATGCTATCACTTACACATGGAATCTAAAAAATAAAACAAACAAATATATATGGGAAAATAGAAACAGACTCAGATATAGGGAACAAATTAGTGGTTACCAATGGGGAGAGGGAGGGGGAATGGAAAAGATAGGGGTAGGGGATTAAGAGGTACAAAATACTATGTATAAAATAAGTTACAAGCATATATTGTACAGCACAGGGAATACAGCCAATATTTTATGATTATTTTAAATTGAATATAATCCATAAAAATTTTGAATTACTACATTGTACACCTGAAAATAATATAATACTGTATATCAACTATACCTTATTAAAAATAATTTTGATATTGTAAACCCTTGAAAGTGTCTCAGGGACTCCCCAAAAGTCCTTGGACAAGATACCGAGAACCACTGCAGAGGACAAAAGAGACTGGAGTCCCAATATAACTGCATGGAACAGAATCCTCTAACCCCGACACCCCAGACCACCTACCAACATATACCTTCATGTAAATGATAAATAAATCTTCTACCTTCAGCTAGCCACTGTACGTTGATCTCCATTTATGCAGTCAAGCCAACAACCTAAGACAATCATTTGACTAGCAGGGTTGTTTTTCTTAAAGCAGTTAAGAATGAAGTGATATTTCTCGTACAAAGTGTGAACTAAAAGCGGAAAATAAACTGTAGGTTTAGAAAGCCTCCACTATCAAAATAAATGGAAGGAAGTGCCTCTCCTTATGGAAGTTAGGAATGTTTCCAAGCTTTCAGATCTGAAGTGTGCCTGTTTCATTTCGTCTGGTCCACTTTGCTCACTTAGGATACCTGGTGACCCCAGTAGGTAAATGAGTCAGTGGAGAGCCAGTGGAAGGTTTCTGGTAGGGAAGTGATGTGATCAGAGCAATGTTTCAGAAGGAGCAATCGGATAGCCCTGGGTAAGAGCACTGGAAGAAGAGAGGCTAGCAATGGGAGAGCTGGGCAGACGTAAGGTACCATAAGATTCTAGGAGAATAGTGAGTCTGGATTAGGTCAGCGGAGAGGAGGAGGAGAGTGGATTGAGAGTATTAATGCCTGGATCATAGTCCCTACACTGTAATAGTTACAGAGAACCATGGCACAGAGCACACCCCAACTCTGCACCCAGAATATTCCTTAGGATGGCTTGTTTTCAGAGCCCTGCCTGCTGGTCTGGACCATGTCAGAACATTAAGGATCCCTTTAAGTCTTTCCCGAGGCTGCCTAAAGCTGATCCCATGTTTCCTTCCCCAGAGCCGAATTATCCCATCTCCACCTCCACACGCTGATGGATCTGAAACAGACAGCACATGTGGCCACATCTCACCTCTTAATAGGTGGCAGCGGTAAAAGAGTTGCCCCCTCGGGCAGCTTGCCTTATAATCCCACCAAAAGTCCCTGCCGGGCTTCCCTGGTGGCGCAGTGGTTGAGAGTCCGCCTGCTAATGCAGGGGACACGGGTTCGTGCCCCGGTCCGGGAAGATCCCACATGCCGCGGAGCGGCTGGGCCCGTGAGCCATGGCCGCTGAGCCTGTGCGTCCGGAGCCTGTGCTCCGCAACGGGAGAGACCACAACGGTGAGAGGCCCGCGTACCGCCAAAAAAAAAAAAAAAAAAAAAGTCCCTGCCCCCCAGTCCTGGGAAGGGAACAAGGGGGTCACTGCCCTGGGCTGTGGCCCTTACCTGTATTCAAGATATCCTCGATGGTTCTTTGAATTTATCACAGTCCTCCTTCCTGCAATCTGGAATGAAATATTAGTGTGCTCAGCAATAGAAAGGATAATAGCCAACACATACAGATTGTTTACAATGTGCCAGGTACACCTTTAAGTGCTTTATATACACGAAGTTGTTTAATCCTCCAAACAACCATTGAAGACAGGTAGTAGTATCATCACCATACACATGATGGAACTTAAGCACAGGATATTGAATAACTTGCTGATATCTAGTAACTGAAGGAGCTTGGATTTAAGCCGGGTCATCTGTCTCCAAAACCCTGCAGTCTTAACCATGACATTCGACCATCTCAAATATGGTGCCCAGGGTTCAAGCCTGGGTTCTGGAGGATAGCCATTCCCAAGAATGTGAGAAAAAGAGAAGGCAGGGAGGGCTTGATATTATATTCACAGCACCTAATACCCAAACAAACAGAACTGGAGAAAAATCAATTTGATTCTCTTTCTGTGCCTTTACAACACATGCCCAAATTCATCGGATCTCTTGTGTCAGAAATAGAATGGAATCAAATACAAGTCTAAAGTGAGGAGTCTGGAGTGCTGGACTATTGGTTTTAAATCCAATCAGGAGCTTTCATTTATAACTTGCTGAAAAGCAGGGAGAAGTGTTCCTGGTTCTGGGTTGCTACTGGGCTTCTAATTACCCACTCAGAAAGCAATCTCTCACCAGGGCCAACACCGTGGTGCATTCACAGCCTTACTTGTGTGTTTTAGGGAAGATGGCAAAGCCCTCTACTCTCTCTTCACCAGGGAGCTGCCTGATAGCCAGGGTCCTTGAATCTCCAGGTTTTATCAGTAGATGAGATAATTAGGCACAGTTGGTCAAAGGCCACCCATGTGTTTTTCTTCCAGAATGATTCTGAGTTTTTATTTGTGGAATCCATGTTTATGCCTTTGGCAGCCAGGCCAGTTTTCTACATATTTAAAATACCGACTCAAACCTTACCAGCACTGATACCTTTTCGTCCCGCAATCGACAGAATCTCCTTCCTGGGGTCTTCACAGTACCTTGATCATACTTTTTAGCACTTACTAAATCACATTATTATTGATTGCTTAAATAACTGTTATTCCACCAGATTATGAGCCTCTCTAAGACAAGTGTTACCAAACCAGGTTTGTTTTGCTTGATGAACAGCAAGCCAACACTCTGATACCGAGGTTTGCAAGCGAAGAGAGGGTTTATTCTCAAGGCAGCCAAGCGAGGAGACAGGAGAATAAACCTCTAATCAGCCTGCCCCTAGGCAAGGGGCTCAAGGTATTTATGGGGTAAAGGATAAAGAAGCAGGGCATGGGGAGCATGGCAGAAGGTTACTGGAAAAAGTTGTGGTAATAGTCTGTGCAGGTGTAATTAGGCTATGGGCCTCTGCACGTTCTGAAAGGTGGAGGTTTTGGTCCTTTGATGTCAAAAGGTCATCGAGCTCAAACACTCATGCATACCCAGTTAGAGGGTCGGTGTTGATATAGCCCTGATATCTATACATAAAATTGATACTAAAATAAGCACCAGGATTCCAAAAATGCATCAATGCGATATGCAGAATAATCACATTTTTAACCAGCTCAGGTTAATCTAGACACAGCTGACTCCAAGCTCCTGGAAAATAACTCAGGCAAACATCTTATTGTTTAGGCTATGTGCCACTTGGAGGACAGGCAAGTCTTAAAACGACTTTGATTGGTGAAGGCAGGTGAACTGGATTTGACTAATTACCACCCAGGGTTTCACAAGGACTGTGCCCCATCCATCTTCTATACTGAGCACAGGGGCCTTACACATAGTAGGTTCCATGGTTGATGAAAGAAAAACAAAAGAATGGAAAGTGAGAATGAGAGGCAGATAATGGTGTTAACACCTTTATAGGATTCAAAGGTGTCCTGAGAACCCTCCTGTCCCCGAGAAATCTTCCTGGCCCTGCTTCTGTGACATTCTACTATAATCAAGGAGTTTTGAAAATACAAGTAGCACTGGGAAAATAATTCTTCCTAACCTATAGCTATTAACATAGGATGGAATGATTTTTCTTTTGCGGTACGTGGGTCTCTCACTGTTGTGGCCTCTCCCGTTGCGGAGCACAGGCTCCGGACGCGCAGGCTCAGTGGCCACGGCTCACGGGTCCAGCCGCTCTGCGGCATGTGGGATCTTCCCAGACCGGGGCACGAACCCATGTCCCCTGCATTGGCAGGCAGGCTCTCAACCACTGCGCCACCAGGGAAGCCCAGATGGAATGATTTTTAAAAGGTGCTTTGCAGGGTAGAAAGAGACTGAGAAAGATTGGGCTGTGATGTTGCCCACGATGGGTTGTGTCAGGCAGAGGGAAAAAGCCAGAGACAGTAAATGTCTTGGTAGGTAGAGGAGAGAAGGGTAAGGAAAGGGGACGGGAGGATTTAAGGCAAATTTCCTTACATCATAATTGTCTCTAGAACCAGCCCAGAAGGGAAAAACATATGATTATTCTGCATATCTCATTGATGCATTTTTGGAATCCTGGTGCTTAGTTTAGTATTAATTTTATGTGTAGATACCAGGGTTAGACCAACTAGTCTAATTCTCTTGGAAATGTGGCACCCAATGAACCAAACTGCTGAACTGCATAATTCAGTGCTTTCAAGGCCAAAGCAAATGCTCCACATTTAGCCTTCTTTTTTCTGAATAAACTAATCAATCCACTGGATGAACCCACATTTCCTTTTCACGGCCAAATCCCAAACAATATGATGATTTTTCAGTTCCCAATGGCAGTTTAGTCTGGACCTGGTTGTGCTGTATGACTTGGTGGCTTAGAGGGCACTTCGAGACCCCCATAACTGCAGAGACCTGGGAAAACACAGCACATTGAGCTGCTCTGTGCTGTGGACGGGAGGCTCATTTCTGCAGGACGCCAGACTTCCCACTCCTTATCCACCACCTCCCTTCCACGGTTGTTTGCTTCTCCCCTCCCCTGTTGCTTACTTTCAGGGTCATTTACTCTTCCAAAGCTACCTGCTCCTCCTTGCCTTTGAGTCTCTAGGTGCCAGCTCTCTAAGATCTGACCTCGGGACCTGCCAAATCAGAGCTGGGATGGCTTTTCCCATCTGCAGCAAAAGCCATTTCAAAGCAGACAGAGCGCTGGGCTTCTCATATCTTCCTTGCTGCATGTGTTTGTGGCTGCAAAAACCAATTACTGAAGCTCAGCTGTAAGAAATGAAATGTATTTAGTCACAGGTGAAGTTCATGAACACGGTATTAGCTGCAGAATGTGTGCGGTGGCATCTTTTACAAATGAATGCATATCCTCAATCCTGCTCCTTTTACAAATAAGCCATCTCCAGAGCGATGTTGTTGGCAAAAACAGAAGTAAGTCTAATGGCCTGGCAGCCGCCAAGCTGCTCAGAGTAATGAGCTATGGCACATAGCACTTTATCTTCATCTGATTTTTCCCTCTGCTTGTTTATAGCATCTGAAATGCCCATATTCCCTTGGGATCAAACAGGCTTATAGCCCTGCAGGACAAACTCTCCCCTCTACACTTTCTGAGTTAATATTTGAAGCTGTTGAACCAAGAGGAATTGTTGCATAGAGAGAACACAGAAAGCAAATGAGGGCACATTTGGATACCACTCAGACTTTCCTAGCACCAGTCCTGAGAATGACTGTATACTCTTTTCCAATTGCCCCAGAATGATTTGGAAAACCAAACCATCAGATTTAGTTGACCTGTTTACACTAGATACAAACTTTGGTGGAAATACATTTTTTATTGAGAAAGCAACTTGATTTGATAATTTGTGCTTCCATAGAGAAGTTACACCTGGTAGACCCCTCAATATCAACTGTTATTCTAGGTGAAAAGGGAAAGCTTTTTAAAACCAGATCTAAAAGGACCTTGAAGAGGCCTTGAGAAGTCAGACTTTTCAGGGTGTTGGCTTATTGTTCAAACCATACAAGAGGTATCTGTACGGGTCACTTAGATCCTTGATTGAGCCATGGCCTCTGCTAGTGGTGGCTCTCCTTGGTTTGCCTCCCAACAGAAGGCATGCTGACTTAACAGGTTGAGTGCTGGTTTCCACTGCCAGCTCTCTTATCCATACTGCTGGATAGTACTAGGTTAATCCTACAATATTATCTAACTGCTTTTAACTCTCCTTTGTTCTTTACTTTCTACTTGGAGCCACTATGAGGTTAAAAAAAAAGTCTGAAGGAAGCTTAAACTTATAAACAGAGTTTGTTATGAAACTGCAAATGCTTGCAGAGACCTTCATCCACTCAGCTCTTCTCACTTTTGGCCAATGCCTCAGTGCTTCCTTTACTGGGAGGAAAAAAGTCTACAGTTGTGTGTTTTCTTGTTCACCCTCTGGTCTGTTCAAAATTCTATCTGCATATGAATACCCTGCTCTTTTTTATGATCTCCGGTGGTGTCTAACCCTTCTTTCCCAGGCTAATTAGTCAACTTGAGTTCTTAAATCCATACTCTCCTTTTCCTTGGTGCCTTTGCTCCACTACCTTTCCTCTTCCCTGGTACCTTCAGTTTCTACTCCTGCCCTGGCTCCCCTTCCTAACTGCCTGCAGATATGCACACACCTGTTCCTGGAAAGATTTCCCAAGCTATCCGGCTACTTTACTTCTGCTTTTCCCTACCAAGACTCTTGACCAAATGCCACCCAGCCTCCACCTCCAGAAATAGTAATACTAATAAAGAAATGATGTTATCAAACCAGGTTCATCTTACCTGATGCACAGCAAGCCAAAATGCTAAGACACCGAGGTTTGCAGCAGAGCGGGTATATTCACAAGGCAAACCAAGCAAGGAGACGGAGGATAAGACTCAGCTCTGCCTCACGGAAAACAAGGGGTATGCGGTATTTATGGGATAAAGAATAAAGAATCAAGGTGGTCTGAGGCGAGGGGAAGGGCGATTGGGAAAAGGGGCAGTAATCACCATTCCGCACAGGCTTAACTATGCTACAAGGCTCTGCCTGTTCGAAAAATGGAGGTACTTGGCACGCTCTGAGGGTGGAGTTTTCGGCCCTCTGACGTCAAAAGACACTTGCGCATGCCCAGCTGGAGGCTCCGTGGTCCTATCCAGTCTTAACCAGCTCAGCTGGAACTAGACTCAGCTGACTCCAAGCTGCCGGAAAACAACTTGGAGAAACTTTTTTTTTTAACATCTTTATTGGAGTATAATTGCTTTACAATGGTGTGTTAATTTCTGCTATTGGGCAAACATCTTATTGTTTAGGCTACTTGCCGCTTGGAGGACAAGTCTTTTGTAGATGACCTTGATTAGCGAAGGCAGGTAAAATGAATTTGACTAATGATTACCCACGGTTTCAATGATAAATAACATTTGAGTGCCTACTCTGTGCCTATACTGTCTTAGAACTGTATACACATTGTCCTTTAGCCTCACAAAAACCTTATGAGTTAGCTACTATTATTACCATTATTATCTCCATTTTAAAGATGGGGAGGTGGAGGCATAAAGGAGTTAAGCATCTTGCACAAGATCACACAGCAAGCTTGGAGCAGAGATGGGACTGAAATCCAGGTAGTTGGCTCTCAGGGCCCACAGTTTACATCACTATCTTCTCTCTTGTTCTGCAAATGGCCCTCCCAGCATTCTGAACCCACATGCAAGAAGTGCACTGGCCTCATAAGAGTTGAACCCACTGACATTATCAATTTCTTGCTCTCATCAACCTTTCTGCAGTATCTGATATGGTTGATCTTCTGTTCCCATCTTCGTTTTGACCCTTTCCTCTCGTTTGGCTCTCACAGCACCATACTGTTATAGTTCTTATCCGTTCTCTCTGACCTTTCTTTCTCTGTCCTCTTCACTAACTCCATTTTCTGCCCTTAATATATATGAGCATGCCTGAGACGTTGCCACTCTTAATATAAAGTCTCTCACCCCATGCCTTCAACTGTGTCTACTGCCACTGAATCTTAGTTCTATAGTTTAGCTCCACTGTCCCTCCTGGCACCAGGCTTGTATTTCCAACTGAATGGTGAACTATTCCACTAGATTATATCACCTTCACTTCAAATGCACTATGTTAATATAAGTGAATCATATTTTCTGCAAATTACTAAAGCAATTGTTCTTCTCTGTCCTCCACCTCTGCTTTTGTTCAATGGTGCTATTACTCATCTAGTCACTGGGCTTAAAATGTGGATGTCATCTCTGAAGACTCCCTCCTTGTCACCATCTAGCATTACCTACTCAAAATTAAGTCTTTTCAGTTCTTACTTTCCTGATGCTCACAACTTTCTCTTCTATTGTCTTTCCAATGCCAGCACCCTAGAAGATGTCCTTATTAGCTAATGCTTGGCCTACAGTTTTAGCCAGTCTCTGACCTTCTTCCCTCTCTTGCTGACCCCAATCTATATGGCTGGCTGCCAAAATGTCATCAATCCAAAACACTACTTCCATCACATTATAACCCTGCTCATAAATCTAAAGAGGATTCCTATGAGAAAGTCCCACACTCATTAGCCTGGCATTTAATGCCCCCTCTAAGCTGAGCACAGTTTGTCTTTCCAGCTTTCTGCCCTCTACTCCAAGTGGGCTCTGCCTATATCCAAACATATTCAGCACACTGTTTGTCCACACCTTGGCTCTCCCTTCCTGGGATGATGCCCTTGCTTTTCTCCACAGAGTACTAACCCTTCAGGATCCAGCTTCAGTTCTTGTTTCTTCAATCAATATGTTATGACCACATTCTCCTAGAAATGAGCTCCTTCCTCTGCATTCTATAGTAATGATCATCTATGCTATCAATGTAGCACTAAGCATTTCCTGCCTATATTTTCATGTGATATGCATTTCCTCCCAAACTCTTTTTTTCAAACACATTGCGCAGTTGTTAGAATCTGGGTACTGTATTTGGTGTTTTAAAGTCACCGTATTTTAATAATATATTGAGAAGTAGGTATTTTATCTGTACTTTACAGATAAGGAAACTGAGTCTCTGAGAAGTTAAGTAAATTGGCTAAGGAAGCAGCTAACATGAATCTAAGCAGGGATTTTAACCAGGGAATGTGACTCTGGAGCCCATTCTGTTTCTGTTGTACCACATCATGTCCTGTCAACTGCCTTGAGGGCAATGATCCAATTTTACATCTCTCTGTGTATGCCATGGTTCCTAGCACAGCTCTTGAACATACTGCTCAAAACTGTTGCTGTGTGAAAGATGGGGCTGCCAAAAATTAAAATTTCCTAACATAAAAAGCCCGGGTCCTCCATAGGAGCCCATTGTCAACATGGGAAAGGAGGGGCGTCAGTCTGCCATAACAGCCTCATTGTCAGTGAGGTGTAGCTGCAGCCACAGTGGGTTCTGTGAACTCTGTGGGCATGAACATGCAGAGGTGGGGCTGAAGTATGAGCCAGTTACTGGCAATCCACTGTGGGCCTGGGGGAGGCAGCCCTGTTGGGTTCTCACTCTGGTGGATTTTGGAACCAGGACTGTGTACGTCGTATTCCTGAGCTGATTATCTGTGGGTTCAGGGGACGCAACTCCCGAGGGTTTATGTGCTGATGGTTTTATGAGTGTGCATGTGTACCTAAGAGACTTCTGAGCCAATGACTGGAGGTGGCTCCCGAGGACAGCATCAGCAACAGTGATCTTTGTGGGCACACACACCAGGTGGCAGGTGGCATCACAGAATCAGATGTCCTCGTGGACATCTCCTGGGGAAGAACACACACAGTCGCTCCTTTCCCAGCGAGAATGCTCTAGTTCTGCCTACCTCACAATGCAGCTTAGAACCAGACCTGGGGGCTTCTATTCCAACAGCTGGAGAGCAGACCCTGACCCCAACAGGGCTGTGACAACCACAGAGCAGAGAGGAAGCCCTGCCCAACATCCAGTGCAACCTCTGGTCACCACAACACCAAACACACCCCCTATCAAGGGGACAAGGGCCAGCACACACTAAGGAAAGATGTGGCAAGAATCCATACCAAAAACAGCCCTCACACCAAAAATACTGGACTCAAGCAGGCTACACAGGGACAGCCCAACATAAAAAACAGCCCTTCAAAACCACGGCTGATAGCTGTTTCTCCTAGATTTATAGAGTCAGAGAAATATAAGAAAAATGAAAAAGCAAAGGAACTATTCCCAACTAAAAGAACAAGAGAAATCCCCTGAAAGGATGAACAATGAAACAGACTGCTCCAGTCTGAAATGCTGAAAGAATTAAGAAAGGCTATCAATAGAAATGTGGATCACTAACAAGGAATTAGAAACTATAAGGAAAAGCCAATCAAACTCAGACAACTCAATTGCTGAAATGAAAACCGAGTTAAAGCAATAAATAGCAAACTAAATAATGCAGAAGGATGAATGAGTGATATGGAAGAAGAATAACAAATCACCCAATCAGAACAGCAGACAGAAAACAAAAGAAAAAAAATGAAAGCACCATATGAGATCTATAGGATAATACAAAGCATGACAATCTATACATAATAGGAATCCCAGAAGGAGAAGAAAGAGAAAAGGGGGTCAAAAATGTATTTGAAGAAATTATGGATAAAAACTTCCCAAACTTAAAAGAGAAAACAGACATCAAGGTATAGGAAGCACAGAGGGTCCCAAACAAGATGAACCCAAACCAAGACATATTATAATTAAGATGGCAAAAGTTAAAGAGAGAATTCTAAAGGCAGCAAGGGAAAAAGAAAAAGTCAGTTATAAGGGTACCTCCATAAGGCTATCAGCTGATTTCTCTACAGAAACTTTGCAGGCCAGAAAGAAGTGGCAAGATACATTCAAAGTCCTGAGAGGGAAAAACCTGCAACCTAGGATACACTACCCAGCAAGATTATCATTTAGAATACGAGAGAGAAAGAACTTCTCAGACAAGTTAAAAACTAAAAGAATATAGCAGTACTAAACCTATCTTAAAAGAAATATTGAAAGGTCTTCTCTAGAGACAAAAGAAGCAAGAATCTATAGGAAAGGGAAAATCAAAACTGGAAAGGTAAATATGTAAAAGGATTGAAGATTACTTTAAAAAGCCGGTACATAGATTAAAAAACAATCAAAAAATTCTGTGAAAGTAATTATAATTACAATGAGCAGTAAAAGGATAAACATGAAGATATAAAAGAGGACCTCAAAATCACAAAATGTCGGGGAGGGAAGTAAGAATATATAGATCTTTCAGAATGTGTTTGAGCTTATACGACTACCAGTCTAAAGCAAATAGATATAGTTATGTGATAACATACTTGAAAATCAGGGTAACCACAAATCAAAAACATACAATAGATTCACAAAAAGCAAAACGAAAGGAACTCAGACATAATACAAAAGAAAACCATCAAACCACAAAAGGAAAAATGAAAAGAAGAAAAGAACAAAGAAGAAATATAAAATCAACTGGAAAACAAGGTCTAAAGTGGCAATAAGTACATACTTATCAATAATTACTTAAATGTTGGGACTTCCCTGGTGGTGCAGTGGTTAAGAATCTGCCTGCCAATGCAGGGGACACAGGTTCAATCCCTGGTCCAGGAAGATCCCATATGCTGCAGAGCAACTAAGCCTGCGAGTCATAACTACTGAGCCCATGTGCCACAACTACTGAGGCCTGCTCACCTAGAGCCCATGCTCTGCAACAAGAGAAGCCCACACACCGCAACAAAGAGTAGCCCCCACTCACTGCAACTAGAGAAAGCCCACACGCAGCAACGCAGCCAAAAATAAATAAATATTTTAAAAAATTACTTAAATGTCAATGGATTAAATGCTCCCATCGAAAGACTCAGAGTGGCAGATTGGATAATGAAACAAAAATCTACAATATGCTGCCTACAGGAGACCCACTTTAGGGCAAGGACACACAGATTGAAAGTGAGGGGATGGACAAAGTTATTTCACACAAATGGAAATGACAAGAAAGTAGGGGTAGAACTACTCATATCAGACAAAATAGACTTTAAAACAAAGGCCATAAAGAAAGACAAAGAAGGACACTATATCATGATAAAAGGATCAATACAAGAAGAGGATATCACACTTGTTAACATATATGCACCCAATATAGTGGCACCTAAATACATAAAACAAATACTAACAGATATAAAGGGAGAAATAGATTGGCATACAATAATAGTAGGAGACTTTAACACCCCACTGACATCAATGGACAGATCTTCCAGACAGAAAATCAATAAGGCAACAGAGATCCTGAATGACATAATAGAACAGTTAGACTTAATTAATATCTATAGAACACTACATCCAAAAAAACCCAGAATACACATTCTTTTCAAGCACACATGGAACATTCTTTAGGATAGACCACACAGGTCACAAAACATGCCTCAACAAATTTAAGATGATAGAAATTATTTCCAGTGTCTTTTCTGAGCAAAATAGCATGACACTAGAAATCAACCATAGAAAGAGAAACGAGAAAAAAATGATTACATGTAGACTAAACAACATGCTACTAAAAAAACCTATGAGTCAATGATGAAATCAAAGAGGAAGTTAAAAAAATACTTCGAGACAAATGACAATGAAAACACAGCCATACAAAATTTATGGGATGCAGCAAAAGCAGTTCTAAAAGGGAAGTTCATAGCAATACAGGCCTTTCTCAAAAAACAAGAAAAATCTCAAATAAACAATCTAACCAACCACCTAAAAGAATTAGAAAAAGAAGAACAAATAAAGCTTAACGTCAGCAGAAGGAAATAATAAAGATTGTAGAGGACATAAAGTAGAGATTAAAAAATAGAAAAAATCAATACAACTAAGAGCTGGTTTTTTGAAAGGATTAAAAAATTTGACAAACCTCTGGCCAGGCTCATTAAGAACAAAAGAAACTGGACTGAAATAAACAAAACAAGAAATAAAAGAGGAGAAATAACAACTGTTTCTGCAGAAATATAACATACCATAAGAAAATATTATGAACAGTTTATATGCCAACAAAATGGACAACCTAGAAGAAATGGATAAGTTTCTAGAAACATACAACCTGCCAAAACTGAATCAAGAAGGAACAATGTGAAGAGACTGATCCCTAGAAGTAAAATAGAATCTGTGGGCTTCCCTGGTGGTGCAGTGGTTAATCCACCTGCCAATGCAGGGGACACAGGTTCAAGCCCTGGTCTGGGAATATCCCACATGCCATGGAGCAACCAAGCCCATGCGCCACAACTACTGAAGCCCACACACCTAGAGCCTATGCTCCACAACAAGAGAATCCACCACAATGAGAAGCCTGCACACCACAACGAAGAATAGCCCCTGCTTGCTGCAACTAGAGAAAGCCCGTGTGCAGCAACGAAGACCCATTGCAGCCAAAAAATAAATTAATTAATTTTAAAAAATTATTTAAAAAATGGAATCTGTAATTAAAAAACAAACAAAAAAACCTCCTTGTAAACAAAAGTCCAGGACTGGATGGCTTCACTGGGGAATTCTACCAAACATACAAAGAACAACTTATAACTCTCCTCAAACTCTTGCAAAAGATTGAAGAGGAAGGAACACTCTCAAAGTCATTCTATGAAGCCACCATCACCCTTACACCAAACCCAGACACAGATACTACCAAAAAAGAAAATTACAGGCCAATATCACTGATGAATATAGATGCAAAAATCCTCAGCAAAATATTAGCAAACTGAATCTAACAATACATAAAAAGGATCATACACCATGATCGAGTTAGGTTTATTCCAGGATCACAAGGATGGTACAGTGTACTCAAATCAATCAGTGTGATATACCACAACAACAAAAGCAGACAAAAACCACATGATCATCTCAATAGATGCAGAAAAAGCATTTGATAAAATTCAACATCCATTCATGATAAAAACTCTTACCGAAGTGAGTATAGAGGGAACATATCTCAACATAATAAAAGCCATTTATGACAAACCCACAGCTGAAATAATACTCAATGGTGAAAAGCTGAAAGCTTTCCCACTAAAATCTGGAACAAGACAAGGATGCCCACTCTCACCACTTCTATTTAACAGAGTATTGGAAGTCCTAGCCATGGTAATCAGACAAGAAAAAGAATTAAAAGGTAGCCAAATCAAAAGGGAAGAGGTAAACTTGTCATTATATGCAGATGACCAGTACTCAATGTAGAAAACCCTAAAGATTCCACACACAACATAAACTATTAGAACTGATAAATGAATTCAGCAAGGTAGCAGGATATGAGATAAATATACAGAAATCTGTTGCATTTCTTTACACTAATAATGAGATATCAGAAAGAGAAAGTTTAAAAAAATCCCTTTAAAAATCACATTCAAAAATAAAATACCTGGGAATAAACCTAACCAAGGAGGTTAAAGACATATGCTGAGAACTATAAAACACTGATAAAGGAAATCGAATGTTATTCAAGGAAATGTAAAGATATCCCATGCTCTTGGATTAGAAGAATTAATATAGCTAAAATGGCCATACTACCTGAAGCAATCTACAGATTTAATGTGATCTCTATCAAATTACATGACATTTTTCACACAACTAGAACAAATAATACTAAAGTTTATATGGAACAACAAAACAGAATTGCCAAAGCAATCCTCAGGAAAAAGAACAAAGCTGGAGGCATGACCCTTCCAGACTTCAGACAATACAACAAAGCTACAGTAATCAAAACAGCATGGTATTGGTACAAAAACAGACATATAGGTATTTTTTGATTTCCTCTTTGATTTCTTCAGTGATTACTTCGTTATTAAGTAGTGTATTGTTTGGCCTCCAGGTGTTTGTATGTTTTACAGATTTTTACCTGTAATTGATATCTAGTCTCATAGCATTGTCGTCAGAAAAGATACTTGTTACAATTTCAATTTTCTTAAACTTACCAAGGCTTGATTTGTGACCCAAGATATGATCTACCCTGGAGAATGTTCCATGAGCACTTGAGAAAAATGTGTATTCTGTTGTTTTTGGATGGAATGTCCTATAAATATCAATTAAGTCCATCTTGTTTAATGTATCATTTAAAGCTTGTGTTTCCTTATTTATTTTCATTTTGGATGATCTGTCCATTGGTGAAAGTGTGGTGTTAAAGTCCCCTACTATGAATGTGTTACTGTCGATTTCCCCTTTTATGGCTGTTAGTATTTGCCTTATGTATTGAGGTGCTCCTATGTTGGGTGCATAAATATTTACAACTGTTATATCTTCTCCTTGGATCGATCCCTTGATCATTATGTAGTGTCCTTCTTTGTCTCTTGTAATACTCTTTATTTTAAAGTCTATTTTGTCTGATATGAGAATTGCTACTCTAGCTTTCTTTTGATTTCCATTTGCATGGAATATCTTTTTCCATCCCCTCCCTTTCAGTCTGTACGCGTCCCTAGGCCTGAAGTGGGTCTCTTGTAGACAGCATATATATGCGTCTTGTTTTTGTATCCAGTAAGCCAGTCTGTGTCTTTTTTAGTGGGAGCATTTAATCAAAAAATACCTAGAGGGTTTCCCTGGTGGTGCAGTGGTTGAGAGTCCGCCTGCCGATGCAGGGGACACGGATACGTGCCCTGGTCCGGGAAGATCCCACATGTCACGGAGTGGCTGGGCCTGTGAGCCATGGCCGCTGAGCCTGTGCGTCCGGAGCCTCTGTTCTGCAACGGGAGAGGCCACAACAGTGAGAGGCCCAGGTACCGCAAAAAAAAAAAAAAAAAAAAGAAAAAAACCCTAGAAACAAATGACAATGGAGACACTATGACCCAAAACCTATGGGATGCAGCAAAAGCAGTTCTAAGAGGGAAGTTTATAGCAATACAATCCTACCTTAAGAAACAGGAAAAAACTCGAATAGACAACCTAACCTTGCACCTAAAGCAATTAGAGAAAGAAGAAAAAAAAAAACCCCAAAGTTAGCAGAAGGAGAGAAATCATAAAAATCAGATCAGAAATAAATGAAAAAGAAATGAAGGAAACAATAGCAAAGAGCAATAAAACTAAAAGCTGTTTCTTTGAGAAGATAAACAAAATTGATAAACCATTAGCAGACTCATCAAGAAAAAAAGGGAGAAGACTCAAATCAATAGAATTAGGAATGAAAAAGGAGAAGTAACAACTGACACTGCAGAAATACAAAAGATCATGAGAGATTACTACAAGCAACTCTATGCCAATAAAACGCACAACCTGGAAGAAATAGACAAATTCTTAGAAATGCATAACCTGCCAAGACTGAAGAAATAGAAAATATGAACAAACCAATCACAAGCACTGAAATTGAAACTGTGATTAAAAATCTTCCAACAAACAAAAGCCCAGGACCAGATGGCTTCACAGGCAAATTCTATCAAACATTTAGAGAAGAGCTAACACCTATCCTTCTCAAACTCTTCCAAAATATAGCAGAGGGAGGAACACTCCCAAACTCATTCTTTTTTTAAAAAAATTAATTAATTAATTTACTTTTGGCTATGTTGGGTCTTCATTTCTGTGCGATGGCTTTCTTCAGTTGCAGCGAGCGGGGGCCACTCTTCAATGCAGTGCGTGGGCCTCTCACTGCTGCGGCCTCTCCTGTTGTGGAGCATAGGCTCCAGATGTGCAGGCTCAGTAGTTGTGGCTCACAGGCTTAGTTGCTCTGCGGCATGTGGGATCTTCCCAGACCAACACTTGAACCCATGTCCCTTGCACTGGCAGGCAGATTCCTAACCGCTGCACAACCAGGGAAGCCCCCAAACTCATTCTATGATACCACCATCACCCTGATACCTAAACCAGACAAGGATGTCACAAAGAAAGAAAACTACAGGCCAACATCACTGATGAACATAGATGCAAAAATCCTCAACAAAATACTGGCAAACAGAATCCAACAGCACATTAAAAGGAGCATACAATATGATCAAGTGGGGTTTATTCCAGGAATGCAAGAATTCTTCAATATACACAAATCAATCAACGTGACACACCATATTAACAAATTGAAGGAGAAAAACCATATGATCATCTCAATAGATGCAGAGAAAGCTTTCGACAAAATTCAACACCAATTTATGATAAAAACCATGCAGAAAGTAGGCATAGAGGGAAATTTCCTCAACATAATAAAGGCCATATATGACAAACCCACAGCCAACATTGTCCTCAATGGTGAAAACCTGAAACCATTTCCACTAAGATTAAGAACAAGACAAGGTTGCCCACTCCAGTCTTATTCAATATAGTTTTGGAAGTTTTAGCCACACCAATCAGAGAAGAAAAAGAAATAAAAGGAATCCAAATCAGAAAAGAAGAAGTAAAGCTGTCACTGTTTGCAGATGACATGATACTATACATAGAGAATCTGAAAGATGCTACCAGAAAACTACTAGAGCTAATCAATGAATTTGGTAAAGTAGCAGGATACAAAATTAATGCACAGAAATCTCTGGCATTCCTATATACTAATGATGAAAAATCTGAAAGTGAAATCAAGAAAACACTCCCATTTACATTGCAACAAAAAGAATAAAATATCTAGGAATAAACCTACCTAAGGAGACGAAAGACCTGTATGCAGAAAATTATAAGACACTGATGAAAGAAATTAAAGATGATATAAATAGATGGAGAGATATACCATGTTCTTGGATGGGAAGAATCAACATTGTGAAAATGACTCTACTACCCAAAGCAATCTACAGATTCAATGCAATCCCTATCAAACTACCACTGGCATTTTTCACAGAACTAGAACAAAAAATTTCGCAATTTGTATGGAAACACAAAAGACCCCGAATAGCCAAAGCAATCTTGAGAACGAAAAAAGGAGCTGGAGGAATCAGGCTCCCTGACTTCAGACTATACTACAAAGCTACAGTAATCAAGACAGTATGGTACTGGCACAAAAACAGAAAGATAGATCAATGGAACAGGATAGAAAGCCCAGAGATAAACCCACGCACATATGGACACCTTATCTTTGATAAAGGAGGCAGGAAAGTACAGTGGAGAAAGGACAGCCTCTTCAGTAAATGGTGCTGGGAAAACTGGACAGGTACATGTAAAAGTATGAGATTAGATCACTCCCTAACACCATACACAAAAATAAGCTCAAAATGGATCAAAGACCTAAATGTAAGGCCAGAAACTATCAAACTCCTAGAGGAAAACATAGGCAGAACACTCTTTGACATAAATCACAGCAAGATCCTTTCTGACCCACCTCCTAGAGTAATGGAAATAAAAACAAAAATAAACAAATGGGACCTAATGAAACTTCCAAGCTTTTGCACAGCAAAGGAAACCATAAACAAGACCAAAAGACAACCCTCAGAATGGGAGAAAATATTTGCAAATGAAGCAACTGACAAAGGATTAATCTCCAAAATTTACAAGCAGCTCAATAACAAAAAAACAAACAACACAATCCAAAAATGGGCAGAAGACCTAAATAGACATTTCTCCAAAATAGATATACAGATTGCCAGCAAGCACATGAAAGAACGCTCAACATCATTAATCATTAGAGAAATGCAAATCAAAACTACAATGAGATATCATCTCACACCAGTCAGAATGGCCATCATCAAAAAATCTAGAAACAATAAGTGCTGGAGAGGGTGTGGAGAAAATGGAACACTCTTGCACTGCTGTGGGAATGTGAATTGGTACAGCCACTATGGAGACAAGTATGGAGGTTCCTTAAAAAACTGCAAATAGAACTACCATATGAATCAGCAATCCCACTACTGGGTATTTACCCTGAGAAAACCAAAATTCAAAAACAGTCATGTACCAAAATGTTCATTGCAGCTCTATTTACAATAGCCCAGAGATGGAAACAACCTAAGTGCCCATCAGCAGATGAATGGATAAAGAAGATGTGGCACATATATACAATGGAATATTACTCAGCCTTAAAAAGAAAGGAAATTGAGCTATTTGTAATGAGATGGATAGACCTAGAGTCTGTCATACAGAGTGAAGTAAGTCAGAAAGAAAAAGACAAATACCGTATGCTAACACATATATATGGAATTTAAGAAAAAAAAATGTCACGAAGAACCTAGGGGTAAGACAGGAATAAAGACGCAGACCTACTGGAGAACAGACTTGAGGATATGGGGAGGGGGAAGGGTGAGCTTTGACAGGGCGAGAGAGAGTCATGGACATATACACAGTAACAAATGTAGTAAGGTAGATAGCTAGTGGGAAGCAGCCGCATGGCACAGGGATATTAGCTCGTTGCTTTGTGACAGCCTGGAGGGGTGGGATAGGGAGAGTGGGAGGGAGGGAGACGCAAGAGGGAAGACATATGGGAACATATGTATATGTATAACTGATTCACTTTGTTATAAAGTAGAAACTAACACACCATTGTAAAGCAATTATACCCTATAAAGATGTTAAAAAAAAAAAAAAAGAAAGAAAACACTTCCATTTACCACTGCAACAAAAAGAATAAAATATCTAGGAATAAACCTACCTAATGAGACAAAAGACGTGTATGCAGAAAATTATAAGACACTGATGAAAGAAATTAAAGATGATACAAATAGATGGAGAGATATACCATGTTCTTGGATGGGAAGAATAAACACTGTGAAATTGACTCTACTACCCAAAGCAATCTACAGATTCAATGCAGTCCCTATCAAACTACCACTGGCCTTTTTCACAGAACTACAACCAAAAATTTCACAATTTTTATGGAAACACGAAAGACCCCGAATAGCCAAAGCAATCTTGAGAACGAAAAATGGAGCTGGAGGAATCAGGCTCCCTGACTTCAGACTATACTACAAAGCTACAGTAATCAGGACAGTATGGTACTGGCACAAAAACAGAAAGATAGATCAATGGAACAGGATAGAAAGCCCAGAGATAAACCCATGCACATATGGTCACCTTATTTTTGATAAAGGAGGCAGGAATGTACAGTGGAGAAAGGACAGCCTCTTCAATAAGTGGTGCTGGGAAAACGGGACAGGTACATGTAAAAGTATGAGATTAGAACACTCCCTAACACCATACACAAAAATAAGCTCAAAATGAATTAAAGACCTAAATGTAAGGCCAGAAACTTTCAAACTCTTAGAGGAAAACAGGCAGAACACTCTATGACATAAATCACAGCAAGATCCTTTTTGACCCACCTCCTAGAGAAATGGAAATAAAAACAAAAATAAACAAATGGGACCTAATGAAACTTCCAAGCTTTTGCACAGCAAAGGAAACCATAAACAAGACCAAGAGACCATCCTCCGAATGGGAGAAAATATTTGCAAATGAAGCAACTGACAAAGGATTAATCTCCAAAATTTACATGCAGCTCAATAACAAAAAAACAAAAAACACAATCCAAAAATGGGCAGAAGACCTAAATAGACATTTCTCCAAAGTAGATATACAGATTGCCAGCAAACACATGAAAGAACGCTCAACATCATTAATCATTAGAGAAATGCAAATCAAAACTACAATGAGATATCATCTCACACCAGTCAGAATGGCCATCATCAAAAAATCTAGAAACAATAAATGCTGGAGAGGGTGTGGAGAAAATGGAACACTCTTGCACTGCTGTGGGAATGTGAATTGGTACAGCCACTATGGAGACAAGTATGGAGGTTCCTTAAAAAACTGCAAATAGAACTACCATATGAACCAGCAATCCCACTACTGGGCATATACCCTGAGAAAACCATAATTCAAAAAGAGTCATGTACCAAAATGTTCATTGCAGCTCTATTTACAATAGCCAGGACATGGAAGTAACCTAAGTGTCCATCATCGGATGAATGGATAAAGAAGATGTGGCACATACACACAATGGAATATTACTCAGCCATAAAAAGAAACGAAATTGAGTTATTTGTAGTGAGGTAGATGGACCTGGAGTCTGTCATACAGAGTGAAGTAAGTCAGAAAGAGAAAGACAAATACCATATGCTAACACATATATATGGAATCTAAGAAAAAAAATGTCATGAAGAACCTAGGGGTAAGATGGGAATAAAGACACAGACCTACTAGAGAATGGACTTGAGGATATGGGGAGAGGGAACGGTAAGCTGTGACAAAGTGAGAGAGTGGCATGGACATATATATATACTACCAAACGTAAAATAGATAGCTAGTGGGAAGCAGCTGCATAGCACAGGGAGATCAGCTCGGTGCTTTTTGACCACCTAGAGGGGTGGGAGGGAGGGAGACACAAGAGGGAAGAGATATGGGAACATATGTATATGTATAACTGATTCACTTTGTTGTAAAGCAGAAACTAACACACCATTGTAAAGCAATTATACTCCAATAAAGATGTTAAAAGAAAAACAAAGACAAAAACAAAAAAAACCCCAGACATATAGATCAATGGAACAGAATAGAGAGCCCAGAAATAAACCCACATACCTACAGTCAATTAATCTTTGACAAAGGAGGCAAGAATATGCAATGGAGAAGTGACAATCTCTTGAGCAAGTCGTGTTGGGGAAGCTGGACAGCCACATGTAAATCAATGATTTTAGAACACACCCTCACACCATACACAAAAATAAACTCAAAATGGCTTAAAGACTTAACTATGACATGACACCATAAAATTCCTAGAGGAGAATATAGGCAAAACATTCTCTGACATATATTGTAGCAATGTTATCTTATGTCAGTCTCCCAAGGCAATAGAAATAAAAACAAAAATAAACAAATGGGAACTAATCAAACTTATAAGCTTTTGCACAGCTAAAGGAACCATAAACAAAGCAAAAAGACAACCCACAGACTGGGAGAAAATATTTGCAAATGATGCAGCTGACAAGGGATTAATTTCCAAAATATACAAATAGCTCATACAACTTAATAACAAAAAAACCAAACAACCCAATCAAAAAATGGGCAGAAGACCTAAATAGACATTTCTCCAAAGAAGACATATAGATGGCCGACAGGCACATGAAAGGATGCTCAACATTGCTAATTATTAGAGAAATGCAAATCAAAACCTCAATCAGACACCAGTCTGAATGGCTATCATCAAAACACCTATAAATAATAAGTGCTGGAGAGGGTATGGAGAAAAGGGAGCCCTCCTACACTGCTGGTGGGAATGTAAGTTGGTGCAGCCACTTTGGAAAACAGTATGGAAATTCCTCAAAAAACTAAAAATAGAGTTACCATATGATCCAGCAGTCCCACTCCTGGGCATATATCCAGAAAAGACAAAAGTTCTAATTTGAAAAGATACATGCACTCCAATGTTCATAGCAGTACTATTTACAATAGCCAAGACATGGAAGCAACCTAAATGTCCATCAACAGATGAATGGATAAAGAAGATGTGGCATAGACACACACATGCACACATATACACAATGGAATACTACACAGCCATAAAAAAAGAATGAAATAATGTTATTTGCAGCAACACAGGTGGACCTAGAGATTATCATACTAAGTGAAGGAGACAAAAACAAATATTATATGATTTCACTTACATGTGGAATCTAATAAATAGTACAAATGAACTTATTTACAAAACAGAAACAGGCTTACAGGTAAAGAAAACAAATTTATGGTTACCAAAGGGGAATGTGGGGGAGGGATTGACTGGGAGTAGGGAATTAACAGATGTTTAAACCTGATAAACAATAAGGATTTACTGTAGGGAACTATATTCAATATTTTGTAATAAACTATGATGGAATTGAATCGAAAAATGAAGAATACAGATATATACATATATACATATAACCAAATCATTTTGCTGTATACCTGAAACTAACACAATATTGTAAATCAACTATGCTTCCATTAAAAAAGTCATATTAAATTTATTTATTAATTTAGGGAGAATCGATATCTTTAGTTATGATGTTGAATCTTCTATCCAAAAACAAGTTATACTTTTTTATTAGGTCAAAACAATTTATTTGCTTCTCTTAAGAGAATTCTTAAGTTTTATTAATAGAGATTTTATATATTAATTTTTAACTTCACTTCTAATTATTTTATTTTTAGCTTTAATTTTTGTGTTTAATATTCAATTTTCAGTTGAAATTATAAATGGGATCTTTACTTCCATTATATTTTGTACCTAGTTCTTCTTTATTATATAAAGGCTGTTAATTTCTGTCTGTTAATTTTATGGTCAGAACTTTTACTGAATCCTCTATTGTTTGTAGGCAATTTTCAGATTATTCTCTTGTATATTCCAGGTATAAATTATATCATTTATATTTAGTTTTATCTCTTACTGTCCAGTTTTCATACACCTAATTTATTTTTCGTCTCTAATTTCATTGTCTAATACATGCAAAAACTCTTAAATTTTAGTGATGATAGTGAAGACATTTGTTTTATCTCTAAATTTAATGGGGATGATTTTAGCATTTCTCTATTGGCCTAATGATAGATGTATTTTAACTAGTTAAGGAAATATTCATCTATTTCTAGTTGATTAAGATTCTTCAGCATCACAAATGGGCTTTGAAACTTACCAAATGCATTTCCAGAAACTCTAGAGGTGATTTTATATGATTTATCCAATCTTAGATTTATTGCTGTAGTGAATTACATAAATAGCTTTCCCAAAACTAAAATTTCTTACATTACTGGAAAAATCTTACTTGGCTAGTATGTCATTTTCTTATAATGTGGTGTTTAGGTCTGCTAATATTTTATTTAGAAGTATTTTGCATTGATAATCATAAGAAAGATTGACCTATAAAGATTTTCATTTTGGAAATTTTTGTTGAATGTCGATATTAATTATTGCATTATAAAAGAAACCACTGAAACTTTTCTTCTTTTCCTATGCTATATAATTATTTGTTATTTCAAAATTTATAAGAAATCCACCACAAAACCATTTGACCTTTGTGTTTTTGGGGGAGTAAGGTAGGGATAGCTCTTTGAAAACGTTCTCTATTTCTTTTATTTAATTGATATGTTTACATATTTTATCTTTACTTAAATATGTTTTGAGACAAAAATTATATTTACTTAGAAAATTATTTAGTTTATCTGGATTTTTTAATTTAGTTGACTGTAATTAAGTAATACTATGTTTTATGATTACTTTAACTATTTCTGTAAATATAATTCTTTCCCCCTTATTATTCCTTACTTTGTGTATTTGTGCTTCCTCCTATTTTTTTGATTAATTTGTTATGAGCTTACCTATTTTATATTTCCAAAAACTGGATTCTGTATTTATTTATTAGTTTTATTATTTGTTTCTTAATTTATTATTTTCTGTGTTTATCTTTATTGATTTTGTTCTGCTTTCCTTTGATTTATTTTATTTTGTTGCTCCTTTTCTAAATTCTTATGTTGGATATTTAGTGGATATTTCTATTAATAGTTATTGAAGTTTTTGCATTTTCTTTTGAGTGCTGCTCTACGCAATCACACAGATTCTGACATGTAGTCTTTTTATTTTTTTCCCCCAGATACCCTAAAACTTGTTTTGGAGTTTTTCTTTTTCCCAACAGTTTGTTAAGAGAAAGTGTTTGAATTTCCATGTAGTTTTCTGGTTTTGGTGTTTGTTTCAAGTTTTAATACACTATGGCCAGTGATTATACTATTTCTAAAAACTTTAGAACATAAAGAGGGTTTTTTATGACTTAATAAGTTTTTATAACCATTCCATAGATTCTTGAAAAGTAGAAATGTTCTGTTTCTTGAATACAGCATTGATGTCCATTTTTATTGTTTTATCATTTGCTCAGTCATGGCCTGAGAGAAATATGTTAAAGTTTCCTCTTATTAATATACTTCTGCCTTTATCTTCTTTAATTCCTGAAGTTTATGATTTATGAATATTGCTGCCAAGTTACTTGCTTCATAGATATTCATACTTATTAAAACCCTATTATGCGCCTTTAATATTATAAATACCTGTCTGCTTTGTGCCCTGTTTATTGCTTTTGGTCCTGAATGATACCTTTTCTGATATTGAGATTGTGACACCTGCTTTCCTTTTGTTTGCTCTCCTGTGGTGCCCTAAACTCTTCTTTCATTTTTCAACTTGGTTTAGCAATTCCAATTCAATGATTCATCCAATTAAAAAATCCACTTCCTAGAGTAATGGAAATAAAAACAATAATAAACAAATGGGACCTAATGAAACTTCAAAGCTTTTGCACAGCAAAGGAAACCATAAACAAAACGAAAAGACAACCCTCAGAATGGGGGAAAATATTTGCAAACGAATCAACGGACAAAGGATTAATCTCCAAAATATATAAACAGCTCATGCAGCTCAATATTAAAGAAACAAACAACCCAATCCAAAAATGGGCAGAAGACCTAAATAGACATTTCTCCAAAGAAGACATACAGATGGCCAAGAAGCACACGAAAAGCTGCTCAACATCACTAGTTATTAGAGAAATGCAAATCAAAACTACAATGAGGTATCACCTCACACCAGTTAGAATGGGCATCATCAGAAAATCTACAAACAACAAATGCTGGAGAGGGTGTGGAGAAAAGGGAACCCTCTTGCACTGTTGGTGGGAATGTAAATTGATGCAGCCACTATGGAGAACACTATGGAGGTTCCTTAAAAAACTAAAAATAGAATTACCATATGATCCAGCAATCCCACTACTCGGCATATACCCAGAGAAAAACATAATTCAAAAAGACACAGGCACTCCAATGTTCATTGCTGCGGAATTTACAATAGCCAGGTCATGGAAGCAACCTAAATGCCCATCGATAGACGAATGGATAAAGAAGATGTGGCACATATATACAATGGATTATTACTCAGCCATAAAAAGGAATGAAATTGGGTCATTTGTTGGGACATGGATGGACCTAGAGACTGTCATACAGAGTGAAGTATGTCAGAAAGAGAAAACCAAATATCGTATATTAATGCATGTATATGGAACCTAGAAAAATGGTACAGATGAACCAGTCTGCAGGGCAGAAGTTGAGACACAGATGTAGAGAACAAAGATATGGACACCAAGGGGGCAAAGCTGTTGGGGGTTGGATGGTGGTGTGATGAATTGGGTGATTGGGATTGACATGTATACACTGATGTGTATAAAATTGATGACTAATAAGAACCTGCTGTATAAAAAAATTAAATTAAATTAAAAAAATTTTAAAAATCAGTTATTTACAAAGATTCATGTCTAAGAATAGTCGTTAAAAGAGGAGGTTGATTAAATAAATTATTCTATACTCACAATGTGTAATAACATATGTGCTAAAATGAATAACATATGTGCTAAAATGTGTAATAACATATGTGCTAAAATGAATAAAAATACTTAATGACAATGATGTTTAAAACATAAAGATATTTTACATGCTTTATAAAATACTTTCTGATAAAGCCAGTTACCAAATAGATTGTAGTTTGATCCCAACATAAGTATCCATTCCCATATCTTTAATCATACCTATGTATCTATACAATATAGCTCTATAAAAATTGGACAAGTGTGTATAAAATACTAAGTTATTATATCTAAGTAGGAGTAGTAGTATAGATGGTTTTAATTTTCTTCTTTGTGCTTTTCTATATTTTCTGAAGTTTTAATATTTACATATTTTTTATAATCTCAAAATATGTGATTTTTTCCCCTAAAAATGAAGAAAAAAAAAAGCTTATTGTCTAATAATTTGACACTAAAATCCTGGCAACAGTTAATGATAGGTCTCCTTATTACCTGCCTTACTCCCCCAGCATTCTGAGTAGAGTTCTAGAAAGTATCTAGTTTTCCATTAGTAGATTCCTTAAGACTTTGGCATGTAAAGGAAACTCAATCACTGTTCTCTCTCTCTCTGTCTCAGGCTTCCCTCTGCCTGCCTGGAAGGGGGAGGGCTGCCTTAATCCTCTCCTAGGGTCCCCGTTGGCCTTCAGGCCCAGGGCATGTAGCTTTCTTTTACCTACAGGTTTCTGTAGCTGTTAAGAATTCCTCACAGACTAGCTCCCAGAGGAACAGCATGTTCTTTTTCTTCCTTTTATTCACTCACTAGTCTTTGTTTACTTAGGCGACATGAACACTCCTTTGACTTAAAACCTGTCAATTTTGCTTTTCAACTCCTTCAATGGCTAATTTAACTGGCTCATTAGTGGTTTTAATGTGTGGATTTTTACTAGAATCCCTTGGAGTTTTTGTTGTCCCAGTTGATGTGGAGACACAAGCTGTCATTATAAAGCCTCTTAAGAAATTAAAACCGTTTCTCTGAAACAATCTCCATAACGAACTCCCAGGATTTGTGTTTTACATCTCAGGCAGGACTTCTCTCTGATTAGATTCTTCATTTGTAAGCTTCTGAGGTTGAAATGAAGTTTCTTAGAGCTTTGGTTATGTGTCCAACTTGGAGAGGGGTGTCATGAAAGCACTTGCAGTGTATGGTTTTTGTTTTTTTAGTTTGATTTTTGCTTCCCTTTTGCTTTGTTGTTATTGTTGTTTTTAAAGATGTGGCTATTTCCACAAAGGTTTGGGCAATTACATAACCACTGAAGGAGAAGGACTATCTAAAAACAAAACTGAGCAAAACAAAATTCAGTCTCTCAAACTATTAATTTCAACTTCTCACAGTATAATTTGGGGCTGAGGTGATATTCAGAGTAAAAACCTATAATTTTGTTTTAAGTGTATTATACTCCTTCCTCTCATTAAATTTCTATATCCAATTCCTCAGTGAGTTCTTAAAGCAAGTAGTGTATTGATTAGGTTTTTATATCAAATCTACTGCTAGACTGAGATAAAACTGACCTAGCTGATAAAACCAAAGACTTCCTTCTTTTTTTTTTTCTCATAACCAGGGTTAATCCTAGGAAAAAATGTCAAGTAGGCACAGAGTGTCACTGTCTCTCCTCCTGTTTGGGTCCTTCCTTGGGGTCCCCAACAATAAACTCCAAGTGTCTGTGTTGCCACAGATGACCCCCTAAAGAAAACATTGACCACAGGTTGCATTTGCCTGGCAGATATACTTTATGAGGCCTGTACAGAGTTAATAATTGGTAAACGTCACATCAAAATTCAAGTATCAGAATCTCTTAGAAAACTAAAAAATTTGGCCTAGAGTCTTGCAGAAAAGCAGCTCACTTCTTCTTTTTGATTTATTTTTATTTATTAATTTGGACAAATAAAAACCGTATATATTTAAGCTATACAATGTGATGTTTGATACATGCATATGTTGTAAAATGATTACCACAATGAAACTAATTACAATATCCATCATCCCCCATAGTTACTTTTGTGTGTGTGTGTGGTAAGAACACTTGAGATCTACTTCATTTTTTCTTAATGTAAGCATTTATCACTCACTATAAACTTTCCGCTTGGAACTGCTTTTGTTGCATCTCATAAGTTTTGGTATGTTGTGTTTCCATTTTTGTTTGTCTCAAGATATTTTTTATTTGTCACTTTCGACATCTTCTTTGACTCATTGTTTGTTTAGAAGCGTGTTGTTCAGTCTCCATATATTTGTGAATTTTCCATGTTTTCTCCTGTTATTGATTTCTAGTTTCATACCATTATGGTGGGAAAAGATACATAATATGATTTCAATCAATTTTCTTAAATTTGTTAACTTGTTTTGTAGCCTAACATATTATTTATCCTGGAGAGTGTTTCATGTTCACTTGAGAAGAATGTGTATTCTGCTGCTGGCCTGCAAGGTATGTGTTCAGAAATCAGCTGATAGCCTCATGGGGTGTTCTCCTGTATGTGATGCGCTTCTTTTCTTTCTCTGCTTTCAAGATTCTGTCTTTATTTTTGACAGTTTTATAATAAAGTGCCTCAGTGAAGTCTTCTTTAGGTTGAACTTGATTAGACACTTTTGAGCTTCATACACCTGGATGTCGGTATCATTCCCCAGATTTGGGAAGTTTTTGGCCACTATTTCTTTAAAGAAGCTTTCTAACCCTTCCTCTCTCTCCACTATCTGCGACTTCTATAATGTGAACATCGTTTTGCTTGATTGTGTCCCATAAGTTCTATGGGCCTTCTTCAGTCTTTTTCATTCTTTTTTCTTTTTATTTCTCTGACTGCATAATCTCAAATTACCTGTTTTCAAGCTCACTGATTCTTTCTTCTGCTTGATTGAGTCTCCTACTGAAGCTCTCTATTGCATTTATTTTTAGTTCAGTCATTATATTCTTCAGCTCCAAAATTTCTGTTTTGTTATTTTTTATGTTTTCTGTCTCTTTGTTGAACTTCTAATTTGTTCTGATATTGCTTTCCTAATTTTGTTAAATTGTTTATCTGTGTTCTCTTGTAGCTCTCTGAGCTTCTTTTGGACAATTATTTTGAATTCTTTGTTGGACAATTTGTGGATCTCTATTTTTTGTGGTCTGTTATTGAAAATGTATTGTTTGGTGGTGTTATTTTCCCAGCTCTTCATGATCTCTGTAGCCTTGCGTCACCTCTTCTAGACTTTAGGGACTGCCTTTGGTAAGGAAAAACCTTCCCTGGTGTGTGGGGCCATGCTGGAATGTGCTGCGGCCCTGGGTCTAGTTGTGAAGGGTGCCAAGTATGGGCATGAATGGTGGCTGTGGGTCTGGGGGGGTATAGTGTCTTGTTGGCTCAGGCAGCTGGGCTCCACAACATCGAATCTGCATTCTGACAAATTCTGAGATGATCCAGATACTGCTGTTCCAGGAGCCACACTTTTTGAGAACCACTGCTTCAAGGTATTATTCCTCTGAGGGTTATTTAGATTTTCATTCATTCATCCATTCATATACTCAATTTTTACTACAAAGTACTTCACTCTACATTGAAGATTCATTACTGATCAAATACATACAGTTCTTAATTGATAATCAGGCAAAAATTTAAACTTTATAATTATATATATATAATTACAGCTGTTACAGTGTTGTGAAGAGTATTCAGTATGGCTTCTTTGAAGAATAACATTAAGCTAATCTATGGATCTAGTCCTAAGTAGGGCTTGGTCAGATTAGGGAGGAGAGGGGACCTTTTTAGGTCATAGGAAGAATGTCTATGAAGCTAGGCAAAGCAGCCTCCCGGATCTAAATGATGAATCTCTGTTGGGGATTTGAGAGACTATGGGAGATATTTCAGGTTGGGATACTGCCCAGTCATCATTCCAAGGAGCCAGGTGCCTATTCTGATGACTTCTGAGGCTAATTGTTTCTAAAATTGCAGGGAACAGAGCCAGGAGAGAAGGAATTGTCAGTCCTGGCGACCTGATCCATCAGTCCTAATGTAGTGGTCTACACAAGGGAACAGTGGCAAAAGTTATTTTGAGATCCTCCTGTTCTGGGGGAAATCTCAGTGGCATGTTGGCAACTCATCCCAGTTTTTCTCTACTACAGTTTCTAGGCCTCTGAGCATTGCCAGGATAAAAAAAAAAAAAAAGATAGCAAATTGCAAGATCAGATCATTAAAATTTCAGGCTCAGCTCACCTGAGCCTCTGCCCTGGCTCATCACATAAGCCTTGGATGCCAGTTTCTCCTCACATCTCCAATCTCATCTCCTTCCTCTCACCTGTGCCTAGGCCTCCCACATCATCTGTGGGTTCTCCTCCTGTGCCATCTGAAAGTATGTACGTATGTATGTATGTATGTATGTATGTATTGTCTCACAGCTCTTTTATCTTATTCTCAGACGTCTAAACATAAAATGCTTTGTTTTTGTCTGCCTTCTATTTCCTTTTCTCTTTTTGCCACCATCTATAAACAAGAATACCTTCTACTTCAAAAATATTTTTCTATATTTCTTCTCAAGTTTCTTCATCTATTTATTCTATTTATACACATAAAATTTATTTGCAAATAGGAATATCTAATTCAGATCTCCAAGCCTTTGTTTTTACTCTTTGAGCAAATGGAATGGTTTTGACATGGTCAACCACTGTTGGCTCTTTTGGAGGCTGATTTGTTTTCTGCCCCTTCATTATTCCTCATAGATTATCTTATGTCTTAATTTTCTTATATAGCAGTCATATGGAATGTTTTATTTATTTATTTATTTATTGGTGGTACGCGGGCCTCTCGCTGTTGTGGCCTCTCCCTGTTGTGGCCTCTCCCGTTGCGGAGCACAGGCTCCGGACGCACAGGCTCAGCGGCCATGGCTCACGGGCCCAGCCGCTCCGCGGCATGTGGGATCCTCCCGGACCGGGGCACGAACCCACGTCCCCTGCATTGGCAGGTGTACTCTCAACCACTGCACCACCAGGGAAGCCCATATGGAATGTTTTTTAAGGCCGTCTTTAGTTCTGAAATATAAAAAATTTGCTCTGCTTCCACATAAATTTTTATTGAATCCCCAGGTTTTAATAAACTAATTGTGATTGTTCTCATAGCATCATCAAAAAAAAAAAAAAAAAAAAAGAGACACGTCTTTCACTTTACATTTTACAACTTCTCTTCTCCTTTCAAATTAATTGTACCAATGCTCTTGGCCAACTTCGTTTTATGTGATTTTTTTCTGGATTCTAAATACCTAAAAATGGTTCCTTTTCTAAAAGTGTATCTTACACACTGATTTTAAATATTTAACTTTGGAGGTTACTTTTATGCCCATCCAGATTTTTCCCAAGGTGGTGGAATCCTTGTGCCATTTTTCTTTTATGCAGAAAGCATAGCAGGTCCTTAAATAATTTTCTTCTCACACTTCTTTTGGGAGTACATGCATTTTACACATCTAAACTTGTGCCCTTCCCAATTCATATCCATGCATTCTCTTTCCAATACAGATCTCATGGATCTTCCAGTATTTGACTGATAATCCAAAACTTCATCCAGAAATAATCTTCCTTGTTCTAGAGGAGGTGCAAATCCCAGTCCCTAGTCCTCTTGTAGCCAGTAAAATTTTCTGTCTCTTTTCTCAAATATGACATTTGCCATTTTCTTTTCTCAAGGTCTGATAGCACTGACAGTTTTGAGTTTTGTTTCCTTGTTTGTATTATTTTCCAATTTAGGTAATTTTTATTTATTCGGTTAAGATTTTCTTTAACCTCACTCTTTTGACTCCTTGAGTTCTAACTCTTTGCCTTATTGAAAATACGGTGTTATTCCCTTCTCCTGTGTTTGAATTTCATTTATAGTCTGCCCTATTATCTCCATTTTCTATGATATTTTTCTCAATGTTCTTGCCTTTTCTTTCTCCCCCATAAATTTTGAGTGGAGATGTGTCATTATTCTCTGATAACTTGCAATGCATTCATATAATCTTAAATTCTATTACTTTTGTTTAAAGTGATTTTAAATAATTATTTATTATTTTTGGCTGCGTTAGGTCTTTGTTGCTGCGCATGGGCTTTCTCTCATTGCGGCGAGTGGGAGCTATTATTTGTTGCAGTGTGCGGGCTTCTCATTGCAGTGGCTTCTCTTGTTGTGGAGTATGGGCTCTAGGCATGCAGGCTTCAGTAGTTGTGGCATGCGGGTTCAGTAGTTGTGGCTTGTGGGCTCTAGAGCACAGGCTCAGTAGTTGTGGCGCATGGGCTTAGTTGCTCTGTAGCATGTGGGATCTTCCTGGACTAGGGATTGAACCCATGTCCCCTGCATTGGCAGGTGTATTCTTAACCACTGTGTCACCAGGGAAGTCCCTATTACTGCTAATCTTTTTCTTTCGGTACGCGGGCCTCTCACTGCTGTGGCCTCTCCCATTGCAGAGCACAGGCTCCAGACGCGCAGGCTCAGCAGCCATGGCCCACGGGCCCAGCCGCTCCGCGGCATGTGGGATCTTCCCAGACCAGGGCACGAACCCGTGTCCCCTGCATCGGCAAGCGGACTCTCAACCACTGCGCCACCAGGGAAGCCCTACTGCTAATCTTTATGTTGACATGTTTTGATTCATATTTCTTAAATTGTCAAAAACACGAAAAACATAAAGACTTCTGACTCTTCATAGACTAAGGAATTTAGCAAATTCTTATTTCTCCTCATCTTTTTAAAAATGCATTCTTGTGTTTTTTATAATATCTGAACTCTTTCATTTAGATTATTTTCAAATCACTATTTAGTATTGTGTGTCTTCTCTTAATTTCTATTTTTGAAATATGTATTTAGTTATGTAGCCATATAATAACAATTATTTTATTTAACCTTTTGTTTACCATGTTCAATGCTAACCATCAAGACTTTTTAATCATGTGTTCAATATTTTTATTCATCTCAAGAACAAAAAGAATATACTTTAAATTTTATCAAAGGAGTTCAGTCAAAATACCTGGGAATCTCTTACTGTTAACTTCTCCTAAGAAAGACAACTTACACAGGAATAGACTTTTCACCTTGAAATCTGTACTAGGTGGAAAGAGCACAGATATTCATCGACATGGAGTTAGTTAACTATATACTGGTCCATCAATACAACAAAATGCTATGATACTATTTTTTTAGAAAAGAAACAAAAAGCTCTCTCTACATAATATGGAAAGATCTCCAATTTATAACACTGATGAAACGAAAACATCATGGCACACTGCACATCCATGTTCAGAGCAGCACTATTCACAACAATTAAGAGGTGGGAGCAACCCAAAAATCCACCCATGGATTAATAGATAAATGAAATGTGGTATATACATACAATGGGATATTATTCAGCCTTTAAAGGAAGGAAATTCTTCTATGCTGCAACACAGATGAATCTTGATGATATTAGCTAGTCACAAAATGACACTGTATGATTCTACTTATATGAGGTATCTAAGGTAGTCAAATTCATATAAACAGAAAGTAGAATGGTAGTTGCCTGGCACTGGCGGGGGTGAAGAGAGTGGGGAGTTATTTAATGGGTATAGAGTTCAGTTTTGTAAGACGAAAATATTCTGGAGATTGGTTCTACAATAATGTAAATTTTACCTAACACTACTAAACTGTACACTTAGAAATGGTTAAGATGGTAAATGTCATGTCATGCGTTTTTTACCACCATATAAAGATCATGGTACAGGGTATGAAAACTTCAAGGTAAAAAAAAATGGGTTCAAAACATAGATATATTTGTAATTACCTGAATATGCACAAACAGTATAACATTCAAAGGAATATAGCAATAGTAGTTATAAGTGGGTAGAAGTTTAGAACACGCAGATGTGTGCATCAGCATCGGGAGGGAGATTTTTCACTGGATAGTTTTTTTTTTTTTTAACATCTTTACTGGGGTATAATTGCTTTACAATGGTGTGTTAGTTCTGCTTTATAACAAAGTGAATCAGTTATACATATACATATGTTCCCTCTTGCGTCTCTTCCCTCTTGCGTCTCCCTCCCTCCCACCCTCCCTATCCCACCCCTCCAGGCGGTCACAAAGCACCGAGCCGTTATCCCTGTGCCATGCGGCTGCTTCCCACTAGCTATCTACCTTACGTTTGTTAGTGTGTGGATAGTTGTTTTTATATTCTATTTTTTTTAAATCATGAGAATGTATTACTAATTCATTAAAAATATAACGAACAAACCCAAACAGTGAGTAGATAGTGTTGGTGTTTATGTTCCCCCAAATCCATCTCCTACTTCATAGTAAGAGAAGTTACGTAAATGATAGGAGGTAATGCTTCTTGAAGCCTCCATTCCCAGGGCCCAAAATGTTTCTTTTTACTGATAAAACCTGTGAACTGACTGTAGTAAGCACAGTAATGACTCCCTTCCTCCTGCAAAGATGTCCTCATCCTACTATCTGGAACCTGTGACTCTCCGTGGCAAGGGGGAATTAAGTTGTGGATGGAATTAAGGTATTCATCAGCTGACTTAAGATAAGGGGTTATTCTGGATTAACCAGTGGGCTTAATATCATCATAAGGGCTCTTAAAAGGGGAAGAGAGGCAGGAGAGGGAGTCAGAGAGACATGATGTGAGACTCTACCTGCTGTTGCTGGCTTCGAAGATGGAAGAAGGAGGCCACAATCCAAAGAGTGTGGGAGGCGTCCAGAAGCTGGAAAAGGTGAGGAAATGGATTCTACTCTAGAGTTTCCAGAAGGAACACAGACTGCTAACACCGTGATTTTAGCCCAACGAGACCTGGGTAGGACTTCTGACCTACAGGAGTGTAAGATAATAAATTTGTATTTTTTTTGAAGTTTGAACTTTTAAAAATTAATTAATTATTGAAGTATAGTTGATTTACAATGTTGTGTTAGTTTCAGGTGTAGAGCAAAGTGATTCAGAGATAAATCTATTCATTTTCAGATTCTTTTCCCATATAGGTTATTACAAAATACTGAGTATAGCTCCCTGTGCTAAACCATAGTTCCTTGTTGTTTGTCCATTTTGTATATAGTAGTGTGTGTATGTTACTTTTAGGCCACTAAGTCTGTAGTCTTTTGTTACAGCACTCATAGGATTCAGTGACTATGGAGTGGGCTGAGGAAACAAAATAATCCAACTCCAACTAGTCTCTCTAAAAACCTAAGTGTTTATTCATTTGATGAATTAAATTGGGATAAAGATGAATAAGAAAAAACCCCACAGATATTGGCACATCATCATCTATTCTTCAATGTAGGAAAGAAGACTGAAATCAGAGTGATTCTCTTCCTTTAAAAGTAACATATTTTTCTATTTTTCTAATCGTGTGATTTTTCCCTCTCCCTTAATCCTTGAAAAAGAAAACCCAAAACGGTCACTACCCAATCAGCAAATAGAAAATACAAGAGAACAAAACATCACTCTTGAAATTAAACACAAATCAGGACATGCCTAGGTGGGATCTTTTTTTGCACTGAGGTATTTTGCAGCTTTTCCTTGGTGTCAAGCACAGTGCTTTAATTCTGAAAACCACATCAAGTAGGAATGATCACTATCCCCATTTTATTGATGATAAAACCAAAGCTTAAAACAGCTGAGTAATTTTTCCTAATCAGTTTTGAACCCACATCTGTTGACTCAAGGGCCCATGTTCTTACGCACCAAAGTTCCCTGCTCTCACGTCCTACTTCCATTCCTCCTGGCTGTTCTCCAGAAGCATTGCCCTTTATATCTTGCTTCTGTGGCCCATGGCCTCTCCCTATGATATATTTCTCATCCGCAGACTTTATCATGTTATCTTTCCCCCTCACATTTGGTCTTTCAAATCACTGATCCCTATTTTTTAAATATTACCTCTACTCTTTACTACTTTCAACAAAGATTTTAGTATACTATTGTACTTTTAGTGTCCTTGTGTGTGTGTGCGAGTTTGGCTTTTTTTGAGGCTGATCATTTAAAATAATTCTATACTGACACTTATTTGCTCTTTCATCTCTTGATTCATAGAAACACATAGGAAAATACAAAGTGAATAAAAACACAAAGTAAATGCTTTGTAATTTTTTCCTCTGTTTTCTATGACAGATTCCCCTCCCCTCTTCAAATCTATGGCATCTTTTCACTTCTCTTGGGTTCTATATTCCACAGAAGAGAAGATAGCCCTACAAGTACAAAATGTTAAGAACTAACCATTCCCCCAGCTTCCACGCTGGAAACTGGTGGCATCCCTCTGGTGGATCTTTACTTGCAGGGACCACCCAGTGCTGATTCTGACCAACGTAATCTAATGCAGCTTTCCTGAACTAAGGAAGCATTGTTTACTGCTTCCTGCTCTTCTGGTTCAGTGCAAAGCAATTTGTCTTTTCATATTAGAAGTTGTTTGAAATTCTTCTCTGGAATTTTCTCAAAAACTTAAGCAGAAGCATGAAAAATACAATCCCCAGAGTGCATTAATCCCTGAAGCTTCCTGTTTATATCCCTTCTTGAAGCCTCCTTCACATGCTACAATGTCATTGATCGCCTGTCTGCTTTTACCATTGCCTAAATGCCCAATAGGACATCTTTAGGGACATGGAGAAAGAGGGAGTGATGAAGTTTCTATAAGTGGACGCACATTGTGTGTGCATGCTTTACTCTGTTTGTCTTAGCACTTACGTCTTTTTTTTTTTTTTTTTTTTTTTGTGGTACGCGGGCCTCTCACTGTTGTGGCCTCTCCCGTTGCGGAGCACAGGCTCCGGACGCGCAGGCTCAGCAGCCATGGCTCACGGGTCCAGCCGCTCCACGGCATGTGGGATCTTCCCGGACCAGGGCCCGAACCCGTGTCCCCTGCATCGGCAGGCGGACTCTCAACCACCGCGCCACCAGGGAAGCCCAGCACTTACGTCTTTGAGGTAAGGATCCATGTAGGACAAAGGGCATGTGTAGGAGTCTCTTACTTCCTCTCCTCCCCTCCACTCTCTCTCCTGCAGGAACCTACTGTTATGACTCCTAGGGTACAGCATTCTCTCACCACTGTTATTTTTCTCACCTGACCTCCTCTGGGCTTTGTCTAGTAGAAATTCCTTTCAGAGTATCAAATTGTTGATATTCATTTTTGCTTTTCAGTGCTGTTGCAACTTTGCAACTCATTGTAACCTTTCATTGTTATTGCAGTGGGAAAGGTGAGAAGAGTGAATGGGTACCACTCCCATAACCCAGAAGTCAGCTCCAGGAAGACATTTTTGCTACCTAAGTGCTTCTTGTTTTCATCCTCAGCAGGAGCCATCATCTCTGCATGCTACTTTTCCATCCCTAGCGACTTGCTCTATTTTCTTTTGTCTTCCTCTTCTTTACTTCCTTTCCATTTCTTTCTGAAGCCCACGTAGGCTCTGTCCTCTTACAGCACCAAAGATTTTCTGTGTTCAGGTGGCAACTCTGTTCTGCTATCTATCGCTTGTCATCTTTAATTGCAGGCCTTTGAAACTGGCACTGGTTGGCTGTCTCCCAGTCAGGACCTTGAGCACTTTGCTTGTATGTAGCCCCCTTTCATCCCAAAGGATGCATGCGATGTTCTTCCCAGGAGGCCCTGCTGTGCCCTTTCCTCCATCCGAACATGCTTTCCCAACTGTAGGTTATACTCAGGTGATTTATTGAGCCTCATCTGTAACATGTCTTTGATTCCCATATACTCACTGAGAACCCTCTGTGTCCCTAAATGAAAAGCACTTGGCAGGTAGTTAACCTTATCTTCCTTCGCCACAGTTCTATTTCATGCCTGTGTCAGCGAGACCAACTCCTAAGCTGTTTGCTCCTTCTACTGAAATCATCCATATGACACAACTGCTTCTTAACAAGTCACAGAATCATTGATCCTTAGGGTTGAAAAGGATCTTAAAAGTAATTTAGCTATATATAATGACATTGGGATAACATGACATAAAATTAAGCAGTCATGATGTGAAATTAAATATACAATATGACCTTGTGTGTGTGTGTCCTGAAAAATGTAGACATCACAATGTTAACAGGGTTGTCTCTGGGTGTAGGATTACTGTTGCTTTTATTCTTCTTTCCTACACTTATTCACATTTTCTTTAATAAGTAATACCAGATTATAGGAAGCACTGGAGAATCACTTTTAAAATTCCAAGGGGAAAATTTTTCAGCCTAGAATTCTATACCGATCCAATTAATTATCAATAGCATGCTGAAATGCAGACATGTTAGACATGAAACTACTAAAAAATGTATCTTCAACTTGTCCTTTTAGGAAGCTCAGTGAAAATGATTTATTACAAAACAAGGGAATAAGCCAGTGAAGCAGAAGACATGGGATGAAGGAAACAAAAAACCCAAACCAAAAAATCTTTGAAGAAATAACTAGGAAAGTGGACATGAAAACAGTCATGGAAAGAAATCACCTTAGAAAGGAGAAGAGGCTGAATGGGAGAGCTTGTTGTTGTGTTTTTTCCTTTGGGAGAAATAATTAAGAAGAAATTAGCTCTGATATGTCCCTAGATGTCATTTTCAATGTATAGAGTTATTCACACATTTACTCACGCATCACCTATTTACTAAGCATATATTATGTGCCATTGCTATGCTAAGCGCTACTTAGAATAGACAACCAAAAAATCATCTTTTTCTATGTAGCATAAGAAAACAATGGTTAATGTCTCCTTTAATTTCCCCCCACAGCCCCATTTTATAAATGAAATCTTCTCTCCTTGTAATAAATAAGGATGTCAAGTTCAGGGGGTTTGCATAACTTTCTTAAGGTTGCCAATTAACAAGTGCCAGGGCTGACATTGAAACAAGGACTTAAAGCCTGTGTTGTCTTTCCTCTGTTCAAAGTTTTCTCTTCTTCTTCTTCTCCTTCTCCTTCTTCTCTCTTCTTCCTCTTCTTCTGGAAAAGAAGTCTCTGCTAGGAAATCCGCTTTCTTAGAATTGTATACTTAGCAAAAATGGTGAGGAAAAGAATTTTGAAATCTCTCCTGGCTGGCCACTTTGCAGATGATGTGTCTGGATAAATCTGCACCTGATTGTCTATGACAACCCGCTCCTGTATAGATGGATGCCCAGCAGACGATGCTGCAGCTCGCAGCCTGAATTACTGCCGCACTTCACAGAATGTCTGCTCAGCGTAACCGCAAATGGAAAATAAACTTGTAAACCATCGTCAGTGATGTAGCTCAAAGACTTGACATGCTGAAGTGTCTTTAAAGTTGTTGTTCATTACAGAATGCCCTTTTTCAATGGGCAGAATTCATTTTCTCCTCCTTAAGTGTGCTCAGTGAGGGGAAAACGGATTGTGAAAGGAAGATGAAGGTCTGATTGCCTGGTGCCCTGTGTGAAATACATCGTCTCCTTCAAAGCGAGGATCATTCTCTTCCTTCTTCTCCTCACCCCGTGACCTCACCCCACTCCACAAAATTCCTTCTCCAACAGTCTGTCATTCTCAGGCAAGCTGCTCCAAGGTACCCAAACTCTGCGTCCAGCTGTGAGAGATTTGCTGGGTGTGGACAGGTGTGCGGTCTCTCTGATGTTAGGTTTGATACAAGCCCTCAACTAACCTCAGGTTTGGTTAGCACAGTGGTTTCAGGTTTCAACTCTGCAAACCAGGACTGCCTTGGTTCTGATCTCAGCTCTATCTCCACCGAGCTCTGTGACTCTGAACAAGCTATGTAATTTCTCTCTGCCTTGACTTAGGAATGATAACAATAGCCCTTTGTAGGATTTTAATGGGCACTAAGTGAGGTCATGTATGTAAAGCACTATTGGCAAAGCATGTGGGTGATTTGGGGTTTTACCACCTTCCTTTTCACCTGTCTTCCTAGCCTCAAAATCATATGTCCCAGGATTACAAACGAAAGATTCCCACAGTATGATCTGTCTCCATGTAACTGACTCTGGATTCGATAAGCAGTTTTCATTCCCAATCTCTTCGCCCTGATCGGACACTGTGTCCTCCATAGAAATGCACTCAGCTCTGATGCCTCACGTCTGCAGTTCCATGACTCTGCTGTGCTGAATGCTTAGACTCCAGACACTCCTTTCCTGCCCAAGAGTGAGCGCCTTTCTCTTTCTACAGTTGTTCCTGCCCTGGCACCTCACGAAACCTGCTAACTTGGAAATCTGTGTCAGGATTCCGGCGAAAATTTAATTGGTAACTTTCTCAAAGTTATACATTATTAAGAGGTTCTTAATGGCCAAACAAGGTTTCCAAAAGGGAAATACTTCCCCTCAAACCCAGAAAATGCAACTAATGCTCTATGTCAGCTGTCTGGGCTACTGTATCTCCAGTCCTGAGCACAAAGGACAATTCCCCCACTTACCAAACCTCCTCCATGCACGTCCAGGGCAAGCCTGAGTCCCCTGCGGTTCACTCATCAGGGATAAGGAGACAAGCCTGTGTCCAGCCTGTTTTTAACCTTCAAGGACGCTGAAAACCAAAACCAACAAAACCTGTGAAGGAAAAGAAAGCCTACCTTTTCCTTAAAGATTGGGGCAACCCCAGGATCTATCCTAGGTGTGTCTCTATCTTCCTCCATTTCTCTTTCCTCTCCTCCTCTCTCCTCACTTTACACACATCCACGGCTTAATAACCATCTCTAAACGTGTAGACCTCTGGGAGAGGGGTAGCCCCACCCTCTCCATACTCTCCGAGGAGGAGGAATGCTCACCTGACGACTGCGCCCTTCCGAGAGTAAGCAGAATCACTGCGTCTTCAAAGACCAGTTCATGGGGTGCCTCTTTCACTGGTTTCTTCCTTTCTCCTGGCTTGGCTATTAAAGACGAATTCGCAGTCATTCAGGAGGGGAGGCTCTGGAACCTTGCTCTGTCTCTGCTCTCTGTGCAGCTGCCCTGCTCGGCTGCTCCAGGGCCTGCTGCTTCCAGGTAGACCGGGCCACCCCCTGCTGCTTTTGTTGACTTTCCCTGGACTTCCGTCTTTCTCTTCACCATGCTTGCGTGGGGTAGAGATTCAGCCATCACCCCTTTCTCTCTCAGCCTCTCTCTCCCTCTCCTTTTTCTCTTTCTGCCAGATAGCAGCTGCTGTAGTTGGGGCCTTGTTTGGTTAAGCAACAGGACTTGGGAAATAATGTCCATTTTAAAACAATTTTTTTTGAATTTTTGAATTTGTTTTTACACAGTAGGTTCTTATTAGTCATCAATTTTATACACATCAGTGTATACATGGCAATCCCAATCGCCCAATTCATCACATAACCACCACCCACCCCGCTGCTTTCCCCCCTTGGTGTTCATATGTTTGTTCTCTACATCTGTGTTTCAACTTCTGCCCTGCAAACTGGTTCATCTGTACCTTTTTCTAGGTGCCACATACATGTGTTAATATACAATATTTGTTTTTCTCTTTCTGACATACTTCACTCTGTATGACAGTCTCTAGATCCATCCACGTCTCTACAAATGACCCAATTTCATTCCTTTTTATGGCTGCATAATATTCCATTGCATATATGTACCACAACTTCTTTATCCAGTTGTCTGTCAATGGGCATTTAGGTTGCTTCCATGACCTGGCTATTGTAAATACCGCAGCAATGAACATTGGAGTGCCTGTGTCTTTTTGAATTATGGTTTTCTCAGGGTATATGCCCAGGAGTGGGATTGCTGGGTCATATGGTAGTTCTATTTTTAGTCTTTTAAGGAACCTCTATACTGTTCTCCATAGTGGCTGCATCAATTTACATTCCCACCAACAGCGCAAGAGGGTTCCCTTTCCTCCACATACTCTCCAGCATTTGTTGTTTGTAGATTTTCTGATGATGCCCATTCTAACTGGTGTGAGGTGATACCTCATTGCAGTTTTGATTTTCATTTCTCAAAAAATTAGTGACGTTGAGCAGCTTTTCATGTGCTTCTTGGCCATCTGTATGTCTTCTTTGGAGAAATGTCTATTTATGTTTTCTGCTGATTTTTGGATTGGGCTGTTTCTTTTTTTAATATTGAGCTGCATGAGCTGTTTATATATTTTGGAGATCAATCCTCTGTCCGTTGATTCATTTGTAAATATTTTCTCCCATTCTGAGGGTTGTCTTTTCATTTTGTTTATGGTTTCCTTTGCTGTGCAAAAGCTTTGAAGTTTCATTAGGTCCCATTTGTTTATTTTTGTTTTCATTACTATTACTCTAGGAGGTGGATCAAAAAAGATCTTGCTGTGATTTATGTCAAAGAGTGTTCTTCCTATGTTTTCCTCTAAGGAATTTTATAGTGTCCGGTCTTACATTTAGGTCCCTAATCTATTTTGAGTTTATTTTTGTGTATGGCGTTAGGGAGTGTTCTAATTTCATTCTTCTACATGTAGCTGTCCAGTTTTCCCAACACCACTTATTGAAGAGACTGTCTTTTCTCCATTGTATGTCCTTGCCTCCTTTGTCATAGACTAGGTGACCATAGGTGGGGGGGGGTTATCTCTGGGCTTTCTATCTTGTTTCATTGATCTATATTTCTGTTTTTGTGCCAGTACCATATTGTCTTGATTACTGTAGCTTTGTAGTATACTCTGAAGTCAGGGAGTCTGATTACTCCAGCTCTGCTTTTTTCCCTCAAGACTGCTTTGGCAATTTGGGGTCTTTTGTGTCTCCATCCAAATTTTAAGATTTTTTGTTCTAGCTCCGTAAAAAATGCCATTGGTAATTTGATAGGGATTGCATTGAATCTGTAGATTGCTTTGGGTAGTATAGTCATTTTCACAATATTGATTCTTCCAATCCAAGAACATGGTATATCTATCTCTCCATCTGTTGGTATCATCTTTAATTTCTTTCATCAGTGTCTTATAGTTTTCTGCATACAGGTCTTTGGTCTCCCTAGGTAGGTTTATTCCTAGGTATTTTATTATTTTTGTTGCAGTGGTAAATGGGAGTGTTTCCTTAATTTCTCTTTCAGATTTTTCATCATTAGTATATAGGAAGGCAAGAGATTTCTGTGCATTAATTTTGTATCCTGCAACTTTACCAAATTCATTGATTAGCTCTAGTAATTTTCTGGTGGCATCTTTAGGATTCTCTATGTATAGTATCATGTCATCTGCAAACAGTGACACTCTTACTTCTTCTTTTCCGATTTGTGTTCCTTTTATTTCTTTTTCTTCTCTGACTGCCGTGGCTAGGACTTCCAAAACTATGTTGAATGATAGTGGTGAGAGTGGACATCCTTGTCTTGTTCCTGATCTTAGCGGAAATGCTTTCAGTTTTTCACCATTGAGAATGATGCTTGCTGTGGGTTTGTCGTATATGGCCTTTATTATGTTGAGGCAGGTTCCCTCTTTGCCCACTTTCTGGAGAGTTTTTATCATAAATCGGTGTTGAATTTTGTCAAAAGCTTTTTCTGCATCTATTGAGATGATCATATGGTTTTTCTTCTTCAATTTGTTAATATGGTGTATCACATTGATTGATTGGCCTATATTGAAGAATCCTTGCATCCCTGGGATAATTCTCACTTGATCATGGTGTATGATACTTTTAATGTGTTCTTGGATTATGTGTGCTGGTATTTTGTTGAGGCTTTTTGCATCTATATTCATCAGTGATATTGGTCTGTAATTTTCTTTTTTTGTAGTATCTTTGTCTGGTTTTAGTATCAGGATGATGGTGGCCTCATAGAATGAGTTTGGGAGTATTCCTTCCTCTGCAATTTTTTGGAAGAGTTTGAGAAGGATTGGTGTTAACTCTTCTCTAAATCTTTGATAGAATTCACTTGTGAAGCCATCTGGTCCTGGACTTTTGTTTGTTGGAAGATTTTTAATCACAGTTTCAATTTCATTACTTGTGATTGGTCTGTCCATATTTTCCATTTATTCCTGGTTCAGTCTTGGAAGGTTATATCTTTCTAAGAATTTGTCCATTTCTTCCAGGTAGTCTATTTTATTGGCATAGAGCTGCTGGTAGTAGTCTCTTAGGATGCCCTGTATTTCTGCGGTGTCTGTTGTAACTTCTCCTTTTTCATTTCTAATTTTATTGATTTGAGTCCTCTCCCTCTTTTTCTTGATGAGTCTGGCTAATGGTTTATCAATTTTGTTTATCTTTTCAAAGAACTAGCTTTTATTTTATTGATCTTTGCTATTGTTTCTTTGTTTCTATTTCATTTATTTCTTCTCTGATCTTTATGATTTCTTTCCTTCTGCTAACTTTGGCTCTTGTTTGTTCATCTTTCTCTAGTTTCTTTAGGTGTAGCATTAGATTGTTTATTTGAGATTTTTCTTGTTTCTTGAGGTAGGCTTGTATAGCTATAAACTTCCCTCTTAGAACTGCTTCTGCTGCATCCCATAGGTTTTGGATTGTTGTGTTTTCATTGTCATTTGTCTTTAGGTATGTTTTGAGTTCGTCTCTGATTTCTTCAGTGATCTCTTGGTTATTTAGTAACGTGTTATTTAGCCTCCATATGTTTGTGTTTTTCACGGTTTCTCCCCTGTAATTCTAATCTCATAGCGTTGTGGTCAGAAAAGATGCTTGATATGATTTCAATTTTCTTAAATTTACTGAGGCTTGATTTGTGACCCAAGATGTGATCTATCCTGGAGAATGTTCCGTGAGCACTTGAGAAGAAAGTGTAATCTGCTGTTTTTGGATGGAATGTCCTATAAATATCAATTAAATCTATCTGGTCTATTGTGTCATTTAGAGCTTGTGTTTCCTTATTAATTTTCTGTTTGGATGATCTGTACATTGGTGTAAGTGAGGTGTTAAAGTCCCCCACTGTTATTGTGTTATGGTCGATTTCCTCTTTTATAGCTATTAGCAGTTGCCTTATGTATTGAAGTGCTCCTATGTTGGGTGCATATATATTTATAATTGTTACATCTTCTTCTTGGATTGATCCCTTGATCATTATGTAGTGTCCTTCCTGGTCTCTTGTAACATTCTTTATTTTAAAGTCTATTTTATCTGATATGAGTATTGCTACTCCAGAGCTCTTTTGATTTCCATTTGCATGGTATATCTTTTTCTATACCCTGACTTTCAGTCTGTATGTGGCCCTAGGTCTGAAGTGGGTCTCTTGTAGACAGCATACAGATGGGTCTTGCTTTTGTATCCATTCAGTGAGCCTGTGTCTTTTGGTTGGAGCATTTAATCCACTCACGTTTAAGGTAATTATCGATATGTATGTTCCTATGACCATTTTCCTAATTGTTTTGGGTTTGTTTTTGTAGGTCCTTTTCTTCTCTTGTGTTTCACACTTAGAGAAATTCCTTTAGCATTTGTTGTAGAGCTGGTTTGGTGGTGCTGAATTCTCTTAGCTTTTGCTTGTCTGTAAAGCTTTGGATTTCTCCATCGAATCTGAATGAGATCCTTACCGGGTAGAGTAATCTTGGTTGTAGGTTGTTCCCTTTCATCACTTTAAGTATATCATGCCACTCCCTTCTGGCTTGTAGAGTTACTGCTGAGAAATCAGCTCTTAACCTTATGGGACTTCTCTTGTACGTTATTTGTCTTTTTTCCCTTGCTGCTTTCAATAATTTTTTCTTTGTCTTTAATTTTTGCCAATTTGATTACTATATGTCTCAGCGTGTTTCTCCTTGGGTTTATCCTGTATGGTACTCTCTGTACTTCCTGGACTTGGGTGGCTATTTCCTTTCCCATATTAGGGAAGTTTTCAACTATAATCTCTTCAAATATTTTCTCAGGTCGTTTCTCTCTGTCTTCTCCTTCTGAGACCCATATAATGCAAATGTTGTTGCATTTAATGTTGTCCCAGAGGTCTCTTATGCTGTCTTCATTTCTTTTCATTCTTTTTGCTTTATTCTGTTCCACAGCAGTGAATTCCACCATTCTGTCTTCCAGGTCACTTATCCGTTCTTCTGCCTCAGGTGTTCTGCTATTGATTCCTTCTAGTGTAGTTTTCATTTCAGTTATTGTATTGTTCATCTCTGTTTGTTTGTTCTTTAATTCTTCTAGGTCTTTGTTAAACATTTCTTGCATCTCTTGATCTTTGCCTCCATTCTTTTTCGAGGTCCTGGATCATCTTCACTATCATTATTCTGAATTCTTTTTCTGGAAGGTTGCCTATCTAGACTTCATTTAGCTGTTTTTCTGGGGTTTTATCTTGTTTCTTCATCTGGTACACAGCCCTCTGCCTTTTCATCTTGTCTATTTTTCTGTGAGCATGGTTTTTGTTCCACACGCTGCAGGATTGTAGTTCTTGCTTCTGCTGTCTGCCCTGGGGTGGATGAGGCTATCTAAGTGGCTTGTGCAAGTTTCCTGATGCGAGGGACTGGTGGTGGGTAGAGCTGGCTGTTGCTCTGGTGGGCAGAGCTAAGTAAAAATTTAATCCCCTTGATTGCTGATGGGTGGAGCTGGGTTCCCTCCTTGTTGGTTGTTTTGCCTGAGGGGACCCAACACTGGAGGCTACCAGGGCTCTTTGGTGGGGCTAATGGCTGACTCTGGGAGGGCTCCCGCCAAGGAGTACTTCCCAGAACTTCTGCTGCCAGTGTCCTTGTCCTCACAGTGAGCCACAGCCACCCCCTCCACCCCCCCACCCCCACCCACCTGCAGGAGACCCTCCAACACTAGCAGGTAGGTCTGGTTCAGTCTCCTATGGGGTCACTGCTCCTTCCCCTGGGTCCCGATGCACACACTACTTTGTGTGTCCCCTCCAAGATTGGAGTCTCTGTTTCCCCCAGTCCTGTTGAAGTCCTGCAATCAAATCCCGCTAGCCTTCAAAGTGTGATTCTCTTGGAATTCCTCCTCCCGTTGCTGGACCCCTGGTTTGGGAAGCCTGACGTGGGGTTCAGAATCTTCACTCCAGTGGGTGGACTTCTGTGGTATTAAGTGTTCTCCAGTTTGTGAGTCACCCACCCAGCAGTTATGGGATTTGACTTTATTGTGATTTCGCCCCTCCTACCGTCTCATTGTGGCTTCTCCTTTGTCTTTGGAGGTGGGGTATCTTTTTTGGTGAGTTCCACCGTCTCCCTGTCGATGATTGTTCAGCAGTTTGTTGTGATTCCGGTGTTCTCGCAGGAGGGAGTGAGAGCATGTCCTTCTACTCAGCCTTCTTGAACCAATCTCTTGTTCTTTTTTTTTTAAGTTTGATTTTCAAATGTACTTTTTACTGCTTTTTCTCTCTCCCTCTGGATCTGATGGATGTTTTCTAGTTGTATCTTGCATGAAACAAAGGGAAAATTATTAGCTTAGAAGAATAAGGTTGTAGTGGAAGCCTCTGTTGTTTTAACTTCCTAGCACCCATTCACTCTTCTCCTGGAAACAGTTATCCAGTTTATCTCTGGGAAGCTACCCTCTTTCCCACCGTCCATTTATATTTGTTGGGTGGAGCTCCCACCCCCTGGAGCAAGTGGCTCAGGCCTGGGTGATCACAGCATTGCACCACCCTGGCCGCAGTGTTTGTTTCAGGGAGAAGAAACCAACGAGACATTTTCTGAGACTTAGGAAAAGGCTCTTTTCCACTGAACTTGAGATGGGAAGATGTTAGGTTGGAACTTCTGATGGCCATCATCAGTCACGAAGGGACAGCGTGCCTGAGAATGGAGCCAATACACAGTGGTGTGTTATGATATGGATGGAAAGAGACCTGGGGACTGCACTACAGGACAAAGCATCCTTGAAGCCAGCTCCACCCTTGAACTTCTCGTTTACAACCCAATAAATTCTTTCTTCTTAAGCCAGTTTGGATGAGATCATTGATCACTTAACCTGGGGAAAAGGCCAATTAAAGAAGGGGGGTTCAATTCCAGGCTCTCCGATTCAGTTTACTACACTTTTCATCATTCAGATTTGGGGCTCATATCCACATTAATCGTAAGATGGTGCTGTGACTTTCTTCAGCTGTTGTTCCTTGTGCTTTCATCTTCCCTAGCTAATGTTAATGGGGCAGGGTTTGAGTGTTCCTGGATTCCCTGGTGACAGTATCTTCTGGACACAACAAAAATGACATTCCAATTTGGTAATTCTTAGATTCATTTTTTCTCAGACCAGACTTTTAGCTCTTACATTAAGATCTATGATCCATTTTGAATTAATTTTTGTGTGTAGTGTGAGGAATCAGTGAGGTAAAATCCTTTTTGTTGCCTGAGGATATCTTACTGTTGCAGAGCATTTTTTAAAAAGATTATTCTTTCCCTATTGAATTGTCTTGGCACCTTTTTGAACATCATTAGACCATAAATGTAAGGATTTATTTCTGAACCCTCAATTCTATTCCATTGATCTATATTTCTATCCTTACACAGGTACCCCGCCATCTTGATTTACTTTGTAGTCAGTTGTGGAATTGGGCAATATAAATCCTTCAGGTTTTTCCTGTTTTTTTTTCCCTTCAAAACTGTCTTGGCTATTCTGGGTTCTTTGCTTTTCCATGTAAATCTTAGGATCAGGTTGTCAATTGAAAAAAAATTTTAAACCTGCCGGGATTTTGAATACTGAATCTTCTAATCCATGTACATGGAATGCCTCTCTGTTTTTGTTTTTGTTTTTGTTTTGCGGTACGCGGGCCTCTCACTGTTGTGGCCTCTCCCATTGCGGAGCACAGGCTCCGGACGCGCAGGCTCAGTAGCCATGGCTCACGGGCCCAGCCGCTCCGCGGCATGTGGGATCCTCCCAGACTGGGGCACGAACCCGTGTCCCCTGCATCGGCAGGCAGACTCTCAACCACTGCGCCACCAGGGAAGCCCTGCCTCTTTGTTTTTAAAGATCTTCTTGATTTATCTCAGTAATTCATTGTAGTTCTCAGTATACAGATCTTGTACTACTTTTGTTAAATTTATTCCAATAAAAAATTTTTTTTTGATGTGGACCATTTTTAAAGTCTTTATTGAATTTGTTACAATATTGCCTCCGTTTTATGTTTTGGTTTTTTGGCCCTGAGGCATGTGGGATCTTAGCTCCCCGACCAGGGATTGAATCCACACCCCCTGCTTTGGAAGGCGAAGTCTTAACCACTGGACCACCAGGGAAGTCCCCAAAGTATTCTTTTTGATGCTATTGTAAATGAATTGTTTTCTTAATTCCAGTTTTGAATTGTTCAAACCTTATATCTTTTAAAGTAATTAAGAGAAGGACAAACATTTGTACAGGCTGTTAGTAGTTTTCATTTCTTTCTGTAGAACCTCCTTAATATCTGGTACCATTTCCTGTCCTTGAGAAGGACTCGAGTATTCTTGTAAGGCAAGACTGCCAGCAAAGTAGCTCAGTTTTTATTTATCTAGGCATGTTTTTATTTCATCTTTATTTTTTAAGGATAGTTTTGCTAGATATAGATATATTCACTGACTTTTTTAAAAAGAATTTTGAACGTCATTGCACTGCCTTTTGGTCTCCACTGTTTCAGATGAGAAGTCAGCTATTAATAATAGTGTTGTTCCAAAATCTCTCCATTAAAGTCCTGCATTGTCTCTGGTCACACTATCCTTCCCAACCAGAACTGCAACTTTAGGCTAGCAGAGCAACTAACTTAACTTAGCAGAGTTGCTGATTACCAATACTGCTACTTTTATAATAGCCTGGTGAAACATGGATTTTCACTTTCTACTCCAAATCAAGTGAGTCCCCTCCAGCAACAAAGCTCTTGCTTTTCATGGCTAGCCTCACCCTGGCAAAATTACTACACTGACTGAATCATCCCAGAAAAGAACGCCAAAGATTCCCTCTGTTCTTGTAATAGAGCTCTAGCAGCTTTTTGTGAATCAACATTCCTCAATTTGTTGGTTGCCTTTAGTCAATTTTCAGAACACTGAAATGGATGTTTATGAGAATTTGATTGAGCTTTATAGCTGTTCTGTAGAAAAGGATTTGCCAATCTCTTCACTCTACCATAAGAACTGGTTGGGTGATTTGAACTACTATAATTTTACCCACTTATGAATATATTCATATCCTTAATTTTCTTGGACCATTTTGAATCAATAGGAAATATCTGTTGGTCAAAATCATTCCTTTGTAATTGTATAAAGGCTTTAAAATTTTGGTAACTCCCTAATAATCCACTTGTCATAAAACACTCACCATACTCAATAGCAAATTGTCTGTTTGATTATCGTTAACCCTCTCTAAACTGTAAGCTTCATTATGGTAGGGCCTATATCTCCTTTGTTCACTAGCTATATTCCTAGGACCCAGCACAATCTGATATATTAGGAGGTGCTTAGACTTACTTTTAAATATTTGCTAAGTAAACAAATAGATTTCCCCAACCCTGTTCCTCGTCTCACGTAGGTGAGGCTGTGCTGAGGTAATAGGGAAGAGCCTAGGAAATGTAAAAAGCATTTTAACTAGAATTCTATGGTTAAATAATTAGTCACTGGGGGTCTTCTTTACTTAGGAAAACAGTGCTTTGCTCTCAAAATGAGTGATCGTTTAACTCATTAGAGCTTTATTCTGTGAACCCTCAATGTATCTGAAGGCACTTAGCCTGTAGTTATAATTTTAGGAAGACAGGGCAATAGAATGGAAAAACTAGGACTGGGAATTTTGATTCACCTCTGTCAATAGCTGATTGACAGATACCTGATAACTGACTGAATAACTGATTGAATATCATTCTCTCTGGGCCTCCATTTTCTCATTTAAAAATGCTTTGCAAACATGGCCAAGCAGAAGAATCATCCATCAATGTCGTCCCATTGTTAGAATCCTTGGAGTTGAGGTGGGATCACCTGTATTATTAAAAGCTCCAGTGGTAAGTTTTTTGTAATCAGCTAGACTGGCAAATGGATGGTGTTTGAGACTCACTGGACTAGATGATCTCAACGGCCCCTTTCAGTCCTGAACTTACTCGCTTCCATTTATCTCAACAAAAGTGAAACTCTCTTTGGGTTATGCACCCAGGGTCACCCCAAACCTCTGTGTGGGAGGGTAAGTCTTTGAAGATGGAGTTTATTTAGGCCAAAGAAAAGACAGCTTCTGGCTTGTTTCTGCGTAGTCACACAAAACGTGGATGCATGTGAAACGGGAATTGGGGAAAGGAAACTTACACCTCTTTTGGCTGAATGACAATTGATATAGGAGAACTGCTAATTATCTAATAAACGAGGCTGGCAGGGTATTTGGATCACTTTATTCTTTTTGAAACTGCAAGTGAGCATCTGCTACTGTCTCTTTCACTTCCCAACTTTTAGAAAAGCAGCCCTTCCCAGCATGAGCTTATTTCAAAATAAACTGAATAAGCCTTTGCACGTAAAGAGGGTGTGCTGGGTACTGTGAACAGGACTCTTCTTAACCAATTCCACAGTCTATTTTCCTGGGAATAGAATAAAATAAACTTTGAGGAAAGTGTGGCAGATAGCTGCCTAGACCATGTAAATGTTCCTGCTTAAACACAGTTGTTTGATTCCTTTTTGTCTGTGAGAAATAAAGACCCATCTAGGTCCCTAGGAGGGAAGCTGAAATCAATGTGAGGATCTGCAGATGCTGGTGCGTTCTGTGTTGCTAGAACAGTGCTTCCTCTAGATGCCAAAACCTGATATTTGCTGAATTAGGCTTTCACTGGAGAAGCCTAAGTGCATGGTAGAACGGCTGCCCCCAAAGCACCAGAGATGTGCTCTGTTCTGCAAGAGAACCACAGGCTATGTTTCCCTCTTCATGGATGCTAGTGAACTTAGTGCTTTTTCTGATAGATAGCAATTCTATTTAGAAAGCTCAAAATAATAAACAATTTTTATATACAATTTACTAACCCAGTGATTCTCAGTCTTCTTGGAATGATGAGCCACTTTGACAGAAATGTCTGATAGTAGTAGACATTTTAATTAAATTAAAATACGTTCCCCAGCAGAAATGTAATGTATCCACTAAAAACAACATATACAAAGAGCAGAACAACACACACGAAAAATGTTTATAACTTTAAGTAACAAAGATAAGATTCCAGATTGCATGGCAAATATTACTAATATGTAAAATAGACACAGGAAAATTATTTAAAGGGAACATATAGAATAATAATAATTGCATTAGAATGGTGTGATTAATAGCTGATATTTTTTTTCTTTTTCATACTTTCTGTAAGAAGGTTTAAAACATTAAAATCTCACTATGGCTAATTAAGAATAAACACTACTGAATGAAGATCATCTGATGATCTGGGCAGCCACCTATACCTCCCTGTCTTCCCCTTCCCCACACATTCCTTCAGTCAGAGTAACAAAGGAAGAGGCAAGAGTTCATTTATGGGGAAAACAATGTTGGAGGTTTGAGTTGATTGCAGGCTTAATATGAGTCTAGCTATCCCAAGCTTAGGTGGTTTAGGGATGATGGACCACTGAACACACCTAGACTATTTTTTTTTTTTTGGTGTGTGTGTGTGTGTGTGCATGCATTTTATTGTTTTTTTTCATCTTTATTGGAGTATAATTGCTTTACAATGGTGTGTTAGTTTCTGCTGTATAACAAAGTGAATCAGTTATACATATACATATGTTCCCATATCGTATTGTGTATGAGAGCATCTGTGTTACGAAGGATACTGACAAATCGTACTCACAAGGGGGAACTGACAAAGGAATGCTGAAAATGTTGCACCACCTGCTCCCTCCGTCTTGCACTTAAGTGGTCATCTATACCTGTTCTATTTGAATCCAAACATGACTCTTCAGTCTAATCCAAGCTCCACTGGCGCTACCTTGAATACCCCACTACCACCACCTATTCTGCTTTAAAACCTTGAAGTTACTCCCTATGTTCTACAGCCGCCACCTTCTGACGCTGTGTTTCAGCTATACCTAGCACAATAATTTTTGGCATACGCTAAATAACAATAAATATTTGCTGAATGAAAAAGCACTCCTTTATCAGTTACTGTGTGAATGAGAGAATGAATCAAAGAACTGTCAACTATCATTTTCCAGAATAGTAGAATAAGGACCTCTGAAAATCTGCTCCTCCATGAAAGCAGTGAGAATATTAGAAAAAACTCTCAACTGTCAAAATGAACTTTATCAGAGCTCTGTAAATTAACTAAAGCCTTGCAACGATCTGAGGAGTGTTTATTTAAGAAATATGGCTGGACCTTTATAAGAACAGCAAGCTTTGTGGGGTATTAATTTGCCAGTCTTCTCCACCTCTCCCTAGCTCTGCAATAGTCTTGAAAACAACTATGGTACCTGTGGAAACCAGCAGCCCAGAAACCCACGATGTGTTTGGAACTCCCCAAATACCCCATAACCAGAGAGTTGTCACTATTTGACCTGCCTGGCAACTTGCTGATGTGCTCCATTCTCAGGGCTTGCCTTTACTGCAACTGACATGGATCTCACTCTGTGAAAACAGCCCTACCCATAGAGCATTTGTCAAATACAATCAGTGGCAATTGTTTAACATCATAGCTGCCTGAGACAGTGTTACCAGCAGGGCTAACAAGAGGCTGACCAAATTCTTCAAAGAAATCCTGGAGAATGAGATGTCCGTAGGGGGCTTTGAAAAGTAGTTCTGGCATATTCCTGGGAGTCAAAAAGGCCATGCATGTGTACTAGGCTATGTATTTGCCCAAGAAAGACTTAAGAAGGCCTGATGGTCATAACTCTAGCTAACTCAGAATCTCTGTGCAAGCAGAAAGTGAAGCCAAAGGTAGAGTTGTAAACAGCTTTCCAGAGCACTGAAAGCATGGCCAAGCATACAGCCCCTTTGCAAAGGCTGGAAAACATATTGGTTCAAGGCATTTAAAGAAACCTCTATCCAAAAAAACAAAAACAAAAACAAAAACACGAACCTCAAGAATTTCAGAAGAAAGAAGTCTCTATCTAATCACTAGTTGGCCACTAACCTTACTGAATAGAGACTTCAGTGGCCAATACAACAAAGAATATAGACTTTACAAAGTTAGTCCAGGAAGATCACTAAACAAAGAAATAGTTAATAACTACCACAACAAACAGCAATAATAACAAACCCTGAGGAGGGGGGAGAAATCTAATTTCCAGAACTGGCACATTGTATTATTTAAAATGTCCAGTTTTCAACAAAAAATTATGAGACATACCAAGAAACAGGAAAGCATTACCCATCTGGAGGAACAAAACACTCAATAGAAATTGTCCCCAAGGAAGCCCAGATGATGAATACTAGACAAAGTCTTTAAATCAGCTATAATAAATATGTTTAAAGAATCAAAGAAATCTATGTCTAAAGAAGTAAACTATGAGAACAATGGTTTAATAAATAAAGAATATCAATAAAGAAAGAATTATAAATAACAGCCAAATATAAATTATCTTCAAGTGCATATGAAAATCTTCCAGGATAGACTATATATGCAGCTACAAAACAGTAAATCACAATAGATTTAAAATAAATGAAATCATTCAAAGTATGTTTGCCAACCATGATGAAACTTAACTGGAGATCAACAATAGAAACACATTGGAAAATCTTTAAATATTTGAAAATTAAACAATATGCTTCTAAATAATATATGAGTCCAAAAAATCACAAGGGATATTAGAAAATATTTTGAACTGAATGAAAACAAAAACAAAACATGTCAAAATTTATAGGATGCAGCTAATGCAATGGCCTAGGGGAAATATATAACCCAAAGAAGCCTATATCAGAAAAGAAGGTAGGTCTAACATAAATAATCTAAAGTTCACCAAAAGAAACTTAAAAGAAAAAAAGACAAAATGAAGCAAAAAACAAACAAAAAAATTAAACCGAAAGTAAGCAGAAGGATAGAAATAATACAGACCAGGGTGGAAATCAATAAAATAGGAAAATAAAAGCAATAGAGAAAAATAAATGAACCCCAAACTTGGTTCTTTGAAAGATCAACACAATTTGGGAGAAGATAAATAATGTCTGCAAAGTTTAAGGTTGGCAATCATTGTTTGATCCATTCTAAAGGAGCTCATCAGCTCTTTCAACATGAACGGCAATGATCCAGGGAATCTTCCCCTTACCCCAGTGGGTTGATACTAGAGGGTATTTGTGACTATAGCATTATATTGGGTGAACTTCATATTTAGGGAGATTACATGGCATCATCAAATGCACTTCTGAAGGATTTTTATTTTGAGAAGTCCCTCAACTCTTATAATATATGATTGCCCACACCTGTACCTTTCTTTGAATTATGGAAAGGCAATCAAGAACACCAATGAGCAATATTTGACCTGAGTCTTGAAGTTTGGGTAAAACAGAGGTTTGCATTGGGGAGATCATCCCAGACCATGGAGTGGCTACCTCGCTTTAGGAGAGACTTTAAACAAGCACTTACTTTGTATGTAGGTAGAGATCAGTCAAGCTGAGAGGTGCCTCAGCCCTGGTGGGGCGACTGCTGAACGGTCTGGAGATTTCAAACCATGTCCAGTTGCACATACATAGCTGTGAATACACATTGGGCATGGCTATTGACTCAGGACAGGGAGCTGGGACACGTCTGCTTCCTCAAAGCTTTTCAGCAAATTCTATTACCCATTGTGCAATCTGCTTCTCTTAATTTCACAGAAGTACGTTTTCATCTTCAATTATTAAACCTGTTTGAAGTCCTGGTAATCTTCCATTTGTTTGAAGAAACAAAAGTATCAGCACATAATGTAAATTAAACCTACTGTTTCCTGTTTGGGGCTGGGGCTCGAAGACAATATTTGTTGCTATGAGAATGGATTTAGCATTTGAGAGACAAACATGTAGGACTACATATGCATTGCTATATTTCTTTTCTGGTTGACAGACACTAACCTTTATTCTAACGCATTAGGTTTATTCATAACGCTGAATCCACAAACCAAGCTATAAACAATTCTGCCTTGATGATCATGGGATCACAAGTCCTTCTAAAGTGAAGGGTCTCCTACTAAGGTAACCAGGGATTAGGAATTCTAAGCATATTCTGATTCTGAGTAACAAAGAAGCTTTAGCTTTGAAAGAATGTTGGAAAATCCGCTCCTAAAACGTATAATACTTTGTGCTAACAGTGCATCTGGTTGCTAGTCAGCCTTCAAGGAATATACATTGAGTGAATGGTTGAATCAATGAATATGCCTTCATGGACTTCCATCAACGTTCTGCCCCTCCCCAAGGGTAAGGAAGCAAAATGACAGCTTTCTCAACTAAAATTGGTTTTATAGTTTATCAGAAACTTAATGTGAATCTCTTTACATTGACTTTAAACCTAGGTTGCTCTAGGTTATACCTGCTTTCTAGTGTGGAGAAAAAAAATATCTAACCATCTCTTTCTCTACTTAAAATGTTAGGTATTTCACTTAATATTTAATCCAGGCCCATGGAAATCCAAGCAGGTCTAATTTCTGTGATCCAGTCCATAGCAATCCTACAAAATTTAATGCAAAAGAATGTAGCATTTCTGGTATGGGCATCAGAAATGAGAATAATTTTAAAGCAAAAGTAAGCAAAGCAAAACAAACAAACAAGCAAAAAATCAAGCTGATACACAAGAGAATGTGAACTGACAAACACATTACCTTAGAAAAAAAGCACGATTGAAAACTGCTTCTGGGGAGCCTCCCTGCTCCCCTCCTTTTTCTTTACTTCTCTAGCTGCAAGAGAATTTGCTGGAAAATGGATTGAAATCTATGACACTTAGATACTTTTCACAAAAGCAAAAGCGAAAGCAAAAGCAAAAGCGAAAGCAAAAGCAAAAGCGAAAGCAAAAGCAAAAGCAAAGAAGCATTGGTCAACATAAAATGAAAACAGGTGTGACCCTTCCCCGACCTTCCACCTCACCTGAGTTAACTGCTTTCTCTTCTCTTCCCTTTCTTCCTGCTCTTTGCTCCTGGCCTCCTTTCAAAGTCCTCATTGTCTCTGTTGCTGATTTTCTCCTCCCTCCTGTTTGACTTGGAAATAAAAAAGCACGTGCAAAGCCTTTGCAAAGTGTGCTTGGTGTTCTTGTTGGAAAACATTTATGTGATCCGTGGCTGCATCTGATCTAGGTCGCCTCCATATTCAAAGCAGAGTTACAGCCTTCCCTCTGAGAAACCTATAGCCAACCCAGGACATGGCAGTAAAAAGTATTCCTGGATGAGAGTTTCTGCCTGAAAAATCTGCTTCTCTGTTTTTTGCCACTTAATATTAAGTAATTCTGATGGATGTTCTGAACCTATTTCTCTGACTCTTGCCTAGATTGAGGCTATTTTCTCAGCTATCTGCATACTCTTTGGGCTGCATATCTGGACTCTGGGTCTTTTTGGTGTACTGACTTTCAAGCACTGACTGCCCTTTTGGTCTTGGATATAATGCTACGTCTAACCTTTAAAACCAGGGTTTCCCCCTCCTTTGTTTCCAAAATTGCAAATGGAATAGAGAAGAGTATGATATAATGGAAAAAAGCATTTGGACTCCAGTCAAAAGACCTAGAGTTTGAATACTGTCTTTCTGGTTACCAATTTTGGACCCAGGAGAAGTCTCTTACTTTGACTCCTGGATTCCTCATCTCCAAAGTGGTACCAATAATAAATGCTGGATTCCTTACTTAGGAGGGACCACCTAGCTTCTGATTCCATGCCAGAAAAAATTCCTTCCTCTCACCCTAAACACTGCTCCTCTGAATGGCACATTCCAAGATGATGGTTAGGCCACATTTATGCCTGTTTGGGGGTCACTGTTTGTTGGCAGATGACATATGTGTGTGTTTCTCTCTCTGCTGCTTTTCTTCTGTTCCTGTTGTCTCTATGCTCCAGTACCAGGAGCCCTGTAGCCTGGCCGTACGTGCTTTCCTCTTTCTCCTCTACCTGCGGTATAGTATCCTTCTCCTTAGGCTTGGTAAGCATTTGGTGGTTGGTGAGCAGATGAAGCCATCTTTGATCTGGACCTAAGTTATCAGTTGCAACTTGGTTTTAAGATAGAATCCTGTATTGGGCTACTGGGCACTGTACCAGCGAAATAATAGTGTGGTATTTTGCTTCCCATTGTTTTTGTTTCTTGGGTGTATTCTTCCTCTAGGACCTCAACCTTCTCCCATAAGGACTTAGAGAAAAACTATATAAAAGAAGTAAAAAGAATGAGTTTCTAACCTAAGACTATACCAGAGAGTCAAACCTCACTCAATCTTTAACACCTCCCAACAAGTTTTTGTGAAGATTTAGAGGCAATATACACAAAGGCCCCTAGTGCAGTCCATAACAGAGGCTTATTTTTTTTAAAATAAATTTACTTTAAAAAAAAACATTTTGGGCTGCATTGGGTATTCGTTGCTGCACGTGGGCTTTCTCTAGTTGCATCGAGCGGGGGCTACTCTTCATTGCGGTGCGTGGGTTTCTCATTGCGGTGGCTTCTCTTGTTGTGGAGCACGGGCTCTAGGCGCGTGGGCTTCAGTAGTTGTGGCTTGCGGGCTCCAGAGCGCAGGCTCAGTAGTTGTGGCGCACGGGTTTAGTTGCTCCGCGCCATGTCGTATCTTCCTGGACCAGGGCTCGAACCCATGTCCCCTGCATTGGCAGGCAGATTCTTAACCACTGCGCCACCAGGGAAGCCCCACAAATGCTTATTGACTGCTGGTACCTTGAATCCTAGAGTCTTGCTACTAAGGGCAGTCCGTGTACGAACAGCATCAGCATTGCCTGAGAGCTTATAAGAAAATAAGAATCTTGGGTTATACCCTGAACTATTAATCTGCATTTTAGCAAGATTCCCAGGTAATCACTAGGCACGTTACCGTCTGAGAAGCATTGCTGTAGAGCATACATGTCCTTCATGCTGGCCTGCGTGCTCCAGTCTCCTGTTTCTCTCCCACACCCATGCTGCCTGTAGCTTGGATGGCCTCCCAGACGGAGGGGCACATTGTTACCAATGGCGTGCTTTCCAGTTAACTCAGACACTTCTGCCGAGGAAGTCTGAAGAGAAGCTTGTAGTGGTGAAGTTACCTTTTCCTAAAGGAAATGTGAACTAGCATATGTTGAAGAAACCCATAGAAAGGAAGCACAGGCAGGTGCAGAAGCAGAGCTCGTCTGAGTGTGGTTTGAGACAAATCCCCGAGTGCAGAGAGCGCTTGCCTTCTTAATGAGCTCGCAAGTGATGGATGCCTCTCCAGAGGATCCTTTGCTTCCAAGAGGGGAAAAAGTATAATTGAGCTTATAGATCGTTCTTTCTACTCCACAGAAATGTGTGTGTGAGCGCTGAAGGACAGAAGCTCTATTAAAGTTCCCAGTGAGTTAGGTTAGATCAGAGTGAGTGGGGTTATAGATTTTTGACTTGCACCTTCTTATTAATATTCATTAGATTTGGATATTATCAAATCAATGGTGGTTTATTTTAAAATTCCTGAATCTTTTACCTGTACTTTCATGTTGTTTAACTATTATCTTAAGATTTGTTGTCTTTTTCTATTGTCTTCCTTTTCAGATTTTTCCTTTTCTTTGTACTAAGTTCTCATAATGGGTTATCCAAAGAAACTTTTTCTAAACGAAACCTTTTTTTAAAGCAAAAGTAAGCAAAGCAAAACAAACAGGCAAAAAAATTAAGTGGATACACAAGAGAATGTGAACTGACAAACACATTACCTTAGAAAAAAGCACGAACTGACAACAAACATTAACATATATATGGTGGCTACTGAATAAAATGCAAATCTCATGTAAAACAGAAGTTTGGAAACAGACCAGTGATAGCCAGAGGGTAGAGAAGGGGGCTGATTATGAAGAGGTGTGAGAGAATTTGTGGGGGAGGTGATGGAACTGTTCTATGCCTTGACTACGATGGTGGTTACTGGAACATATGCATTTGTCAAAACTAACTGTACACTTCAAAAGGGTAAAATTTAAAGTATGTAAATCATAACAAAATAAGAAAGGGGGGGAAGTTCCTATCTGAAGACAAATTTAAAAAATTACACTGAGTTGCACAGGACGTGCGTGTGTTTGGGTGTATATGTTCTTACCTTTGAGATGCAGCTGTATTGGTTAAGAATATGGCTCTTAGAGCCAGAGGACCTGAGTTCACCCTGGAAGTTATAAAATTCTTTGTTGCCTCAGTTTCCTAATCTGTCAATTGAGGTAACAGCAGCATCTACCTCATGGGGGCTATTGTTAGGAATAAACAACAACAAAGACAATGACAAAACAGGGTAATGGGCACTGAAAATTTAAGGCTCTGCAATGGGAGAAAGTCTCTGATGTTTTCTTTTTCCTCACCTCGTGCTCGGTGAGGTCATCCTTGTCTCGGCTGAAAAACAGTCTTCATCACAAAACGCCCACACGTAAGTCTTCCCAGCCTGCCATATCAGGCAGCTGCGGCTGAGGAAGTGCTCTGGAATAAACCTCAGAGAGAGAATAAATCACCTCTCATGCCATGCTCCCTCCAGGTGAGGACTGAGGTCATTGCAAAAGGCATAACAAATAGTTGACATAGTGTACCAAACTAATAGATTCTATAAGGAAAACTAAATGGAAAATTCTTCTTGAGTGCTAGGCACCTCTGGTTGAAGAGACAGTGGAGCCTGTGTTATTGTAGATGTAGTTGAATCAGTAATACTTGTTCATTCATTTCTTTTTCATTTCACAAAAATGCCTCTTTTAACCAAAGAGGTAAGGAAATATTATCGAGGGCAATTTTTCATGCTCACGTGGATTATATTCCGGGACACCTTGCTTTTCTAAACAGCCCCATTTCTGTTTTTTTTTTCCTCTCAGCAATGTATTCAATTCTCTTTCAGCAGCATGAATTCATCTGGAAAGCTATAACAATCAATTAAGTAAATGAGAAAATAGAATGCTTGTAATTATGATAATCGAGCTATATATGAAACCCACCCTCTTAGGTCTACTACCCACACATCTTTAAGCAATATATTAATTAAGCTTTGGGTAATTGTTACAATTAGAATCAAGCTTTTATCATTTTAAAAAATCACTATGAGAGAGACAAATGAAATAGTTAAAAAATATACGCAGCTGTCGGTTTTTAATGCAATTCATTATCATAACTCTATTGTCATCTCCCTGGTTGCGTGGAGACAATTCCAGGATGCTTTATTGATGTGACTTTTCATTGACAAGTGGAGGAATTTCATATGTAGCAGCTTCTTCAGATGTTTTCCTGTTTCTCTAAATCAGAGGTTGGCAAACTTTTCCTGTAAAGGACCAGATTATAAATATTTTAAGCTTTGCAGGCCAACAGGCAAAGTTGAAGATATAGGGAAGTACAAATGTTGGCAGTTTCTGTATTGATGGGTTCAAAATATAATAAAATAATAATTAAGTACAATTTTTTTTTTTGCAATACACATCTACTAATGAGAAAAGCAGAATTTTTCCTGTTGGGATAATATTTTACTTAGATGGAATTCAACGTTAGTGTCTCCTATCTTTGAGTCATTGCAAATGTTCATTGTGAATCCATTCTTAGACAGATGTGGTTCACAGAGTGTGGTTTGCCAACCCCTGCTCTTGATCAGTGTTCTCAACTTCAAGGGGCAAGAAAATCACCTAAAGGGCTTGTTAAGATAGAATGCTGAGCCACAACCCCCAAGTTTCTGGTGGAGCCTAAGATTTGCATTTCTAACAAATTCCCACTTGACACTGATGTTCCCCGTCTGAGACCATACGTTTAGAACACTGCTCTTGATGTTGGTCCTTTTAAAAAGTCACATTGAATACAAATCTATTTCGTGTTTTCATCGTTCTACTCACGTTTCAGCTCACCTGATGGACTTCACCTTTTGAACTCCGAGGTACAGGGTTAGTAGATCCAAAGTTTAATATCCATTAAAAAGTGAAGACCTATTTAGCTAGATCAGATTGATAATAAAAGGAACTTTTGTCTCTTAAAGAGCTATTAGTCTCTTGCTTGCAAAGTGAGGGATCAGCAATCAGCATCTACTTGTCAGCTGTAAAGAATGCCTGAATAGCACTTTTCCAGTCCCCTCAAACTTTTAAGAGTATGCAGTATTCCAAAGGATACATGTGGGTGAAACATAAGAATGACACTTTTGCCTTAGATTTGACATATCCTAGTTCACCATACATTAGCAGTATAATGCTCCCTAGATTGGAATTTCTTGGCATGTTCAACCCATAAAATTTAACACAGAGACTTTCATGAGGCTGCCAAAGGGCAAGGGAGATAAGAGTTTCCTAAATCCTGGAGTAGCCCATAGTCTACTAAACCAAGTCATCTCTGAGTTGACTGTTAAGTTGCCCTGGGCTCTTGCGGATGAGCTCCAAATGGTTTGAACTGTCACCTATACTGAGGTTATGGGGAAGGTTAATAACACGACAGAGCATCAGCTAATTTCAGTAATCACATCTCACCAAAGAGATCCTTTCAGAAAAGAGCCAAGTGGAAAATATGTTCTCCTTCTGTTTATTCGTCCCAGTGGTTTAAAAAATCAGCTTTAGGGAACCATAATCTTCCTCATGACAGACGGGCTTATACATTAGCATCGTGCTTTCAATCAACAGTTTACATTTCATGAGGAAGGTGAAGAAACTGAATGTAAAGACATTTTCAGCATCTGTTCGTCATTTTTCAGTTTTATAACATTGATACAAAAAATAGTATTCTGATTAGCAGCTTGATTGGCAACCCATGTAACCCTAAGTAGTACTACAAACCTGGAGAGTGCACTTTTACAGACAATTACGGTTGGTGAAATAGTATGTACAATGTTGACAAATAAATACATAAATACAATCATTCATATATAACAATACGCCTAAATTTCAATTATCATCAAGCGTTTCTAGTAAATTACTTCTTTCATTCACAAGTTACTCTGTTGCTTATAAAAACTATCTTCACCTTTACAGAAGAAATGACATAATCAATCCCCCCCTAAACCCACATATTAGGAAAGGTAGAAAATGAATCCCAGACGCTCTATGTAAATATTCCATTGTCTTTTGATAGAAGAGCTTTGATTGAAAAAACTCCTTCCTTAGCTTCTCTGTAAAGAGTTTCTTTTCCCCATATCATATCACACAAAGGGGTTTTGTTCTTCTGAATTTATTCCAAATTGAAAATGACCTTCATTTTTTTATTCTGGTTATTTAAAAATACAATAAAAATACAATAATATATATTGAAACTGGCATTTGCTCCAATACAAGAGACACAAAGCCACGCAAACTAGTCACCAAAGATAAAAAGCTTTTTTTTCCCCCAAAATAAAACTTTAAATGAAATTTAGGAGTACAGACACGACGTATTGACACCTTTTGTTATCCAAGGCACAATGAACAAAACAGGCGGAGGGACAGTCAGCAGGTTTTTGTAAAAATTGTCTGAATGACTCCTGGTAAAATGCTATCTGAAACACTATTTTATGTCAAAGAAATGATAATAAATTTAAAAATGGCTTAACAAATCACTATTTGGCCAGTGTCATAAAATTAACAAAAGTAGAAAATTAGAGCTTTTTCCTCATCACTTGACTTAAACATTTTTGGAACATTCAAAAAACGAAGGGCAAACATGCTTTAGGCTATTGAAACACTGGACAAGTGGCCTTGCCTCACCAAGCTCCATGCAGAAGAAAATGTACATAGCAAGCCGATTCTAGCAATACGTACAGCTGGGGAGAAGAAAAAAAATGCCTTTAAAAATATATACATATGGTCTTTGATGAATATTTATATGTTTGTCACATGGGTACTATCTAGCATAAAAAAATTAGGAAATAGTTCTGTAAGACATGATTCTCTGATTTTTGCCCCTTCTAAAGATGAGGGCTCTATTCATAATTTACTCACACGCAGACATATAAAACGACTCGCAGATGTACACATATGATGTTTATACTGTGCGATTCCTTGACACCGAAAGTGGCTCAACTGAGCATAAGGTAGACGCAAGATGTTGGTATGACACTGAGCCTTGATTCGACTACATGATTGACAGGCAAACCAAGTTCAAAGTCATGAGACTTTTCCAGCGATTGGAATGCACAGCAGTTGAGAGTTGGGGGTTGGAGGGTGGCTCGTCTTATGCTGATCCATCTTTCTCCAGGATACCTAATGCTATTTTCTAATTTAACTCAGCAGTCCTGCTGACTTGAGATGACGATGTATTAAGGGAAGGAAAGGCCTATCTCCTATTGGGTTCTCTTGGGCTGGAGATAAGAGATCCGGTGTTTTCAAGATATAAGCCATGACCTCCATTTGTACATTTCATCTACTTGTTTGCTATCAACTCCTAGGGGGGCTTGCAAAGGTCAGGTTAAAAAAAAAAAAAGGTACACTCTTTTAGTTGGGGAGCTTTCTTTGTGTGAAAGCAAACAGAAGTTTTCTAATGAATGGTAGAAGTGTGCAATGTGTGGGTTTGCTGAGTGTCTATTCTTCTGCCAGAGGTGGACTAGCTCTTGCAGGCCTCAAAGTTCTTACTGAGAATTCAGATCAAATGTTTCCTGAGATCTAAGTTGATGTGATACATTTTGCAAAGCATGTGCTTCAATGACAGTAATATACCCCCAGCCAGAGGCTCCTCCCCAAAGAAAGGCAGCTGCCTTCCCTTTCAGCAGCCTGGGATATCAAGGTAACTCACTGAAGTAATAACGTATTCACTGAAACCTGAAGAAATGACAGAGAAATGGAAACTTCTCCAAACACCTAACATATTGAAGGAAAAGTCAAAATCTTAGAAGAACCAGGTGCACTGATAGTTCATATCTGATCTGTATTTTGGCAGATATTATGTTAAGATGATGTTACTAGTGATGACCATCATTGTAATTATGTAATTATTTTAGCATTTAGCATAATGCATGATACGTTGCATTATGTAGCACCTTTTAAACCAAGGATCCCAAAATACTTAGCAAATGTGATTTTCTCTCACAGCACCTGCGAGGTAGGTGTTTTTTCCAGCCGTTTTATAAATGAGCAAACTGAAGCACAGCAAAGCGAGGATGCCTGTTTAAGTGACCCACACGATGGCAGCAATAGAACCTGAACCCAAGCTTCCCCACCCTTCCTTCCTATAAACCTCAATAACAGAGCTTGCAGAACACCCCCAAACAGCGTTGCTGTCAGAGGTACTTGGATGTTTCAGATGTGAGAGAGATTACATCTATCAACAGCAGGGCTAAATCCTTCAGTAACATTGCTCCCTGTTCAAATAGTTCCTCAAGTGCTTTGCAAAGGTATGGAAGGGGCATCTGACACTAGTGCCAAGCTTTTGTTAATTGTAACGCACACATAAATTTATATTTTTCTCCATGTGATATACTGTCCTTCTGGCCTCCTACCAACTTATTTCTATACATGTATCTGCCTGAGCCAGAAAGTGTGAAATGTATTTAGTGACATTGTATGGAGGGAAGCAGGTGAGATTACATTTGGCAAAATCTCCTCGGAGGCACCAGGTAATGTTTGTTCTGAAAGAGCAGGAAAAAAAAAATTCTCCTGTTTATTTTGTTACGTAGCATTTTATATACATTCTACCCGCTGACCAGGTTTAATCCTTGGATGAGCAAGCAGAGTTGTCTTCCAAACATACAGAATATTTAATTCTCAAGTTTAAATTCCCATTTATTTAACTGCAGCCTCCCTGCCAGTACTAAGTTCATTTCTTGGTGGAACTGCAAATACTGTACACATTACATGGCAATATATGTAAAAATTCAATGTAACAGCACACACAGTATTAATAATCACATCCAGTGTGTCTCCCTGACTGTGCATTATTTCTGAATTGTTTTTGAAAAAGTGTCATTTACTTATTTACTTTTGCAGAGAGGACATGAAGACATTACCGTGAGTTCTAGTTTCCCAGAACCAGATTTTTATCTCAGATGCACAGTATGTAAATCCTAGCAGTTGTTAGGAAGTTGCTTTTTGAGATAAATGCAATACTTCAGGACCTGAGAATGAAATCTGGTGCTTTTAACTCATGTATTATTTCTATGAGCAGAGCTTAACGCGTAAATTGGCAATCCAAGAAAGGAACTAGGAGTGGGAAGAAAAACACTTTTTACAAAACCCCTTCACCAGTTCATTTCCTCTGGTGACACCTGTAAAATACCTACACCCTAGGCCTCATTTCTTAAAAAAGAAAAGAAACGTATTTACATTGGTAAAAATCCTAACATCTGAGATGTTTCTTGCTTGACATGTCATTCCAGATTCTGTGCATTTCTTCTGGAGAGATCTGATGCACGGTGATAACTCGGCGATACCTACACAAACTGTAGGCCATTTTCCAGTGATTGAAGCCACTGTTCTGGAAAGGATGGATGCCCAGCTTTCGAAGACACAGTCCCACATATACATCTTCCAGGTGAAGCAGCCTGGTGTGGAGTGAGGTCTTGTAAATGAGTTCGGCCACATCAGCTGAAAAGATATAGCCAGTCCCCGAGCAGAAGGGTGGGTAGTTGCTGTCAGGGTACAAATCCCTAGGCATATACCACTTACTGCGGACGTCTCGGATTGGCCCTCCATTGATGACATAGCCAGTAAAATACCTTCTTCTTGGCTTGGTGGAGGGTTTTAGTAGTTTATAAATAAGGTTGTCCATGTTGACAAAAATGTCGCTGTCTGTTTTCATGACATACTTGGCTTTTGAACAAAAAGTGGCCACCCACCTCATCCCCATTAAGGTTTTGAGGGTAAGGTTATGGTAGGAATCAATGAAGTCCTCCACGATAATGTCATGAAAGATTTGGCTTTCTTGCTCCACCATCTGATTGAGAACGGGATCGGCGTTCTTGCCCAGGAGGAAGAGAGTGGCTATCTTGATCCCTTTAAAGTTGTTCTCATCCCCCCAGGTCTCTCGGATTGCCTGCCGGGCATCGAATTCTTTATGGGTGGTGCTGATGAGGATAACGAGGAAAGGAATGTTTTTCTCACATTTGTTGGGCTCATTTATAAGAAATTCAAAAGAATGGGGGTTTATAGGTCGAGTTCTTATGTTGCCAAAGGTGAAGTTTTTCCTGGCAACTGTTAGATGGCTGAATGGCTTGGAGCCAGTGTAGGAAGAAGTAGGGCGAGTTACACTTAAGTACCAGAGAGCGCTGGCCCAGCACACGACTGTCAAAACGTATAAACAGGAGACCTTTGAAGCCATTGTCTTGAGAGCACGTCTATTCCCAATATTGAAGAGTATGCCTTCTTGGCATTAGTTTCTTTTCATTTGGCAAAGGTAGCATATTACTAGTAAATCTTAAAGTTCGACAGAGAAGCGTGAGTGCAGGACTGTCCATGGGTCTCAGTGGCCGTCTGGCACCTCTGTATTCACTCTACTTTTCTCCAAATCTGATACAAGGGTCCATGTCTCATAAATCTTCCTCACTCTGCAAAATCAAAGTACAGTTGTCATTCAGATTTATTTAGTCATTTCACATCCTCAAATAAACATAATAAGGGTATAAGGATTACCCATGCCGATTAAAATAAACACAGGCATTCATTTCCATCAGTATTGACAACTCCCTGACACAAGCATTCTACCTTTCTTCCCTTGATAGGAGTTGTTTACGGATATTCATAGCTCCACGGTATTAGCAAATACATTATAAACTACAGATGAACATGAAGGAAACTGAATATTCGTAATTTTAAAAAGATTCCCCCTCTTCCCAAGAGGCCTTCTTTGCAGTTAAATATCAATACTTTCTGATGCTAAAGTCTTCTTTCAACCAGGAAAATGTCACCCATGGCCTGATATCTTCCATTTTTCTCAAGTCTAAGTTTTGGTTTGCTTGATTCTGATGAAGTAATCAGTTCTCAACATCTCCTTGTTTTCTCTAGACCCGTTCTTGAAAATGTGTCGATCACCACTGGAAAATCTTTGCTGAAATTGTCTTCCTTGGCTTTGACTTAGAAGTAATTCCCAACTTTTCTCACTTTTTTCCTTATTTTGGCTCTCACAAAGGTTAGTTCCTCATTCTCAGTTTTCTGTGATGCTTCATATGGAGAATATCCTTTACCCCTCACGCATGGAGACCATGGCCCTACCGTCCTTCAGAGAGTGGGCAGCATTCATTTTGGAGCTGATCTAAATGGTATCGCTTTTTGTGGTTTTCAGCAATTCACCCTTATGTTCCTTTGGTGAAATTATACTGTCCTCTTTTAATTCTTTTTACTTAGTTACACTTGCCTGTAAACATGGCAGGAGTATAATAAGGGACACCATTGAGGGTGGGGGCCACAAATTCAATGGAGATGTGACAGAGCCCTTTAACTGATGTTCAAATTAAAAAGTTGTCCTTCAGAACCGTAATCCTTTCTAGAGCTTCTGCTGCTATCGCGTCAGTCAAAAATATATGCCAGGTTACGACAACCATTCATGTAAAGAATTATCTCTTCCTTCTTAGATCAAAATGTGCAAGATGTGTCTTGAGGACAGAGGTAGCAGATAATGGATATCAGTTTCACCAAAGTCTGCTTTAAAGAAAACCATGCACTTAAATGTATACACTGTGTGGAAAGAACTTAACTGGGATTACAGATTGAAAATCATGTTTCCAGGCACAATAGTCATAATGAAATGAAAAGACATGATGGGCAACAGCAGAGGTAATACGCATCTTCTTGTCTAAGCCAAGCACTGACTGTGAATATATGATCCGTATGAGACCAGCAATAACTCAGCGCAGTTATGGTTCTAACTAAATGAATGTTAGAATGGCTTCAAGCAGCATGACTCCAGGCATAGTCAGGCCTTCATCCGACCCATATTAAGTACTCTCTAAATATAGGCTCCAGTATCCTTGGCCTTCTGGAGGGAATTTCTGCTCTAAAGATAAAAAGGATGTGCAGCAAGCTTTGAAACTTAAGCAGTAAGCCAAAGGAAGTGTGAGAAATCAGCAACAGAGAGTTTAGAAAAGAGTTTCTCACCTTGGGATACACAGACATCGACTCCAGTTGAATGCCAAAGGGACGTGAGTGAGTCTCAAGATGGTACTAGAAACCAAACTTTCTCCACCATTGTCCTAGCCTAGGATCTGATTCTTATGAGCCTACCTTTATCATCATACAGCCCTTGTCACCTTTCACACTTTCCTACTAAACTGTGAGCCACCCACCACTGAACTGTGAAGGGGCTCCCCAAAAGCATCACCTGGAAGAGGCTTCTACCAAGTTCTCTTCTGGAGCCACTACTCAGGCTATCCATCGGGGGTTAATGGCGTGCTGCAACGTATTGGAAAAACAGAAACAGAACCCATACGCCTCCTCAAGGAACTCACAGTCTAGGAGGAAAGACGTCAAGTGAATGATTAAAACAGTGGGATAAACATTTTCATCATAAGGCTAATGGAGTACATAGGAGAGGCGGGCTGGTGGACAGGGCATGGGAGAACTAGGGATGGTCCTGCAGACTGTGCAGAGTGCTTCTCCAAAGGGACCATTCTCCTAAACTGCAGTGTGAGTCCCACGCTCCATCCGCTCCCAGAGTCTAACAATGAGGCTGCCTTGGGGACAATGCCATGGAAAGTTCATAGAAGTTATCTAAGCTGAATCTTCAAGGACATCTAGGAATTATTGGGATGAGGGTCGGGCATTCCAGGCAGAGGGACCAGCATATGCAAAGGCATAACATGAGAGAGCTTAGTGTGTGCCAGGGCTGTAGAGTAAAGGAAGAAGACAGGGCGATGGGGTGGTGGCTGTGGAGACAGGCAGGGGGCAGATGGTGAGCAGTGCTCAGAAACTATTCTTAGCCGAGGAGCTGGTTACCCATCTTTGCAAACTAAAGGGCGTAAGGGAGGATTTTACCTTCCCCAAATCCTGTCCACTGATTTTCAATAGCAGTTCATTTTTCCATATTAAGGATATCTATCTCCCATAGCTCTGTGCCCCAGAAGAAGAAGCAAACATTTGTTTTATCTGATAGCTTTCTGTACGGTTTTCCAGGAGAAGGGACTCCATAAACACAGGCAGCTGGGCAATTTAAAAAGAGCTAAAAGAGGGAGAAATATGAGAGGACTAGGTGAGAGCACGAATAAAGTATGTGTATTTACAAACCCTTTTCACAGAAGGGTGAGCATTCTTCCCTAGACAGCTAACAGACATGGTACCTCTTACCACTGTTACTGTAGGTCTCATTCAAAAATGTGTCTAGTGCACCAGGCACTGTGCTATGTGCTGTATTCAACGCCATGGCTTCTACAGAGCTTCGTTCCTCGCGGTTTTACGAGGGAGATATTGTCTCCATTTTACAGATGAGAGAATGGAAACTTAGAGATAATAAGTAGCTTGTTCAAGATCACACAACAGGTGGGTGACCAGGTAAGTAGTCATCCCAAGTTTCCTAAGGCCTGTTAGGACAACAGGCAAAATCTTGCATGGGAAAGCCCAGGGTGGAAGGGATCATCTCAGACTGCTAGTCTCCCAGGATCCATAGGTTTATTTTCTTAGATGTGTGTCCATTGCTTGAATTTTTTTCTAGTTTTTGGTTTGCTACCCACCGCACTACACCAATTCTGAAGGGATCCTTGGTCATCAAAAAATGATGATTTGCAAAGAGCACATTAAAGCCTGAAGATGCTGGGGGTGGGGGAGAGCTTTAGAAATTGAAATGGTTCAGAAACACTGCAGTTCCCTTTCTCTGAAGCCCTGCAAAACACACACACACACACACACACACACACACACACACACACACACACACAGTCACACACTGAAAGAATCACTCTCTCTATTGACTTATTTTCCAGACGAGAACAAAAGTAGGCACAGTGTTACATCTTGGTCACCAATAAAAGAGAGGATTTGAAATGCGAACAGGAACCAGGCAGAATCTGAAGAGCGGCCAAGAATAATGTGGACCCACAGCACGGGGTGCTCAAAAACGTCCTTTTTGCTCACAACCAAACAAATTTCTCAGGTGGCCACACAAGCACAAAAATAGACCTCTGGACCAGAAATAGTAACATAAGTAAAGACAGGGGAGAGCAGCTTGGTGCGTTTAATGCTAATGAGTAATTTCATATATGTTGGATTAAGTAGATGGTAATGGGCCAGATGTCCTTGTTTTACTCCTTGAGTAACTTGCTGTGTGGCTTTCTGTGCCTTAGCAGCCTTGGGTATAAAATAAGGGCAAAAGTAACATCTGCTTTACTTCCAAATACGTTAAAGGTATTAATTGTTTGAGTTTCCGGGGAAAGAGTGTAATACAGATTGATGGTATTAGGATACAAAGAGCAAGTTCTAATGTGGAGAGGGGATTCTGTCAGTCCATCAGTTCATGATTTGGGATCCAGGCACACACATTGATCAATCCTTCTAGATACATAGGATTGCTGTCAGTTTTTTGGGTTAGTGACTACACTGTACAGATTTTCTTGCTAGAGAACTCTATCTTCTTCCTGGAAAACTCAAAGACAAAGGTGCACCGAAAATCTAAGAAAATTCATCAGCTGAAAAGTTCTGGGGAAGAAGCTGAGCGTCACACAGCAGAATCCTCCAGAGGGTTCTTTTAGTTTTACAAGATTGAAACAAAAAACGCTGTTTAACAGACACGTTAACGTATCAGTAAAGTAGAAAGCAAAACACAAGACATTTGTTATTCCTTTTAGCAGCCCTACCACAACTGCAGACGCTGATGACACATTAACTTGTCATCCATTAAAGACAAATCCCTCCACACTCTTGCACTGTTGGTGGGAACATAAATTGATACAGCCACTATGGAGAACAGTATGGAGGTTCCTTAAAAAACTGAAAATAGAACTACCATATGACCCAGCAATCCCACTACTCGGCATATACCATAATTCAAAAAGAGTCATGTACCAAAATGTTCATTGCAGCTCTATTTACAATAGCCAGGACATGGAAGCAACCTAAGTGTCCATCATCGGATGAATGGATAAAGAAGATGTGGCACATATATGCAATGGAATATTACTCAGCCATAAAAAGAAACGAAATTGAGATATTTGTAGTGAGGTGGATGGAGCTAGAGACTGTCATACAGAGTGAAGTAAGTCAGAAAGAGAAAAACAAATACCGTATGCTAACACATATATATGGAATCTAAGAAAAAAAAAAAAGGTCATGAAGAACCTAGGGGTAAGACGGGAATAAAGACACAGACCTACTAGAGAATGGACTTGAGGATATGGGGAGGGGGAAGGATAAGCTGGGACAAAGTGAGAGAGTGGCATGGACATACATACACTACCAAACGTAAAATAGATAGCTAGTGGGAAGCAGCCGCATAGCACAGGGAGATCAGCTCGGTGCTCTGTGACCACCTAGATGGGTGGGATAGGGAGGGCGGGAGGGAGAGCAAGAGGGAAGAGATGTGGGAACATATGTATACGTATAACTGATTCACTTTGTTATAAAGCAGAAACTAACACACCATTGTAAAGCAATTATACTGCAATAAAGATGTTTAAAAAAAAAAGAAAGAAACATTCAACTAGAATATTTAAAAGATTCCAACCACCCCCTCCACCCGGGGGCCTTACTGTATTGCAGGTTATCTCATTCACAGAACACCTTTGGTAACCATGCACCTTCACCTTTCAGAAAGTTAATGGGGCGGAATCTTCAATTTGAGAAGCACATGTTTCTCCTAGAAATCGCATCCTGGATAGTCTGTTATTTTGAGTAATTTATTTTTTTAAAAAGCCCCTGAATCTGCTAAAAGTTCTGTTGTATATCCAGAGGTCAGTTCCAAGAGCAAGTGGGTAGTGTCCCTTGGGTGACCGACCTGTGCATAGTCTGGGTGCCAAGTTCATGTCCTTCTCCATCATAGTTCAAGCAGGCACAAGTCAACTCTGATTTCCTAAGCCTTGGTTACCACTGAGTTGGCTTGACAATTATTTCAGCTGCCCTACACCCGCGGGCAAGGCTGCAGGGGCCCCAGCAAACGGCCTGTTTCCACTCTCTGGTGTCTCAAGAAACATAATAGCTTCTTCATTGGTTCATCAGAGATGCACTGAACACCTGTTGATGCCAGGCACTGTTCTACAAGCTGGTTAAGACGGATGGGGAGCTTACTTTCTAGGAGAGGGAGGCAGAAATTAAACACATGATAAATGAATGGAAAAATACGTTCACGTAAAGATAAGTGCCGGGATGTAAATAAAGTGAAGCAATGGAATGGAGACTGAACAGAGGTGGAACGGGGAGGGGCTACTTTAGGTAAATTGGTCTCTCTGAGGGGGACACTGGATCTGAGAATAGAAGGTCTTGCTAGTTCTGGTTCAGTCCTTGAGTCTTTCACTAAGTTTATGTTTCTTAGCTTGGATCTTTGGAATTAATGCTCCCTTAGGAGCATCTTTCTGGTTTTTGACCTCTGCCCCTCCCTCGTTTTTTGGATTTTCTTGGCTTCATGTTTCTCGGCTGTAGCCATTCCGCCCGCTCCTGCAGGTGCCCTCAGCTTCTAGATAGGTAGGTCATCTACTGTCTTAGTTTGCTACGGCTGCCATGACAAAGTAGCACAGAGCGGAAGCTTAAATGACATAAATGCATTGCTTCACAGTCCTAAAGGCTGGAAGTCTGAACAGATGTTGGCAGGGTTGGCTTCTTCTGAGGACTCTGAGGGAGAAATCTGTCCCATGACTCTCTCCTAGCTTCTGAGGGTTTGCTGGCCATCTCTGGTGCTCCTGGCTTGTAGATACACCACCCAGATCTCTGCCTTCATCTTTCCTTGGCGTTCTCCCTGTATGTGTCTCTGTGTCGAAATTTCCCCTTTTTTAAAAGGACACCAGCCATATTAGACTAGGGCTCACTCCAATGACCTCATTTAAAAACGCTGCTTCCAAATAAGGTCACAGAAATTCTGAGGTACTGGGGCTGGGACTTCAGTGTATCTTTTCGGAGAGACATAATTCCACCTGTATCAACTACTTTCCTGGGTAGCAACAAAATGAAATACTTTGCTTGACAAGACTTCACTCCTCCACACATTTTATTTTCTTGATTTAAACAGGTAAATCCTTGGGTTTTGGTAAATTAACTTTGAAAGGATGAAAAATTTGTAACTAGCATTCAAAGGAGGATGAGACACAAGTGTGAAACGGGACACAAAGTTTGGTTTGCTTTTACATCAAAAAAAACTAGTTCAGATTATTTTTTAAGATCATGTGAAGAATATGGGACAGTTTATTTATTTTATTTAAGCAGTCCTTTGTTCCTGCCACTTCTCTTTCCTTTGGGCCCCCCCTTAAAAATACTAATTAGTTGAGAAAGCTATGTCAGGGATGTGGCCAATTTTCCAAAAGGTTGGGGCCAACAGTTCTTGCAATACTGACTTGGTTTCTAGAGAATAAGGACAATTCTCCTGGTCAGCTCTAATTACCAGCATTTCTATTATTCTATTTCTATTAGAGCCAATTTTGAATATTCAGAGACCACATGGCACTAAAGAAATGGTCTTAACATTAAAATCCACATAGTAACTTTAAAACCATGGTATAGAATGATAAACCGGTTGAAAAAAATCAGCCCATTTTTAACCAGTTAAAAGAGAGGAATGAAAAGAAGACAGAAATTCAGAAAGAGAGAGAGAGAGAAAGGACGAACTAAATATTAGTGCTTATGAAATGCTCCTGAAATGAATGAGAAGTTGGCTGTAGTGAGTAGTACTAGTGAGTGGTAGTGAGTAGGGTAAAAGAGATTCGTTCTGAAAAATGTTTTGATCTCAGATGGCTTTCCTCAGAGCTGGTCAATCAGTGAAATCAAAGAATCTTCATTCTGTGGGGAAATCCGGGAACTCAGGCTGCAGCAGAACTAATTGATAAACGAGCCCCAAAGGCCAGAGAGTCTACTCAGCTGCACTGATTTAGCGAATGGTTATCTTGATGCCATACTAGCTCCCTTCCTCTCGCTCTTGTAATTATGTTCTAAATAAGCACAGGAGAGGAAGAAATAAAGCACTGGCCCTTGAAGGCAGAATTTCATAAACCATTATATTATACAGCTTGCTAACTTATTATCTCTTCAAATCACAGAGGGCTGGCCTTTCTTTGAAGTAAGGCCTCTGTGGCTATGGAACGCACCATATACCTATGAAGTCGAAATCCCTGAATGCTCGTAGAAGTTAAGTGTTCTGACTCCTTTGCCTCAGAAAGACAAAGAACTGATCTGTTTTTTTAAAAAAATTTAATTATGAAGTCTTTCAAAGAGACCCCATAATTGAACTTACCCAACAGATCATTTGCAACGAGGAAGTGGCAGAAAGCAAAAGGTAATATTCGTCATGACTTGGCAGTTGAAGTCATTTCCTTCTCAAATCTGGAAGAAATTATTTGAACCTTTCTTTCTTCAGTTCAGTATACCTTGAAATTTCTTGAAAAGGCCTTTATAAATCCCTGCATTCAGAAGAATGGGGCCACCTTGAAAGAGGAATGGTTGGGATGAGGATGCCTTTGTATGGGCTTAGGGCTCCTGCTATTCTGAAAGCTACATTCTATTTCACTGCAGAAAAAGAGCACTTCGAATTAGAAGGGAAGATTAGAGCTTTCTTCAAATCAATGTGTTGCCCTAGTTCTAGAATTCAGGGAAGTTTTACACATTGCTACAATCCTCTCAGGAAAAATGAAAATGAGGATATCTCATTATTTTAAATAAATCCTTGGCTTCCTTGGCAGCAATGGATATTGTGTCTTTTTCCCGGAACGGGGCACGAACGCGTGTCCCCTGCATCGGCAGGCGGACTCTCAACCACTGCGCCACCAGGGAAGCCTGATATTGTGTCTTGACTGCCTTATATGAGACACGTTTTTAAAGATGGGCAGAGCAATCACTTATTTAATCATAGGAGCTTGGGAACCTGGTAATGTGGTCGGGCCTCGGATAAGGGCTTCTCTACTGGGAAAGGAAATGCCAGGATGTTTCATTACAGATTTGGAAGAGCCTGGGAGGAAAGACATCCTGCTAATATAAACAGCAGCTGGGAGAATTTAAAAATGATGAGCCATGTGATACCAAAAAGAGTTTTCACTTGGCCCATTATTTGGGGGGAAAACTGATTAAAATGGCTATTTTTAGAAACCAGAAAGATGTTAGTGTATTACTGTCTGAAATTTACAAAGTCTAAGGAGAGATATTTCTTAGCTCACCACAGAGAGATAATATTATTTTAGGTCAAATTTCAAAGAACGATGTAAGTACCATTTAGCAACTGATAACATATGGATGAGAATTTGCAATTTTTATTTTCTTTTTTCCCCCTTTTCTAATTTGAACGCCCCTTTATACAATATCACTTAATTGGAATACGTAATAGCCAAAAATAATTTCACGTAGATGCTCTCAATGGAAATTATTCTGTAGGCAGTCAATCTTATGGCACTGGGAGAACTTCCTGATCTTAGTCATTGGTTCTGAACTCAGTGCATCTCCCTGCCTTGTTTCCTCATCTATCAAATGAGAATGGTAACATCTGGACATACTTTGCAGGGTGAGTGTAAGGATCAAATTTCAAAAATTATTTGAAAGTAATTTGTAAGCTGAACACTGTGACATGAATTAGAAGTATTATCATTGTTAATATAAACATGATAAAGACAAATCCTGAGAGGATCACCTATAAAATGTTTCCTGAGCAATGATCAGACAATGCATCTTGAGTATGTAGTACAAAAGCAGTCTTCTTACTTGTCTGTGGCTCCAAAAAGCTTAGTATTTCCAGTTGAATGTTTTCATAAGAAATTTCAAGGTCATTTTATATTGTCTATATTAAAAAGGTCTTGCACTTTGGCCAAAAAAATGGGGGGTTTAGGCAAGTTAGAGGAAACGTCATTATGAGTATTATTATGAGCACTAATGTGACGTAGAATTAAGTCTTCTCAAATAGGACTTAAGAATATGAAAAATCTACCAGATTTAAATAGCCCTTTGAGTAGCATTTACATAGCCATAATTAACATTCTATGTACACCAAGACAGCCTGAAATGGCTACGCCATGATTCTTTTACAGATGCTTAAGACAAAGCCAATACAAGATTCATGATTTTTTTCTTCGTAGGATTGTCAAGGTTTTAATAGAATCTATCAGAAATGTACTATTACGAAGTATCTCACCATGTCAACACTCAACTAAGAGACTTACTAGTTTTCACCATTAGAATTGGCTTCATGAATTGTTCTAGAAATGCACCCAAAGGAATGCCTGGGTGACAATGATGGTTTCGTTTGTCAGAGTAGCTTTTTAACCATGCCCTTTTGTTTCTGAAATCTCTGGTTTTGTACATAATTTTCTTAAATTAGTACCTACTGGTCCATCAGATGGAAATGCTGCTGTTTGTTTCATTCTCATTCTCAGTCAACTGCGTTGGTTCTTCCCCAGCCTTGCTCCCCACAAGCTGTTGACCAAACACTTGCTCAGCTTCATCCTCATCAGACACTACTTTGTGCCTGGGATTTTTTTTTTTTTTTTTTGCGGTACGCGGGGCTCTCACTGTTGTGGACTCTCCTGTTGCGGAGCACAGGCTCTGGACGCGCAGGGGTCGGCGGCCATGGCTCACGGGCCCAGCCGCTCCGCGGCATGTGGGATCTTCCCGGACCGGGGCACGAACCCGTGTCCCCTGCATCGGCAGGCGGACTCTCAACCACTGCGCCACCAGCGAAGCCCTGTGCCTGGGATTTCTATTTCTACACATTCCCTTCTGTTTACAACTTCCTTTTTGCTAAAGATTCTAATTTCTCCAATGGTTAGACACCCAGCCTGCCAATTTTCATTCTACTGCCGCCTTGAACTCTTCACCACAATCAACCTTACGTAGCTCTTGAATCTGTTTGAGGCTACAGTGGACTCCTCTAGATTGGATTCCACGGGCAGGGATTACAATATCAATCTCTCCCATGGGCTTTGGGTTCGATTCTCACTTGTGTGTCATTTCTCCATTTACTCTCCCCACTTCATTAAGCCCCCACTGTTGCCTGTAATCTTTCTTCTTACTCCTGTGCCTTTAAATATTGTGGGGTAAGGTCTCATTATCAAAGAGACTGAGACAGTTTGTCTTCCGGACAAAGCCCAGGATTGACAGTAGACAGGAAAAGATTCTAGTTGTAGCTCTGCCATGAAATCTCTTTGGAATGTACTGCCATCGCCACGCCCCGCCCCCGCCAAATCTCTCTTGGTTTAAAAATTGCATTAATCCTCACTGATCAGAAATTCTGCCACTGGTCCATGTACTCTCAACCCACTCAGTGAAGGTCTCTTCCAGATTCGGTGTTTGCAGCCTCTCTATTCCCATTGGCTCCTCTTTTGTCTTTAGAAGTGCTTATCTGCCCTTGCTTAGAAAAATGACAGGAGTAACAACAAACCCTTCTCCTGACCCTGGCCTCACATTCAATTAGCATGGTATTTTTCTCCTTCATTTCATAACGGGAGCCTCTAAATGAGTGCTCTTTCCTGCTTGTCTTCATTTCCTCACCTACTTAACTTGCAATTTATCAGCATGCTACGTGATGCCCTCCCTGCTCTCAGCTGCTTTTGATACACTTGGTCCCTCTCTTCTTTCAACTCTTACCTAGGATTCCTTCCTACTCACGTCTCTCTGCTCATCTTTTTCATGGTCCTCTGTGTTCTCTTCTCTTCATCCCTCCTCTGCCTGCTCTTTACACTCTCCAAACCAGTACTCGGCCCTCGTTCCAGTCTCATCAGCACGGGGAGCTCATTCTTTTGAGAAAAGGCTTCCGCTGTCAACTTTCCAACAGTGTTCACTGGAAAGATGGAAGAGAGACCAAGAAACTTGACATCTCTTCCCATTTTCAGCACCCTGTTCTCTCTCTCAGACAGGGTATAAATATCAACTTGTACCAAAGCAGGGAGACATTTCCCTTCCTCCTGCTTTTTGCTTTCTTTTCCCCTTGTAGACAATATATTTCAGAACACGTGTCCGAGTCCAATTTCTTAAACAGGGAAGTCTGCATCACAGACAAACTCAACAGACATATAGGGCAGGTTTTACTAATGACAACAGAAAGTAAAAAATGATTCTGTGCTTTCTGTTCACCTACATATATGAGAGGTTTTACTTTTCATTATATTTGAGATGTCAGGCTGTTTCTGAAACTGTGAAAATGTTGTAAAGTCCTATTCAGAGCGTGTTTTTACTTGGCCCATTAGAGATGACTTTCCATGAAATTCTGAGGCCATTTTTTGTTTAAGGACTGCATTTTAACAGTCATTTTTTCAGTAAGTCACAGACAGATAGTACAGGTGACTTTTCTAAGAGATTTCAAGCTATTTGCTTTCCTTTTCCCTGATTATATAATTTGAAAACCCATCAGACAGTTTTAAAGTTTTGCAAAAGTAGACTTTAGGAAAGGTCTTTAAGTATAATTGGAAACAGGTCAGTTGTGAAAGGAAATAGTCTTGGAAAGAAATCTCACTTGCCATTCTACACTATATTTCTTCAGTCAAAACTGTAACCATTTTCATGACTGGGTAGATTATCATGGCACATCATTATTAAGATTTTTTAATCATTATTTTGAAATAATATTTTAATAGTAGTTTCTATTTAATCATTGCTTACTATTTGCTAGGACTATATAAAGTGCTTTAACAAATAATATTTGTTCATACAGTTTACATACTTAGAAGACACACCATTGCTTTCCCTGCCTCTACTCACATCTGTGATGTTCTCTATAGTTTACATAAAATCTTGCTAACAATTATAAGAAATAGGCATCCTTGTTCCCATTTTACAGAAGAGGAAACAGACCCAAAGAGATTAAACAACTTGCTCCACCAGCATCTTATAGCTAGTGAGTGATTAAACCTGGATTTAAACCCAAGTCTGTTAAACTGTAATGTGTGGGTCCACACAGTATACTCTGCATTTCACTTTTTACATGGTAGTCAAATTTTAAAAGTGTGTGTTTCTTATTTCCTTTAATAAACAATTATCCATGGAGTAATGTGAGAAATAGGGAAAATTGACTCACAGCTGCTGCAAATATTACCGTGGCTTTAAGGGTCTTTCTGGCCCTGAGATCCTTAGTTACATAACGTAGATGTGTAGTTATCATTTTTTAATGAGAACTGGAGAAAGGATGAAGGACTCATCCCTATTTACAAGGCTACTCCCTTCACCATATTTAGATATGTAGAAAACCAAACCAACAATGATGCTTAGAGCACATGCAATTCTATGTCAAGAGGACAGTTGCTCTTAAGGGATATTTTAATTAAGCTCTGAAGGCCAGATGAGCTACTCATCCCTACCATAATGAAGCACTCATTTTTATCTTGTGGAGACTGTAAGACTTGGCATCTGAGGCTCTGTCACTCACTAGCTATGTGCCTGTAATCAAGTAAATTCTCCACTTACAGCAAATTTGGTAGATTAGCTAACTTATTTCCTATTCTAATCCCCCTTTAGCTTTTCTTCCAGGAAATAGGCCAGTTGTAAAAGAAGTTGAAGTCCAGACTAAATTTCCCAGGTCCCTTTACAACTAGGATAAAGGCATATGACCTAATTTCCACCAATCAGAAGCCTCTGGGCAAGACAAAGATGCAGGAGTGAGCAACAGAAGATGGCAGCTGCTTTCTGGTTATTTGGATTGACTGGAGAGCACATGGAGTGACAAAGGTATCTGGTTCTTCTGGAACTGCTGTGATGAAATTTCCAGCCTCCAAATGTGAACATCGTAGGGGTGAATAGAGGCAGTGGAAGCAATGATGCATCCTCTAAAAGAGCTCCAAATAATTGTCAGGCACTGTTTAGGCTGTATTGTTCATGACGCTGCTGTCTGGCTGGTTAGTAACCAACCTGGGTCTTGCCATCCCAGAGATTCCATGAACTACCGAATACCTTTGACAAGTTCCTTTCTCCTTAACCTGGGAGAGTGGATTCTATTGTTTGTAACTAAGAACCCCAAGCCATACACCATTCTACTGCTTTAAGGATAAGATGAGATGGTAATCTAATTTTTAGGCTGGTTGTGAGGTACATGGTAAGCTTTAAAATGGCACATAGGGGATTCCCTGGTGGTGCAGTGGTTAAGAATCTGCCTGCCAATGCAGGGGACACGGGTTCGATCACTGGTCCAGGAAGATCCCACATGCCGCGGAGCAACTAAGCCCATGAGCCACAACTACTGAGCCTGCGCTCTAGAGCCCGTGAGCCACAACTACTGAGCCCGCGTGCCACAATTACTGAAGCCTGTGTGCCCTAGAGCCCGTGCTCTGCAACAAGAGACGCCACCGCAATGAGAAGCCCGCTCACCTCAACGAAGAGTAGCCCCTGCTCGCCACAACTAGAGAAAGCCCGCGCGCAGCAATGAAGACCCAATGCAGCCATAAATAAATAAATAAATAAATAATTGAATAAGATGTTTTAAAAAATAAAATAAAATGGCATAGAAATTTTAATTTTTGTTATTATTAATTGCTGGCCACTTAAGCTTTGCTGGAGAGAACTACCAACCACCACAAAATAAATAAATAAGTTCCTGCTATACTCACCTTGGAAAATGCTGCATAGTATTGCCCATGTGAGATGCAGCCTTTTGAATTAAGGATTATATTTGAAAACTCTATTATTCTCTCTCCGTGCTGTCTAAGAATGTATAGCATATGTCTTTGGACTAGATGTCACTTGGCCCATTTGTTGTGATCCTGCTTAGGGCAAAATACCCTGTATGACAACTGATTATTTCTTTCGGGGAACTGTTGTGCCCCTTTCTCCAAGATGAATTCACTGAAAACCACACAGCCTTCATTTAAAAACAGGACTCCAAAAATACACTCTCAAACATTGCTGAAAATTCAGTTGGTTCTTTGTGATGTGTTAATTTTACTTATATAAGTACACATGGCATCATACATGTACCCACTCTTGAGTCTGGAGACATGCTGACAACTTATTCTCTATTCTTCTTTTTGGTCCTCAAAAGGACCACTATAGTTTTGTCTGCACGTATTCAATCATTATATTTGACAATCCCATGATTAAAATTTATCAATGTTACATTAAATATACAAACTGAAGTGAAAATCCCCTACTTTTAAGGAGCTTATAGTTATAGTAACTATAATCTAGAAGAAATAAGAAATAATTAGTTATGCCACTATAACTGAAACAGTTTATTATTGATGAGGATGACTGGTTAAATTCGTGGAAGAGACAACACTTGACTTAGATTAAAAATTTTTTTAAATGAAATCTCAATAGGAGAAAAATTGGTTGTTGGGGAGAGACATTCAATGATAAGATGAAAGTACTTGCAAAGAAACAAAGGTGTTAAATTGTTTGATTATTTGGAGAATTGGAGCTGTCCAGTACAGCAAATTCTTGGATTCATGACAGACTGTAGTTAAAATTAAGAATGCAGAGGAGTCCTTGCTCATGAGTATTTCTTCTCCACCATACCTTTTATCATTTCTTCATCTTCAATACACTTTCATAACTTTACCATTGATTGTATTTTAGGTTGACTGTTTCTTTATGTCATATGGAAAAACCCCTCAATCCATAGGCTAGTTTCCTCAACTGCTTTTTTTTTTTTGCTGTACGCGGGCCTCTCACTGTTGTGGCCTCTCCCGTTGCGGAGCACAGGCTCCGGACGCGCAGGCTCAGCGGCCATGGCTCACGGGCCCAGCCGCTCCGCGGCACGTGGGATCTTCCCGGACCGGGGCACGAACCTGTGTCCCCTGCATCGGCAGGCAGACTCTCAACCACTTGCGACACCAGGGGAAACCCCTCAACTGCTTTTTAACAGCATCTCTTTGATAAACTGTACTTCTGTAAGGGCAAAGATTTTATCTGGCTTTATCACTATTTTATTACTCTCATTATTATGTCTACCTTTATCACTATGCCTAAGCCTAATAGCATAGGTGCGAGAAATACTGTAGTTAATAAATAAATAATTGCTGAGTAAATGGCTTCTAGATAGCCATAAACAGCAATCCATCATCCAACAGTAGCATCAACAAGAGCCCTTTGCTGAGATATCATAGATAAGTGGGCCATATTCTACAGCAAGTATTTATGTGATGCGCTGGAAAAGATACACCAGAAGGTGCTTTTTGTAGTCTGGGTGTATGATAACTTTTCCTATGCCGGGCCCTTTTCACAATGCTATTCAAGGCAAATTTTTGCCTCTGATTTAATTCCTGAATTCGTGACTTAGTTATAATGATTCTAGATTAAAAATACATTTTCTGGATGAAAGATAAAGTTTCCGTAGGTGACATAAAACACACATACACACAGTAATTCAGCATTATAAGAAGAGAAATTCAGGAAACACAGAATTTGCAGCTTTTCTGGGTGAATATTTTTCAAAGTTTTCACGAGTTGTCAACTGTCACATCCTTGAATTATTATTTCCTGAATGTCTTTCTGAACCGATTTTTAATAAATTATCTGGCTTGCTGTTGTGGTGGGTCATCTGTGATCACATCCATCTTGTCCAGTTACAGCGGTAATACGTGTAAATTGGATCTCTATGGAGTGATAAAGTGATGCAAATAGTGCTTTTCACCCTTCGGTTACCATAGCCACAGTCATTATTTGCACCAGCTTCTGTGCTTGTGTTCTTCTATGAAATCCCCTAACAAGATGCTTCACCTCATGTCACATCCAAACTACTGATAAGAATACATTCATTGAAAAGTTTGGAGCTGACATCATTTCACTGTCAAAATTGCCCTTCCAAAAAATTATCTTCAGAGCTATTGTTAGGTTGATTTTAATATGCTTGGAAATTCTTTATTTATAGAGACCATATGTTGCCAGGTTCAAGAGGATAATTTGCATCCTGGCTAATAGGAATGGGGTGAAGACTAACCCTCTAATAACTGGAAAGTTTTCAAGGCATGAAGCACATGCAACAGCAATCATGGGCTCCGTGGTTCCCTGGGCATAGGTCAGTCCCAGAAAACTAGTAGAGAAGTGTTAACGCTTCTGGGTCTCTGGGGAGCTCTAGGGCATGGTTTCTGTGGCAGTTGTCAGAATTCAAGATTATTATTTATTTTCCACTTGGGTCAGAGAGCTAACAAGCCAGTAAGTAAATTCCCAGTAGGAGTAACATATTCTTCTAAGAGGAAGGAGGAGGTTTTTCAAAGTGCTGTCTTATAGGCAGAGTGATTCCAGCATCCTTATTATTTTGAGTTGTGAGATGCTAAAGGGTGGGAACACTGGGTTAAATGAGATTCTTCAGATTTACTCACTGCAGGATGGCTCAGAGGCTTTACTATGATCCTTTCCTTTGGGAATCTCAATACACAGATATAACATGGCTCACTGAATTCTGTTATTACCAGGAGCTTCTTGGGAACACAGTCTGGGATGCTGTGGCCTATTGGACAGTTAAGATGCTCCATAACTTCCCTTTTGGAATTATGAATGACTATCACCACTTTTTTGTTATAGTATTTCTTGTTTCTTAAAAAAAAAGGTCTAAAAAAAGGCAGACTGGTCACAGCCCTTTGGCTACTTCATGGGGTGAACATAATCCTATTAGAGTATCTATTTTAAAAAGCTTCTTGTTAGCCTAGTGCCTTATTACTCTTAATTTTCTCAACTTTTCTCTTTCTAACAGTGTATTTCAAGGCCTTATTGCTTTGGAGAAAGCTTTTGTTTTAGTAGTACACAAAGGATGCATACTCAAGACAGAAAATTTAGAGGATCAAAATAAACAGAAAGAAATAAAAATCACCCATAATCCTATCAAGCAGATATGAGTATTGTTGACAAGTAGTGTAGATCATTTATTTGCATTTTAGATATTTTCATTTATAAATATAGGAACACGTTGTGTGGACATTTTTTTTTTTTGCGGTACGCGGGCCTCTCACTGTTGTGGCCTCTCCCGTTGCGGAGCACAGGCTCCGGATGCGCAGGCTCAGCGGCCATGGCTCACGGGCCCAGCCGCTCAGCGGCATGTGGGATCCTCCCGACCGGAGCACGAACCCATGTCCCCAGCATTGGCAGGCGGACTCTCAACCACTGCGCCACCAGGGAAGCCCGGTGTGGACATTTTAATATGCTTTTTTTCCACTTAGCAAGCAGGATCAACACGTTTGCATGCTATTGCCTACTCTCACAGCCACTTCAGTTTCAATCACTGCCATATTTCATTTATGTAATCATTCTTCCACTGTTGGATGTTTAGTCTTAACAGGCTTCCTGCTCTTCCCAAGTTTACTCTGCTAGCATTCTCAGAGATTTCAGTGATGTGAATATCAGAACAGATGACAGTGTTCTCGGTTCTATAAAGCCTTGTCCTAGAAACGTCATGTCTCAATTGCTGTATCAGAGAACAAAGGCACTGACAATGACTAGCCACCTGGAGTCCCTGAAGTTATACTCATGGTGCTACAGACGGTGATAAGTCCCCAGCTCGACTCATCAATCTGCAGCTACAACTTATTCCCAGGCCACTAGTACTTCAGAGGGACAATGCAAACAATTTATGGGTCAGATCCACAGAAGGGCACTAAGTCAACCCTTCTGGCTCTTGGGATGAGGACAGTATGGGATGTGGGGGATTCTTTAGGATGGCAGCATGAGACAGTTCCCTGTTTTGTTTGAAGTCTTCCAGGCTATTTATCTCAGAGCTTGACCTGGAATGAATGCCCGCATCACTTACACCAAAGATAATTCCTTCAGCACCATAGGAACACTTATGAAAAGGCCGATATCATCATAGCCCAGTAGTCTCTTCAATGAGCCAATTCCAGTAATGACTGTCAAGTACTGAGAATTCATATCTGTAGGACTGACCACAGAAGTTCTTCTGGCGTTGACAGGCATGGCGTGAGGGAGGCTGGTGGGCTGGATTTCGCTGGTCTAAATGGAAATCTTACTCCATGCATGTTATTTTAGGATAAGATCTTGATTGCCTCTCATCCTTGTTTCCTTAACTGTGAAGCACCTTGAAGCACCTTGAAGTAGTCTTTCATACAAAGGAGGTCAAATTGGACTAGAAATATCTTGGCTCTCTCTACAAGTCAAATGTTTATGAAAATTTGCAGCTACAAACTTTTAGTATTTAATTCCCAGGATTTTGGATTTTGTCAGTAATTTTGAAAAGCATTTGTTAAGGGATTTGTACCAGGAGGCAGTAGTGTGAAGTGTTAAAACTACAGACAGTATATATTGAGATAACCTGAGTTCAAATTCTGCCATTTACTAGCTGTATCACCGTTCTGCAATCATCTCCTCAGCTGAATACAGGAAAAGTGTGTCTCTTTCAGATTCATGAAAATTAAGTGAAATAAATATCAGGAAAGCACTCAGTATCCATCTTGCACACAGAGATGCTTATAAATACTATTATGATTAGTTTTAATATTGAAAGAAAATAGAAATATATTTAAATATTTTAATACAATTTATTATCAATAAGGATGCTATTATTGATTGTCTCTACTATGTGTGAGCGCTGTGCTCGCTCCTGGGGGTAGAAAAGTTGAATACCATACTTTCCTCTAAGGAGTTGAAGTCTAGAGAGTAGTCACCTGCAGTTTATTTCAATATAGTGCTGTAAGTGATGAAATAAATGGTATACAAGTACGTATAGATGCAGAGATGCATTGCTCAGTGTAGATGATATAGGGGAGACTTAGTGGAGCCACATAGCATGGGCGGTGGAATTTTACTTGCAGGGCGTCAGCATGAGTTACTGAATGCTGTGGTTGCTGCTTCCCTCTGGTGCTTTCAACCTGAGCTTAAATCAAAAGAACTGAGGAAACCTCAAGTGTTTTTGTTTTGTTTTGTTTAACGATTGGCTTTTACTGTCTTACAGAAGAGGTGAGAAAACAAGTCCCTGCTATTCTCTGTACAAAATAACTTTTGAAATATCATATGTCTTTATATAGCCTAGTACAGGGAATACATTTAATTCATTTGGGTTTTTTTTCAGCTGCTTTAATATGTACACCAAACCACATTCTATTCAAGTGTTTAAAAACCTAGACCAGATCAAGGTAATAGTTTCTGGTGTTTAATTATTTTATTTATTTTATTTTTGGCTGTGTTGGGTCTTCATTGCTGCGTGCGGGCTCTTCTCTGGTTGCGGCGAGCAGGGGCTACTCTTCGTTGCGGTGCGCGGGCTTTCATTGCGGTGGCTCCTCTTATTGTAGAGCACGGGCTCTAGGTGCGCGGGCTCAGTAGTTGTGGCGCACGGGCTCAGTTGCTCTGCAGCATGTGGGATCCTCCCGGACCAGGGCTTGAACCCGTGTCCCCTGCATTGGCAGGCGGACTCTCAACCACTGCGCCACCAGGGAAGCCTGGTTTCTGGTGTTTAATTAAGCAAAAACAAGCCAACCCCCCCCACCCCCACACACACACAAAAGACAGTTATATTTTAAAGGAAACATTAGGGTAGGGGAAAATTACTTAAATACATTAGCCTTTCATCCTTATTTCCTGTGGTTTCCCGTATTTTTCCTTCTCCCTGAGATATTCTCTTGGCAGCAAATACAGAATCTCAACATCTGTACTACTGTAGACATTTGGATTTCTTGTGTCTTTGTCAGGGGCATTTTAGTTTCCTAATTAGGAATGGGGCTTCAGTGGCTACTGGCTAAAAATCAAGCCTGATGTAGCTTCTCACCCACTATTAGGAAAAGGGGGAGGCTGGAACGGGCCTTTCTTTGGTCCTCATTAGATGCCTGATACATTTTATTTGTACATTTGCAGAAGCGGCTCAGCAAGTGTGGCAGTGCCACTGTGGCCAGATTTGCTAATTGGAGAATGTGAAAGAGTAGCCATATAATCTCAGGGTCTCCGGGGAATTTGCCAAACTGGAAGTTTAATCCCATCATTGTGTTTCTTATCCTAAAGGCATAGAAAGACACTATCTCAAATTTTTGGTCTCCATTCAGACACCAATGTGGCTTACAACGATCAAATGTCAGATGCGAATGAACTACAAAAGCCGACCTTGTCTTAAGGGTGAAAGACCTTGCGCTGATCCCATATTGTGTTCTAACACTGGACAGAGGAGATTGCTCTGGAGTAGCTTTTTTGAAAAGCTTTTTTAAAAGCTGTTCAAGGAGGTTCTGGTATCACATAAGTATAGAGTTTGACCTTTGAACAATTCAAGGGTGAGGGGTGCTGACCCCTGGGCAAAATCCAAATCCACGTACTGCTAGCTCTGCCTCAAAAACAAAGGAACTGATAAACAGTTTGGATAGAATCAGGGACTCAAACCCTCGTTCTTGTGATTTCACATATCAAGATCTCTAATTGAACACAAACGCTTCCACACATTTAGATGTAGAAAATACACTATATTTATTGAAAAATACCCACATTTAAGAGTGGACCTGTGCAGTTCAAACCTGTGTTGCTCAAGGGTCAACTGTATTTATCAAGTTGTCATTCTCGGTGAATGAATGACAGAATGGAAGGCAGCAGTGGATTTTTCTTGCATAAAAAGGATTTCAACATTTAGGGTCGCTTCATTTTACGGGAGAAGTCTGTAGAGACATGAACCACTCTGCGACATAAGTAAAAGAACCGGTGGTATCTAAAAGCTAGAACTCGGGTCTCTGATTCTTTTAAGAGCCTTGTTATCTTCTGGAAAAGAGGGCCACATGGTGCCTTTCAAGGATTGACAAGCCAGGGTTAAGTCAGTCTTCTTTATCTTCCCACCTTGTGCACTAATAAAGGATGCTCACTGAGAAGATCATTGTTCAGACAGGGCTGACTCTCTATAAAGAAAAATCTAGGCTCCATTTGAGTGGTATCTATTTATTGACTTAAAGCTTAAGTTTTCCACTGTGGGTACAAGTGTTTATATGGAAGACTGTTACACCAACTATGTCTTCATTAAACAAAATGGAGGCTCCTTTTAGTCTGAGTAGGTATAATGATCCTATGACCCACAAGAACACCATTGCCCTGACTCATTCTCTCTCTCTCTCTCTCTTTTTTTTAATAGTTCTTACCTGTGTTAGAGACTGTTTTTGAAATGGTGACCAGCACACCCTATTTTGTCCAGCAAAGTTCTCTTTTTAGTTAATAATCCATTCCACAGAGTTCAAATCTTCACGGATATAGAAGTTCAACGTTGAGCTTGTTTTGTTAAAAATTCTGATTTCAATCCTTACAGTCTAAATTTCAATATTGGAAATAGTCTTAAAAGGTGCTTTAAGACAATCATCTACCTCAGGGATAAGTCACATCTTAGATATGAATGTATCTGAGGAGGTACAGGAAAAGTTTCCAGAATCCCTTGGGAATTTGTACTAGAATCTGATCATGTTCACTTAAAGATGTCATATTTCATGTACAGACTAGCTATTCCTATAATTTCAGTGTCTATCTTCAGTTCTACCCTGAGACTTGGTGGGGGATAGTCAAATCAATTCTCTCTTTTTTTTTTTTTTTTTTTTGCGGTACACGGGCCTCTCACTGCTGTGGCCTCTCCCGTTGTGGAGCACAGGCTCCGGACGCGCGGCCTCAGCGGCCATGGCTCACGGGCCCAGCTGCTCCGCGGCATGTGGGATCCTCCCGGACCGGGGCACGAACCCGCGTCCCCTGCATCGGCAGGTGGACTCTCAACCACTGCACCACCAGGGAAGCCCCAAATCAATTCTCTTTTAGAGTACTTATGTGAGGGTAGATCAGTAACTTCTGGCTCTTCTTTCCCCAGATTAGGACATGCCCTTTTCAATTTGGGGGGAAAAGAAGAGTTTACACCACACAGTTGTTCCATTGTTGCCCAGAATTAGTTTTCAATGAGCAAATCGGGAAGTAGCTCTCTTTGGATAGTGGTTTTTTTCTGACTCATTGGCATTGAAACACTTTCAGGATCTTTCTGAATTTAGTTTAAGGAACTGAATTTCCTTGAGAGCTTCACTGTATGATCTCCAAGAGTCATTGGTGCTTCTATTTTTGTTTTTGTTAAGTTAATTTCCTAGTCTGGGACTTTTGAGCTCATAATCTCTGCAAGGAGACACAGCCTCTGAGCCGCGGGCTAGGAGGAAGCTGTATTTCAAGGACAAGGAAGCCAGGGAGGGGAAGGGGGAACATGTTTATTTTCACTTTTCACAGACAACAGTGGGAATGAATCTAAACTCTGGCAGGAGACCATTAGGTGCCAAACTGCCACTGTCATTTGCATAATGTTTAATCTAAGGTGTTGATTCATCTCTGATAGACAGGCATGTTTAGCGAGGGGAGGCAAAATTACCCATCACCCCTCTGCCTGCCCTTTAGGAAACCAATCACATTCCTTCTCTCCATCAATTCCACAGACCTTTCTGCTCCATTGAACTTGCTTCTTGTCTCTACTTAGCAAACTGACTGATGGTGCTAGCTCTTCCCCTGCCGCTGCTTCTGATGCTGCGGCCCCATGCTGCTGAGGGCCGCTGCTTCCTCCACCCAAAGGAAAGGAACAGGAACCGTCATCAACGTAACTGTTCGTTTGGTGTGCATTTTTTTTATAATACTGTATTCTGTAAAATTGCATCCCCTCCTTAAATGGGACTGACCTTCTGAAATTGTGGAGAAATGTACACGTTCAGAAAGTGCTGTCCTGTTAAAATTGAACCATTTGATGTTAACAGAATTGCAGAGTAACTGATTTTAATAGGCTGCTTGTTGAAGGTGGGCATTTGGCATAGAATTTTGGTTTCAGAGACTGGATATATACATTTGCATGCTTGGACAGTGGCAGATGTCTTTGTTTTAACAAATGAGTCCTCTCATTTTAATAAAATTTCTTTCATTAGATATTTATCGAGACTTGTACTCTTAAATATACAGTGGTCAAAGGGGAGGCTTTCACAGCTTTGACTTTCACAACATTGTCTTGTCTTATTTCCACTGTACAGGAATGGTGTTGTTTATGATGGGGACCAAGGGTAGGATAGTTCTACATCCCTGCCACCACGAACAACTTCTAAACATTTATACAAACGTTTATTATGAACATTTTATAAACATTTTTTCTAATTCTCAAACATTTAAGAGGCATTTCCAATTCCTTTTGGTCGAATCATACAAAATTGCCATGTATGCAGCTTACAAAAGGTTGATCATCAGCAGTTTCATATGGCTCAACCCAACAGCTGTTTAGGAGAGCCAGGATTCAAACTCAAGTCAGGAAGGATCTAAAGCTAGCCTTTCTTCCACCGTGCCATGCTGCTGCTTTATTTATTTATATTCCAGGCTGTTTCAAGAATGTAGCCTAATACATACTCCGTATAACATGTGGATGATAAATATTTGTTGATTGGCTTTTAAAAAGTGGATTTAGAGGAAGCACCAAAGGTCTATGTTTTGTAACCATTTAGCAAGTGTTAGGTCTCAGTTTTTAACCACTGTAACGCTGGGTGGTTATCATGGACTACTAGATACTATCTCAAGTCATTAATCCTCTACTCTCTATATATGGTACAGTTTATCACTAGTGAGGGGCTCTTCATGGAGCGGGTGAAATCCTACATCTCTGATCTCTCTTCCTTTTGTGTTTTCTCCTGCCGGCAAGGCTTAGCAAGTTCACAGGTTTTATGAAATGACTGAGAAAGTACTTAGATAATCCACCTTCAAAATATCCCTCCTCCTTCTTTCTCACTCTATTAACATCTCCTGTCCACAGTTTCATTTCTTCCATCTCCGACACTTTCTCTTTTCTAGAGATAATACTCTAATCTTTCACCCACAGGTATTTAGCTCAAATCCTTATATTGACCATTTGAAGAACAGATCTGCACATCTTAGAAGAACCCAGGTGGCTGTCATAGTGAGTATGTCCAAAAGATGAATTCTGAGAGCAAATCAATGACTGCACAATTTATAGTGTAATTACATAGTGATTACTCAATTTGCTTGTGAACACTGAATCCTCTCCATGGGTTTTAAACAGATGTCATAGCAGATGCACCATACTGAAAGAAGAATTTCTATTAACCGAAGCAGTAGTTAGGCTTATTATCTTCAGGGGTGCTGAATTAAATTGGTAATAGAGGGCACTGTTAGGAAGTATGATTCAGACAGGAGAGGGAGAGAAGTTGTCAAACATGGGAAAGTTCCCATGAGTAAGTGTATCAAATATGGTATCAACATTTCAAAGGATTGATGAATACTTGGCTTTGGGGTTATGTGACAGTTATCGATAGTAGTGACGGAATTTTGGAGAGAACTTCCCAGTGTATAAAATTATTTCTACCTATTTGATTATCACCAGAATCCAGGATGCAGGTACGAGTGTCCTGAGGCTCAGGGGTCACCCAGGTTCTTACAAGGGGTGTGAAACGGAGCCCAAACCAGAGCCCAGGCTACCTGATTTCCAAGCCACCTCTCTTACCATTGCACCACTGCTCTTTCAAGCGAATAGTTCAGTCAATAAAGCGGTTGGACTGTGCATGTGTTTTTAATCAAACTGACTGATCTTTTGACTTGTGAGTTTAAAATCAAAGAGATTAAATCAATTGCTTGTGAAAATACAGATTAAGAAACACTTGTTTATTTTTACATCAAACTCCTGGTTTCAGTAGTATCTATTTTCAAACAGCTACAGTTTGAAATCAATTCTTTATACAACATAGGAGACTGCCAGACATGCACCACTCTTTTCTGCCAATTTTATGCACACGCAGGAAAATCACCACTGGTAGCATCATCTTCAAATATGTAGAACAATGTACCCATATCGATATTGATGGTTTCAAATTATGGGCAAGTTTGAAATAAAAGGATGTACAAACTCCTTCATTGAATTTGTGGTAGCATTTTGCTGGTGGCTTGGAAAAACTCGCACACGTCCTTGATTTTCCTCCCTGACCAACGCTTTCCTGTTTTTGAAGCATGAATTGATCCCTATTCCATCTCATTCCAGCTTAATGTCTTTCCTCATCCAAATCTGGACAATGGAATGTTTGCCCAACAGCCTGCCCACTGCTCCCTGGTCTGTGAGAAAGGCCTGACCTTAGTGAGACTCGTAATTCAGGAGGCTGCTCAAGGAGAGAGGGCTCCAGAGAATTCACTGTTGCTGAGTCCTTGAAGGCATTTCCCTGGGGCATGACTTCCAGACACCGGCGGTGATTGGCGAGAGTGATAGGGTTGTCTGACAGTAGGGCTCCCACACAAATGTCAGCCCTGGGCTGGGAAAAGCTGCCTTTTCTCTTTCTGCACAGTTTCTCCTTCATGGAAGATCATCAGTGCTCTCTGGAGATTCCTTTCCCTTTTCCTCTCCTCCCCAAGGACTCTGGGGTGCTTGTAGCCCCTTCTCCTGCCTCCTCCATATTTTCACCTGAATGATGGCTGCCTCACCCCCACTGCGCTCTCTCCCTGCCCATCACCTCTCACCCCACTCTCCCCTCTCCTACTGGGGACTTATACCTCTCTTTGGAACACTTCCCCTCCTAGGGCTCCTCTTTCCAACATTTCCTGTCCTATCCTCCCACCTTCCTCCTGAAACCAAGCAGGACCCTGTGGGCCTCCCATTTCTTACTTGTAGGGAATAGACTCCAGCCTCCATGACCTTCCCTGAGTCCCGAAGGGTGGATTGGAACAGTTGCTAATGAGGGAAGGGAGGGGATGCAGAGACAAGGGAGGAGCAGTCAAGAAACAATAGTGCAGCCTTGGGGCAGGGTTCTGGTTCCTCCTCAAGGGATACACATAACAATACCTCTGAGCTCTTCACAGAACTAAAACCCCCAACAAATGGAAGATGTTAGCATTCTTCATTCCAGAGAAGATCACAGTTTGTTAACCTCGAGAAGCTCATCAGGAGACCACCTAAGGCCAGATTAAAGGAACCAGAGAAGCTGTTCAAGAGACCACCTGAGGCCAGATTACAGGAGCCACAGAAATGCATCAGAAGACCACCTGAGGCCAGATGAAAGGAGTGCAGGCCCTGCACACACCCTGATCCTTATCAGCAACCCTGCCCTTGAATCATTGCTAGAAAGCTCCTCATCAAGTCCCCCAGGCTGGGACACACAGTTTTTCAGGGCCCGAGCCCACTGTGTCCCCCT